>NC_035446.2:13644851-14263892 GCF_002127325.2 Helianthus annuus | reverse complement strand
ATTTTGAAAAATTAAGTATTAGTGAGTTTACTCCACTTCAAATACCCATTTTTCTATCCGATCGGAAAGTAATAAAATCAATCGGTGTAGTTGAGGATGTTTTGGTTCAAACAAATCAAATGGTAATCCCAACCGACTTTGTCATCCTCGATGACGCTCCTCTAGTCTTGGGAAAACCTTTTGTACAAACTCATAAAGCTTTGAAGAACCGGAAATTCAACAATCTACCTCTTCAATTAGGGGCATTCAAAAGGAGCATAGATCTTGAGCGCTCAATGAAATATCCTTTTGGTAACAATGACCCCCTAATTGAGGATGAAGCTGAACCGCCCGATACAACCAACGAAGAAGACCACTTTGTCGAAGAAGAGATAGCCATAGAACAAACTTTTAAGGTTCTTGATCTAGATGAGCCACAAAATAAGGTGTCTTCTAAAGACCCACCCATTGAGCTCAAAGAACTTCCTAAAGGTTTGGAATATGCTTTTCTAGGCAAAGATGGTAGTTTACCCGTAATTATTTCATCTAAATTAAGTATTATAGAAAAAGAGAAATTAGTTAACTTACTTAAAAAACACAAAAACGCGATCGCTTGGAAGCTTGTAGATATTAAAGGAATAAGCCCTTCCATGTGCACGCACAAAATTTTAATGAATGATGACTACAAAACGGTAATTCAACCACAACGGAGAGTGAACCCCAATGTTCAAGAAGTGGTTAAGAATGAAGTCATCAAACTACTCGACGCCGGACTAATCTACCCTATCTCCGATAGCCCGTGGGTAAGTCCAGTCCAAGTAGTCCCAAAGAAAGGAGGTATGACGGTGATAACTAACGAGAAAAATGAATTAATACCAACAAGAACCGTCACAGGATGGAGAGTCTGTATAGATTATAGGAGATTAAATGAAGCAACTAGGAAAGACCACTTTCCTTTACCCTTCATTGATCAAATGTTAGAAAGATTATCCGGTCATAAATTTTATTGTTTCTTAGATGGTTTTTCAGGTTACTTTCAAATACCGATAGCACCGGAAGACCAAGAGAAAACAACTTTCACATGTCCCTACAGAACTTTTGCATATCGACGCATGCCATTCGGTCTATGTAATGCGCCTGCAACATTCCAACGTTGTATGGTCGCCATTTTCCATGATATGATCGAGAAGACAATGGAAGTCTTCATGGATGACTTTTCCATCTTTGGAGACTCATATGACCAATGCCTCGATAATCTTGAACGAATGCTATCCCGATGTGAGGAAACTAACCTCGCCCTTAACTGGGAAAAATGCCATTTCATGGTAACAGAGGGAATAGTACTCGGTCACAAAATCTCAAGCGAAGGAATGGAAGTTGATCGAGCTAAAATAGAGACTATTTCTCGATTACCTCCTCCGTCCTCCGTGCGAGCAATCCGAAGTTTCCTAGGGCATGCCGGATTCTATAGAAGGTTTATCAAGGACTTTTCAAAAATTTCGAGACCTCTAACAAAATTGCTTGAAAAAGATGCACCCTTCATCTTTGACAAGGAATGCAATCAAGCATTTCTAACCCTCAAGGAAATGCTAGTCAATGCACCTATCATGATAGCACCAGATTGGAAATTTCCTTTCGAAATCATGTGCGATGCAAGCGACTTTGCTGTTGGAGCAGTCTTGGGACAAAGAAAAGAAAAACATTTCCACCCAATTTATTATGCTAGTAAAACTCTTAATGATGCGCAAGAAAATTATACAACTACAGAAAAAGAATTACTAGCGGTGGTATTTGCTTTTGATAAATTTCGTTCTTATCTTGTTCTTTCTAAAACAGTAGTTTATACAGACCATGCAGCCATCAGGTACCTTTTCAAAAAGCAAGACGCAAAACCCCGTTTGATAAGATGGATTCTACTCCTCCAAGAATTCGACATTGAAATCAAGGACAAAAGAGGAGCAGAAAACACTGCTGCAGATCATCTCTCACGCTTAGAAGACCCAGCTTTGGAGACAACCAGGGACGAGCAAATCAACGAAAAATTTCCCACAGAATCCCTGGAAATGATAGAGAGTAGACAAGAACCATGGTATGCCGACTACGCTAATTTCTTAGCTAGCGGTATAGTCACCAAAGGATGGCCACATCATCAAAGAAAGAAATTCTTTGCTGATGTAAAGCATTACTTTTGGGAAGACCCCTATCTTTTCAAAATGTGTGCTGACCAGCTCATCCGAAGGTGCGTCTATGGTAATGAAGCACGAAGAATTCTCCATCATTGTCATGAAGGTCCATACGGAGGGCATCATGGTGCCGCAAGTACCGCACGAAAGGTATTTGATTCGGGATTTTACTGGCCAACCATTTACAAGGATGCACAAAACCTTGTAAAGACATGTGATGCCTGCCAAAGATCAGGTAATATTTCTTCCAAAAACGAAATGCCTCAAAATGGCATTCTCGTCTGTGAAATCTTTGATGTGTGGGGGCTCGATTTCATGGGACCTTTCCCACCTTCAAAGGGAAACAAATATATACTTGTGGCGGTCGATTACTTGTCTAAATGGGCAGAGGCCGAGGCTCTTCCAACAAACGATGGAAGGGTAGTGGTAAAATTTCTGAAAAAGTTGTTCTCTCGTTTCGGGACACCAAAGGCTTTAATAAGTGATAGAGGTACCCATTTTTGCAATCATCAACTCGAAAAAATATTAACAAGGTATGGGGTCTATCACCGGGTCTCAACAGCATATCATCCTCAAACAAATGGGCAAGCCGAAGTGACTAATCGAGGTTTAAAACGAATACTTGAAAAAACCGTAGGAATAAATAAAAAAGAATGGGCCGACAAATTAGACGACGCTTTATGGGCTTTTCGAACCGCTTATAAAACCACTATAGGCACAACCCCATATAAGCTAGTCTATGGAAAAAGTTGTCACTTGCCAGTAGAAATCGCTCACAAAGCCTACTGGGCAATAAAAAACGTAAACTTAGATTTAGAAGTTGCCGGTAAGAATCGATTTTGTCAAATAAACGAATTAGACGAACTTAGGAATAATGCATATTCTAACTCCGAAATTTATAAAGAAAGAATGAAAAATTTGCATGATAAATATATTAAATCTAATGAATTTCGGGTTGGAGACCAAGTTCTATTGTTTAATTCACGACTTCGATTATTTCCTGGTAAGTTGAAATCTAGGTGGTCAGGACCTTTTTCCGTCACCCATGTTTTTCCACACGGCGCAGTAGAAATTAAAACTCGAAATGGGACACCATTTAAAGTCAATGGCCAACGGCTGAAACTCTACCGAGGATCCATTGAGCATGAGGAAGAGGAGATCTCACTTCAGACGGTTAACGAATAAATTCGTATCCGACATGTTACAGGTAAGTGTACGTTTAAAAAACCGGTAAATCATTTTTCGGAAATAAGGGGCATGCACACGAGCACGAAAAAAAAAAAAAAATTCAAAAACTTCGCCCGGCACGAGGCCGTGTCCGCTGGACACGGGGCCGTGTCGAGGCGACAGTCGGGATAAAACCCTCTTTTCTTATCAGTTACACCATTCCACACGCCCCGTTTAGCCGAAAACTCTCTGGTTCGAGGCGATTTTCTGCAGTTTTTCTACGTCACTACCAAATCTAACAACGTCAAGGTATGATTCTATCTTCATTAGTAGTTAGATTAGTTACTTGCATGTAGTTAAAACATCAAAAATTGGGGAAAATCTAGGGTTCTTCATGTTCATCCGGATCGAACTCAAAATTTTTGATGAAATTTGTTAGTAGTAGTTTAGATTAGTGTAGTAGAAAGTATATAGACAAGTATTGTTGATAGATTTGTCGGATTTCCAAATAAAACCCCAAACCCTTGTTCTTGAACCGAAAACCACGAAATTGAAAGGGTAAACGGTTTGTTATGGGAAAAATGACACTTAGGGTTTCATTTTCGGGGGAAACCGCTACTAGTGGGCTAAAAATTTTCAGGTTTTCGAAACCGGGACGAAAAATGGAATTTTTGGGTTACAGACGCCCGGACACGGGGCCGTGTCCGCTGAACACGGGGCCGTGTCCAGCCCACTGTTTGCAGTTTCCAATCCGATTTTCCTGGTTTCGTACTAACTTTTTATGTATTCTTTTCAGATGTCGAAATTCACAAGGTTTGGCGCAAATGAACTGGACGCAAGGGCACGATACGAGGTTTTACAAACAAGACCCGAAGAGTACCCAAGACGGGCGTGTACCGATTTGCTAACCATGGTGAACCAACTGGACCGCTTCAACAACATTGTGAGGGGTCCACTGCACGTCGCATTGACTGCCCGACTTCGGTCGGTCCATCAATGCACGATGGAGTTCTATAGCACCTTCATTTTCAACTCGAGGCGCGAACCATTTGATCATGACGCGGTTGAATTTCGATGTGGAGGGACCACCTATAGAACCTCCATGGCGCAGTTTGGAGCCATCATTGGGCTATACAATGATGAAGAAGCGGGAAATGAAGAGAATACAGGGGGGTTAAGAGACTTGGATGCAACCGAACGCCAAGCCGCATGGGCTCAAATAGGTGAAGGAATCTACAACCCGAGCAGCACAAAGAGCACCAAACTGAGGGACCCGCTATACCGCTACATCCACAGGCTCCTCACGTACTCGCTGAACCAACGTCATGACAGTAGTGGCGTTGTTGGGTTGAAAGATTTGGTTGTCCTTCACTGCATCCACAACCAGAAGCCTCTCGATGTTCCTTACTTCCTACTGCGAAACATGCACTTGAACCGCCTTGCCTCTGCTCCTACACCAATCTTCTTCGGGGGATGGGTGTACCGTCTTTTCAAGCACTTCACGAATATCCCAAGGTCCTTCGAAAGGAGTCCATGGTCGGGACGGGTCGATTATCATATTTGCCGAGCCATGAACTTGCTTTATGAAGCGGAGGACGGGACGGTGAGCTTTCAAAGGACGCAAGGCTACGCATGGAACCCGCAGGAGGCTCTAGTTCTTCATGCACCACCTCCACATTTCCAATACCCACCCCAAGGCGATCCGGGTCAATCCTCCTCTCAAGGAGGCGGTTTTCCTAATTTTCAAAGTTTACATGATCTTTTGCAGGAAAACCTTATGTGCACCAGGAACACCTACAACCTCGCCAACAACACATACCACCGGGTTGGAGCTATCGAGCGCAGCGTCAACGATATACAAGATGATATCGGTAGCATCCGGGAGTACATGGCGAGGCAAGGGGGTGGAGGTGATGGTAGTGATGAAGACATGGAGTAGGAGGCTGGGAGGAACAAGGGGCTGGCTGGTGATGAGCCCACAGGTTTGATTGCCCTTCTTATCCATCAAACAATTCATGGCCTGCGTGCCAGTTGTCGAACAATTTACTTTCCTTAACTACTTTTTATCTTTATTTTGTTTTTATTTTATGTTTGGATAATGTTTGACAATGGTAAATTAGGATGGTTTGTGCTTGGTTGGTTGGTATTGAATGATTAACAGGTGCAATGCAGGGGTTCGAGTGCTAAACATTAGTACTTGCAGCCCCAGGAGGGAGAAACCGGGAGAAAACCTTATTTTTCAGGCTAACAGACTGTCCACACGGGGACGTGTCCAGCCGACACGCCCCCGTGTCCATCTCCCAGTTCTGCTGTTTGGCTACTGACCTGCAAATTTTTGCCAGACACGAGGCCGTGTTCACCCAACACGCCCCCGTGTTCACCTTCTGTAAGTTTTTCGTTACTGGCAGTTCACCACGGGGCCGTGTCCAATGGACACGGGGCCGTGTCCAGACTGCCAGTAACACAAATCTCTGTTTTTTTTAACACACTTTTATACATTCTAATCAACCAAAAATATTATTTTTTTGGACACATTGAGGACAATGTGTAATTTAAGTGTGGGGGGGATGCTAAAACCTTGAAACTTTTTTTTGCAAAATCCTAAAACAAGCCTTACACAAAACTCTATTGGAACCGCTAAACACCCCAAATTTTTTCAAAAACTTTTTCATTTTTTTTTTACTTGTCTTAGTTTAAGTTGGGAAGAACAAGTTCTAAAAAGGTTATATTTTTACAAGTTTACAACCGATAGCGTCGTGATAAAAAAGGAACCAACATAAGAAAATTATGAAACGGCATAACAAGTCTAGTTTAAAATTCGATTACATATGCTTGGTCACATTAAAAACCCATTCCCACAAAAGTGAGTTTTGAGCCTTTATTGAGCATAAAAATACACATATTTAGATTAAATGCTCATTTTTCGTTTCTTGTGTGAATAGCCGCTCGGTCCTTACAAATCTAGAACTTGCCACGACAATACATTCCCGGTCCTTACCAACTTAAACCCAAGTAAGTAAATGATGGAGGCATTAGGACTAACTATTTTTTTTCAAAACCATTATTTTTCATTTTTTTTTACCTACCCAAAAATCCCCCTAGAAAACCCCTTTGAGCCTAAACCTTTCATTTCATTACCCCAAAACAATTTTTTTTACCCACCAAGAACCTTTTTCATTTTTTTTTTCTTTTATTTTAGTAACAAGCTCGGTTTTTCGTCAACTTGCCCTTTCATGTGACATCAAAAAAAAAAAAAAAAATCTTATATGAAGTCAAAAACAAACAAAAGCTACAAAAGCTTGTTTGGAGAAATACTTCAAAAATAATAAGTCACTAAAAACAAGGTATTTTACGAAAACCGACACTTGTTACGATTTTCGCCCTTTTTTACTAACCACTAACCAACCACCCACCTTTAAACCCAAGCCTTCACCCAAAAAGTCCTCTTGATATTTACAAAGGTAAAAAGTTAAAAAGGAGGAGGATTGATTGCTTGGCAAGCCTATGGAAATACGTAAGTTCCGTACCGCTCTCGAGTGATTCACTAAAATATACACCTTCGGCCGAGTGTTGAGTGATCTCCCGTGAGGTATGTGAACTTGTATATAAATGGAATTTTAATAAGGCATGTTATGCCCGAATAAGTAATTTATCTTGTGAAAAGTTCAAAATAAATCATAACGAATAGGATTGTAAATAACTAAAAATAAAACCTATAAAAACCTTGGATTCCCGACACTCTAGGACAAGCTAAAAAACTTCTCTTCTACCTATTCCATTTGGGAGTGTAAGCCACATTTAAAGAGTTTTGCTTGAGGACAAGCAAAAGTTCAAGTGTGGGGGTATTTGATGTGTGTAAAATGCAACATATAAAACACATCAATTAAGGCATAAAACTAACCCTTTTTAAGTACTAATGTTGGAAAAAGAGTGTTTTTGTCTTCCTTTTGTATTTTCAGGATGAAATGAGCTCAAAATCACAAAAGAAGCAAAAAGACCACTAATTTTACCATAAATACAAGAAAAGGAACAAAAGTGGACTGCCCGGACCCTCAACGGCACCTCCCAAGGCAAAAAGAAGGAAACAGAGTCTGAACACGCCCCGTGTCCAGCGAACACGGGGGCGTGCCCAGGAAGCAGCAGAAAAGACAAACCAGTAGAAGCTTCCATTGCCCACCACGGGGCCGTGTCCAGTGAGCACGGGGGCGTGGTGAAAGTACAGCAGGCGCATTAATTGTAATTCGCAATTACAATTAATGAAGAGAGAGAGTGTCAGGCGGGCACGGGGCCGTGTCCAGCGGACACGGGGCCGTGTCCAGCCTTCTGTTCAGCCTATAAATAGAGGAGCTTGGATTCATTCTCTCTCATCCCTTGGCACACCACCTCTCTCACACCTCATCCACCACCCACCACCACCATAACACCATCATCCACCACCATCATCCATTGTCCATCGTAGAGTGTGTGAGTCGTCTCGGGATCCAAGATTGATCGTAAGAGTTTTTGACAATCAAGGCCATGTTTGCCTAAGTCTCTTACATCACTTGGTGAAGACAAGTGTTTAGTATAATACTTTTTATTTTTAATCTTTTGCACTTTTTATTTGGTTTTGTATTAATGACTTTAATAACTAGTTACTTATGTTGAAGGTGATCTTTCCTTATCGTTTGTCCGTGGTGTCTTGGCGTTATTTTACTGTCTATATAAAATAAAAGATTTTCACCATTCATATCTCCACGGTCTATATGGAGGTATGTTGGCTACCTGGTCGGGGGTTAAGGGAACGGTTTGGTAAGGGTCTTGCCCTTGTTCAGCGTTTAGAGGTCCTGCTTGGGACCTGGGTCAAATTTAGTAGGATCTCCTTCAATGCCCATAGGTATTGGATGGCGGGGATCCAAACTCTTTGACCCCCTCATAAGTTAACTACTATTAATACTATAACCCGGCAATTTAGGACTGTATCCCTGCTGACTCAGACTATTTAGCCGAGGGTAACGTCACCGCCAAAAGCGGGGCCTACCACAATTTGCATTAATAACTTAATTCATTATCTTCCAATAATCCGACCCTTTAGGATTGTATCCTTGCTGACTCAAACTACTGGGTTGAGGGTAACGTCGCCTTCAAAAGAGGGGCCTACTACAATAACTAAGATAATCTCTTAAACAAGTGCAAAAGTGCGAAAATAATCAAAGGTTATACTAATACACGTGTCGGATCCAAGTGATTCATCTTGTCTATCTGTTTTTATTTTATTTTTATTTTCAGCATTTAGTTAGTTTTTATTTTTCTTAGTTTAAAACATTTTTCTAACCTTTTTGATTTGATTAGACGTTGAGGATAAACCGGTATTAAAAGCTCTTGTGTCCTTGGACGACCTCGGTATCTTACCAACACTATACTACGTCCACGATGGGTGCACTTGCCCATATGTGTGTTTAGTGTTAGTAAATATCGTGTTTTATAAATTTAAAACTTGGCTAAAAGTGTAAAAAAGGCTTAAATATATATCTAAAAACATATATACACTAACACGCATCACCGGTCTTCGCTTAATCTTGCGATTTCGAACCGTAAACCTTTCCTTAAAACTAACTAGTCTAAGTTACAACTTAAATAAGACCCGTTAGGAATCTAATAGGTTAATAAAACCTTCGTTCCAGATTGAGAGCCCCAATAGAGGTACTTGTGCTTGCTGATTTGAATATACGGCTGAGAATAAAATTACATTTTAGCTCAGGTAAATACTTTTAACTTATTTTCCCTATACGTGCTTGGGATACGGTATTATAATAATACCGCTTGGTCGGGTATTGAATATTTAATAGATTAGTGGTTAAATTATTGAGGTAACCCGTTTTAATCTGTCTTGTTTGAAACAAAGCCTTTGGGGGGGGGGGTTAATGACCATGTCCCGGATATCCTTGGCATCATTTATTAAGAAATGACCACGTCTTAAGCATGGGGTGTAGGCATACACCTGACGGTTGCATAGGAAAATCGGTATCTCACTCTCTTGTGGGCCTATACTTGTGGTGTGTCAATTAACCTTGACTCGGTTTCTATATCGGGCCCTGAATGTGTCACACCCTGGCTTTGCGGAAGCGTGGTTAATTTGGTGTGACTTCTTAATACCATAGCTTAATCATAACAAAGCTATATGAATTTAAAACATGCAAGATCATCCATTAAGTTTTGAAAACCAAATACAATACCATTGTTTTAACGGGAACACGCCCTAACGACCAGAACCTTGTTCAACAAACATTACAAACTTAAACATAACATAAACACAGTTTAAGGACTGTGACTTGTCCAGGAAAGAGTCACATTCCCTAAACCCCGGATGACCTCGGAAACTAGTGCAGCGGGAAAACGTGCCATACCGTGCCAGATCTTTTAATTCCCTGAAATACATGTAAGTTGAAAAATCAACAATAATGTTGAGCGAGTTCATGTGTGAGTGAGCAAATAAACCTTTGTATTTATCAAAATCCTGGTATGTAGCAAATAAGGAAAAAGAGATCACCAATGGTTTGCAAGGCCATTGATATGTGTGAAATGCAAGTAGGAAGGCTCAAACCTAGCAGATTTATGCGTCGGGTACAAAGTCATCCCAAGGTCCGTTATGCTTGGCCTGGGACTGGGCTCGCTACACCCAAATAGATCTATCGCTCCTTCCCCTCGGTCCTACCCTGAGGATTAATGACCTCAAGTTTCCGCCTACACATTCACATGATCTAAGTAACAAACCTCCTTACGCTAACCATACCATGTATAAAGTATTCGTAATCAAAGTGACATGTATTTCACCCCCGCAGTTTAGAAAACTGAAAACAGTTAAGAGAAAAGGGGGACATGAACTCACAGTCGGTGCGTCTCTACCAAGTACTCCAAATCAGGCAGCTGTGCAACGACCTACATGTGCTAATTCTATTAGACAGACGGCCGTGCCTTAGCTTTATAGTTTAAGTTTTTGGAAATAGTTAGACAACTATTCCGTGTTTACTTTTCGTATATACTTGGTAGTTAATCTCCTTCCCAAGGATGGGGGATTTAATACATGTGCGTTCGAATTATATCCTTAAGTCTCACTTAATATATATTTATTTCTAATTCCAAAATATAAATATTTTTCTCAAAAATATTATATTTTCATTTCACATAATTTTCCCCAAAAATAATACGTTGATAAAATACGCGTTCATAATTATTTCCGTAAAATGCGTAAGTTACGTTTTAACGATCGGGTGGTAATAATAATAATTACCGGTGTAACTTATATGTTTATTGTGTAAGCGTTCGTATTATTTTGGATTTGTTAAAGTTCGAAAATATTATTTTTACTCTAAAAATGATATTTATGTATTTTCACAAAATAATCATAAACGATGTTGTGAAAATATATTTACTAAATATATATATTTACCACGTTTAGTTTTTGTGAAAATCCCACCTCCGAATATTTAGTAAATAAAGTCATGGCGAAGTTTATATTTCGAAAACATGTCGAAAATAATTCTAACACTTGTAGTGTAAATAATTCTAAGTGTTAGGTTTTTAGAAAAATTTCGCCAGAGTTTCCTCTGTAACTGGAGGTGGCCACGCTTTCAAGCGTATCATTTTCTTTTACTAAATCAACTTCAACAACTTCTTTATTCAATCAAGCAATTTCCGACACAACAAACTAGTCGACAAGTATGTAAATCGCATAATCACATGAACTTGTAGTTTTTCTAAAATTTATAGCGTACGTCTCCTTACATTTAGTGGATCTTCATATAAAGTAATGTGATCTCGTAAAAACCTCGTTTTTAAAGTAAATCCGTCTTTACAACTTCCCGTCATCTTTTACAAAGATTGTTATTTTGTCGAAACTTTTCATTTCACAAGTGTTTACACACTCGTGGTTTATAAAAATCATGCTTGTTAGTGTAAGATCCATTTTTAGAAAAACATGATTTCTTTGACTCTTGGTTCTTTGAAAATACCACTTGCAGATACGTAGATCTGCTAGTTTTAAACACTATTCCACAAGTAAAACATTTTTACACAAGTTCATGATTCGCGTGTGGTAGAGTTTCACCTTTTAACCCTTGTTCTATTCAAAACAACCTTATGTCATGATT
Organism: Helianthus annuus; assembly: GCF_002127325.2. NCBI lineage: Eukaryota > Viridiplantae > Streptophyta > Magnoliopsida > Asterales > Asteraceae > Helianthus > Helianthus annuus. The sequence goes on along the minus strand of NC_035446.2, from coordinate 14,252,434 downwards.
CGTGATCATGACCAAACCGGGTTAAGTGATGATTCGAGCTACCACAACATAGATCGGGTCTAAATAATCACAAATTTCAATTACTACAACATTTACACAACTAGTGAGCTTTTAACCATCATTTTTCATGTTTTTAGTAGACTTTAATGCACCATTTTGTAAGATTTCGAGTTTTAATCATTACACCACATATTAACCGCTTTAGATTAGTTCAAGATAGGGATTTAAACATCATACCACTAGCTCGAGGCTAGGGAAGAATCTACGCGCAAATGAGGTGGATAAAAGCTAGAGAAAGAGGTCCTTCGAGCTCCGAGTGCACCAAGCTTCCTAATACGTGACCCTTGATCTTTGTATGACCTTGGCATGGAATGAACAAAACTCGAAAATGGTGGGATGGCCAAGGGGGTGTTCGGCCGAGACTTAGGGAGCAAGAGAGAGAGTAGTTTTGTGGTGTTGTGTGTTGTGAATGATCTCTTGTACCATCACTAACTACTTATAGACAAATGTGAGATCAAGGACCAATGGATTTTATGTTCTCTTGATTTGAGACAACAAGAAATATAAAATTTAAAAGTTGTACTTGCCTTGGTCACAATGTGACCGATCGGCCCAAGGGGGGGGGTCTTGGTTGAATTCTAACCATTAGTTAGGTTATTAGTTAAGCTAACTAAGTTAAGTTTAGGGATTAACTTGGTTAGTTGTGTGATGTGTTTTAACGCGGGTGTTAGGGTGTTCAGGGATCCTAACTGGCTCAGAAAAAGATCAATAATGTTAATGTCAATATTTTTATGTTCCGGGTATAGTCCGGTTGTTCGGTTGGATAGTAATTCGTTAAAGTGCTTAATAAAGCTTTAAAGTGTCGTTAATACCATTTTTAGTGACACAACTTATTCCCGACACTTTGGAAAGTGTCTAGTAATATTTTTCTCATGCTTTGGCACTTTATTAGCTAGCTAGAAGCTAAATTGTTTATTAAAGTGCTGTGTTTTGTGCTCAGTGTATGTTTTAGGCACATCCAGTCATCGTAACTTATTCCTAGAGACGCAGTGCTACAACCCTTGTATCCCTACACTCACTATGGGTGTAGTAAAATATTTCTGGCTCATACAGGCCTTAGAGGCAATATCTGCCTGATGCTGGCTTTATCAGCATGTTCAATAGGTTATCCGTTCATAGTGCTACTGTGCTTTTGTGCATCATGTTTGTCACTAGAGTTCAGTATGTAAATAATGTAGTGACAGTAAACAAAGTATGATGCAGATATGTACAAGTATCAACAGTCAAGTAGCAGTTCATCAGTAATTTCAAGTAGGCATAGTAATTAAGCAGCAATTAATTATTAATTAAACCGTACGGATACCTGGTTTAGTGAGGGTTGTCACAGAATGTATAACAAACATATAAATCTGTATACAAGATTATTTTTATATAATTGTCCCAAGTTATAAAAGGATATTTGTGCCTTGTGCATTTAAATCAATTTTCATAAATGTTTTCAAAAGAGTCAGTTAATTGTATTTACCAGTGTAAACTGACGTATTTTCCAAAAAGATTAAGTGACAGGTACTGTACGTAATTGGCTGGGAGCTCAGGGCGTTAATAAGGAATATTGCAAGTTCTAAACGTCTAAAGTCTGTTGAACAGTGTTTATTTTTCGGTTTTAAGATCCGCCTGTGGATCCACTTTACAACCGTTGTGTAATATTTATGTTACTTTCGAATCGGTTTGTAATATTATTACTTTAGACTTCCGCTGTGCGTTGAACTGTGATTATTTGACTATGATGATATCAACTACGTCACGATACTCCCCACTGGGCCCACCGGTAATACGTGGAAATATCGGGGTGTGATAGGTTGGTATCAGAGCCAACATTGAGTGAATTAAACACTAGCCTTTCTGTGTTTAATCTCAATGACACAATAGCACCTTCTTTAACTTCCGAGTCTAGACATGAACTAGGAATGATCTCATCCCTGTTATATATATACATTGTTTTCGATATTTATGCATCTCAGGGTCGTGTCGCCGAGCAAAGCTGCCATTGGTGGAAGCTATCCAAATCCGAAGTTTAAGAATGTAAAGCTTCGTACTACAGCTCGAATAAGCGTATGGCCAGTATGGAGAAAGGACCTTTTTGAACCCATTCCCAAAAAAATCAAACCAATTGAAGCCATTAACCATGTTTCAAATTCTATACCTATGGACCCAAAGGACCCATATTTCTTACCTCCAAGTCTTGGAATCCCAAACTTGGATTATACCTGTCCTGACCTTATTCATGGTCCGTATTATTCATTAACCATAGAATCCTTGGATTCCACTTTTGCAAAGACTCCTAAAATAGAAGATTTCGACTACACACCAAAACCTTCAGTATTCGTACCGCACACAGAGAACCAAGGAGAAAATTTCCAGAAATAAAGTGAAGAAACTCTTTTTGTTGCATTTCATTTCTTTATTAGTCCTTATAAGGATATATTTATCTTTTAGTCCCTATGTGGACAAATTTCTTGTTTAAAAGTCCCGTTTAAGGCATCTATGTACTTTTTCCATTTAATGGAATGTTTTAATTAGTTTCATTTGTCCTTATATGTATGAATATAACATATAAAATAAATCAAAATATCATTCCTTTTTGTAATTGATCTGCCATTGAATATTGAAAGAAAATCTTGAAGGTATAACCTAGCCTATATGTCATTTTAGACATGGCCTAGATGGTAAAACCTTTTTAAGATTTAAATCCTTGTTAACATCTGAAAACATGTTAGCACTCCTGGCAAATGTGATTCGATAAAATCACACAACTCATCCAAATATTGGATTCTTCTAATTCCTTTTCCCATTTAAATTTAAACATCCCTTAGTGATGAAGTGCTTACGGGCCATACATATTGTCCCTTGAGACGAAAGACAGTTGTAGTCTATGACTCACTGTCAAGAAAAGGTGATGAACTATGTTCAAGCCTAAATGCCTCGATCCTATAAGATCACGACTCATAATTTAACATTGTCCTTGTGACTAGGCCTTTTGTATGCCACCTTATTATCCTTAATAGTTTATAACTGGAATAAAATATAATAAAATTTTAAATAAATTTAATTAACCAATATGGCTTAAAATTTCCATGGTTAATGAATTGCCATAAATGACAATTCTATAATAGACTTCTGAATAAATCATTATCAATATTTATGTAGCAATCAAGCTACATGGCTGGATCAGATGAGGTTAACAGCCACCCGAGGGAGAATAATAATACTACCAGAGTTAATATAGCTGGTGCAGAACTGCAGGCATTAATAGATAATGCCGTTACTCGAGCTCTTGGCAGACAGTATAATGAATCAAGTGGAACTCGCGCCAGAACTCAGTCTGTACCACATTCAAAACCACCCTCCAAGACTCATACAGCTCACAAGAGTAATTCTCACCATTCATCAAATAAGAGGAGTATTCCGTCTAGACAGGTTGAGCTTAATCAAGAGCCACGTGTTAAAACCTGTTCATATAAATATTTTGTCTCCTGCAAGCCCAGAGACTTCACAGGAGAAAAGGGAGCCATCGATTGCATGACATGGCTCGATGAGATGGACACCATTGTTGACATTAGTGGTTGTGCGGAACAAGATATTGTGAAGTTTGTTTCACAATCGTTTAAAGGAGAAGCTCTGGCTTGGTGGAGGTCACTAATCCAAGCTACAGGGAAGATCCCGTTGTACAACTTGACTTGGGATCAGTTTGTTGCTCTTATCAAAGAAAATTTCTGTCCTCAACATGAAGTTGAGAAAATTGAGACTGATTTCTTGACATTGGTCATGAAGAACTTAGATTGTCAGGCATATCTTACAAGTTTCAATACCATGTCTCGATTGATTCCTTACTTGATCACACCGGAACCGAAGCGTATAGCTCGTTTTATTGGGGGTCTAGCCCCAGAAATCAAGGCAAGTGTGAAGGCATCGAGACCTACCACGTTCAGATCAGCGGCAGATCTGTCACTATCTCTCACACTTGATGTGGTAAAAAACAATGCTGCCAAAGCTTCTGATGATGGAAATCGAAAACGGGAGGATGAGAATTCTTATCGCTCGGATAAGAAGAAAAAGGGGGACTCTGATCATAAGAAGAGTTCCGGGTTTAAGAAGGACAACCAGCAGTCGGGTGAAAAGACCAGGTGCAAAACCTGTAGGAAATACCACCTCGGGAAATGCAGATTTGAATCTCAGCCTCTACCATGTGGGATCTGCAAGTCTAAGGAACATAAAACCTTGGATTGCAAGAAGTTGAAAGATGCAACCTGTTATGGTTGCAACGAGAAGGGGCATATCAAGACTAACTGCCCTAGGAATCAAAAGAAGCCTGAAGAGGCTAAGAAGACCAATGCTCGGGTCTTTCAAATGAATGCTCAGGAAGCCATTCAGAATGACAATGTGATAACATGTACATTCCTTATCAATGACGTTTATGCTAGGATATTATTTGATTCTGGTGCAGACAAGTCTATTGTAGACAATAAATGTTGTAAATTATTGAATCTGCCTGTTAGAACTCTAGACATAAAACATGAGGTAGAATTGGCCAATGATACTTTAGAGACTGCTTCAACAATTTTAGATGGATGCTTTATATCCATTAGGAATCACTCTTTTCCAATATCCTTATGGCAAGCTTTCAAGCTATCCAAAATCATCAATATGATCAAGACAGATGCGACATTTTGATCCCCTGTCAAAAAGGTGATGGACTAGGTCCAAACCTTAAATGCCATTGATGGTCTTTTTATGGCCTAGGCTAAATATAGTTGATATATATTTAAGTAACATTCATTAGGAATGTCTGTACTGTATTAGCCTGTATGGTTTAATGATAACATGGTTAGTATATGTTAGACCATCAGGATGATGAATAGCTGTTGCAGTGCAACTAAGTAATTGTTTCATGTGGTGCTAGGGACCAAGTCTCGAGTATGACAAACTCGGATAAGACAACCGTCAATCGCGCCATTGATGATGCGATACATGCTAATGATGCTACAATTGTGAACCTCAGAATTAACAAAGATGTTCTCAAAGCTATGATTGACGCAGCTGTTGGAAAAGCTATGAGAAAGGTCGTGAAAAAGTTCAAAGAACCCAATGCTACTTGCTCCAAATCCCAATTAAAACCACACTTCCTTACTCATGAGAAGGATCTTGTTCATGCCTCGGATGCAAAGAATGAACTAAAAAGGAAAAGGGAGGAAGATAACTCCCAGACTTCTAAGAAAAAGGGTAAGCTTGAGTTCAATAAGAACAAACAAAAGTCCAACAAGAAACCTGTATGCAAGACCTGCAAGAAGCGCCATCTAGGGAAGTGCAGGTTCGAATCAAAATCCCAATCGCAGCCCAGAGCTTGTGGGATCTACAAATCAAGTGAGCATAAAACGTTGGATTGTAAGGACATAAAGGATGCGGTCTGCTTTGGTTGTAACGAGAAAGGCCACGTCAAGACTACGTGCCCTAAATCTGTCAAGGGAGGTACGACTAAGGATAGAAAGCCTAAGAATGAAAGCGCTTAAACTCTCCTAATGGATGCCAGAGGTAGTTCATATCAATAATCAGGTACATTCCTTATCATTTATCAGTAATATAAATGCTAAGAGTTCTGTTTCAATTCGGGTACCAATAAATCCTTCATAAATTGTAAGCATAGCAAACTTTTAAAATCTTCCATACGGACCCTAGATATTAAGTGTAAGGTAAAACTTACAGACGAAAATCATAGGAACCACTTCTTCTGTTCCTGTCAGAAATCTTCATTCGTAAAAGTCTAGAGTACTCTCACTCCAGATGGAGTATGTCAGTATATGTTAGTTTGTATCTCCTTGATTTCTATCAATTGCGAATACCAGACTGCATGATGAAAGTGCCATATGAGGATTGGTGTATCTTAATATGTTCCATAGATTGCTTCCATGCCTGATCAGTATGGAGGTTTAATGCATGGAACCACTGAGATATCCCAATGGTTATATTGTACTAAAGTCAGCTAATGGTATTCAAAGAAGACATCCAGAACAGTAATGTCCAAGTAAGTGTCACTGATTAAGGTATCCATGGATTCGTAAAGAAAATGTGTCATTTGTCTAACACAGGCAAGGATAGTAGAACCGGGACTTGAGATTCGGAAAACCTCTGTAATCTCCTTCTGTCTTGATTATCTTATCCAAAGACTACCCTGTTTACCTCCTGAAAGGCAAGTAGAGTTAAGATATGCATCCCACATAGGGCTGCATTATTGTGAAATCTCCATGACGATTAGTACCATCATTATTGGAAGAATCGAAACTCTAATTAAGTGAGTTTTAAGATAAAGGTTCATAAAGCCTAATTCGTAATTCTGAGAGCTCTGATATTATTAATTAAGAAAGACGGTTCATTATGCTTTTGCATTGATTACCGCAACCCTACTTAGGCAACAATTAAGAATCGCCATCAGCTGCTCAGGATCGTCGATTTGTTCGACTAACTGTAAGGATTAGCTATTCCTTAAGATTGGTTTAAGCAGTAGTTGAGATAACTATCTCACCTTAAATAAGCTTTCCTATAATAGTTGCTATATAAGTATCAAAGTTGCTCCTTTGGAGACCTTGTATTGATGGAATGTCGAACATCTATTTGATGGACAGAATAGTGGTAAATCCAATTATCAGGATCTGAAAGTCACCCTGGAGATGACGGATAAGACCATATAAATTATGATCATCTGGGAACGGCCAGTGATCAGCGGAAAATCAATAATTGATGAAAGTCGCAAACCTCTTAAGTTCTTGATAAGGAATAAGATTCAATAGAAAATATCACCCTAGAAGGGTCTGCTAAAACTTTAATACAACGGGGTAGTTAAGCTCTGGATATATAGGATCATTCGAGGAAATCGAATATATATTAAGATCAATAGCTTATAAGCTAAAACCTATTTAAGGAGTTTGGTGGAACTCGCAATGTGTTCCACACCTGTGATTTAAAGATGTGGCTAGACATTAGGTCAAGAGCATTATCACATAATGATGTGCGGATTAATAAAAACTTATAGTTTGTGGTGAATCAGCATCGATTGAGGATCGACAAAATTAGAAGCTCCAAAAAGGATACATGTACCTATTATAAAGGACGTCTTGGGTGCCTGGAAAGGCCCCAGATATGCTGTGGAAGATTAAGTCCATTATAAGAAAGAAAGTACTTCCATCGTTTGAGTAAATCTCGAGGTCGAGATTTCTTTTAAGGGGGTGAGGATGTAACACCTTGTAAAAATCACGTCCGATGATGTGTTGACACGTGTACAAAACCCTAATAAAGTCAAACGTTGACTATAAAGGACTAATTTTGCGAAAAAACAAAAACTTTGATTATGGAAGGACTGGAAGTGTTTTCTTGCTTAAAATAAGTCTCCGAATAACCTCTTACGGTATTTATATTCACAAATGAGCCACTTGTTGATCAAGAATAGCCGTTTGCGTAATTAATTGAAAGTTTGCGCGATGAAGGGTAAAAAGCGTCAACATGTTAATTCTTACCTCTGAGTGACCTTTTAACAAACTGGGAGCTTCATGATATTTGATTATACTCCCGGGAATTCCAATCATTGGCCGTCTAAGGCTTTTATGCCTTTAAGTGACGTTACGCGCAACTTTGCAAGTTTAAGGGGTTAAAAGCGTCAATATGTTTAATTATACCTCTGAATGACCTTTTTACTAACCCGAAGCATCTTGATGTTTAATAATACTCTCAAGAATGCCTAATATGGATTAGATAAGGCTTTGATGCTATTAAACGATGATATGCGTAAGTTTGCGCATTATAGGGACTATTTGCGACAAACTGCAAAAGTCTGTCGATTCGTATGGTATCGAACCTTACGGAATATGATCATAAGTTAAACATGCCCTAAATATCCTTTATATAGCCTAGAAATAGGCTTAGAGGTGTTTGGTGCGCAAAAATAAACTTATTTGATCAACATGGACTAAAAGCGTCAAAAAGTGCATAAGTATGCATTTTCGCGCATATCTTACGTTCTGAATATATCCGGACATCTAGAAATTTATGTAATCATTAAAATATTTTATTTTACTGATTGGCATGATAAAATTCCATTCGTCGCGTAATTTGGATCGTTTTTCATGTCCGTCCGTGTTTCGTCGTAATTAACCGAATAACGCAACCGTACGACCAAACGAACCAACATCCGACATATTTTTGAGCATGTTTTATGTTCCCTATGTTTGGGAATCATTGTCGAGCCTTGAAAATGGCTTAACGGGCCTCAACCGTGTCAAAAAGGGCCTTACAAGCTTACAGGGACTAAAACTGTAACTTCTGAAAGTTGTTGCTGATCTGGTCAGTTATGGCGGGCCGCGTAAGACTCTTCTTGAGTCTACTCAGGGCGCGTAAGCCCATAAGACCTGCAAAAACAGCTTCTTTCAAAACAACAGCTGGTTTAAGGTTTTGAGCATGGTTTTAATCAATCTATGGGCTTGTTTTGGGCACCCATAGATTACCAAAACATCGGGTATTACTTGTGGGGCCAAGATTCAAGCTCGATTATCGAGGAACGATCCTAACGGTTCTTGAAATCCAATAAATACCCACTTGTTTTTGCTCTCATTTCACACTTCTTTCAAATCAGCTCTTGCTCTCATTCTAAGAGGATCTTGATCAACTTGGGAACCTCCTTCAGTCCTAAGGACCACTTGTAAGTGTTCCTTTTGTGCTTAGTTAAGTTGTTTGGCTCTTAAAGCAGTTTGTCACTTTAATAACTTGTAAATATTAACTGAACATGTCTAGACATGTTCAACCCGACAATTCTAAGTTTAGGCTCGATTCGCAACCGAAAGTCGCAAAAGTTGACTTTTGCTTTGACTTTCAGTTTTGACCTGATTTAGCTTAGTTTAGATATGCCTTAGGGTTCCTTTAGGACCATATTTCATGTTAGTATAACCCTCTGAGATTATACTATATGGTTCCTATTAAATCTGATTCATATGCATGTTTCCGTTAATTGCTTAATTGTTGACCATTATGCCCTTTTGATATTAAAACGAGATTTTTAAAAATATGAGAGGACAAAAACCTTTATTATTGATTTATAAGCATGTCCTAAAAATTTGACATCAGTTTGTGGTCTAAATTAGGAGTTATGCTCGATATCGTAAAATGAACGCTTTTTATTAATTAAACGACATTTTCGGCATAAAACCTGTTTAAACCAAAATTTTGACACCAAACTTTCTTCCCACTGATGTAATATAATATTTAGGGATTTTTACAAATTTTTATTAAATTTTAAACTGATCATAACATAGAGTTCTTGCATAGACTCGGTAATTGACGATAATGCCCCTTTCGCTAATAAAATGAGTTTTACACATCCTTTACATGTCAAACCTTTTTCTACTAATTTTATATATTAAATAAGTTATTTTAAACAGTAAAGGCTGATCAAAATCTCAGATTTCCTTAATCAACCCGAATATTGTCAATACCGACTTTTATGCGATTTAGGCGCATAGTATGGTTTAAAACCATATTTGGCACCTAAGGCTTGTTACCTACTGATGTTATGAATAAATTTTTATACCTTAATAGCAAGTAAAAGTTTTGAACTCATATTTCCAAATTTGACCCTTAAGGCTTATGTGAAATGACCAAAATGCCCCTATGGTGCATAGTTTGGCCATAAATGATAAATTTCACATATATGCAATATCTTACTGATATAACCGGTAAAAGTAAATATTTTTACTTATCATTTTAGACCAGAACCTCAGATTACTATTTAACCTCTTTTATAATCTTTAAAATGACCAAAATACCCCTACGGGGCTTAAATTGATTTTAAATCCGTTTTGGGCATAATTAAAGATATCCTACTGATATCACAACATATTTAAGGCATATTAACAAGTGGAACATGTTCATGACTCATTTAGTTACCTGTTATACATTTTTCGCGTTCGGTACGGTTTATGTAACTAGTTTGCATAAATTAACCGAAACGGGTCAAACCTTATCATTTTCACTTCAAAATTCAGAATGTGTTTAGTTTACCCGTATTATACAAGTCTCCATACTTGTCGGGTCTAAATCACATTCTAATCCGGTTTTCGCTTAATCTTACGATTTCGAACCGTAAACCTTTCCTTAAAACTAACCGGTCTAAGTTACAACTTAAATAAGACCCGTTAGGAATCTAATAGGTTAATAAAACATTCGTTCCAGATTGAGAGCCCCAGTAGAGGTACTTGTGCTTGCTGATTTGAATATACGGCTGACAATAAAATTACATTTTAGCTCAGGTAAATACTTTTAACTGATTTTCCCTATACGGGCTTGGGATACGGTATTATAATAATACTGCTTGTTCGGGTATTGAATATTTAATCGATTAGTGGTTAAATTATTGAGCTAACCCGTTTTAATTTGTCTTGTTTGAAACAAAGCCTTTGGGGGTTAATGACCATGTGCCGGATATCCTTGGCATCATTTATTAAGAAATGACCACGTTTTAAGCATGGGGTGTAGGCATACACCTGACGGTTGCGTAGGAAAATCGGTATCTCACTCTCTTGTGGGCCTATACTTATGGCGTGTCTATTAACCTTGACTCGGTTTCTATATCGGGCCCTGAATGTATAACAAACATATAAATCTGTATACAAGATTATTTTTATATAATTGTCCCAAGTTATAAAAGGATATTTGTGCCTTATGTGTTTCAATCAATTTTCATAAATGTTTTTAAAAGAGTCAGTTAATTGTATTTACCAGTGTAAACTGACGTATTTTCCAAAAAGATTAAGTGACAGGTACTGTACGTAATTGGTTGGGAGCTCAGGGCGTTAATAAGGAATATTGCGAGTTCTAAACGTCTAAAGTCTGTTGAACAGTGTTTATTTTTCGGTTTTAAGATCCGCCTGTGGATCCACTTTACAACCGTTGTGTAATATTTATGTTACTTTCGAATCGGTTTGTAATATTATTACTTTAGACTTCCGTTGTGCGTTGAACTGTGATTATTTGACTATGATGATATCAACTACGTCACGATACTCCCCACCTGGCCCACCGGTAATACTTGGAAATATCGGGGTGTGACAGGTTAATTGAGATTACTTTAAGTATGATTATCTCAATTCATCATATGGGATTTTGAATTGAGTGTATCTTGCGAACAAGTTCAAACAATTGAGCTTGGTTTGGACATATTCCAACAGTGGATATATGTATTGACAAGAAATGGTTACAATGAAAATCCGGCGAGTAACTTTGAAAAGAAAAGGAGTTCTCCAAGAAATCTGTTGACTTGATATCAAAAGTCAACATTTTTGCAATCATAGGGATTGTCAAAAATAAGATCCAAACTCGTGAATAATAGATCTTTTGAAATGAGATCGCATGCATAACAAGCAATGCATGTGCGACACAAGAATTTGTCAGGAGATGAGACAAATGAGTGTTGGCCTTATTAAAGAATAATAAAGATCTTTTATTTATAAAATCTCGATTAGAACCAAAAGTCAACTAATGCTTTAGCACAGACAAAACGTATAGGCGCTTATGTTAGAATTTGCTATTGCTTCTTGTGTCATAGATATTTATGCGTCCTTTTTAGCTTCATCGGGGGTTTTAGCCTTGTTATCGGGTGCCTTAGATAGTTTCAGGCAGTAGGGACGAATGTGACCTGGTTCTCCGCATTTGAAACAGATGTTATTTTTCCTTCTACGTTCTTCCTCTGTATGTCCAGTCTTCTTGCAGAAGTTACAGTGGTGTGTCTTCCTAGAAGGGCGTCTTCTTGAACGCTTGTTGTTATAGTTGTTGCAGGTAGGTTGCGCGATTGGCGATCCACTTCCTTTATTCTTATGGGATTTGTTAGAGCTGAATTCCTTATAAGAGTAACTATAGGTTGTGGTTTTCTTTCGTTTGGAAGATGGAGTTTTGATACGAATATCATGGCCTCCATTGATACTAGGGCTAGGTTTGAAGTGACGGGTATGCTTATAGTGTGTAGTAGGCTTTTTGTTTATAGGCACATAAATTTTAATAGCTTCAGTGATCGAAGGTATGGCATTAGATATTCCTTGAGCTATTATATTTTCTATAGTACTCCTATCCAAAGAATCTTCATTACTAGTCTGAATTTCTTGATTACATGCTATTTCCTTTGACATCTGAATTGCAAACATGTACAGATATAATTATACAGGCACATTTGGTTATTCATATTTTCATTAGCACAATTATAATCACGCCTATCAGTATTATGCATTGATAGATATATACATATTATATTTTAACATTTTTCTTTCACTATATATTTTATCAAAATATAAGGAAAGTATATATAGTATTATGTGTTGCTTCTTTCTTGTCGTAATAGTTTTTCTTCATATTGCCTCAGTTTAGTTATATTTTCAGAGCGCATGGCTGGATAAGTATTCAGGATGTATGGTGGAAATTGTAGTTGTGACTAGAAATAAGGGTCTTATAAAAGATCCTGAGATTCCCCGTCAATGTTCCTACCATCGTTCCTTTGGTGTTTATACGGGTGTCTTTAAGGTTTCTTTTGGATTAAAAGTGGTTAATGGTTTGAAAAATTATTTGGAGAGATTCTGGATAAACATGCAACCGCGGCGGAAACATCGGGGAGTGTTGGGACATAATTAATTGTTTCATAACCATGGAAATTAAAGTTACATTTTATTTATCAAACAAGCGTATTACATTGTCTTTAAACAGGAAATAAAGAGTTTATAACATAATTAAACTAGTCTATCTTCGTTTTATGTCACTAAGGCACGGGTCCGCCTAAGTATGTCTTGATAAGTCCTATGCATCATCTCCTGAAAACACATGTGAAAATAGGTACGTCAGCATAAAAATGCCTGTGAGATACATAGGTTTTGTGAAAGCAGAATTCATGACTTAGGTTTGAGAAAATGTTTAGTCATGAACCTTGTAATTTGCTTTGTCTTGTAAATCATTTGAAGAATGGTAAGATCAGATGATATGTATAAATAAGAGAATAATGTATGGTTAACTGAATAACCATGTAAAATGAGTTTGTATAAGATAAGTTGTTTGTAAATCAAGGTCTTGTGAAAAGTGTGTTATTTGTATAAAATGTTATATGTCTCAAATTGAAATGATTCAAATAACGCTACGATATGTAATACCACACAAACACTTATATATAGGAAGTACCAGTGGCGTATCCACCATGCTTGTATCATATTACACACGCCTCGTTACTTAGATCACTTACTCAAACCAAACCATCAAGATGTAATGTTTAATAATTGTAGAAATGTTTATGTATAGTCAAATGTCTATTGTCAAATGTAAATCATGTCAACAGATACAACTGGTTCACACGGTTCAAAGGTTACGAACGGTTCATATAATCAAAGGGTTAAGACGGTTCACATAGTCAAATGGTTACAACGGTTCAAAATGTAGTATAATGTGTTCATATGCTGGATGAGCATATGCAACAGAAATGCAATGTGAAACAATGTACTAAGTATGCACACAATGGGCGTACGTAGCATGAAATGTATTGTAAAGTGATGTACTAAGTATGCACACAATGGGCGTACATAGCATGATCACAATGAAATCATGTACTATATATGTACTAACGAACATATTGAGCATATGATATGAAAACATTGAAAGCATAAAAGTAACAAGTAGGCACATGTGTTCCACCCCAAAACAGTTTGGAAAATAGTAAAAGAGGGGTCTATGTACTCACCTGAGATTGCTTTGAAGTTCTTGTATAATAACCAAATAACGCTAGAGATCACGGATATCAACGGCACGAAGGGTCCCCGAAAGCTAAACTTGATCCAGGAGCTCAGGTATGAAGCAATAGCATCAACTTAGAGCTCTTTGATCAGTTTTGTGGGTTTTAACACAAATGGGGGGGGGGTATTTATAGGAAAAGCAAAACCGTTAGGATCGTTTCTTGAATTTCGTGCCATGATCTCAATCGTACACTTGTCAAGATGTTGTGGTAGCTTATTATGGCCTTAACCCCAAAGATGGTGAAGGGGCATTGCCCTTTGGAGTGATTGAAAGACCAAATTCAGCCAAAAAACAAGTTTCTGCATCTGCAGGGCTCACGCGGCCCACGTCAGCATACAGGCAAAACTCAGGCGGGCCGCCTGGCCTTGTCTGATCTGCACAACTTTCAGAAATGATAGTTTTGGTCCCTGTTGCATATTTAAGCCATTTCCGACACTTCTAAGGCCCGTAAAGCCAACTTTAAGGCCCTAAAATGATGCCTAAACATTGTGGACATGAAACATGCTCAAAAATATTCTGGATGTCAGTTCGTTTGGTCATACGAACGCGATGTTCGCTTAATTACGACGGAATGCGCATAAGCGCGAAAAACGATCCAAATTGCGCGACGAATGGATTTTTCTCATGCCAAACACTAAGGCATAATATTAGGATGCTTACATAAATTTTTGGATGTCCGGATGTATTCAGAACGTAAGTTATGCGCGAAAGTGCAAACTTGTGCACTTTTTGACACTTTTAGTCCCTGAATGACCCAAAAGTTTATTTTAGCACACCAAACACCTCAAAGCCTATTTCTAAGCTATGGAGAGGGTATTTAAGGTGTGTTTAACTTATGGTCATGTTCCGGAAGGTTTGTTACAGTTCAAATTGGCATACTTTCGCAGTTTTTCAAGTTTAGTCCCTGTAGGCGAATTAACTTGTTTTTGCCATACCAAAGCCTTTAAAACTTATTTCTAAGTTATGTAAAGGTTATTTAAGGTATGTTAAGTATATGATGGTGTTCCGGAGTATTTGTCGCATTAAACTGAGTACGTTTACACACCAATTTGCGTATAATTCTCTAGAAAGCGTTGTAGAGTGTGAAATTGAACAAGAATTGATATGTGCAAATGATACACATATTTATACAAGATCCCAAGTATGAAATACAATATTTCATCGGCTTGGTATTTGTTTGATGGTCGCGGTGACACAGGTGTCACAGTCTCCCCTACTTTAGGAAATTTTGTCCCGAAATTTATTCGTAGGAGTCTATCTGTGACTTTGTGTCAAATAACCACCAAAGATATGCAAGGCAATATCCTGTCATTTCCTTAACGGAGACTCTTCAGAAATGGAAATGAAAGAAAAATCAGGGATATTCATTTTCCTTCGATGGAAAATTTTCAGAAACGAAAAATGCACAGAATGAGTCATTTTCCTTAATGGGTATCCTTTAGAAACGAAAATGCACGGAATGAGTCATTTTCCTTAATGGGTATCCTGTAGAAACGAAAATGCACGGAATGAGTCATTTTTCTTAATGGGTATTCTTCAGAAACGAAAATGAACGGAATGAGTCATTTTCCACAATTTCTTCAGAAACGAAAATGAACGGAATGAGTCATTTTCCACAATTTCTTCAGAAACGAAAATGAACGGAATGAGTCATTTTCCACAATTTCTTCAGAAATGAAAATGAACGGAATGAGTCATTTTCCACAATTTCTTCAGAAACGAAAATGAACGGAATGAGTCATTTTCCACAATTTCTTCAGAAACGAAAATGAACGGAATGAGTCATTTTCCACAATTTCTTCAGTAACGAAAATGAATAGGGTTAACTCTAGATACACGACAAAACTTGCTGTGGTTTCTGTGCACTAAATTCCATAATTATGTATGCATCCATAATTACGTAATTCCTTGCACAGTCCGCACAGTTTGTTTTGTAATGTTTTGGGGAAGAATATCAAACTTGTGATGAGGGTGACTAGACTACCATAGGGTCCTTTTAATTAGATCGACAGATGATCTTTTTAACTAGGCCACCAAGGAGTCCTTTCAGCTATATCGTCACATGATATTCCTAACTAGATTCTTGGATCAATCTGTTTAACTAGACCACTCAAGGGGTCTAATTATGGAATAGTACAATATAATCCAAGGGTCTTTACTATCACGTAAAAGCCCATTGAGGATTTAGTATAATACCTTTGGATATCCTACTATGAATCCCTTATACGAATGATATGGAAGATTCTTCGAGGATTTGGACAACAAAAACTTGGATTACACCAAAAACATAAAAGGGAATACATAAGCACATAATCACATAGTTGTTCAACTTGGTTATTAATTTGTTATTAACTTGTTATTGATTGAAAATGGATATGGAGACCAGTAGATGGACTTCAATATCCTCTGGGATCTATCTAAAAAGATAGGAAGATCTTCCAAAAATTCGATTTTTGTTTCCAAAGAAACGTAATATTCGAATTAAGGAACACATCAATTTTTGGATTTATGGAAATACCCTTAGGTACCCTATTAAGGATTTATAGTGGTACTTTGGGTATTCGTCCAGTGTTGCAACTTGCGCCTTGTACTTCGTTTTCCTTAGAAGAAACGAGTACTTAGGAACTTCATGGAAACGCAAGATATCATAAAATGGAAGAAAAAAAAATTGGGTGGTAGTTTGCTTTTCAAGGAATACGATTCCTTAATTGTCGGTATTGTAAGGGATATGTTCTTTATACATACAACCTCATAAATACATTGCAATGTAAATAAAAGATTTATTTATAAACAATGATAACAACTGTTTCATGGACCTTGACAACAAAATAAAATAATACACAAGACATGATTATTTCTAAAGGGTGTTGTCTTCTAGTCGGTCAGATGCTCATCACTGTGCTGGATTAGCATTAGCAAGCTCTGGGCAATTTCTTCGGAAATGACCCATCTCGCCACAATTGTAGCAAGAACCTGGTGGAAAGCGAGCTTGAGCAGGATTGTTGTCAGCTTGATTTGGTGCAACTGCAGCTCGGCAAACCTTTGCTGTGTGACCTTTAAGTCCACAAATTTGGCATTCGCGGCACTTCACCCTAGCATGATGATGAAGGTTACATTGGTTGCACAAGGGTGAAGTTCCATTGTATGGCTTCCTAGCAGGGGGTTGAGCTGGTTGGTTGGGGACGGCTTGATCATTGTGAGTAACCATGGCGAAGTTCTGAGAAGCCTTTCGCTTCTTTGACTTCTTAGGGGATCCAGTCTGTTCATCCATGGTCTTTGATTCCTCGATTGGCTTCGATTCCTCGACCGGTTTCTTGTCACCCTTTCGGAAAAGCTTACGTTTCCTGATCTGAGATTCAGTCAAGGTTGCAGATAGCTCGATGGCCTGCCTAACCGTAGTGGGGTTACTACCAGTAACAATGTCCTGAACTGAGTCAGAGAGGCCATCAATGTATTTTTCGATCGCCTTATCCAAAGGCGTAACCATGGAAGGACACAACAGGCTCAACTCCTCATATCGATCAGTGTATGCTCGATGTTTGCCGCTGTCTTGCTTAAGATCGTCGAATTCCCTTTCTAAGGCCCTGATCTAGTGACGAGGACAGAATTCCTTCATCATCAGTGCTCGAAGTTCTTCCCACGTTTAAGCCAGTGCCACTTCGGCACCCCTATCTCTCATCACACCGTTCCACCATGTTAGAGCTCGTTTCTTAAAGACACTAGATGCAAAATCTACCTTTCGCTCGTTTGGACATTGAACATGTCTGAAGGTACTCTCTAAACTCTCGAACCATTGCAGAAGTGCAGTCGCTCCTTGAGACCCAGAAAATTTTGATGGCTTAGCCGAGTTGAACGTCTTGAAGCTGCAGGGGGCATTATTGTTGTTGAGGGCTTGGTTACATTGGGCAACGATGTTCGGGATTGCAGCAATTATTTGCTGTGTAATGACAGCTGCCAGATCTTCAATAGATACCGGATTTTCACGTTATTGAGGCATTCTAAAAAGGGGAAACAAGAGAGAAAACAAATGAAATGGCATGGGGTAAGAATAGGATGTTGCAATTACCGACCAAAAATCATGGGTGATGGTCATTTGTTTGAACCACGAAGCAAACAAACAACACCAAGGCTGAATCAAAGCAAATAGATCCTCATAGTGTATCGTGAAGACATGCTTGCCTATAAGTGGACACTCACCCCAAGAGTTCCCAGGTAAGAGTGACTGGTCCGATTATGTGGATTTGTACGAACACTCTAGCCTTAGACAGAAAACCCAGAGTACAGGCATTCACTCTTCCAGTTTGCACGTGTTCACACTATTTAGGACCCAGAACTTTGACGAGAGTTTTGAAAATTCAAAGGGGTTCAAAACCTTATAACAGAGGGTTCAAAACCTAGTGATCAATCATCCTAGAACAGATGATTAGTTTTCAAAGCGGTTTTGAAATTTATGTTCTTGTTGTGGTCGTCGCCTAAGGATAGGTGACGGTATTGTTTTATGACTAAACGCAAGTAAACTCGCGTTAGGGTCCTAGGAAGGTTATAGACTAGGTCAAAGCATTACTAATAACCTAATTCCCTATAACCATTGGCTCTGATACCAACTTTTCTGTCACACCCCGACCGCGTATAACATGCAACCGCGGCGGAAACATCGGGGAGTGTTGGGACAGAATTAATTGTTTCATAACCATGGAAATTAAAGTTACATTTTATTTAGCAAACAAGCGTATTACATTGTCTTTAAACAGGAAATAAAGAGTTTATAACATAATTAAACTAGTCTATCTTCGTTTTATGTCACTAAGGCACGGGTCCGCCTAAGTATGTCTTGATAAGTCCTATGCATCATCTCCTGAAAACACATGTGAAAATAGGTACGTCAGCATAAAAATGCCTGTGAGATACATAGGTTTTGTGAAAACAGAATTCATGACTTAGGTTTGAGAAAATGTTTAGTCATGAACCTTGTAATTTGCTTTGTCTTGTAAATCATTTGAAGAACGGTAAGATCAGATGATATGTATAAATAAGAGAATAATGTATGGTTAACTGAATAACCATGTAAAATGAGTTTGTATTGTGACAACCCTCACTAAACCAGGTATCCGTACGACTTAATTAACTATTAATTATTGCTTAATTACTGTGCTTAACTGAAAATACTGATGAACTGCTACTTGACTGTTGATACTTGTACATATCTGCATCATAACTTGATTTCCGTCACTACATTATTTACTTACTGAACTCTAGTGACAAACATGATGCACAAAAGCACAGTAGCATTTGAACGGATAATCTATTGAACATGCTGATAAAGCCAGCATCAGGCAGACACTGCCTCTAAGGGCCTGTATGAGCCAGAAATATTTTACTACACCCATAGTGTGTGTAGGGATACAAGGGTTGTAGAACTGCGTCTCTAGGAATAAGATATAATGATTGGATGTGCCTAAAACGTACTCTAAGCACAAAACACAGCACTTTTATTAACATACCAGCTTCTAGCTAACTAATAAAGTGCCAAAACATGAGGAAATATTCCTGACACTTTTGGAAATAAATTGTGTCACTAAAAATATCATTTACGACGCTTAAAAGATTACTTAAGCACTTTAACGGATTACTATCCAACCGAACAACCGGACTATACCCGGAACATAAAAATATTGCCAAAAATATTGTTAGTCTTTTTCTGAGCCAGTTAGGGTCCCTGATTACCCTAACACCCGCGTTATAACACATCACACCACTAACCGAGTTAACCCCTATCTAACTTGGTTTAAAGTAACTAGTCACTAACTATATAATTGAAATCAAACCGAATGACCCCCCCCCCCCCCCCCCTTGGCCGATCGGTCACAATGTGACCAAGAAGAGTACACCTTTGATTATTTTAATGGTTTATGTCTAATATCTAGAAGACATACTAACCATTGGATCAAGAACTTAATTTTGTCTATAAATACCTTGCCTTAACACATAAGATCATAACTCACCATAATCACCAACACACTCTTCTCTCCTCTCTCCCTTGGCTCTCGGCCGAACCCACACCCTCATATCCATCCATTTTTCGATTCTTGTTCATCCATTCCAAGCATACACAAGCCTTTCGGGTCACGTATTAGGAGCTTTGGAGCAAACGGAAGTGGAAGGACCTCGTTACTTAGCTTTTATCCACATCGTTTTCGCCTAGATTCTTCCCTAGCCCCGAGCTAGAGGTATAATGTTTAAAACTCATTCTCGAGCATATCTAAGGTGGTTAATAAGATTTATAACGGTTAAAAGTCGGAAACATGCATCTTGAATCTCTAAAGTTTACTAAAAATGCAAGTGTTGTTGGATAAAAGATCATAAGTTGTGTAAAAGTTGTAGTGTTTGAATATGGTGATTGTTGATGCCCGATCTACGTTGTGGTGGCTCGGATCATCGTTTAACCCGACTTTGTTAAGATCATGAATCTTGACATAAGCTTGTTTCTATCGGTACGAGGGTTAAAAGGTGAAACTCTACCACACGAGAAACATGAACTTGTGTAAAAGTATTTTTACTAGTAAAATGGTGTTTAAAACTAGCGGATCTACGTATGTGCAAGTGGTATTTTCGTAGAACCAAGTGTCGAGAAAATCATGTTTTATAAAAAGTCGGATGACAAACTAATGAATATGATTTTACAAACCACAAGTGTATAAACACTTGTGAAATAAGAAGTTTCGACAAAATAACAATCTTTGAGAAAGATGACGGGAAGTTGTAAAGAATGATTTATTCTAAAAACGGGGTTTTTACAAGATTAAACTATTTTATGCAAAGATCCACCAAATATAAGGAGATCTACACTATAGTTTTCGGAAAAACTACAAGTTCATGTAATAATGCGATTTACATACTAGTCGACTAGTTTGATGTGTCGGAAATTGTTTGATTGAATCAAGAAATTGTTGAAGTGATTTTGTAAAAGAAAATGATACGCTTGAAAGCGTGGCCACCTCCAGTTACAGGGGAAACTCTGGCGAAATTTTTCTAAAATCTAACACTTAGAATTATTTACAAGTGTTAAACTATTTTTGAGATGTTTTCAAAATATATTTCGCCATGACTTTATTTATTAAATAATCGGAGGTGGGATCTTCACAAAAACTAAACGTGATAAATATTTATTCGATAAATATATTTTTCACCACACTGTTTATGATTATTTTGTGAAAATATATAAATATTATTTTTAGAGTAAAAATAATATTTACAAACGTTGACGAACCCAAAATAATACAAACGCTTACACGACGAACATATAAGTTACACCGGTAATTATTATTACCACTTAATCGTTAAAACGTAACTTACGCTTTATAATGAAATACTCATGAACGCGTATTTTGTCAACGTATTATTTTGGAAAGTATTAAGTGAAGAGAAAATATAATATTTTTGAGAAAAATATTTATATTTTGGTATGAGAAGTAAAAATATATTAAGTGGGACTTAATGAGATGATACAAATACACATGTATTAAATCCCCCATCCTTGGGAAGGAAATTAATTACCAAGTATATACAAGGAACGGTTGTCTAACTGTTTCCCAAAACTTAAACTATAAAGCTAAGGCACGGCCATCCGTCTAATAGAATTAGCACATGTAGGTCGTTGCACAGCTGCCTGACATTCGGAGTACTTGGTATAGCGACGCACTGACTGTGAGTTCATGTCCCCCTTTTCTCTTAACTGTTTTCAGTTTTCTAAACTGCGGGGCTGAAGTACATGTTACAATGGTTATGATTACTTTATACATGGTATGGTTAGCGTAAGGAGGGTTACTTTTAGATCATGTGAATGGGTAGGCGGAAACTTGAGGTCATTAATCCTCAGGGTAGGACCGAGGGGCAGGAGCGGTAGATCTATTTGGGTGTAGCGAGCCCAGTCCCAGGTCCAGCATAACGGACCTTGGGATGACTTTGTTCCCGACGCATAAATTTGCTAGGTTTGAGCCTTCCTACTTGCATTTCACACATATCAATTGTAACAACTCTCACCAAAACTATTATTTCTTATTATATTTTGTCCAATAGGAAACCCTAATTGAGACCCCCAAGTGATACTGCATGAACCCTAAAATTTTCAGAACAATCGAAATCAGGATCAGGGCCCCTAAAACTCAGGGGGGGTATTTCCTAGTTAGTATTATCCAAACTGTTTTCGATAGAAATTGAATTTTAACGAACCACGCGCCACGCGCCAGGACCAGGTTTCCCTGTCGTGACACGCGAGCGCGCCGTTTTTCCAGTATAAATAGAGGAGTTTGGCACTTGATTTCCTGCGTTGGTTCGACGAGCAAATTCGATTCAGGCAACGAGATATCGTCGAAATACTACAAAAACCCACCTAATCTCGAAATTCTGCCGCAATAACAGGGTAATAACTCAATCGCTATTACGATTCATTTTCCGAGCAATCAATATATCCAAAGAATGTCTAAGTGCCGCCCACATTGGGTTATGCTTTGTCGTTTGTCGATAATTCGATAAATGAGTTGAAGCATTATACTTTGTCGTTTGTCGATAATTCGATAAATGAGTTGAAGTATTATACTTTGTCGTTTGTCGTTAATACGATAAATGAGTTGAAGTATTGCACTTTGTCATTTATAGGGAGAATTTGATCTCGTGAGTTATCGTAAAAGCTATATTGATCATTAACCCGGTTTTTGTGAAATTCGTTAAGGTTTGATTTGGGTTTTACACCAATACATATTCCATTCTGTTAAACCACCAAAAACACTCCCAACTACACCCTTACAATCAAACAAACTATTAAATCATCAGAAGATCCAGAATAATAAAGTACATGCTTAATTATCGGGAAAAGTAGAATCAAGAAGTTTGTTAACTCAATCCTGCATGATGATTAGTGAGTCATACTTCTTTTTATCAACTGTTTTACAATACTCCAAATTATTTTCAAAGTGTTATAATTACAGGGACTAAGTCGTGGATATCTTGATTTATTGGTTAGTGGGGTATTGTGCACATTACTATTTCTCCCAGTTAGGTTCATTGACCTACTAGGGAGAAACGTCACTATTAGAGTTCATTGACCTAATAGTGGTATGACCATCGTCACCATTGTGACTTGTCACCATTGTGACAGAAAGCCAGATAAAAATAAGATATGAACCATTGTAATCGCTCTTATGCTGTAATTTATAACTATGGGTCATTTCCTAAAAACTGAATGAACTCACTCAGTATTTCCCGCTGACAAAATCTTTTTAAAATGCGTTTCAGGTAATTACAATAGATTGGAGTAAGGATTGGATCCGACACTGAAGGACTTCAAGAAGTGGCTTATTTTCAAATTAAGAAATATTGTTTTATTAAAAGCTACCTTTGTGAAACATGGAGTTTATTCCATCTTTTGAAATAAAATCCGGTGTTTCTAAACTCTGATATTTTTCCTAACTCACGATCCTGATGAAATTTCCGCTGCAATGTTTTTCAAAATAATCACCGGTACCACTGGACTGCTCACGGCACCGATTCCGGCTAGATGGGGTCGGGGGTCGTGACAGAAGGTGGTATCAGAGCTAAGCCACTGCTTTAAGCCTATAAGTGTTGTGATAACAATACTTAAATAAAAGAGTTAGGAGATTGTTATTAACTGGTAGCACATCTGATAGAATTTAGACTTAAACATAAGAAAAGATGCCTTAGTATAAACTAAGCCACTTGTTTAGAGCAAGTAGATGTTATAATAATAATACCTAAGCTTAAACGGAAAGTTAGAAACTTAAAAAAAAAATTATCTGATAGCATTCTGAATGATATTTAGACTTGAACTTAAGAATTTTGCCTTAAAATAAACTTTAAGGTAAATTACTTATATAAGTATAATGTAATGAATACTGGTATGTCATAAGAATGACGGTTAGCAGGCAATAGCACTTAATTGCTATTTATTCTTGCTTATTAATATTATTTGGTCTAGAATAAGATATGTTATGGGAATACAAATTTCCTTGATTCTGGATAAAAGTCCTAATAAAAGAGACACTTTTAAAATCTTGAAAAGATACTATTTACGGGAAATAGAAAATTTTCTCCGGCAAAACTGGGTATAGAGTAGCAGACTCTCCAGCTTGTCCGGATATACTGAGGTTACCTCTCCGGCGCGAACCGGGTAAGATGGGGTATATATAAAATGTCAAACAAGTGACAAGATTTCCCTAAATAAGTATCATGGCCTGATATCAGACTTGTTTTTTTTTTTGAAATAAAAATCTGTTAAATACATTAACCTTATAAAGGGTATGTATATTACAGCATGTGAAATATGTGATTATATAGATATGTATATCTATAAGAAATTTCAAAAGCCATAACAATTGATAATTAGGGATAAAGCACAAGTATATGTGTCAATAATAAATTTAGATTCCTTTATCAAGAATCTCTTACCTATATCGATATCAAACATTATTTTGTTTGATCATCTACCTCGTAACTCGAGCAATAATAATAAATGGAAACCCATTAAGTTGGGATACCATCAAAAATATAAGAATCACCAATACGTTGCCATAAATTATTAACGCCATAAATTATGAACGCAAGTAAGAAGCATGTCAAGGTGTGCTAATGCACAAGAAAACACATGAAACTTAAAATTATACGTCCACAGACGTCAAAGTTTATCACACACAACTTCCAAGGCAAGACCTTTGAAAAATATAAATTAGGCACGATGACACCAATATTAATTCCGTCGGTAAAAAGTACTACTAATCAAAAAGCGGTATTTTGCCACATGATCTTACAAACAATCAAAATCTCGCTGAGATACGTTGGAACAACATTTCCCAAACATCGGTACATAGTTTAACCTGAGTCATAATTATTAGTACTACAAAAGAAGTCATATAGTTTTGCACATTCCCTATTTCATTTCACTTCATTCGACATTCTCTGATAATGTCATTAAACAAATAAGTTATCACACGAAATTCCAGATAAAGCTCTTATATTTCTTTCGTTGCAATTCTGACTTCTGCCTATAAAGAATTGACTTTCGTGTTTTTACTTCCTCTAATAGTCATCATACCATGAGAATTTCTTTCATAGCAGCAAATATTGATCTATTTCATTTCTTGGTAAATCCACACTTTACACATGCACTGTTTGTTGCGCATGTGGTTCGTTTGATTTATAAAGACCACTGGAGGGCTTCATTCCAATTTATTATTTTTATCAAAAGTTCAAATATCATATCACTATACTTGATCTTTGCATTTATAAACCACGTTTATTGCAAAACGTTGACTCTTTGATATTGAGTCAATAAGTTTCTCGAAAAAAACTCGATTTTCTTTTGAAAGGTATACATGGTTTTGTTGTAATCATGTCGAACTTTCTTATTCAAACTCGGTTTATTCAAAATCAGTTAACTTGCTCGCAATACATATTCCATTCAAAGTCCCATATGATGAATTGCAACCATCATATTCAAAATAATCCCAACAAGCACTTCAATTTTCTTGAACTATAATATGCTTGTTGGTCTTCAACTTCATCAAATCATTTTCTTTAAATCACGATCACCTTGTGGTGACGTTTTCACAAAATCAGAAGCTTGCGCTAATCTCGGATTAATTATTTAGTTATTTACTTATTTTGAATCCACTTTGTTCTATACAAACAATCTTAAACACAATTATGTGCTAAGATAAGGATACCCCATTTCATGTCCTATTTCCGTGTATCTCTTAAATAGTTCTTACAGCATCAATCGAGCCTTTCGTGATATTTATTATCATCATTGATCGAAAAACATTATATAAATTTAAAATATAAATTTTATTTATTTTATATGGAAACTTACATAAGTAATTACCTAATTTATAATATAGTATTACTATATTTAAAATTCTTGTTAAAACCATTGAGGTGTAGAATTTATATTTTACATATAAAATTATGTTTAAGGTATACTCTCATTTAGTTATTTATTATTGGTAATTCATATTAATTTTATTATTAGTAATAATATTAATAGTGATAATGTTAGTATTATTTTAAAATACTAGGGTTATTGTCAAAGACGGGTATTGGATAGCCTAGCCTTAGTTAGGCATGGACCGATCACCTATGCTTAAACAAGGCAGCACTAACCAATATCCAACCATGATAATAACTATTTACTATATATAAATTAAGTCATCATACTTAGTTAGTAAATTTCAATTACATGTAAAAATATTTTTATATTATATATAGAAATATATATACTTCGTACTGTAAAGAGAAAATATATTTTCATAAAAATAATTAAAGGGACGAACAAAATTATCTAAATAATTGTCTAAGCATTCATGAACAAAACATATTATAAATAAATGATCATCTTAATTAATATTTCACAACTATTAAATACTTATAGAAATATTCTTTTATAATATATACATATTAAAATATCAAATGTCCTTTACGCAAGCCAATATTTAAGTATGTTCGATATTAAAATAAACATTTATTATTCTACTTTCATGATACCCTAATCTTATAGTAAACATACTTGATTTTAAAAATAATAATCATAAGTTCTACGATATTGGGTAAACCTATTTATAAAACATATATTATTATTATTACGGGTTTTGATATTTTAAACCTATCTATATTTATTTATTATTCTACTTTATGATAACATAAAAGGAAAAGGTATTTAGTAAACCAAAATATCACCTATTTTAAATCAAACATTTTGATTAAAATCATCTGAATACAATTTTATATTAAGACAAAAATACTCTAACTTTATTCTTACAAATCACCCATCTCAGCACATTGATTTTCTCGTATCATAATTCAATATTTGACGAATCATTTTCATGTTTTCATTTCATTTTGAACCGGTCAATCCTAAGTCTTCCTTAGGTATCAATCAACGTAAGTTTCTTCTGACAAAGAATTTTACTAATTCCAAAAAGTTCTTCACATTCATTTTAAGAATCTATAGATCATATATCTTTTGGCTTGAACCCAATCACCTTGAAAAACTATACCATTTCATCTCATTCATTTGAACATTTCATCTTTTGAAATATCTAGATTCGCTTCCTTGAAACTCACAATTTCAAAAACGGTGAATTTATTCGGTCATCATTATTGAATTCTTTCAATTATTACAAACACTTTGTAGCATCCGAATAGAGCTGTAACCTGTGTTAAACCCTATTCATGAGTCATTCTTCTATTCCATTTAAGTACTCAGATTATGTACTCAGATTACAATACACTAAATCCTGTTGTCCAGTACCATTTAAGTAAACGATATTGATTTTCGGATAATCATTAACAAATCATTTTCCATACTTCCATTCACAAATAAATATCTATCCATTCAGAATCTCCCTCAATTGATCAAAGTAAGTTCATTTCGAATATTAAATCCAATTGTTTCTATAAATCATTTTTAATTTTAAATTTTTCATACCCCTCAAAATATCATTTGATTCCATTCCACGCTATATTATTCCTCTTAATTAAAAGAAGAAACATAACCCCAAGAAAATATCATAGTTCAAATCTCGAGGACGAGATTTTTATTAAGGTGGGGAGAATGTAACAACTCTCACCAAAACTATTATTTCTTATTATATTTTGTCCAATAGGAAACCCTAATTGAGACCCCCAAGTGATACTGCATGAACCCTAAAATTTTCAGAACAATCGAAATCAGGATCAGGGCCCCTAAAACTCAGGGGGGGTATTTCCTAGTTAGTATTATCCAAACTGTTTTCGATAGAAATTGAATTTTAACGAACCGTCGACTCACCCAAGCTACTGGGACGCGTGGCTACCTCATATTAAAAGTGACCTCTCGCGCCACGCGCCAGGACCAGGTTTCCCTGTCGTGACACGCGAGCGCGCCGTTTTTCCAGTATAAATAGAGGAGTTTGGCACTTGATTTCCTGCGTTGGTTCGACGAGCAAATTCGATTCAGGCAACGAGATATCGTCGAAATACTACAAAAACCCACCTAATCTCGAAATTCTGCCGCAATAACAGGGTAATAACTCAATCGCTATTACGATTCATTTTCCGAGCAATCAATATATCCAAAGAATGTCTAAGTGCCCCCACATTGGGTTATGCTTTGTCGTTTGTCGATAATTCGATAAATGAGTTGAAGCATTATACTTTGTCGTTTGTCGATAATTCGATAAATGAGTTGAAGTATTATACTTTGTCGTTTGTCGTTAATACGATAAATGAGTTGAAGTATTGCACTTTGTCATTTATTGGGAGAATTTGATCTCGTGAGTTATCGTAAAAGCTATATTGATCATTAACCCGGTTTTTGTGAAATTCCTTAAGGTTTGATTTGGGTTTTACACCAATACATATTCCATTCTGTTAAACCACCAAAAACACTCCCAACTACACCCTTACAATCAAACAAACTATTAAATCATCAGAAGATCCAGAATAATAAAGTACATGCTTAATTATCGGGAAAAGTAGAATCAAGAAGTTTGTTAACTCAATCCTGCATGATGATTAGTGAGTCATTCTTCTTTTTATCAACTGTTTTACAATACTCCAAATTATTTTCAAAGTGTTATAATTACAGGGACTAAGTCGTGGATATCTTGATTTATTGGTTAGTGGGGTATTGTGCACATTACTATTTCTCCCAGTTAGGTTCATTGACCTACTAGGGAGAAACGTCACTATTAGAGTTCATTGACCTAATAGTGGTATGACCATCGTCACCATTGTGACTTGTCACCATTGTGACTTGTCACCATAAAAATAAGATATGAACCATTGTAATCGCTCTTATGCTGTAATTTATAACTATGGGTCATTTCCTAAAAACTGAATGAACTCACTCAGTATTTCCCGCTGACAAAATCTTTTTAAAACGCGTTTCAGGTAATTACAATAGATTGGAGTAAGGATTGGATCCGACACTGAAGGACTTCAAGAAGTGGCTTATTTTCAAATTAAGAAATATTGTTTTATTAAAAGCTACCTTTGTGAAACATGGAGTTTATTCCATCTTTTGAAATAAAATCCGGTGTTTCTAAACTCTGATATTTTTCCTAACTCACGGTCCTGATGAAATTTCCGCTGCAATGTTTTTCAAAATAATCACCGGTACCACTGGACTGCTCACGGCACCGATTCCGGCTAGATGGGGTCGGGGGTCGTGACATCAATGGCCTTGCAAACCATTGGTGATCTCTTTTTCCTTATTTGCTACATACCAGGGTTTTTGATAAATACAAAGGTTTATTTACTCACTTTCGCATGAACTCGCTCAACATTATTGTTTATTTTTCAACTTACATGTATTTCAGGGAATTAAAGATCTGGCACGGTATGGCATGTTTTCCGCTGCATTAGTCACCGAGGTCATCCAGGGTTTGGGGAATGTGAGTCTTTCCTGGACAAGTCACAGTCCTCGAATCATGTTATGTTATGTTATGTTTAGGGTTGTAATGTTTGTGGGACAAGTTTATGGTTGATAGGGTGTTAACCCGTTAAGACAATGTTTTGATATTTTTATTTTAATGGATGATCTTGCATATTTTTAATTCATATAGCTTTGTTATGATTAAGCTATGGTATTAAGAAGTCACACCAAATTAACCACGCTTCCGCAAAGCCAGGGTGTGACAGCTTGGTATCAGAGCTCTGATCATAGCGAACTAGGATTCCTTCTCGAGTCTAGACTATGATCACTAGGGCTCTCACAAAAACATTTTTACTTCATACCACTTAAGTCCAGATCCAAAACCTTTTTATAAACAAATGTTGAGCGCATTTTATTTATTTTTTTTAGGCTCAGTCTGGGAGGCTGAGGCTCGGTCTGGGAGACTGAGGCTCGGTCTGGGAGGCCGAGGCTCGATCTAATGGATCGAGGTAGTTGTCTAGTGGGACTAGGGAGTCAGTCTGGGAGGCTGGGAGAATTGACTAGTGGGACTAGGGAGTCAGTCTGGGAGGCTGGGAGAATTGACTAGTGGGACTAGGGAGTCAGTCTGAGAGACTGGGAGGCTAGTGGGACTAGGAAGAGCAGTCTGGGAGGCTGGGAAAATTGGCTAGTGGGACTAGGAAAGGCAGTCTGGGAGGCTGGGAAGCTAGTGGGACTAGGAGAATTATGTGATATTTTACTTGGTGACTTATGTGATTACCTGATTGTATGACTGATTATTTGTGCATATTTGTGTTTATGTTACTGACATCATGAGTCACCTATGCCATACGACATGTTTATGCGTATATGACTCGGACACCACCGGACCCCTACCTATCGTATCTGATGACCTCCCATCTTCGGAGTATGAGGTGCATACATCTGATTCCACCAGCACAGATGACGACGACTTCCAGCCCTTCGCACTACCCGAGGGTGCTGATGAGCCTGCGGATGGCCCCCCTGCTGAGTACTTACCCCTAGTTGTGATTCCGGCTCCTATTCCTTTAGCCGTCTATCCCGCATATGACTTGCTACTCGACGTCGAGGCTGACGACGATATCGATTTGTTTGAGGACGAGCCTATTGAGGATGAGATTCCAGATGCAGCCCTTCTTCCCGCTGGCGATCTTCTGATGATCGCTGACGCCCCTGCTGAGGACTCACCCGCACATTCACCGGTCCCAGACTCCTTTGAGTCTGTGGCATCCGCACCTTCTCACGAGGTGAGCGCACAGCACTTTGCACACGACTCGGATCCTGACCAGGCATCCTTAGCTGCACCTATTCCGAGCTTTGCATTCGAGCATGACGACATAGAGGATTCTGATCCCGTCTTTCCTCCGGGATTTGACCCGGATCACGACATTGAGTATATCCCGATGGACCAGCCCATGGAGGATCCCGCTGATCCCGTTGACCCTATTGATCCTAAGTTCGACTTTGATATGGCTTTTGATGACCCTGAGCCTGCCTTGGCCCCTGAGCAGGCAGCTGCTCTAGATCCTATGCATGAGCATGACCTGGTACATGCTGGCGTTCCTGTTGAGCCCGTTCTGGCTGACCCGCCCGTTGATGATCATCTGGAGGGTGATCATGTTGTTGCTATCGATCCTGTTGTTGATCCACTTTTTGTTGCTGATATACCGGTTGACCATCCTGTTGCACCAGTTGACCCTGTCATTGTTCCTCCATTTGATCCCATTCCACTCGAGCCTGAGCACGCACTATTTGCTGACCACATGGATCCACCCGATGAGGATGCTCAGCACGGTTGGATACCCGCTGATGAGGACGTTCCACCCTTGCCCCCTCAGATCCCTGTTACACGACCTGTTGATTTTACTTTTCAGGTTCCTCAGTTTGTACCTCCAGCGAGGCCTGGAGAGGGCTCTTCAGCCCATCCTTTTGGGCACGTACCGATGTCTATTCCCTTCATGCCCCAGATGTCATCTGTTCCACCCTCTACTTCACCATTTCATGTGGCACCATTTGACCCCACTAGTGAGCCTTTGCTTTGGTCGACACCACCAGCCATGCCACCTACTGATCCATACCATCCGTTTCATGTGGGACACACTATAGAGGACGTTTTGATGTCCTTCGTTCATCAGCACGAGTCACACACGCAGCATCTCCAGGAGCTCGAGAGAGCTCAGCTGCCACCATGTTCATGCCATGGTCAGATACACTCCCCTCTTCAGCCATGTCGATCATTACCCCCAGATTTTGCTGCTCGTCTCTTTACACTAGAGCAGCAGGTTGCCTCTGTCATTCACACTCAGCAGGCTATGGAGGAGGACTGGCTTCAGCTACGCCGCTTGCTTTACACTTACTTTCCCCCTCCTCCGCCGCCATCTGTATAGAGCTCATCAGTACTGCTTGTGTAGACGTTGGTGAGACGACAGCGATTGTGACTGCACAGCATTTTGGAGACCACTTGACGATACTGACTTTTGTTGATACTTATTTGATGTACTTGATGTATTTGACACTGACATGATATAGTTTTTGGACAGGGGTGATGTAGCCCCTATTTGATTGATGATTGTATGACACAGTGATGTACTGATACACTTACTACATTGTGGTCTCGATATATATGGCAATCGCAGTATTCTCACCATATCTGATTCACTTGATTACTTATTTATATTTTTGTGACATGGGATGTTGTGACATGGGATGTTTTGTGTATAATATTCGTGACATGGGATGTTGTGTGTATGATGTTTGTGACATGGGATGTTGTGACATGGGATGTTGTGTGTATAATAATCGTAACATGGGATGTTGTGTGTGATATATTGATAACATGAGATGTTATGTGCTATTACTATTACTATATACGTATGCTTACTATGGCCTGACCGACGTATACATCTTTAGAAGATGCCGCCAAGACGTCAACCTCAGCCAATGCCTACGACTCAGGACGAACTACAGCAAGTCATTGCTGCTGCTATTGCTCAATATGCTGCCTCACAAGGAGGACCCAGCGGAACCAGTTCGAACAACACTGGCAATAACAACAATCCACCTCATGGGTGCACTTACAAACAATTCCTGGACTGTCAGCCAGTAAACTTCGATGGCACAGGAGGTGTTGTCTCCTTCGTTCGCTGGGCTGAGAAAACTGAGTGCGTACTTCGCATGAGCAAATGCGCGCTGGATCAACAAGTCACTTATATCTCAGGGCTATTTGTGGATGGAGCCCTATCCTGGTGGAATCTACAAGTCCAGACACTTGGCGAAGCTGCTGCTTACGCGCTGACCTGGACTGAGTTGAAAGAACTCATGCGCAAAAAGTACTGTTCTCGCGCCGAAATCCAGAGATTGGAGACCGAGTTCTGGCACCTAAAAATGGAAGGATCAAAGATAGCTGAGTACGTCCAGAGATTCCACGACTTGTCGCATGTGGTACCCTACATGGTTACGCCTGAGTTCAAGAGAATTGAACGCTTCATTTGGGGATTAGCTCCTCAGATCATCAGCATGGTGACCTCCTCCAAACCTGCAACTATCACAGAAGCCATTGATTTGAGTGTGGCTCTCACCGAAGAGGCAATTCGGTTGAACAAGTTTGATGAAATTGAGCCCAAGAAGAAAGAGACTCATGTGGAGTCTTCTGGTGGCAACAAGCGGAAGTTTTCGAATTTCAAGCAGGGCACCGGAATGGTGGTTAAGAAAGGGGAATCGAATGCGCCAGCTCAAGATACAGCTGGTGGGAGAAAGAAAAGTAAGGGATATATGGGTGCACAACCCAAGTGCAACTCATGCCAACGACATCACTCTGGTCGTTGTGGGTTAAAGGTTTGTGAAGCATGTGGAAAGGCTGGCCACCTGAAGAAGACTTGTTAGGCCACTGCTGGCCGGGGAGGCCAAGGAGGATATGGGAATAGAAATAACCGTGGTGGTACTGGGAACCGCCCACAAGGAAACCAGGGAGGTGATGGAAACCGTGCCAATCATGCTAACCAAGCGGGCGCCATGAATCGCAATCAGGGAAACAGCCAAGCGGGAAACAATGGTGGGAACGGGCAGAGGCCCGGATGTTTTAACTGCGGTGATGTTGGGCATTACAAAAGGAATTGCCCAGAATTAAACCAAGCACGCGGAAGAGTTTTTAACATGGAAGCCAGGGAAGCACGCCAGGATCCCAATGTTGTCACTGGTACGTTCCCTGTAAACCAACGCTATGCATCCGTTTTGTTTGATACTGGTGCCGATTACAGCTTCGTATCGCTAGAATTTAAGAATATGCTTGGTTTAGCCGCTAGTAAATTAGATATTCCATACTCGATTGAATTAGCGAATGGGAAGTTAGTAGAGGCTAACAAGGTGATTCGAGGTTGCGTAATCGAATTGGGAGAGCGTGAGTTCGCTCTGGATCTACTACCAGTCCAGTTGGGAAGCTTCGACGTGGTAGTAGGGATGGATTGGCTATCGAGTAACAAGGCCGAGATAGTTTGTCACGAGAAGATTATTCGTATCCCGACCGATGATGGTGAGACCATTGTTGTTCATGGGGAGAAGCGTGAGACGCCGTTAAGGATGATTAGCTGCCTGAAAGCGAGAAAGTGTTTGCAGAAAGGATGTGTTGCTTTTCTAGCACACATTGTGGATAAAAAGGCTGCTGAGCCGAAGATCGAAGACATCCCTGTCGTAAGGGAATATCCAGAAGTCTTTCCTGAAGACTTGCCTGGATTGCCGCCTCAGAGGCAAGTGGAGTTCCGCATAGACTTAGTTCCAGGCGCCGCGCCTGTGGCTAAGGCACCTTATAGACTTGCTCCGTCTGAGATGCAGGAACTGTCAACACAACTTCAGGAGTTGCTCGATAAGGGGTTTATCCGACCAAGCTTCTCGCCTTGGGGAGCTCCAGCTTTGTTTGTGAAGAAGAAGGACGGTAGTTTCCGTATGTGCATTGACTACAGAGAGTTGAACAAGCTAACGATCAAGAATAGGTATCCCCTGCCAAGGATCGATGATCTATTCGACCAGCTTCAAGGTTCAAGCTTTTACTCAAAGATCGATCTTCGATCTGGATACCATCAGCTACGGATACAGGAGGAGAGTATCCCAAAGACAGCCTTCAGAACTCGATATGGACACTACGAGTTTCTCGTTATGCCGTTTGGTTTGACAAACGCACCTGCAGTGTTCATGGATTTGATGAATCGAGTTTGTAAGCCGTACTTGGATAAGTTCGTGATTGTATTCATCGATGATATTTTGATTTATTCAAAGACGAAGGCTGAGCACGAACAGCATTTAAGAGCCATTCTGGAGCTGCTAAAGAAGGAACAGTTGTACGCCAAGTTCTCTAAGTGCGAGTTTTGGCTGAGAGAGGTGCAATTCCTTGGGCACGTGGTAAACGGAGATGGAATCCACGTGGATCCCACCAAGATCGAGGCGATCAAAGATTGGGAAACGCCAAAGACGCCAACCGAGATTCGGCAATTCTTGGGTTTGGCTAGCTATTATCGAAGGTTCATTGAGAACTTTTCAAAGATCGCCCAACCATTGACGTTCCTCACTCAGAAGGACAAGAAGTTTGATTGGGGAATCAAACAGGAGGAAGCATTTCAGATATTGAAGGATAAGCTTTGCAACGCGCCAATCTTAGCTCTACCAGAAGGTACTGATGATTTTGTGGTATACTGCGACACCTCGCGTCAAGGATTGGGTTGTGTGTTGATGCAACGTCAAAAGGTTATTGCCTACGCGTCACGCCAACTGAAGGTACACGAAAAGGATTATACCACGCACGATTTGGAGCTTGGCGCAGTGGTTTTCGCTTTGAAGATCTGGAGACACTACCTTTATGGTACGAAGTGTACGATCTTCACCGATCACAAGAGCCTCCAGCACATATTCAACCAGAAGGAGTTGAACATGAGGCAAAGACGATGGGTCGAGTTGCTGAACGACTACGACTGTGAGATAAAGTATCACCCAGGGAAGGCGAATGTGGTCGCCGATGCCCTAAGTCGTAAGGAGAGGATCAAACCCATAAGGGTTAGAGCTTTGGAGATGATCATTCAGACCGATCTTTCCTCGCGCGTTCGTGCAGCGCAACAAGAAGCTCTCAAGGAAAGAAACCTTGCAGAAGAGTATCTCCGTGGGATGGAGAAGATACTGGTACCAAACAAGGAAGGAACGTTATGTTTTGAGAAAAGGATTTGGGTTCCTTTGTTTGGTGGTTTAAGGAAGGTTATTTTCGATGAAGCTCACAAGTCACGGTACTCTATCCACCCTGGAGCGGATAAGATGTACCAGGATCTTAAAGATTATTATTGGTGGCCTAGGATGAAAGGCGATGTTGCTGTTTATGTGAGCAAATGTTTAACTTGCGCCAAAGTTAAGGCGGAATACCAGAAGCCTTCGGGACTTCTGCAGCAACCAGAGATTCCCAAGTGGAAGTGGGAACAAATCTCTATGGATTTTATTACGAAGTTGCCAAGAACGCCAAGAGGCCATGACACTATTTGGGTAATAGTGGATCGCTTAACGAAGTCAGCACACTTCCTACCTATCCGAGAGAAGGATAATACGAGCAAATTGGCTGAAATTTACATGAGAGAGATTGTTACACGCCATGGAGTACCTCTCTCGATTATCTCCGATAGAGACGGAAGGTTCGTATCGAGGATATGGCAATCCTTCCAGGAAGCTTTTGGCTCAAAGTTGAATCTGAGCACTGCTTTTCACCCGCAGACCGACGGACAAAGTGAGCGGACGATTCAGACATTGGAGGACATGCTGAGAGCATGTGTGATGGACTTGGGCGGTAGCTGGGATAAGCATTTACCCCTGGTTGAGTTTTCATACAACAACAGCTACCACACTAGTATTGGTGCCGCGCCGTTTGAAGCCTTATATGGGCGCAAGTGCAGATCACCGCTCTGTTGGTCTGACGCTGGTGATAGACAGTTGGTTGGTCCTGAAGTAGTCCAGGAAACCACTGACAAGATTGCGCAAATCCGAGACCGTATCAGCGCGGCTCGTGATCGGCAGAAAGCCTACGCAGATCGAGGCAGGAAACCTCAAGAGTTTGAGATTGGAGATATGGTTTTGTTGAAGGTATCACCCTGGAAGGGTGTGGCACGCTTTGGGAAACGTGGAAAGTTGAACCCGAGGTATATTGGACCATTCAAGATCTTGGAGAGAATCGGGTTAGTAGCATACAAGTTGGACCTACCTGCCGAACTAAATGGTGTTCACGATACATTTCATGTATCCAATCTGAAGAAAAGTCCAACTCAAGATACCATTGCCATTCCTACCGACGAAATTCATGTTAACGACACGCTCCATTTCGTTGAAGAACCTGTTGAGGTCACGGATTGGAAAGTTAACAAGACCCGCCGGAGCAGTGTCAAGCTCGTCAAGGTTCGTTGGAATGCTAGACATGGTCCTGAATTCACCTGGGAGCGTGAGGACCGAATGAAAGAAAAATACCCCCACTTATTTCCTAAGAACCCTGCTTCTACAAGCAGAACTTAAAATTTCGGGACGAAATTTTTCTAACGGGGGGAGAATGTGACAACCCTCACTAAACCAGGTATCCGTACGACTTAATTAACTATTAATTGTTGCTTAATTACTGTGCTTAACTGAAAATACTGATGAACTGTTACTTGACTGTTGATACTTGTACATATCTGCATCATACCTTGATTTCCGTCACTACATTATTTACTTACTGAACTCTAGTGACAAACATGATGCACAAAAGCACAGTAGCATTTGAACGGATAATCTATTGAACATGCTGATAAAGCCAGCATCAGGCAGACACTGCCTCTAAGGGCCTGTATGAGCCAGAAATATTTTACTACACCCATAGTGTGTGTAGGGATACAAGGGTTGTAGAACTGCGTCTCTAGGAATAAGATATAATGATTGGATGTGCCTAAAACGTACTCTAAGCACAAAACACAGCACTTTTATTAACATACCAGCTTCTAGCTAACTAATAAAGTGCCAAAACATGAGGAAATATTCCTGACACTTTTGTAAATAAATTGTGTCACTAAAAATATCATTTACGATGCTTAAAAGATTACTTAAGCACTTTAACGGATTACTATCCAACCGAACAACCGGACTATACCCGGAACATAAAAATATTGCCAAAAATATTGTTAGTCTTTTTCTGAGCCAGTTAGGGTCCCTGATTACCCTAACACCCGCGTTATAACGCATCACACCACTAACCGAGTTAACCCCTATCTAACTTGGTTTAAAGTAACTAGTCACTAACTATATAATTGAAATCAAACCGAATGACCCCCCCCCCCTGGCCGATCGGTCACAATGTGACCAAGAAGAGTACACCTTTGATTATTTTAATGGTTTATGTCTAATATCTAGAAGACATACTAACCATTGGATCAAGAACTTAATTTTGTCTATAAATACCTTGCCTTAACACATAAGATCATAACTCACCATAATCACCAACACACTCTTCTCTCCTCTCTCCCTTGGCTCTCGGCCGAACCCACACCCTCATATCCATCCATTTTTCGATTCTTGTTCATCCATTCCAAGCATACACAAGCCTTTCGGGTCACGTATTAGGAGCTTTGGAGCAAACGGAAGTGGAAGGACCTCGTTACTTAGCTTTTATCCACATCGTTTTCGCCTAGATTCTTCCCTAGCCCCGAGCTAGAGGTATAATGTTTAAAACTCATTCTCGAGCATATCTAAGGTGGTTAATAAGATTTATAACGGTTAAAAGTCGGAAACATGCATCTTGAATCTCTAAAGTTTACTAAAAATGCAAGTGTTGTTGGATAAAAGATCATAAGTTGTGTAAAAGTTGTAGTGTTTGAATATGGTGATTGTTGAGGCCCGATCTACATTGTGGTGGCTCGGATCATCGTTTAACCCGACTTTGTTAAGATCATGAATCTTGACATAAGCTTGTTTCTATCGGTACGAGGGTTAAAAGGTGAAACTCTACCACACGAGAAACATGAACTTGTGTAAAAGTATTTTTACTAGTAAAGTGGTGTTTAAAACTAGCGGATCTACGTATGTGCAAGTGGTATTTTCGTAGAACCAAGTGTCGAGAAAATCATGTTTTATAAAAAGTTGGATGACAAACTAATGAATATGATTACAAACCACAAGTGTATAAACACTTGTGAAATAAGAAGATTCGACAAAATAACAATATTTGAGAAAGATGACGGGAAGTTGTAAAGAATGATTTATTCTAAAAACGGGGTTTTTACAAGATTAAACTATTTTATGCAAAGATCCACCAAATATAAGGAGATCTACCCTACAGTTTTCGGAAAAACTACAAGTTCATGTAATAATGCGATTTACATACTAGTCGACTAGTTTGATGTGTCGGAAATTGTTTGATTGAATCAAGAAATTGTTGAAGTGATTTTATAAAAGAAAATGATACGCTTGAAAGCGTGGCCACCTCCAGTTACAGGGGAAACTCTGGCGAAATTTTTCTAAAATCTAACACTTAGAATTATTTACAAGTGTTAAACTATTTTTGAGATGTTTTCAAAATATATTTCGCCATGACTTTATTTATTAAATAATCGGAGGTGGGATCTTCACAAAAACTAAACGTGATAAATATTTATTCGATAAATATATTTTTCACCACACTGTTTATGATTATTTTGTGAAAATATATAAATATTATTTTTAGAGTAAAAATAATATTTACAAACGTTGACGAACCCAAAATAATACAAACGCTTACACGACGAACATATAAGTTACACCGGTAATTATTATTACCACTTAATCGTTAAAACGTAACTTACGCTTTATACGGAAATACTCATGAACGCGTATTTTGTCAACGTATTATTTTGGAAAGTATTAAGTGAAGAGAAAATATAATATTTTTGAGAAAAATATTTATATTTTGGAATGAGAAGTAAAAATATATTAAGTGGGACTTAATGAGATGATACAAATACACATGTATTAAATCCCCCATCCTTGGGAAGGAAATTAATTACCAAGTATATACAAGGAACGGTTGTCTAACTGTTTCCCAAAACTTAAACTATAAAGCTAAGGCACGGCCATCCGTCTAATAGAATTAGCACATGTAGGTCGTTGCACAGCTGCCTGACATTCGGAGTACTTGGTATAGCGACGCACTGACTGTGAGTTCATGTCCCCCTTTTCTCTTAACTGTTTTCAGTTTTCTAAACTGCGGGGGTGAAATACATGTTACAATGGTTATGATTACTTTATACATGGTATGGTTAGCGTAAGGAGGGTTACTTTTAGATCATGTGAATGGGTAGGCGGAAACTTGAGGTCATTAATCCTCAGGGTAGGACCGAGGGGCAGGAGCGGTAGATCTATTTGGGTGTAGTGAGCCCAGTCCCAGGTCCAGCATAACGGACCTTGGGATGACTTTGTTCCCGACGCATAAATTTGCTAGGTTTGAGCCTTCCTACTTGCATTTCACACATATCAATGGCCTTGCAAACCATTGGTGATCTCTTTTTCCTTATTTGCTACATACCAGGGTTTTTGATAAATACAAAGGTTTATTTACTCACTTTCGCATGAACTCGCTCAACATTATTGTTGATTTTTCAACTTACATGTATTTCAGGGAATTAAAGATCTGGCACGGTATGGCATGTTTTCCGCTGCATTAGTCACCGAGGTCATCCAGGGTTTGGGGAATGTGACTCTTTCCTGGACAAGTCACAGTCCTCGAATCATGTTATGTTATGTTATGTTTAGGGTTGTAATGTTTGTGGGACAAGTTTATGGTTGATAGGGTGTCAACCCGTTAAGACAATGTTTTGATATTTTTATTTTAATGGATGATCTTGCATATTTTTAATTCATATAGCTTTGTTATGATTAAGCTATGGTATTAAGAAGTCACACCAAATTAACCACGCTTCCGCAAAGCCAGGGTGTGACATGTATAAGATAAGTTGTTTGTAAATCAAGGTCTTGTGAAAAGTGTGTTATTTGTATAAAATGTTATATGTCTCAAATTGAAATGATTCAAATAACGCTACGATATGTAATACCACACAAACACTTATATATAGGAAGTACCAGCGGCGTATCCACCATGCTTGTATCATATTACACACGCCTCGTTACTTAGATCACTTACTCAAACCAAACCATCAAGATGTAATGTTTAACAATTGTAGAAATGTTTATGTATAGTCAAATGTCTATTGCCAAATGTAAATCATGTCAACAGATACAACTGGTTCACACGGTTCAAAGGTTACGAACGGTTCATATAATCAAAGGGTTAAGACGGTTCACATAGTCAAATGGTTACAACGGTTCAAAATGTAGTATAATGTGTTCATATGCTGGATGAGCATATGCAACAGAAATGCAATGTGGAACAATGTACTAAGTATGCACACAATGGGCGTACGTAGCATGAAATGTATTGTAAAGTGATGTACTAAGTATGCACACAATGGGCGTACATAGCATGAACACAATGAAATCATGTACTATATATGTACTAACGAACATATTGAGCATATGATATGAAAACATTGAAAGCATAAAAGTAACAAGTAGGCACATGTGTTCCACCCCAAAACAGTTTGGAAAATAGTAAAAGAGGGGTCTATGTACTCACCTGAGATTGCTTTGAAGTTCTTGTATAATAACCAAATAACGCTAGAGATCACGGATATCAACGGCACGAAGGGTCCCCGAAAGCTAAACTTGATCCAGGAGCTCAGGTATGAAGCAATAGCATCAACTTAGAGCTCTTTGA
The DNA here is from genome assembly GCF_002127325.2 of Helianthus annuus. NCBI lineage: Eukaryota > Viridiplantae > Streptophyta > Magnoliopsida > Asterales > Asteraceae > Helianthus > Helianthus annuus. The sequence goes on along the minus strand of NC_035446.2, from coordinate 14,211,323 downwards.
TCAGTTTTGTGGGTTTTAACACAAATGGGGGGGGTATTTATAGGAAAAGCAAAACCGTTAGGATCGTTTCTTGAATTTCGTGCCATGATCTCAATCGTACACTTGTCAAGATGTTGTGGTAGCTTATTATGGCCTTAACCCCAAAGATGGTGAAGGGGCATTGCCCTTTGGAGTGATTGAAAGGCCAAATTCAGCCAAAAAACGAGTTTCTGCATCTGCAGGGCTCACGCGGCCCGCGTCAGCATACAGGGAAAACTCAGGCGGGCCGCCTGGCCTTGTCTGATCTGCACAACTTTCAGAAATGACAGTTTTGGTCCCTGTTGCATATTTAAGCCATTTCCGACACTTCTAAGGCCCGTAAAGCCAACTTTAAGGCCCTAAAATGATGCCTAAACATTGTGGACATGAAACATGCTCAAAAATATTCCGGATGTCAGTTCGTTTAGTCGTACGAACGCGATGTTCGCTTAATTACGACGGAATGCGCATAAGCGCGAAAAACGATCCAAATTGCGCGACGAATGGATTTTTCTCATGCCAAACACTAAGGCATAATATTAGGATGCTTACATAAATTTTTGGATGTCTGGATGTATTCAGAACGTAAGTTATGCGCGAAAGTGCAAACTTGTGCACTTTTTGACACTTTTAGTCCCTGAATGACCCAAAAGTTTATTTTAGGACACCAAACACCTCAAAGCCTATTTCTAAGCTATGGACAGGGTATTTAAGGTGTGTTTAACTTATGGTCATGTTCCGGAAGGTTTGTTACAATTCAAATTGGCATACTTTCGCAGTTTGTCAAGTTTAGTCCCTGTAGGCAAATTAACTTGTTTTTGCCATACCAAAGCCTTCAAAACTTATTTCTATGTTATGTAAAGGTTATTTAAGGTATGTTAAGTATATGATGGTGTTCCGGTGTAACACCCCAACCCGGAAGGGCTGACGTGTCACAATAACGGTAACATAAACAAAAGTCATAATTCCATTTATTTATTTGATAAGGATACAACCACACGACTATTAAAATTAAGATTAATATATAAGCGGAGACATTCATCTTAATTAACTAACATCTTTAGATTTATTCCTAGGCTTTATTCTTCTCTCTTTTCCCCTCCCAAAGTAACCTGTGGACCTGTATATACAAAAAGTTTACGGAATGAGCCGAATGCTCAGTACGGAATTTTAGGCTCAAATAACAAATAAATGCTTCATATGAAATCTTATCCGGATGGAACTTTAGGCGAAAATGATACGATGCAAGAACAAAATTTCATAATCATATCTTACGGATGTACCCATGAGCAAACTTAAAACGTGACAATACACAGGTAGCTACTCCTGCATAATTATCACATGAGATGGCGAATTCGCATACCCGTTATCCACCTCCTTATACTTAAATCCTAGGATCGATCCATACGCCTCCTAATAGCCTTATGTACCACACTTGTACTTAAGAGACGCCGTGAACTGATCTCTCCGTCACGGATGGAGCACATGATGTTGATGCCACAACAACATGCTCGTGGGACACTCCACGAGAAGCGATACTCAGGGTATCAGAGTACAAATGGTCTTATTCACATAACTTATAAAACTTATTTTCATAACAAAACGGAACATATATTGGAACATGCGATAATGAGTATAACATAATACTATCGCATGACATGAAAGCTAAATCAAATGACTAGGATAGGAATCGAACGGACTGTCAAATGAATCGATAATCAAAGACGTGAGGAGTTTTTAACAGATATAGTAATTTAGTGGTTTTATAATAATTTGAATATGAAGCAATAAAGAGTGGGGTAAGGATCCGTACCTTAATAACTCCAAAGTGAAGCTACCTTGTGCTAATGTTTTAGATTTATACGGGCAGAGTTTAGACTACTGATTAATCTTTTAACCTAATTTAAATAACATGCACACAAACTAGGTTAGTAACTTAATACAGCATCTACGTCAATTCACGAGATTAAACCTTCACAACAATTAACAAGTGCAATACCCATGTTAATAGTGGAAATAAAGCAAGAAAATCAATGAAAAAACGAGAAAAAAGGTATCGGATTGACGTCGGCAGGGGGTTCCTATTAAGTCTTTCCTCCATTAACGAAATTGCCAACAGCCACCGATACGGATACCCGACTTGAGGAAGCAAGCACCGGCCGGAGTGCCCTCGAAGCTTATTTATCAATATCTTCCTTATGTGATGGCTCTCGACATCTGTCTCAGGTACCTAACTTTAGACGGATTCTATTCTGTACCCATCTATGGAACCATCTCAACTCATTTATCGAATTATCGACAAACGACAAAGTATAATACTTAATAATTCGATCGGATTCACAACGAATAACAGAGCATAGTCCGAATTCGAACAGCACTCAAATATTCAAGTCGAAATCACGATGAACAATAAAGTATAAGCTCAATTTTGAGCAACACTCGGACAATCGTCGGATAGTTATAATCGATCGGATGTTGAATCGTAATAGCGATCGAGTTATTACCCTGATTGCGGCAGCGATTCGTGAATTGTGTGTGTTGTGAACGATTTCTGCTATAACTCAGCGTATACTGTGAGTTTTTTCGTCGTTCAAGTGCCCAATTTCAAGTCCCAGACTCCTCTATTTATACCCGAAATTTGACCCTGTCGCGTAGCGCGAGGGGTACCCCCATGGGCGTCGCGCTACGCGAGGGGTAACCTATGTTTATAGGGTAGCTACGTCCCTAACTAGGCTTGCTGAGTTTATGAAATTGTAAAATTCAAAACGGCCAACAAGTTATTTAGATAATCGTAACTAGGGTTTCCCCCCCCCCCCCTGAGTTTTAGGGGCCCTGATCCTGATTCTGATTGTTCTGGAAATTTTAGGGTTAGTGCAGAATTACTTGGGTGTCTTAATTAGGGTTTTCTTAGTGGTTAATGATTTTAAATTTATGAGCATTACAACTATTACCCCCTTAAAAGAAATTTCGTCCTCGAAATTTTTCAAATAAGAATATAACCTAATGCATAAGTAACAGAAACGAAACTTTCCTAGCAGAGTTGCTAACTTATATAATCAGAATCTCCTAACCACACATGTGTATCTGAAATTCATAACTAAGGTCATGACTATACTTATCAATTACCTTATATATGTGCCCTAATGGTCCTTCTTAAAATATCTTACCGTATGAAAAGTTAATAGAGATTTACAGATACTTAGAGTGACTATTAGTACTGACATTTCCTATATAGATATACTTAGTCATAGCTAAAATATCTTCTCATAAGGTAAAGCATAATTGACCGTAAACAGAAACAAATGAACATATATCAAATAGCAATATTTACCGTTACTCGACTAAAATTCTATTGCGAGAATAGATTAGGGTATAGAGAACGAATTGATTCTTCAGATTCCCATGTTGCTTCATGTTCAGAGTGATTTTTCCAAAGGACTTTAACAAACGGAATTACTTTCCTACGCAAAACCCTTTCTTATCGATCTAAGATGGCTTCTGGTTCCTCTTCGTAGGACAAATCTTCGTGAATCGTAAGTAACGGATAACTAATGACGTGGAGTGGATGATAATTATATCCTCTTAAAGAGGATATATGAAAAACGTTATGAACGTGAGAGAGTTGAGGCGGTAAAGCCAGTCGATATGACACTTCTCCAATTCTTTCAAGGATTTCAAATGGACCGATGAAACGGGGACTAAGTTTCCCTTTAATTCCAAATCTACGAACACCACGCCAAGGTGATACCTTTAAGAATACGTGGTCACCAATTTTAAATTCGAGGGGTCGTCTATCTTGATCTGCATAGCTCTTTTGTCTACTCTGAGCTTCTTTCAGTTTTTCTCGGGCTATAGTGACTTTTTCATTTGTAATCTGAACTAATTCTGGCCCTTCAATAATCTTTTCTCCGACTTCATCCCAGCATAATGGTGCGCGACATTTCCGACCGTACAAAAGCTCAAAAGGTGCCATGCCAATACTTGCTTGCCAACTATTGTTGTAAGCGAACTCAACAAGACATAAATATTCATCCCAATTTCCAGACCATTCAAGTGCGCATGCTCGGAGCATGTCTTCCAAGGTCTGAATCGTGCGTTCTGACTGCCCATCTGTTTGTGGATGGAAAGCCGTACTAAACTTTAGTCGTGTCCCCCAAGCTGCCTGAAAACCTTTCCAAAATCGTGAGGTGAAACGTGGGTCTCTATCGGAAACAATGGAAGATGGTGTGCCATGGAGTCGAATAATTTCTTGAAGAAATATTTCGGATAACTTATTAACCGAAAATCCTTGCTGAATTGGTAGAAAATGTGCTGACTTTGATAATCTATCGACAACAACCCATACAACATCATTCTTCTTGAATGTCTTAGGTAAACCAGTAACAAAATCCATTGTGATCTCATCCCACTTCCATATGGGAATATCCAATGGCTGCAACAGACAGCTTGCTCGTTTGTGTTCAATTTTCACTTGTTGGCAAGTGAGACATTTACTTACGTATCGAGCAACGTCTTCCTTCATGCCATTCCACCAGAAGTTCTGTCTTAAATCTCTATACATCTTGGTAGATCCTGGGTGAATCGAAAATGGTGAGCTGTGAGCTTCGGCTAACAATGACTCACGAAGGGTGGAGTCATCGGGTACACAAAGTCTTTTGCCGCACCAAATCACCCCCTGATGGTCTATACTAAATTCAGATTGCTTACCCACCTCGAGATTTTGCACAATTGCCCAAAGTTCTCCATCTTGCTTTTGTGCTTCTTTAATCCGGGATATGAGGTTGGGTTCAATCTGCATTCTAGCTAGATATCCATCAGATTTACTAACCTGAAGCCAAATGTCCATCCTTTCGAGATCCCTCCTAATATGAGGTTGAATTTGTAGGCAAGATATAGTCCCGGAATTCTTTCGGCTTAATGCGTCAGCTACAACATTGGCTTTGCCTGGATGGTATTGAATATTTGCGTCATAATCTTTTAAAAGTTCTAACCACCTTCTTTGCCTCATATTTAGCTCCTTCTGCGTAAATATATACTTGAGGCTCTTGTGGTCGGTAAAGATGTCACAACTTTCACCATACAGATAATGTCGCCAAATCTTAAGTGCAAAGACGACTGCGGCTAATTCTAAATCATGTGTAGGATAGTTAACTTCATAAGGCTTCAACTGACGGGAGGCATAAGCGATAACCTTCCCATGTTGCATTAGCACACAACCTAATCCTTTCTTTGAGGCATCACTGTAGACTTGGTAACCTCCTGATCCAGAAGGAAGAGCGAGTATTGGAGAGGATACGAGTCGTTTCTTTAATTCTTCAAAGATTTTCTCTTGTTCCTCATTCCATGAGTACTTCACCCCTTTCCTTAGGAGTTTTGTGAGTGGTAAAGCAATTACCGAGAATCTTTCAACAAATCTTCGGTAATAGCCAGCAAGACCCAAGAAACTTCGTATTTCGGTAACAGAAGTGGGTCTTGGCCATTTTGTAATAGCTTCAACCTTTGTTGGGTCTACCATAATTCCCTCTGCTGATATGACATGACCAAGAAATGACACTTGGCTAAGCCAAAAGTCACATTTGGAGAACTTCGCGTACAATTTCTCATGCCGCAAGGTTCCAAGTACTTCATGTAGATGTGCTTCATGCTCTTCGTGACTCTTAGAATACACCAGAATGTCATCGATAAAGACAATAACGAATTTGTCTAGGAATTTGTGAAATACGCGATTCATCAAATCCATAAAGACTGCGGGTGCATTAGTTAGCCCAAAGGGCATAACCAAAAATTCGTAATGACCATATCGAGTACGAAAAGCGGTATTGGGAACATCATCATTCTTAACCTTTGGCTGATGGTACCCAGACCTCAGGTCGATTTTTGAGAAGAACTGAGCCCCTTGAAGTTGATCAAAGAGATCATCAATGCGAGGCAGAGGATACTGATTACGAATAGTAATCTTGTTCAGCTCTCGGTAGTCAATACATAAACGCATACTACTGTCTTTCTTCTTCACAAATAAGACCGGAGCACCCCAAGGTGAAACACTGGGTCTTATGAATCCTAGATCTAACAATTCTTGCAATTGTTCCTTCAACTCTTTTAGTTCCATCGGAGCCATACGGTATGGAGCGTTAGAAATAGGCTCGGCACCAGGGATCAAATCGATGGTGAATTCTAACTGACGGTCGGGTGGTAATCCCGGGAGTTCATCCGGAAATACATCAAGATATTCACGAACAACGGAGTGGCTATCGATACTCTTAATACTAGCAGAAGTATCCTTAATCGATGCTAGGAATCCAGCACAGCCGTTTGATATGGATTTTCGAGCCTTAAGCGCAGAGATAATTTTAAGAGTTTTATGAGCTTGAGTTCCCTGATATATAATATCAGGATGATGAAGATCACCGAAAATAACTCGGCGAGAATGACAATCTATAGTTACACGATGTCTAGACAACCAATCTATTCCTAAAATAACATCAAAGTCACACATATGTATTGGAAATAGGTCTGCCTTACACACAATAGATTCAATACGGATCGGACAATCTTTATATACGTAAGTGATTACGGATGAAGTTCCTATGGGAGTGGAAATGGTGAAGGTGTGATCTAAGAGAGTTGGTCTTATCGGAAGATACTTAGTAAACGAGTGGGATACTAAAGAATGAGTCGCTCCTGTATCGAATAACACATAGATACTACGTTCACCAATCTGAAGGGTTCCAGATACAGTACCTGGAATATTAGCAGCGTCAGTAGCGGAAAGTGCGAAAATTCTTCCTCCAACATTGGGTTGATTATTCTTCTTAGTATCTTTCTTAGGACATTCCTTGATCATGTGTCCAGTTTGGCCACATCTAAAGCATGCTCCTATACTTCGGTGACATACGCCCTGATGTTTCTTACCACAAGTATTACATAGAGGATATGTAATCTGATTCGGGTTTACTTGTTGATTCAGTGGTTGAGCTTTAATAGGTTCTGCATACAACTGAATCTGGTTTTGAGCAGGCCTCAGGTTTTGAAGTCTAGGTTGCCATGGACGTGCTTGATTTCCAGAGTTTTGATTTCCTTGCACTTTACGATCTTGATGCTGTGGTGTAGTGGATGATTGGCCGATTTCTTGCTTAAATTGGCCTTCTCTATTTCTCTTCTTATTATCCCCAGTTCGAGATAGGAATTCTTTCCTTTCGAATTCAAAAGTTTTGATTGCATCAGCAACTTCGGTGATATCCTTAAATTTCATGTACATGATCGATTTCCGAATTCGATCATTAACTGCCCACTTGCATTTTTCTGCCTGGACTTCTGCTGATCCTGCAACATCTCCTACAATACTAGCCAACCTTGAAAATCGAGTAATGAACTCATAGGCTGGTTCATCACTCCCCTGTCGAATTATTGCATACTCCCTGATATAAGCTTCTTTATCAGCGGTCGAAAAATACTTATCGTAAAAGATATTACGAAAGTCGACCCATGAAAGATTAGCGTCAAAATCATCCCCTCCTTTGACTTGCTTATATCCTTCCCACCAAGTTTGTGCGTCATCTTCAAATTTGTAGGTAGCCAGTCTAACTTTGTATTGCTCCGGAACTCCAAGAACTCCGAAGATCTTTTCAACATGAGCTATCCAGTTTCTTGCTTCGACTGGATTAGTAGCGTGACTAAAGGATTTCGGTTTTTGTTTTTGGAATTTACTAATCCATATGTCTATACTATAAGTAATATTATTAGTGGTATTCTCACGAGTTTCACCACCAGAGATTGGATTAGTGTTAGTGCGTTCTGGATGAAGAGTTTGTTGAATAACGGCCTCAGCTGTTTGAGCAACCAGGTTTGGAAGCAACCCAGCAACAGCCTGGTTGATAGCATTAACTATGTTTGGATCAACTGGAGTCTCATTCGAAGAAGTGTTGTTACGTTCATGGTTAGTACGAGTATTCCTACGTGGCGGACGACGAGGAGGCATCTATAGGAATAGACATAGGAGTTAAATCAAATAAGAGATCAAGTTGAATCCTATCATAGATATCTACCCATTCCTCACAGGTCTTAATTACTATCTTCAAGTTTTCTACAGGAAAGAGCCTTTGCTCTGATACCATAGTTGTAACACCCCAACCCGGAAGGGCTGACGTGTCACAATAACGGTAACATAAACAAAAGTCATAATTCCATTTATTTATTTGATAAGGATACAACCACACGACTATTAAAATTAAGATTAATATACAAGCGGAGACATTCATCTTAATTAACTAACATCTTTAGATTTATTCCTAGGCTTTATTCTTCTCTCTTTTCCCCTCCCAAAGTAACCTGTGGACCTGTATATACAAAAAGTTTACGGAATGAGCCGAATGCTCAGTACGGAATTTTAGGCTCAAATAACAAATAAATGCTTCATATGAAATCTTATCCGGATGGAACTTTAGGTGAAAATGATACGATGCAAGAACAAAATTTCATAATCATATCTTACGGATGTACCCATGAGCAAACTTAAAACGTGACAATACACAGGTAGCTACTCCTGCATAATTATCACATGAGATGGCGAATTGGCATACCCGTTATCCACCTCCTTATACTTAAATCCTAGGATCGATCCATACGCCTCCTAATAGCCTTATGTACCACACTTGTACTTAAGAGACGCCGTGAACTGATCTCTCCGTCACGGATGGAGCACATGATGTTGATGCCACAACAACATGCTCGTGGGACACTCCACGAGAAGCGATACTCAGGGTATCAGAGTACAAATGGTCTTATTCACATAACTTATAAAACTTATTTTCATAACAAAACGGAACATATATTGGAACATGCGATAATGAGTATAACATAATACTATCGCATGACATGAAAGCTAAATCAAATGACTAGGATAGGAATCGAACGGACTGTCAAATGAATCGATAATCAAAGACGTGAGGAGTTTTTAACAGATATAGTAATTTAGTGGTTTTATAATAATTTGAATATGAAGCAATAAAGAGTGGGGTAAGGATCCGTACCTTAATAACTCCAAAGTGAAGCTACCTTGTGCTAATGTTTTAGATTTATACGGGCAGAGTTTAGACTACTGATTAATCTTTTAACCTAATTTAAATAACATGCACACAAACTAGGTTAGTAACTTAATACAGCATTTACGTCACTTCACGAGATTAAACCTTCACAACAATTAACAAGTGCAATACTTCAACTCATTTATCGAATTATCGACAAACGACAAAGTATAATACTTAATAATTCGATCGGATTCACAACGAATAACAGAGCATAGTCCGAATTCGAACAGCACTCAAATATTCAAGTCGAAATCACGATGAACAATAAAGTATAAGCTCAATTTTGAGCAGCACTCGGACAATCGTCGGATAGTTATAATCGATCGGATGTTGAATCGTAATAGCGATCGAGTTATTACCCTGATTGCGGCAGCGATTCGTGAATTGTGTGTGTTGTGAACGATTTCTGCTATAACTCAGCGTATACTGTGAGTTTTTTCGTCGTTCAAGTGCCCAATTTCAAGTCCCAGACTCCTCTATTTATACCCGAAATTTGACCCTGTCGCGTAGCGCGAGGGGTACCCCATGGGCGTCGCGCTACGCGAGGGGTAACCTATGTTTATAGGGTAGCTACGTCCCTAACTAGGCTTGCTGAGTTGATGAAATTGTAAAATTCAAAACGGCCAACAACTTATTTAGATAATCGTAACTAGGGTTTTGCCCCCCCCCCCCTGAGTTTTAGGGGCCCTGATCCTGATTCTGATTGTTCTGGAAATTTTAGGGTTAGTGCAGAATTACTTGGGTGTCTTAATTAGGGTTTTCTTAGTGGTTAATGATTTTAAATTTATGAGCATTACATCCGGAGTATTTGTCGCATTAAAATGAGTACGTTTACGCACCAGTTTGCGTATAATTCTCCAGAAAGCGTTGTAGAGTGTGAAATTGAACAAGAATTGATATGTGCAAGTGATACACATATTTATACAAGATCCCAAGTATGAAATACAATATTTCATAGGCTTGGTATTTGTTTGATGGTCGCGGTGACACAGGTGTCACAGCAAAAGTCGCTAGGCGGTCCCTAGTCGGCCGACTGGGGAGTTAGGAGTAATCGGAGTACTCGGAGAGTACGCGGACATGATAAATATAAAGAAAATTAATTGGTGTATATTATATATATGTTAAAAGAAGCATAATTCATGTCAAAATGAGTGTAATATAAAATGAAACATGTTTGAAGTTCAAATCTCACCGAGTATAAAGCCGAGTAATCCGAGTAGAAGGACAAGTTGGCCGAGTAGTCCGAGTACAAGGCTAAGTAGGCCGAGTACAAGTCCGAAGTATTCTGAATACAAGGCCGACTAGTCTGAGTACAAGGCCAAGTAGTCCGAGTACAGGCCGAGTAGGCCGATTTTGACCGCCGCCAACTAGTCAAGTCCGACTAGGGTAAACTCGCCTCGGAGGTGGTCCGAGGACCGAGTATTCGCCGAGTACAAGGCCGAGTAGGCCGACTTTTACAACACTGATAAATGTACAAGTGCTTATGTGGATAATATGACAAAAGCATATGTAATATAATTTTCATAGTGTTATTATGAAAATCCCGTTATGGTATTAAATAATAAACATGTTTTAAGTATGCTAGGATATAATTATAAGTTTTGTCAAAACTTTGGCAAAAATATATATATTTAGGTCGAATAAAATTTTAGGTTATATCATAAACAATAAATTATATTACTCGTATCAAACAACATTTTATACTATGATATTTTAGAGGTATCATACCTAAATTGTGTTATCTTATATTAATATCTTCGATTAAAATATTAATGTTAATATCATAATAATATTATAAAATTTATATTGAATTATATTCATATAAATACATGGGTATGATATATAATATATCACAAAAATTTATAAGACCTAACATTATTAATATATATCACCGTTATATATATATCTATATATATATATATGTTAAACATAGCATAACTGTAAGACACAAATATTGGTTACACATATTGAGGATGACATAGAATTATTCAAATATCATGGCAGTATTGTATTATCTTAATATTTATGTTATGATTTCCTTTTCACAGAATAGCACATAAGGTATCAATTTCCTAACAGTAATGTTTAAGTTTTAGGTATTGGAAGAACACATAAAGGGCTTAAACCAGTGGCATAGCCCTGATACCACCTTCTGTCACAGCCCCCGACCCCACCCTAGGAGCAAGAGCCCCGAACCAGTCAGATGGTATCGGTGTTTATTAATTTGGCAGTGGAAAATTTCATCAGGACCGTAGTTAGGAAATATTTTTATCAGAGTTAAACACCAAATTGTTTAAAATAGATAAATGGGATAAAACCCAAGTTTTGCTGATAATACATTTATGGGTATTAACGCTAATTATTAAAAACATGATGTCCTTTTTATTTAGGTAACTTTTGTAGTCACTTTTCTAAGCATTCACTGCTCTCCAGCTGGCTTTTATTGGCTTCACACTAAGTTACCTGAAATGCATTTTAAAAAGATTTTATCAGCAAGAAATATTGGCGAGTACATCCCAATTTATAAAACATCAGTTGTTATAACATTACAGTATTGAGGGTGATTACAATATTTATATCTATACAATTACTCGGTCAGTACGTGTCACTTGACGGATCTGTGACTATGGTCATATCACACATTGGATACATGTGCCCAATTGTGAAGGTTATCAAGTACTGTATACATACCCCATAATACTGGCAACAATTGTAGAATTACAAAGACTTAATCACTGTAGTTATAACTGATAAATATTTATAGTTTTGGAAACTATTTGAATTAAGGGCTCACAAACTGCGAGAAAAAGAGAATGGACTCACATTTGTAGACTTAGGTATTTCTACAGGCTTTCTGGTAATATTATAGCTTCCTGTTGTTTCTCCTGGTTATTATCTATCAAAATTACACAATGCACATGTGTTAGTAAAATAACCCAAATCACATTAACCGTACAACTCGAGACAGAACTCCAATGATTGAGTCCGGCAGAGCCTTGACATGCATTACGGAGTCCTAGATCAATCGGGTAGTGTAACAAAATACGTGATCGGGGGTTATAATACTTACAACGAGGCAGAGCTTGGCTTATTAGGGGGTACGTATTAGGTTATAACTTTAGCCTACAGAATGTTTGAGAGAGAATTAGAATTCCGAACAACTTGGAAATGCCGCTTCCTGCCCCTTTTATAGCTGAGACTGTTAGTGCATTAATGTCTATCGCCTTCGTCAATCCGAGCCGTAGCGAGAAACTAAAGATAGCGAGTCTTTATAGTGTTATATATAGTCAAAAGGCAAGGTGGCAATCTTGTAATTAATGAGAAATCTCATTAAAAGCTTTGGCCTATAAATAGAGAGTTATAGTGTTAGAGTTAAGACTTTTGCTCATTTGGTGATTTAGGAGATTCAAGTCTAGAGAGAGAAAGTCTAGAGAGAGAAAGTACTCTCTACATGATTCTTGTATTGTACACGTCATATCTTTCAATAGATTCACGGTTCTAGTATGTTATAGTGTGTTCGGTCACGCACAGTGCATTAATGTCTATCGCCTTCATCAATTCGAGCCGTACCGAGAAACTGAAGAAATCAAGCTTTTATTGTAATATTTAGATAGAATTAGCAAGGTGGCATTTTGGTAACTAATGAGAAATCTCATTAATTCCAAGGCATATAAATAGGAGAGTTATGACATAAGTTGTAAGACTTTTGCTCATGTTGGTGATTTAGGAGATTCAAGTCTAGAGAGAGAAAGTACTCTCTACATGATTCTTGTATTGTACACGTCATATCTTTCAATAGATTCACGGTTCTAGTATGTTATTATGTGTTCGGTCACGCACGTTCACGGATTCCGCACGTCGAACGTTCGTTACGCAATCGAACGGTGTAAAAACCGATCCTACAAGTGGTATCAGAGCTAGGAGCTCGATTGCATTGATCAATCACATTGATTCGTACTAGATTTCAGCGTTTTCAGATCTGAATTGCATCATTTCTTCATCTTCTACTAATTCTTTCACGTTTTTCACTGTTTTTCGTCAAATTGAACGGGATTTTACGGTCCGAATCGGCTGATTTTTTGATATGTTGTGCGAAAACACCTGATCTATAACCCTACCAAGTTTCAGATCCAAACTCCTAGCCGTTTAGGAGAAATCGAAGGTTTTAGGTCCGATTTCGAGTCAGAATCGCTGATTTCGCTCGAAAACACCTGATTTCGCTCTTGTGGTTTCAAAGTGCTGATTTCGCTCATCATTACACCCTGATTTCGCTCATTTGGTCATTTCCTGATTTCGCTCCATTTGATCAATTTTTGATTTTGCTTATAAGACACCACGTCTGATTCCGCTCGTGTGTACCAAACAAGAGATTCCGCTCCAAGATTTGTTTTTGATTTCGCTCCAATGTATCAATACTTGATTTCGCTTGAGTGTTCATGTGATGTTCTTGATTAGATAAAATCATATTGTGTGGTCCAATTAAAATTGATTAAGTTGCATGTGATTCATTAATTGCAATTTAGTATTAGGTTTTCACGAGAATCATTAATTGCATTTGGTGCTATGTTTTGACGAAGTATAATTGAATCATAAATGTTGTCGGTTTAAGTGTGAATTTGACAATGACCATGTGACAAGAATTGAGAGGTCAAATGATAATCAATTGAGTGTTATATTTGATAGTAGTTGACTGTATACCTAATATTAGCGGCCCAATCAGCTGATATGCTTAAAATTTGTCGGTACATGTGAGTATACAAGTGTTGGCCCAATCACAAACGAAAAACAAGCTATCCACTAAACAAGCGATATAATCACAATTAAAAGTTGTTGTCAGTTAATGGAAGTGAAGGCCCAATCATATTTCCAATGATATAAAAGATGTTGGCCATTTTCTAATAAGTTTGCTTGTGAAAGGTTATAACTGTTGTCGGCATTTAAAGGTTCAATAAAATAAAAAAAAAGTGTTGGTCCAATAGTATTGGCTTACTAAAGTCAATTGATTCAAAAAACATTTAATTGTTTTTGTCGTTTGGTGGGTTAAGTGGTCAAATTGTTTGAAAAGTGTTGTCGACCCAAAGTTTGGATGTGATCTGATTTGTGTTAAGTCATTATCGGCTTTTATTAAAAGTTAAATCATTTGTCCATTAAACACCCCATGTGATTTGGTCATGTAATCTCGGCCCAATTAGATTGACTTTAAAAAGCATTTGTGTCGGCCCAAGATTTGTTTGTGTGAATCGCATGTGATTAGAATAGAAAGGCCCAAGACAAGTTAAGGTTCAATAAGCGTGTGATAAAAGAAGCCCAATATTCATTGACCCAAATCATTCTAATTTCAAATTGAATCCATTTTGTTCCGATAAGCCCATTCATTCAACGATTTCACCCGAACAACTTTGGATTGAATCAGCGAATCTTCGACAACAAGTCTTAGATTGACTTCACACACACACACTTTTACGTATTCAGTTCGTTTAAACTGATTGTGTGTTTGTTTGTTTGCAGGTGATTCAAGGTGATTTGTTAAGCATAGGATACTTGCCCGAGCGAATCCTCAAACGATCCTAACTGATTTTAGATTGTGTGACATTATGTATTGTTTGAAAATTTGTTGTGAATTTTTCATTACCAAAGCATGGGTTCTGAGATTTATATTGCAATGAACAAATTTGATAAATTTACAGGTATCAAGGGAGAGTCTACAAAGAGTATCATTGAGAGGTATAGCCATCTTGTTCGTTCAATGACGAAAATTGGTATAACCAAAAGACCAGAAGAATGGGTTGAGAAATTTGTCAGTGCTTTACCTCAAGAAGAATGGGGAAAATATATCTTGAATTTGAAGAAATCCGGAGAATTTTCTCAGCTAACGGTTTGTGAACTCATGGAAAAGATTGAAGAACAGATGGTGATCAATGCTGAAAATAAGAAAAGCCAAAATGATGACAAAAGGGGAAAGGAACAGATTGAGATGAAAGATGATGATAAGCAGATTCTTATTTTGAAAGAAAATTGTGAGAAGTTGAAAACTGAAAATGACAAACTGTTGGGTAATTTGAACAGTTTGACATCAGAAAACAAGGTTTTGAAAGAGAAAGAAAAAGACTTTGAAAGCAAAAAGAAATCCTCAGAAAATGAAGATTTCTGGATAAAACTTGAAAATAAAAATCTTAAAGCAAATGAAACAAAATTTCAAGAACAGATAAAAGTTTTGGTCAATGAAAAGTCTGTTCTTGAAAACATTAAGATTGAAAATGAAAAATCAATCAAGTCTCATCTTGAAAGAATATCTCAGCTTGAAAGTGAGGCTGAGAATTCGAGAGCTAAAATTGATGAGCTTGAAAAGAAATTGAAACGTTTTGTGACATCATCTGAGTTTTTGAATATCCCCTGTCCAAAACTGATCAATTCTGTTCCAATAAGTGACAATGTCACAAATTTTGACATAGTCAAAATTGAAGATTGTGATGAGAAAGCTGATGATGAAGATGAGAAAAAGAAAATATTTTTGAAATTAAAAGAAAAGTTTCAAGAAACTGTTTTACATTCTACTGAAAAAGGTGAATGCTCAACGCAAAAACCTGTAAAGAAGAATGTGGAACAAAAACAAATTGTTAAAAAGCCGAAAAATGTTCAAAACAAAAATAAAAGCTCATCAGTTCGATCATCCAATCGTGATAAAAAACCACAAAAATTGGAAAATCAAAACTCACAAAAAGTTGGTAATAAGTGGTGCAGGTTTGACCACAGTGCTCAAGCGTCAAATCAAGCTTATAGGAGAAGTCATGAGTACTACAAATCAAATCAGTGTTATGATTTGAGTGTTTGGTATGATAGTGGTGAACGGTACGATAACAGAGTGTGCTACAAATGTGGTTTTCCAGGACACATTGCTGTTAACTGCCAAAGTTGGAATTATGAGACGAGAAGATGCTTTAACTGCAACATCATAGGCCACATTGCCACAGATTGCCCAATGAGATCAAAGGAAAGATCGAGGGCTAAATTTCAGAAAATGGAAAAGAAACCAGTCAATATTAAGCCCAAAGAACAGAAAGTGGAAGAAAAGAAAGTAAAGCTTTCACAAGGGCAGAAAGACAAACTGAGGAAGAAAAGGAAGAAGGCGAGAGTGTATCTCGAGAAAATTTTGTCCTCGGATACAACTGGAAAAGCAGATAAAAGTTCTGATAAATCATCTTGCTCTCCAAAGAATGACAAGTCTTGCAAAACGAATTCATCAGATACAAATCTGAGGACAGAAGAGAGAAAGAAGAAAAAGAAAGTTGTTGACGATGAATCTGTTTCTTCGGAAACAAAGGAGCCACATGTCGACAATGAATCTGGCTCATCAAAGTCAGACAAGCCACGTTCAGGCAATGATTCTGGTTCATCAAAGCCAGAGGAGCCAGTTGATGAGGTAAAAGTAGAGAATTCTGGTTTAACAATGGATGATGCAAATTTTCCACCATTGTTGAACGAGAATTCAAAATCACCCAAGGACCGTCAGGCTTGGGTGAAACTGTTTAAATGAAAAACCTGACTTGCCGGAGTTCCCAGGTTGGTAAGTGTGGAACAGGTATCGGCATCTTTCTTGAGAAATTCACAGGTTGGTAACTGTGATATTTCGAATTACAAAAGACTAATCAAGGACATTAAGTTGTACTTGATTTATCTTTTCGACAAGTGATTAAAGGAAAACAAAGTGATGAAGTAAACCCCTAACCTACAAATGGTTTGTGAAAAATCAACAAAACTAATTTTCTGGAAAAAACCATTTTGATTAAAACAAACTTAAGTGTTTTGAAATCATAATGGGAAAATAGTTTGTTGTCAGGGGGAGTTCTGATTGTTTACGCCAAGTGAATGGCGAATTGAAGCGATTTGATATCAGTTTGTCACGTTTCTTGTACAGTTTGTTTTCAAATTTTCCCAGAAAATCATAATTGAAACATATTTTGATTTTAGGGGGAGAAAAATTTAAAAAAAAAATTAAAAAATTTGAAAAATTCATAAACATTGGAAAATTCAAAATGAGTTTTGTTGAGACAAGAGGAAATGATAGTAAATCAGTGGAATATCACAGCATGCTAAAGAAATGAAATGTAAAATGTGATAAACGGTCTCACTAAAGATGTGACGATAGGCTCAGCTAGACTAGTAGATTTGCGATAGCGATACAAACTTAAATGAAAAAGCCTAGTTCTAGTGGGAAACATGGTTGAAAGCATAGTACTTAGTTTTGTCCTTCGTGATTGTGTACCTACTCAGTAATCGCTGAATGCCAAAAAGCATAAAACTGGTTAAGTTTGTGAACTTTCACTACTTTGCTGAAAAATCGCTGTGATTGTGCATTTTATTTTGCAAAGATTTAAACTTGTTTTATTTCTTTATTTTGTTTAAGCATTGGACATCCTCTGCGTATACGTGAGTATCGACCTGGATGTTATTGCCTAAACGTTCTGCTTTATTTTCTTTGGTGTTTCGTTTAAGCTTTGGACCTCCTCTGCATATACGGGAGTATCGACCTGGTGGTTAAAGCCTAAACAATTTCAACTTGTTTTATTTTCTTATTTAGTTTAAACATTGGACTTTCTCTGCGTATACGGAAGTATCGACCTGATTATTAATGTTTAAACATTCTGCGTTATTTTTGCACATATCACAGTTGATGAAAGTTTAAAGGCATTACTTGAGTTAGTGTATTGCATGATGAGGGGATATGCTGAGATCGTGGGGTCCATAAGAATTTAGTGCAAAATTAATATACCTTAACGTATCGGTAAGCATTTTCGAAAGTTTTTAGATTGAGCTTAAGAGGACAACTATATCGTCAATCAATGTGAATCGTTTAGAACTTAATATGTTTAAAGCTTAACGGTGCTAGTAATTTGTCTCAAAAACTGATATGATCCTCTTTCACAAACTCACAAAAGTAGTGTTTGTATATATTTTATTTCTGCGTTTAAATTTTGTTTTTGCATTTATGTTTCATATTATTGAAAAAAATCCAAAAAGATTTTCAACAACTGATGTTGAAAAGCTGATATTCAAAATCTCAAAGGCTAAACAAGATGAACAATTGGTTTGGTTAAGATGATTAGAAGTTGGAAGATAATCCTCAAATGTTTAGATGATTCATTAATTTGAATCACAATATTGTGTGTTATATGGTTGAGAATTTTGAGTGAATTCTTTTAGAGTCAAAATTATTTTGTCTTACGAAAGGTTGAGATGTGTAGGTTTCTGATTCTGTTGCTACGGAAAGCCAGGCATCGATCCTAAAAGCACGGAAGCTTGACGAAAGGGGGAGCCTGAAGAAAGAGACTACCAAGGAGGGGAGCAACTGAAGCTGAAGACAGATCCACGGGGATTCTGTTCGAAAAAGAGAAAAGACAAAACGCTACGAGATTGACTGTGGCAATATCCAAAGGGGCCTTCGTCAATCCGAGCCGTAGCGAGAAACTGAAGATAGCGAGTCTTTATAGTGTTATATATAGTCAAAAGGCAAGGTGGCAATCTTGTAATTAATGAGAAATCTCATTAAAAGCCT
Source organism: Helianthus annuus (assembly GCF_002127325.2). Taxonomy (NCBI): domain Eukaryota; kingdom Viridiplantae; phylum Streptophyta; class Magnoliopsida; order Asterales; family Asteraceae; genus Helianthus; species Helianthus annuus. Next base: position 14,192,666 of record NC_035446.2, on the reverse strand, counting down.
TGGCCTATAAATAGAGAGTTATAGTGTTAGAGTTAAGACTTTTGCTCATTTGGTGATTTAGGAGATTCAAGTCTAGAGAGAGAAAGTCTAGATAGAGAAAGTACTCTCTACGTGATTCTTGTATTGTACACGTCATATCTTTCAATAGATTCATGGTTCTAGTACGTTATTGTGTGTTCGGTCACGCACGTTCACGGATTCCGCACGTCGAACGTTCGTTACACAATCGAACGGTGTAAAAACCGATCCTACAGAGACAGAGGTCTCTCGTGCCCCGCGAGAGCCTCTTCTTCTTCCTTCGCGGCCCGCGAGGGTTCCAAAGTCGGCAATAGGGTTGCTGAGTCATTGCGTAGGATCAACACGTGTCAACACGTGGCAGTCAGAGTGTCTGGCAAGTAATGGGGCCTCGCGCCCCGCGAAGGAGTTACCTTCATCTGTCGCGGCCCGCTTGCGGCTTATTTGTTTGTTTTCTTTGATTTTTATTAATATAAGGGTTATACGGGTTCGTTTATTACGTATGGGATGTATTTAGGAACGTCTAGGGGTGTTTTTCGAGGGTTGTTACAGGTAACATCCAACTGGTGCACCGACCAAGACTACGATAAGGCAATAGAGAGAACAGTACGTATTGTAGCCGGTTTGACAACTGGACTGAAAGTCTCACCACAATCTACCCCAACCTGTTGAAGACGTCCATCACATACCATGCGTGCCTTGTAACGCTCTAAGGAACCATCCGATTTAATTTATGCTTGAAGAACCACATGCTCCTGATAACATTCATCTTTGGAAGTCTTGGGACTAATTCCCAAGTCTCATTCTTTATAAGAGCATGATATTCGTTGGTCATGGTGTTTCCATTCCGGAATGGACAAGGCATGGGTTGGTGTTTTGGGTACGGGAATGATGGTGGAGGTGTGTAGGTTAAGGGGTCATTTTGGTTTGACCAATCCATGGCACGTGTTCTCATGGTGCGGGTGGTAGCCGGTGGGGGAGGAGGTGGGATGTTAACAGTGGGCGGATAAGGATGAGTTTGGGCCGTGAGGTTGGGAGATGTATTATGGGGTGTTGGAGTATGTGGGCTAGATGGGTGGGCCGTGGAAGGGATGTGAGTGGAATGGGCCATGGGGATTTGAGAGATGGGCTGATGTGATAGGCTGGTTGGGCTTGTGGGTGTTGGCTGCGGATTTGGGTTGGTAAGAGGGGACAATGTAGTGGTTTATAGGTGGGGCCAGTAATGTGACGGGAAAGGAACATTAAGAAAGTCGTATGCAGGTGGTGGGTGTATGGTATTGGCAAAAGGGAATGTGGTTTCGTCGAATGCGACGTGGCGAGAAATAAGGATTTGTATTGTTTGAAGGTTAAAGCATTTTTAGCCACGGTGATGTGATGGGTATCCAAGGAAGACACAAGGGAGTAATCGTTGATCAAATTTGTGGATGGTTGTGGAGGGTATAAGTGGGTAAAACAAGCAACCGAATACCCGTAAGTGGTCATAGGTGGATGTGCGATGGTAGAGAAGTTTGATGGGCGTTTTGTTGTGAAGTTGTTTGGAAGGTAAGATATTGAGTAAATATGTGGCGGTTTCAAGGGCATGATGCCAAAAGGTGTTGGGAAGGGGAAGCATGTGTGAGAAAGGTGCGGATCATATTGTTGATGGTACGGATTTTGCGTTCAGCTTTTCCGTTTTGGGAGGAGGTGTGTGGACATGAATGACCAAAAAACATTCCTTGTTGGTGAAAATATTTTGAAACGGGAGTTAACATATTCGGTGCCATTGTCGCATTGGAAGGTCTTAATTGGGCAGCAAAATTGGGTTGTTATTTGTTTGTGGTATATTGAAAAAATGGAGAACACTTGGGACTTTCTTGCAATGGGAAAAGTCCAAAGAAATTTTGTTAGATCGTCTAAAAAGAGAATATAATAACGGTGTCTTAGGGTACTTAAAATGGGTGAGGTCCACAAGTCACTGTGTATTATGTCAAAAGGATAAAAAACACGAGTAGTAGAATCAGTAAATTGCAATTTAATACTCTTTCCAAGTACACAAGCACGACAAGTGTTTTTATTCATGGAATCAAAATTGACAGAACAAGAATGTTTTAAAGAAATTAAAGGTTCTCGGCCAGGGTGACCGAGACGTTGATGCCAAAGTGAAGAGGAGATGGCTGCAAAAGTTGAGAACGAGTTGGTTGTTCCAAATCCAAGCACCAGAGGATATAGATCACCGCTGTTGTTGCACCGGAGGATAGGGGTCCGAGTCTTGTAGTCGTTCACAAGAAAACCAAAGGGGTCAAATTCAACTGACACAGAATTATCAGTAGTGAAGCGACGTACAGAAATTAAATTTTTAATTAATTTAGGAGCATAAAGGACATTTTTAAGGATAAGGGGCGGACAGGGTGGTGGTAAGGTTTTGTTGTCTTGTCCAATAACCGGAATGTTCGATCCATCACCAACAATAATATGTTTAGACATGCTATTATAAGAAAAAGAATGGAAATCATCCGAAAATTGGACATGTTACCTGTCGCACCGGTGTCCATGTATGGAGTCAAGTCTGGTTGGTTGAGGGTCATTGTGTGAAGAGCTTGATCAATATCAGTAGGTGTGTATTCAGCAGTGTGCGCCTGTGACAGTTTCGAACCAAGGATGCCGGCTGTTGTTTGTTGAGAGGAATTGGGCTTGGGTGATGAGGTTGGGTATGGGCAAGGAGGCGTGGCCTAAGGTTGTTGAAGACCAGCCCATGAGCCGTATGGTCTAGGCCACCAGTAGCCGGGTGGAGGGACATGAGGCCAAGATTGATATGAGTTGGATGAGGGACCACTACCCTAAGCAGTAGGGTTACGTCCTCGGCCACAGCCCCGAGACATGCCACGGCCACGGCTACGGTCAGTGGTGGGTTCCTGTTAGTAGTTTTGGCACGAAGAGGAGGAGGTTTGGAGAGCGGCGCCGGCGGCTTTGGCTGCGTTCAAAGCATTCTCGGATTTACGAGACTCAACCATGATGAGTTTAGGACGGGCAATGCAAAAGTTAGGTAGAGGTTGTTGCCCTTGAAGGATCGTGGCGATGCCTTCGTATTGTTCATTGAGACCAGCGAGGAATTGGAGAACTAAGCCGTCATTATCAAGGGGAGCACCAACATTAGAAAGTTGGCCAACCAGAAGTTTGAGTTCTTGGTAGTAGGCCGACATGTTAGGGAAACTTTCAAGGCGAGTGTTTGAAAAACGATGTTTGAGTTGGATAGCACGGGCACTTTTGTTATCTTAAAAGAGGCTTTCGAGGGTGGTCCAGGCTTCATGAGCGGTGGTGTTAGGGGTGATAATGGTGTGGACGAGGTCATTGGAAATAGTGCCATAGATCCACTATAATACAATGGAATCCAGGCGTTCCTAGAGTTCGGATGATTGCGGTGGAGCAGGTGTCTTGTCTTTTTCGGTGGAAGTAGGTGTTTTGTATTTTTCGGTGGAAGTGGATGTGGTGGGTGGTGGTGGACGGTGTAGTAAATGGTCATAAACCTGGAAAGCCTTGCAATGAATTTTGAACAGTTCTGACCAGGAGGTAAAGTGTCCGGTTTCGATTTCAAGGGTGATGGGTATAAAGGATTTGATGTTGGAGACGGTGACTGCTGGATGGATTTTAGAATCCATGGGGAAGAAGATGAGAGATGTTAGGAGTGGAAGCTGGAGGCGACTGACTACCGGAAGATGGCCGTAGGAGGGAGGAGGCTGTGAGAAGGCAGGGAAGAGGGGTTTAGGGTTGTTTCAGGACTCTTGATACCATGAAACAATTGGATTGATGATCCTCCCTCTATTATTTCCTTGATATTTATAATCAATACAAATCCCTTGACTTGGGAAACACAATCACTAATTACACGATATACATGGAAACGTAATAATGAAAAATACTATCTAAATATACAAAGGTTATTAAGAAATCAAGAATGCGGTTTTTAAGTGTAGCGATGATAAGGCCCCGGGGTCTGATGGCTTTAATTTTCAATTTATTAAGAACTTTTGGAGTTGTTTTGTAGGTGATTTTACGGATGTGATGCAAGAGTTTTTTGATCATGTCGCATTAACAAAGGCGTGGGGTCATCTTTTGTTACTCTGATCCCTAAGATCAAAGACCCATCATCTCTTGGCGATTAACGGCTGATTACGTTAATTGGGGTGATTAGCAAGGTTATTTCAAAGGTGTTGGCAAATAGGTTGAAGACGGTGCTGGGTAATATTATTTCTAAGGCGCAATTTGCTTTTCTGGGATGCCGATTTATCCTAGATGGTCCGATTATGCTAAATGAAATTCTTTGTTGGGCTTTATTCAAGATTGATTTCGCGAAGGCTTATGACAATGTGAGTTGGGCATTCCTTACTGATGTGATGAAACAAATGAATTTTCCCCCGATTTGGTGTAAGTGGATTAGGGGAGTTTTAGCCTCCTCTAGAACGTCTATCCTTGTTAATGGCTCTCCTACTTTCAAATTTGGATGTTCTAAAGGCATTAGACAAGGTGACCCGCTATCGCCTTTTCTTTTTCTTATTGTTACGAAGGTGCTTTCAGCTATGTTCAGGAAGGTGGAATCCATAGGGTCGTTTGATAGTATTCGTCTACCCAATGGTGAATCGAGGTTATCTCATCTTTTATTTGTGGATAACGTTATGATTCTTGGAGAGTGGTCTATGTTTAACTTCATTAATGTCACACCCCGACCGCGTAAAACAACGAAACCGCAGCGGAAACGTCGGGGAGTGGAACGACAGAATTATTGTTTCACAACCATGGATCAAAAAGTTTCCTTTTATTTAATTATTAAATATTTACATTGTCTTAAAGTTGAAACAATCAAGTTCACATATCGACTATCATCGTTATTAAGTCACTAAGGCCTCGTCCAGTCCTAAGTGAGCATGCTTCCTAGTCGCAATCAACATCATTCAACACCACCTGAAACATACGTGAAAATAAAGTCAGCATAAATATGCTGGCAAACACATAGGTTTTGTGTGAGTGTCAGATTCATGGCTCGTTTACATGTTGAAATAACTCGTTGATAAATGAAAACCTTGTTTTGAAAAGAGTTTAGTATTGCAATATGAATAACCAACTCAAAATAAGTTGGTTTTAGTTTATAAAATCTCGTTTCCGTGAATCTTAACCCCAAAACATTTGTTTAAGTAAACTACATCGTGTATCGTTCTCGTAAAATAACTCGTACGGTTTATATCGTTTAGTAAACATCGTTGCGTGTATCGTTTGAAAATTGTTCGTCCTAGTGAACTAAAGAACGCTACAGAATGTAATATGATAAAAGCACTTATATATAAGAAGTACCAGCGGTGTATCTACCATGCTTTTATCATGTTACACCCGTCCCGTTATCTAATCACATACCAAAAACCAATCGTTCGTTCAATTCTTTTAACTTGTTCAAATCGTTCCAATCATTCAAATCGTTCATTCGTTTCAATCGTTCAAAATTGTTCAATCGTTCAAATCGTTCTCGTTTTAATTGTGAAAACTACTTTTGGTCGTCTCGTGGAATACATTTAAACCTTCGTAACTCATCCATCGTCCAACTCGTATTAACAAACCACCAAAGGGTAAGTTAACAATCATCAGGTTCAGTCGTTACCCACATAACCCCCATACATAACCATGGTGGCAGTCCGATAACGGGATTTGTCAGATCCTATGGTACCATAACCTAGTACTGGTCGGCTCGGCCAAAGCTAATAAACGTTATTCGTTATGTAAATACGTCCCAACAAGTTCGTTCACATTATCGAAATCGTTTATGTTTAATATAAACCATAGTATTCGTTTTTTAAATCATCGTTTGAAAGTATCGAAATCGTTTAACACATATGAATCACCCCAAAACAATCGAAAACAGTAAAATAGGGGAACTATGTACTCACATTGAATTGCAAAGTATCCTTGATCTAATGAACTAACAATGCTCGGGAAAACCAAGGAAATCAAGTGGTACCTAGTAATCGAATCGCTAATTAATAAATCGACGCCTAAATCGAAAGATCGGGTAGAATGGGGTCTCGTAAACCAAATGAGTATTGGAACTCATGTGATATGGTTTAACAAAGCCTACATTCTAAATCGAAACCTATCCTAAGTGCTTACGACTCGTTACGACCCATTAAGGTCACTTATGCTACCTTAACGCGTCGTTCGCGCAAATGCGCGTTCAAGACACCTAACTAGTCCTATGACAAGTATTATATGCCCTAACATGTTTAAATATGTTGCATAATCTGTTTAAGTGACAAAAATTAAGTTATATATGCTTAAAATCCAATTATGCATGAAAAGGGCATTTTGGTCATTTTCCTAAGGCATATAACTACTTATCATACAACTAATTAATCTAAGTGACCATAAGGTATAACCTCGGAAGGTTATTCCCTATACAACTATGGTCACAAATATGCTTGGTCGGATCCTAACGATCGACCAAACGGCTCGGGTTCGAAAGTCTAAGCGGTTGTCAAGACCGCTTGACTTACGACCCTAAACAAGCACTAGACTAAAAGTGACGAGTTAAACATGTTAAAACATGTTTAACTAAGTTAGAAAACAAGTTTGATATCAAAACAAAGTGTTTTGATACCCAAAAATAGTTTCGTCGCAAAATACGCGTAAACACGTATTTTGACCGAAACTTTGACTCGTCACTTCGACTAATCGACGTGGTAATCAGTAGGTATAGTCACACGAGCTATAACCATCGTGCTTATGCTCACGTTGCAAAGTTCGAATGAACTTTGTGTTGACCAATTCGTGGTCAAAGCATAAAGTCAAACACTGTTTGACTTTCACGCTTGAAAAGCATAAACAAGCATGAAAGAAGCTTACGAAAGGTCCAAGCAAGGAAGAATTGATCCAAAACACTCAAGTATGAAGCCTTAGCTTCAACTTAGAGCAGATTTTAGATCAATTGTGTGAGGAATGAATGACGATCATGGTGGGTATTTATAGAAAGTTTGGATCAAAAAGATCATTCCAAGTGTTAGGAGGCTCAATCATGGCCATACATTTGTTAAACACTGATTGGGCACCTTGCAAAATAGACAAACCAGCTCATAGAATTGAAAAACCAAGGATTAAAAGCTGTTTGAGCAGGCTGATTGCTGAATTCTGGTATTTCTGGAAATGAGCTCTGTCACGTGGCATGCCAGGATGACCTGGTTCTGGCGCGTGGCGTGAGGGAGATCAGTTTCAAGTTTCCAAAAATGGCAGAACAGGTCCCAGCATGCTTAAAACTTGATTTTTGACTTGTTTAAGCCCCGTTAACCCCATTTCAAGTATCTACAATGATGTTAAAGCATAGGGAACATGAAATATGCTTAAAAACATCTCGGATGTCAGTTCGTTTGGTCGTACGATTACGTTATTCGGTTAATTACGACGAAAACTCGAACGGACGCGAAAACGATCCAAATTGCACGACGAATGGTATTTTTGCATTCCAATCACTAAAATAAAATATTTTAATGATTACAAAAATTTTTGGATGTCCGGATATGTTCAGAACGTAAGATATGCGCGTAAATGCAAACTTATGCACTTTTTGACGCTTTTAGTCCCTGTTGATCAAATAAGTTTATTTTCGCATACCGAACCCCTCAAAGCCAATTTCTAAGCTATGTAAAGGATATTTAGGGTATGTTTAGCTTATGATCAAGTTCCGGAATGTTCGTTACTATACGAATTGGCATAGTTTCGCAATTTGACACAAATAGTCCCTACGATCGAATAAACTTGTTTTCGACACACCAAACCATTCAAAACTTATTTCTAAGTTATGTAAAGGTTATTTAAGGTATGTTAAGCCTATGTCACTGTTCTGGAGTGTTTGTCACGTTAAACTAATTATGTTCACGTATCAGTTTGCGTGTAACTTTCCCGAAAGCGATTTAAAGCTTAAAATCGAATTAGAATCAAATCGTAAAATCGTCAAACACAAATACACAAATATTAACACCAAAACACATTGTTTTATTGATAATTGATATTGTTTTACACCGTACATCGTTTATAGATCAAAATTGTCACAATTAATTTGAAAAGGATGCTGAGAATTTTTTTATCTTTGTTCGGGCCTCAGAATTAACCTCAATAAGTCGATCATGGTGGGAGTTGGTGTGGAATGGCGGGAAGTTAAAAGAATTTCAGAGATTATGGGTTTTAAGGTGGGGGAGATACCATTTGTGTACCTTGGTGTCAAAGTTGGAGCTAATATGAATAGGGTGGCCAACTGGCAACCGGTGGTTGATATGGCCAGGGGCCGGTTGAGTAAGTGGAAGGCGGATACTCTTTCTATAGGAGGACGTCTTGTTCTCATCAAGTCGGTTCTTGAAGCTTTGCCTACATTTTATTTTTCTATCTATAGAGCCCCTTTGAAAGTTATCGATGAGTTGGAAGCGCTTATGAAGACTTTTCTTTGGGGAGGTAGTAGGGATGTTAAAAAGCTTCATTGGGTGCGGTGGGACACTGTTGCGCGTAGTAGAGATAGAGGCAAACTAGGTTTACCTCGGTTATTTGATTGCAATCGCGCGCTTATATCTAAATGGCTTTGGAGATATATTTCTGAAAAGAATTCGATGTGGCAGAAAATGATTGACGCCATTCATTATTCGAAGAGGATGTGGGATATGTTTCCGGTTAACAGAGCCTACTCTAGTGGTTGGACAAGTATTATAAAGGAAGGTCACAAGATTAAAGTTAATGGGTCCTCTTTTATTTGTCTTTTGAAATGTGTAGTTTTATTTGTCTTTTGAAATGTGAAGTAGGCAACGGGGAAAATATTAGATTTTGGCTTGACAATTGGACGCCTTTTGGGGTTTTAAAGGACAGATTTCCAGCGCTCTTTAAGCTAGAGGAAGTCAAAAACTGTGCAGTAGCCGATAGGGTGAAGAAGGATGATTAGGTGGTTCGGTATTCTTGGTTTTGGAAGAAGAATATGTTATCGGCTGCAGAGACAGATCAACTCCAGGAACTTTTGCTGCTCGTACAACAGGTTAGGCCGAAGTCTGGGGCGGATTTTTGGAGGTGGGATGGTGATTAGAGTGGGGTTTTTTCAACTGCGGCAGTTCGCAAGTGGGCCGCTGCTGCGCGCCCAGCTGTGAGCAGTCCGAACCTTGATTGGTGTAAGTGGGTCCCTCTTAAGTGCAATGTGTTTATGTGGCGCCTTATGTTGAAGCGGATTCCCAACAAGTTAGAATTATTGAGAAGGAATATTAATGTTAATAATACTTCTTGTGTATTATGCGGGGATGGTGATGACGAGATCGAACACATCTTCACAGGTTGTGCATTTTCAATGAGTGTTTGGAATGGTGTCTTAAAATGGCTTGGACTCAGTGGCGGAGGTTATGTGTTAGTAGGGGTAGCACGGGCTACGACTCAACCCCGTATTCGTAGTGTAAAAATATTCTTCAACTCCGTCTACGTAGTGTAAAATTTGTATTTTTTTCCAGTTTTATACAAAGGATACACCTGATTCAAAAAAAAAAGTTGGGATACCCCTGAATTTTTGGCCTATATCCGCCACTGCTTGGACTGCCGATTTTTTTCGCTTTCAGCGTGAGCGACATTTTGGACATTCACAAGATGGACGGTCTTTCGGCTTCGCGCAAGGATATTGTTAAAGGTATGGCTATGATCTGTTGTTGGCGGATTTGGAGAGCCAGGAATGATTGTATTTTCCAGCGGACGCGTTGCAATGTTGTGGAGATGGTAGCGGATATAAAAGTCTTCAGTTTCCTTTGGTTTTCGAATAGGTATGAAGATTTTGTAAAGGATTGGAAAGGTGGGTCTAATGTGATGTTATTGTAATGTGTTTAGCGGCTTTCTTCTCTCCGCCTTAAGAGTCGAAGGTTTTCGCGTGTGGTAATGAAATTCACCTTTTAAAAAAATGTTTTAAAAAAATGTTTTAGAGAGTATAAAAATGACACCAGGATCTTGATGGGACTACATATGTTAATTATGCCAAATATATTAAAATAGAAAGCAGAAAATGCCAATAATAATACCTGAATTAAATATTCTTTAGTAATCTCTTCGAATTCATTGCATCCAGCTCTGAACATGGATTCGCAGAGATACGCGAAGATGTTGATATCTGGATTGGACTTATTTTGGATTTTATTTTACAACACGCACATGTATATATAAGAATAAATACAAAGTAAAGATATCATACTAAAATATAAGAATAAATACAAAGTAAATATATCATACTAAAATATATAAGAATAAACTAGGTTAGAACCCCGTGTATTACACGGGCTGAATAAATATAATTTTATATACTAAGTAATAAAAAAGTTACATCTTTAAAAACCCGTACATTGCAAGATTGAATAACCACGTGTATTACATGACTTAAATACGAATAATGTAATCAACTAACACACACAATTATCAATATATGTTTTTAGAAAAAAAATGAACTTTGATGTAACATTTTACTTTGTTTTTTATTTATTATTAAGTTAAATTAGATGCTTGTTTATTACATAAGTTATAACATTTTACTTTATTTATTTTTTTATTAATAGGTTAGAAACTTGTGTGTTATACATGGTTGAATCAATGTAATATTAAATAGTTATTAATAAGCAAAAAAATAAAAGACAGATTTAAGAAAAAAGAATATTAAATATATAAGAGACAAGCAAAAAAAAAAAAGAAATAAAATAATTATAGAGCAATAATCATTGAAATTATTATTAATAAATAACCCGTTATATTAATCAATATATTGATTGACAAAACGATCCATTTGTATTAATTATATAGATAGATTATTCAGATGTTTCTTAGCTAAAAGAACATACAAAAGTATGTAGGAATAATATATGTCATGTAAATAAGTGAGGTTGAGAGGGTTAAAAAAATTACATAGTTAGTCCAAATGTTACAAAATGAAAAGGTGATTTTAAACTATTAGTACCTAAGTCTGTTATTTTGTGCAAACTACAGAGACTAACTATATAATTAACTCGTTAAAAAAAGTCGATGGAGAATACTGAAAATCACATGTATTAATATTTTATTTATATAAGAGTTAATTACATAGTTAGTCCCTGTGGTTTGCACAAAGTATGTAATTAACTCTTTATATAATTTAAAGATAATTTTATGTGAAGTGAATAGATTATTTTTATATATCTTTGAATTTTAGTCTTATCATTTATTAATATCTATATAATGAATATTTTTAATTATAAAAATAAGTATTTATAATTAAGTAGGAGATAATGGATATATTTAATTATATAAAAATATGTATTTATAATTAAGTAGGAGATAATTAAGGAGGGAAAAGAGGCGGGAAAACAACAAAATAGATAGTTCCAATGAATGACACGTGTCCACTATTGGTTTGCTTTATTATATGTATAGATACAAAGTAAATATATCATACTAAATACGAAGTAAATATATCATACTGATCAGTAAGGATTGCAATGGTTTAGAGGTGTCGATTAGATTACTATAAATAGGAACATGTATTTCAATTCTAACATTCAGATTCATGCAATTCAATTGAAAGTTTTTGTCAATAACTCAATTTCATTCTTATTTCTTGTTTATCAATATCAATAGTAAAGATTTGGGCCAAACATACACAATTTTTGTAAACTCAGATTAACTTAATATACTTCATATTTTATATAAAACATTAAATCATCAAATCCATAATCTTACTATTTTTCTAATGAATATAAGATTGCTATAATGTGCATATTAAAAAACCAAAGTTTTTTTTTTTAATGTTGATACAATATGATTATAAGATTGCATTTAAATTAGTTACTACATCACGTCTAACATGCAAGAGTATGTCAGTCTAACGGGCTGTTTGTTTGGCTCTTAATGGTTCAGACCTCTTACTAGTTCAGTACTTAATGATTCAGACTGTTTGTTTCACAAGCAAATGTCTCAATGGTTCAGACATTTGCCTCTGAATTGTTAAACATTATACAGAGTCTGAATTGGTCAGACATTTGCCTTTGAACGGTTAAACATTATACTGACTTTTAATGGTTCAGACCTCTTATTGGTTCAACACTTAATGGTTCAGACATCTTACTGATTCATCACTTAACCATTTAGAAATTGTCAAACAGCCCCTAAGTCATGCAATTTAAATTTTGTGGATTGAAGACCCTTTCGGGGGACAAACAGTACATTGAAAGTGATAAATTGCATTCTTGATCGACAAGATTTATATGCAATATATCTATATAAATATAGATTCACCTGATTATTAATTTCATACCCACGAAATACTTTCATCTAAAAGTGAATCGCACACGACTTAGAAAACTATCCCAAACATTTTGAAATATACGAAACCTACCGAACGCATAACAAACGAAATTAGATAAACTATAGTGTTAACTAAATACATAATTATTACTAATCTAAAGCATATTGAGCTGTCACATAACAATAAAATAATGAGAAAAGAGAAGGTTCGTTTATAGATACATAATTTATAAATGGGAATATATTACAATTTAATGATAAATAATTAACTTCATTGTGCATTAACATTAGATCTGAGCGAATTTAAAACTCCACTAGCAATATATTTAAATTTGGCGGTGTTCAAAAAAGATATAACGAAAGTACTTGGTACGTACATCTCTATGTTTTTATGTGATGGGTAAAGTTCTTGTACAAATAATCTTAATATACTAAACATATAAATTGAAGGAAAACTCAAAAAGACAAGGTGGCATTTTTGTAATTATCAATAACTATCAAAGTTACTCTACAAATACCTCTAAAAAAAACCTAACCACTCCCCCCACCCCTAAAAAAAACCTAAACCCCCCACCCCCCCCCCCCCCACACCCCCCAAAAACCTAAAACAAACCTACCCCCCCCCTCCCACCCCCCAAAAACCTAAAAAAAACCTAACCCCCCCCCACCCCCCACCCCCCCACCCAAGCTAAAATGCTAAAAACTAAACCCCCCAAAAAACCTAAAAAAAAACCTAACCCCCCCCCCCACACCCCCAAAAACCTAAAAAAACCTAACCCCCCCACCCCCCACCCCCAAAACCTAAAAAAAACCTAACCCCCCCCCCCCCCACCCAAGCTAAAATGCTAAAAACTAAACCCCCAAAAAACCTAAAAAATCTAAAAAAAAACCACACAAATTATTTTATTTTATTTTTTTAACATTTTTTATTAAAAAATCGCTACTTTTAGTAGCAGCAAAAAAAAAATTTTTTTTTTTTTTTTGCTAACGAAATGTAGCGATTTTTTAATAAAAAATGTTAAAAAAAAATTGTGTTTTTTTAGGTATTTTTTGTTGTAACTTTGATAGTTGGTGGTAATTACAAAAATGACACCTTGTCTTTTTGGGTTTTCCTTCAATTTGTATGTTTAGTATGTTAAGATTATTTGTATTTGATCTTTTGCCTTTATGTGATATAACATGTCCTCTCTTTCCCTTAAGTATCCATACCAACGATATGCTTTTTTATCATCATCATCATACTCAGTAAATTTTACTAATAGCAAAACAAAGGTAGGTTCTGAGGAGGGTAAAATGTAGACAGCTTTACGTCTACCTTGCAGGAATAAAGAGGCTGCTTCCAACGATAAACTTTATATGAACTTCAATATAATTTCTTAATCTGCATGTTGCATAAGATGCTAAAACAAATTCAACTATAATATTTAATAGCTACAAAATATTATACTAAGATTGTGAAGAAACACTGAACTAATTATGGGGACTAATCAGTTTGGTTTATGTTTCTACCATAGTGGTTTATCTTCTAATGAATATCTGAGCTCCGACTTTGATGTTTAATCCTGCAAAACAGAACACCATTACTCGTCAAGAGGGGAATGTGGGGGTTTCCTTCTTAACCGGGCTCCGGCGTGAGAATAAGCGACTGCTTTGGGAGGATAATTAAGTATTAAGAGTGAGAGCAGAGGGAATGGAATGTTTAACCTGTGGAATGAGGTCTCTATTTATAGCCGGAGAGGTGTAAGAGGATATGGGCTGATGGGCCTTGGGCCGGAAATGGACAACATAACGGATATGCTCTTTGTCTCACTAGTGTCGACCGTTTAGTGGCTTCTAGAAGTTCTTCGGCGCTGGCGCGCCTTGATTGGAGCCACGTGTCATTGTTGTCGGCCCTGCTGTTCTTCTGCCATCAGCAGACAAGTGGAGATCGTGGGACAGATGTCCCCGTCCTCTGATTGGTGCCACGTAGGCGTCCTTAAGTACTTCTCGTCAGACGATCGTGGCGCACGATTGAACAGAGCCTGCTGGAGGCTCATTGGCTCTTTGCCTTGCGCTGCCTCCCTGTGTGGTTCTTGCTGAGCATCTAACTAAACCGCGCGGGTTAGTATGCTTGTGTGCTCCTTTAGTATGCTAAGTGCTGATATCGGAGCTTCTTGTGGGCGAGCCCTCTCGCGACGTAGAGCAGGAAAGTGGTGTAGCTCGCGCGAAGCTCGTGGTAGGAAGTTTATTAAAATAAGGAGTATGGTTCCACGCGCAACCTTGATGGAGGTTTGCGCGGCTTTTTAGGACCATACCCCTTCAAGTCCCCCCAGTCCAGTGCTGCACCATGCGCGACGCAAGTGGTTGGAGCTCTGGACTTAGAAAAAATAAAAGTTGAAGGAAATGCTCTCTTGCCTTTGGTTGGCGTGGCGCGTGTAGTCTTTGTTGTTTCCAACTGCGCGGCTACCAAGGTAGGTTCCAGGTGATTCATTGGTTCTCAGAGCAGGCGCGAAGTGTTGTTAAGGCGATGTTAACTTGCACGGCCTTGGTAGCTTTTGCATGAAGCTAATTGTAATTTTATGGCGGGAAAAACTTCGAAATTTGAACTCTGGCAAGTTGGTGAGATAAGTCGTTGATTGCGACATCTGAGTTGACCCCTGGCACGGATGTCATCATGCCGACTGCGACGGTTGCACTTCGTGTCAGGAGAGTGAGGCCCACGCGCGCGTGGTAACCGTCACCCCTGCTTTTACGCGTGACGTGGCAGCCTCTCGTTGGTCAGCTTAGCGGCGAAAACGGCACATTTACCCATCGCATTAAATGCGATGGGTATATATATCCGAAGAGATGTGAGAGGTTCTCACTTCTCTTCTACTATTTCCATCTTTCTCTCGTTTCTTCTCTTTGAATCTTCAAATCGTGTAGCAGATCTTCAAGATTTTTCTTCACATCTTAAAGTTTTCCCAGAAACTTGGATCTTTATTCACGATGACTGAAGAACATCAGGAGGGTGTTTCTGGAGAAGAGGGCCCTGTTCCCGTTCTCCGGTGGGATCTTGGTCTATTTGAGCAGATTGTTAGGAGCTTCCGGTTTCCGCCGGAGTGGGATACACGGTACCCGGCCCAGAATCAGACGGCCGCCGATGCACCGCCGGGCTACATCACATTGTTCGAAGATTTTTTCCTTCAAGGCAACTTCCGGTTGCCGGCGACGAACTTCATGGGGAACATCTTGCACTTCTACAACTTCCATATTTCCCAGATGAGCCCACCTGGGATGGTTAGGGTTTGTCACTTTGAGTTCTTATGCCAAGCCCATGGCATCGAGCCATCTGTTGAGAAGTTCCGGGCCTTCTATCAGCTTCAACGGACGATGGGCTTCTTCTCGTTTGCCAGCCGTGGTGCTGCAAGGAAGATCTTGTTAAACCCACCAAAGAGTTTCCATGATTGGAAACCCAAATTTTTCTTTATTCGAGAAGAGGTGCTTCCGATTGCCATGCCCTTCAGAGATTGGAGCGAGCCGGTGCTGAAAGAGGATCTTCCGATCCCGAAACACGAACGGTGGTATCAACAATTAACCCCTACCCCTAATCGGGTATTTGGGGAAAATGTATTGGTAGCGGCGCGCATGAGTGACCAGTGGTCACCAGACAGAAAGGAAGTGCTGGTTTTGAAGATTGGTGATCAAGGTCAGTGATTTTCCTACTTTCCCTTGTTTCATGCTTTATGCTTTATTTTACTTATTTTACCAAGCTGCTTTCGCTACTTTCGGGGGATCTATGGGTGTGCGCCCACTGCGCAATGATGAGGAAAGCTGGTATGAGCAGATTAGAGGCAATTTCATGTATACGGTTGCTGATGCATTTGCCTCGCCGCCTACCGCAACCGAAGGTGCGCAATTCCCTAAACCTCCTCCTTTGCGCTCTGTGACTTCTGTTGGGAAAGAGGTTGTCTATCTTTCCAGCGAGGAGTCTGTAGGGTCTTCAAACGGCGAGCTAAGTCCGTGGTCTAACATCTTTGCAGGTGTGTTGCGCGACCTGGGGGTTGACCCAGAAGAGAAGAAGAAGAAACCCTTGAAGAAGAAGAAGATAGTCAACTTGGATTCCGAGGTGACCAGTAAGGTGGCTGGTAGTAGTCGCGCAACCGCTGGTGCTGCTGGTAAAGGTACTCTTCGCCTTCGACAGAGTGACTTAAAAGATTATGTGATAATTAGTGATTCACTTAAAGGCTTGTCGCGCGCAGCTGAGACGAAGACTGGAGTGGGTGGTTCAAAGAGCTCTGGAAGCGCGGGTTCTCGTAACCCTGATGCTGGTACAACTCCTTCCACTGCCGCGCATGAAGAAGAGGAGGCTGAAGAAGAAGAGGCTGCTGAACAGTTGATCAGCAGAAAAAGAGTTAGAAGCGAGACCACAACTGGTGTGGCTTCCGCGTCGATGGTTGGTGCGATTCCCTTGGTTGGGAAAATGAGTAACTTGCGCTCTCTCTATAAATTTTCTCCATGTAAGCTCTTGACTTCTCTTCCTATTGTTATTTCCTTTGCTTAATTACTTGGTTTCTGCAGAGATCAAGAAGAAGACCCCTGAGAAGGGGGTTACATTTACTGAGCCCGAGCCGAAGAGGCCGAAGATCACCATTAAATCTTCCCAGACTGTTGGGGTTGAGTCTGCTAAGGAGAAAAATGTTGCTGAGAGGGATGTGGCGAAGGCTGCTGAGGCGCAGAGAAAAGCTGAGGAGCGTCGGAAGAAAGTTGAGGAAGAGAAAAAGAGGAAAGCTGAGGAAGATAGGAGGTCTGAAGATGCGAAGAGGAAAAAAGCTGAGGAAGAGAAGAGGGCTGAAGAGGCGAAAAGGAAGAAAGCCTCTGATGTGGAGAAGGAGAGAGAGCAGAAGAAGGCTATGGAAAAGCCTATCAACGATCCGGAGTTTGAGATCATTAAGGGTCCTGAGAGGAGGAAAGAGCCTGAGGTTGCGAAACCTACCCACCTTGCGCATACTGAGGTTCTTGATCGCACAAAGATAGTTTCTACAAAGGGGTCGGGTCGGTATGTTTCCAGTGGCGCAAGCTCTGGTGGCGCTGGGGGCTATAACCCACAAGTTATTGAGGCGAAGGATACCCTTGGTGATATCTACTACAAAAGCTATACCGAGGAAGAACGTGGTAGCGCTCCTCACCAAGCTCCCTGGGGTTTGAAGCAAAGGGACACTTTTCAAGAATTTGGGCCTTGCCGCGATTGGTTCCTAAACTCCTTTACTCCTGGTGAGGTTAATCGGCAGAGGGCGAAGACCCATGAAAGCTTGTATCGAACTTACGTGATCGGGGAGGCCAATACTCGCGCCGCTAATCATCAAATAGTTCGTGAGTGGCGAACGATGGTTAGGGAGCGGGCGGATTGGGAGAGTTATCGCGAGCGGATGTTGAAGCGTATCAGCGATTTTGAGAAGTCAAAAGCCGCCTTTGATGAAGAGAAGGCCAAGTTCGATGCGGACAAGAAAGCGGAGGAATGGGGGCGTGAGGGCCTGAAAAATAAACTTCAAGCTGCCGAACAGCAACTGGCCAAGGAGAAGGCCGAGTTTAAGCGCATATGCGAGAAAGATAATGAGCGCGCGTTCGCGGCTCGGAACAAGATTGTTGAGCTTGAAGCCAAGATTGTTGAGCTTACTGCGAAGGTTGAGGATGCGCAAGCTACACAGGCTGCCAAGCAGCAGATCGAGGTTTGTAAACTTATTCCCTTTCCTTCTGTGCTGTTTGCAAAATAGCCTAAGTCTTTTGTCGCTTTCTAGGTTGAGTTGGCTGACGTGAAGTTGCAGCTGTCAAGCAAAGATAAAGACCTACAGGCCAAGGATGTCGAAATCGCTGAGCTTAAACGCCGCCTGAATGATCAGGTTGATAGATGCGAGTCCTTGGAAATTGACCTCGAAGCGGAAAAGGTTAAGGCTGCCACTGCTGAGGAAGCGCGTGCTGTTAGTACTGCCGCTCTCAATGTAGCGCAGACTAACTATTCTGAGGCGCAGGGCATTGTTGATACGCTCGTTTCCGAGGCCGAGTGGATGCGCAGCCGCGGAGTAGTGCTGGTAAGTTTGTACTTGTATATGTTTTTTTGTAAGTTTAATTTGCTAGGAGTTGCCTTTAATACGCAGTTTTCGTTATAGGTTGCCAACTCTATCCTCAACACTGGAGAGCTAGATCGCGCTGTTGCTACTCTGACAGATGCTGCGCGTGCAGTAGGTCATCGAGGAGGGTATCTGGAATGTGCGCAGCACGTTGAGGAGGTATTTGGACAAGAGTTTGACGTGAGCCATTGCTCGGTGACCGACCAGGCTAATGCCGAGTTGACGCGTGCTGAAAGTGCTTATGATAACCTTACACTGCCTGTAATGGACTTAGTTGTGGAGGCTCTAAAGAAAGACGACTGGTGTCAGCGCCTCAAGGCCATTCTCGATCCACCGGTAACTGTTGAACTATCAGATGAGGAGCCAGCTGGTGATGATGGTGGAAACGATGACGATGACGACGGTGCTGACGGTGGGAATGATGGTGATGATGGTGATGAACTTGAATAGGCTTTGTCGATAGGCTTTGTGCCTTGTAATTTTTTGTTTGTTTTGAATGTACACTTTTGCGCGGTCGCGCTTGTTTTAAATGGAATGAATGTTCTTTCCCGTTACAATTATTGCATTGTTGTTAGAAACTTAGGTTAAATTAGCTCGAATAAATGGAAGTCTCTCGTGTGAGTGTAATTGCCCGGTCTCGCGCTCTGTTCGCGGAGGACCTTGGAGGCGTTCTTGTTTGAGAGCTTGTAAGTTACTGGAGTGTTTTCGTGCTAATCAGAAGTTTAACATGCATTTGTAACGAAGGAAGTAATGGAAAACATGTAGTGTGCTTTCATTGACTTGGAAACGGGCGCTTAGGCCAACATACATTAATTGTAAAGGGCGTACAGCCGACATAGGAAAGTAAAAGAGGCGCAAGACCGAGTTAAATTACATATAGCATTTGCGCAGTTGTTGCGCATTCCACGTTCGCGGTAAGATGTGGCCATCTAGGGTGCGCAACTTGTAAGCCCCTTTGCCTAGCACTTCGTGGACCAAGTATGGGCCTTCCCATTTGGGTGCTAGTTTCCCTGGGCGTTCGGCATTTGACGCTTCATTGTCTCGAAAGACGTATTCTCCTGGAGTGAAGGTACAGATGCGGACTTTTGTGTTGTAGTACCTCTCCAGTTGTGTTTTGTACTTGGCTTCTCTCATTCGCGCGATTTTGCGCCTTTCTTCCAACAAATCCAAGTCAAGACGTCGCTCTGCCTCATTGTCGATTGCGTTGACTGCTGTCAAGCGCGGGGAGGGTAGGCCAACTTCAGCCGGGATAACCGCTTCTGAGCCATAGACTAGGCTAAAAGGGGTTTCGCCGGTACTAGTCTTTGGCATGGTTCGGTGAGCCCACAAGATGCTTGGGAGCTCATCTACCCAGCCTCTTCGCTTTGTGCCCAGTCGGGCCTTTATCCCCTCGACAATACATTTGTTCACGCTTTCCACCTGTCCGTTGCCTTGAGGATGCGCAACGGATGTGAAAGTGTGTTCGATTTTCATCTCTTTCATCCAATTCTGGAGGTCTTCTGACGCAAAGTTGGTGCCGTTATCGGTTACAATCTTGAGTGGAGGCCAAATCTGCAGATGATGTGTTCCCAAATGAACTTGCGCACCATCATAGCTGTAGTTGACGCGAGAGCTTTGGCCTCCACCCATTTCGTGAAGTAATCGACAGCCACTATTATAAATTTGACGGCGCCAGGAGCCTCTGGGAAGGGTCCCACCATGTCGATTCCCCACTGCTGAAAGGCCATGCAGTGGATACAGGGATAAGGTCGTTCTTGGGGCGCAGGGTTTTTGGAGAATGTCGCTGACAGGAGTCGCACTTGCGGATCTCCTTCAGGGCATCGACATGCATCCCTGGCCAGTAATATCCGGCGCTCATAATCTTCGCGACAACCATGTGTGGTCCTGAATGGATGCCGCAGATCCCTTCATGGATCTCCCTGATCAAGTAGTTCGCATCTTGGGGGTCCACACAGCGCAGTACTGGCCCCAAGAAGGATTTTCGGTACAGAATACCGGCATTCATTTCGTAATGCAGGGCCTTGTTTTGGATCTTCTTCGCCTCTGCTCTGTTTTCAGGGAGTATCCCCTCTTGCAAATATTGGATTATAGGGGTCATCCAGGATGGTTGCCCCATCTCGATCACGTTTACTTGTCGCAGCAAGACTGATGGATTCTTGAGTACTTCTATTCTTACATCTTTGGCAAGGTGTTGAAAGGAAGTCGAAGCAAGCTTGCTAAAGGCATCAGCTGGTTTGTTTTCAGGGCGATTGATGTGGATTACTTTGTGAGACTTGAACTGTTGAAGCAATTTTTTTGCCTGCTCTAGATATAGGGCCATGGCTTCGCCCTTTGCATCGTATATACCATTAACTTGGCTGGCTATCAGGAGTGAATCAACATGTGCTCGTAAATTTTTAGCTCCCATTTTGATGGCGAGGCGTAAGCCTGCCAGAAATGCTTCGTACTCCGCCTCGTTGTTGGTGTTTTTAAAGTCCAACTTGATGGCGTAAGTAAATTCATGATTCTCAGGGCTCACAAGGCGCAATCCTGCTCCCGCGCCATCCTCATTTGAGGCCCCATCGGTATAAAGCATCCAAGTCTCATTTGTCGTGTCTTTTTCAGGGGTCTCTATCAGCTCACACTCTTTGATTTTATCAACTGGGACTTCTGTGATGAAGTCAGCTAGGACTTGGCCCTTGATGGTTGGGCGCGGCCTGTACAAAATGTGTCACACCCTGGCTTTGCGGAAGCGTGGTTAATTTGGTGTGACTTCTTAATACCATAGCTTAATCATAACAAAGCTATATGAATTAAAAATATGCAAGATCATCCATTAAAATAAAAATATCAAAACATTGTCTTAACGGGTTAACACCCTATCAACCATAAACTTGTCCCACAAACATTACAACCCTAAACATAACATAACATAACATGATTCGAGGACTGTGACTTGTCCAGGAAAGAGTCACATTCCCCAAACCCTGGATGACCTCGGTGACTAATGCAGCGGAAAACATGCCATACCGTGCCAGATCTTTAATTCCCTGAAATACATGTAAGTTGAAAAATCAACAATAATGTTGAGCGAGTTCATGCGAAAGTGAGTAAATAAACCTTTGTATTTATCAAAAACCCTGGTATGTAGAAAATAAGGAAAAAGAGATGACCAATGCTTTGCAAGGCCATTGATATGTGTGAAATGCAAGTAGGAAGGCTCAAACCTAGCAAATTTATGCGTCGGGAACAAAGTCATCCCAAGGTCCGTTATGCTGGACCTGGGACTGGGCTCGCTACACCCAAATAGATCTACCGCTCCTGCCCCTCGGTCCTACCCTGAGGATTAATGACCTCAAGTTTCCGCCTACCCATTCACATGATCTAAAAGTAACCCTCCTTACGCTAACCATACCATGTATAAAGTAATCATAACCATTGTAACATGTATTTCACCCCCGCAGTTTAGAAAACTGAAAACAGTTAAGAGAAAAGGGGGACATGAACTCACAGTCAGTGCGTCGCTATACCAAGTACTCCGAATGTCAGGCAGCTGTGCAACGACCTACATGTGCTAATTCTATTAGACGGATGGCCGTGCCTTAGCTTTATAGTTTAAGTTTTGGGAAACAGTTAGACAACCGTTCCTTGTATATACTTGGTAATTAATTTCCTTCCCAAGGATGGGGGATTTAATACATGTGTATTTGTATCATCTCATTAAGTCCCACTTAATATATTTTTACTTCTCATTCCAAAATATAAATATTTTTCTCAAAAATATTATATTTTCTCTTCACTTAATACTTTCCAAAATAATACGTTGACAAAATACGCGTTCATGAGTATTTCCGTATAAAGCGTAAGTTACGTTTTAACGATTAAGTGGTAATAATAATTACCGTTGTAACTTATATGTTCGTCGTGTAAGCGTTTGTATTATTTTGGGTTCGTCAACGTTTGTAAATATTATTTTTACTCTAAAAATAATATTTATATATTTTCATAAAATAATCATAAACAGTGTGGTGAAAAATATATTTATCGAATAAATATTTATCACGTTTAGTTTTTGTGAAGATCCCACCTCCGATTATTTAATAAATAAAGTCATGGCGAAATATATTTTGAAAACATCTCAAAAATAGTTTAACACTTGTAAATAATTCTAAGTGTTAGATTTTAGAAAAATTTCGCCAGAGTTTCCCCTGTAACTGGAGGTGGCCACGCTTTCAAGCGTATCATTTTCTTTTACAAAATCACTTCAACAATTTCTTGATTCAATCAAACAATTTCCGACACATCAAACTAGTCGACTAGTATGTAAATCGCATTATTACATGAACTTGTAGTTTTTCCGAAAACTATAGTGTAGATCTCCTTATATTTGGTGGATCTTTGCATAAAATAGTTTAATCTTGTAAAAACCCCGTTTTTAGAATAAATCATTCTTTACAACTTCCCGTCATCTTTCTCAAAGATTGTTATTTTGTCGAAACTTCTTATTTCACAAGTGTTTATACACTTGTGGTTTGTAAAATCATATTCATTAGTTTGTCATCCGACTTTTTATAAAACATGATTTTCTCGACACTTGGTTCTACGAAAATACCACTTGCACATACGTAGATCCGCTAGTTTTAAACACCATTTTACTAGTAAAAATACTTTTACACAAGTTCATGTTTCTCGTGTGGTAGAGTTTCACCTTTTAACCCTCGTACCGATGGAAACAAGCTTATGTCAAGATTCATGATCTTAACAAAGTCGGGTTAAACGATGATCCGAGCCACCACAACGTAGATCGGGCCTCAACAATCACCATATTCAAACACTACAACTTTTACACAACTTATGATCTTTTATCCAACAACACTTGCATTTTTAGTAAACTTTAGAGATTCAAGATGCATGTTTCCGACTTTTAACCGTTATAAATCTTATTAACCACCTTAGATATGCTCGAGAATGAGTTTTAAACATTATACCTCTAGCTCGGGGCTAGGGAAGAATCTAGGCGAAAACGATGTGGATAAAAGCTAAGTAACGAGGTCCTTCCACTTCCGTTTGCTCCAAAGCTCCTAATACGTGACCCGAAAGGCTTGTGTATGCTTGGAATGGATGAACAAGAATCGAAAAATGGATGGATATGAGGGTGTGGGTTCGGCCGAGAGCCAAGGGAGAGAGGAGAGAAGAGTGTGTTGGTGATTATGGTGAGTTATGATCTTATGTGTTAAGGCAAGGTATTTATAGACAAAATTAAGTTCTTGATCCAATGGTTAGTATGTCTTCTAGATATTAGACATAAACCATTAAAATAATCAAAGGTGTACTCTTCTTGGTCACATTGTGACCGATCGGCCAGGGGGGGTTCATTCGGTTTGATTTCAATTATATAGTTAGTGACTAGTTACTTTAAACCAAGTTAGATAGGGGTTAACTCGGTTAGTGGTGTGATGCGTTATAACGCGGGTGTTAGGGTAATCAGGGACCCTAACTGGCTCAGAAAAAGACTAACAATATTTTTGGCAATATTTTTATGTTACGTGTATAGTCCGGTTTTCGGTTGGATAGTAATCCGTTAAAGTGCTTAAGTAATCTTTTAAGCGTCGTAAATGATATTTTTAGTGACACAATTTATTTCCAAAAGTGTCAGGAATATTTCCTCATGTTTTGGCACTTTATTAGTTAGCTAGAAGCTGGTATGTTAATAAAAGTGCTGTGTTTTGTGCTTAGAGTACATTTTAGGCACATCCAATCATTATATCTTATTCCTAGAGACGCAGTTCTACAACCCTTGTATCCCTACACACACTATGGGTGTAGTAAAATATTTCTGGCTCATACAGGCCCTTAGAGGCAGTGTCTGCCTGATGCTGGCTTTATCAGCATGTTCAATAGATTATCCGTTCAAATGCTACTGTTCTTTTGTGCATCATGTTTGTCACTAGAGTTCAGTAAGTAAATAATGTAGTGACGGAAATCAAGGTATGATGCAGATATGTACAAGTATCAACAGTCAAGTAGCAGTTCATCAGTATTTTCAGTTAAGCACGGTAATTAAGCAACAATTAATAGTTAATTAAGTCATACGGATACCTGGTTTAGTGAGGGTTGTCACAAAATGTTGTGGCCTCCCAGCTCTATGGCCCATTTTGCTAACCGCCCGGACGTTTCTGGTTTTTGCAATATCGTGCCGATGTGGAAGTTGGTAAGCATGGTTATCACATGCCCTGTAAAATATCTGCGCAGCCTTCGGGAGGCGTGTAACAGCGCGAGAACCAATTTTTCCATCGTGGAATATCTTGTTTCCGGGTCAGTGAGTACCCTGCTGACGTAATAAATTAGAGTTTGGACTCCATTTCTCTCCACCAGTAATACCGACCCTACTGCCTTATCCGAAGAAGACAAGTACAGTATGAGTGGTTCTTTTTCGAATGGTGCAGTCAGGGTAGGGAGCTCAATCAAACACTCTTTCATTTGCTGAAACGATGTCTCTGCCTCGGGGGTCCATTTGAACTCTTGTTTCTTCACACAGTTGCGCAACGTGCTGATAAAGGGGCACGACTTCGCGGCGTGATTGGAAAGAAAACGGTTAAGCGCGGCCAGGCGGCCGGCCAACCATTGCATCTCTTTGATTGTTCGCGGCGATGGCATTCGCTCTATGGCTTGGACTTTCTCTGGGTTCACTTTAAAGCCGCCGTTTGTGACTATGAAGCCTAAAAACTTTCCTTCTTCCATGCCAAAAGAACACTTGGCTGGGTTCAGCTTCATATTTACACTGCGCAATGAATTGAACGTTTTTTGATGTCCTTCAACATTTGGTCCTCTTCGGGACTTTTAACCACTAGATCATCGATGTAAACTTCAATGTGCTTTCCGATGTCCCCCGCGAAGGTCTTGTCCATCAGGCGTTGGTATGTTGCGCCAGCATTTTTTAGACCAAATGGCATCTTTGTGTAACAAAAGATTCCAAGATCAGTTCTAAAAGCTGTCTTGTCCTAATCTTCGAGCTTCATCTGTACTTGATGATAACCCTTGTAGCAATCCAAGAAACACTTCCATCTATATGGCGCGAGAGAGTCTATCTTTTTATCGATCTCGGGCAAAGAATAGCAATCTTTAGGACACGTTTTGTTGAGATCGGTATAATCTACGCACATTCGCCATCCACCATTTGACTTTTCCACCATTACTGGGTTCGCGACCCAACTCTGATAACGCACTTCTCGCAAAATCCCAGCCTTGAGCAGCTCACATACTTGTTCATTCATTGCTTTCATTTTGTCTGCTCCTAAGCTGCGCCTTCTTTGGACCATTGGTTCAACAGAAGGGTAAGTGTTTAAGCAATGTTCGGTTATGTTGCGTGGGACGCCGGTCATGTCTGCCGGGGTCCAGGTAAAGATATCCATATTTCTGAACAGTAACTGCTTTAAACGCGTTTGGATGTCTGAAGAAATGGCGTGGCCAATTGTCACTGTTTGCTCTGGGTATTTGCGGTTTAAAACCCATTTTTCAGGCTCGGTTGCTGAAACCTTCGCCGCTTTTGCTGGGCGCAATTCTTCAGTTGACATTACTTCTTTATTGGCGTAGATGATTGCCACTCCCGTCTTGGTTGGGAATCCTATCGCTGAATGGGGAGTTGAAGTAACCATGTTCAGCTTGCCTTGGGTTTCCCTCCCAATTAACACATCATGCCTCGACTTGACGGGCATCACCATGAAATTCACGCTTGTTGTTCTTGAATGTTTCCCGTCAGACAGTGTGACGGGGAAGCTGATCTGACCAAGTGGGAAAACCATCTCGTTGCAAAATCCGGACAAAGGATAATCAACTGGCTCGAGTCTCGCTTTGTCCTCTTCATCAAATTGGTTAAAACACTGTTCATAAATGATATCAGCTGTACTTCCCGGATCAATGAATATGTACTCCGTTTCATAATGGCCGATAATACCGGTAATGACGACGGGTCGTGTGGCGCGAGGACCGCTGCGCACTACCAGGAAAATGACCTGTTGCTCTTGCCATGAAGGCTCATAGGGGCGATTGCCTTTCTCTTTTGCGTTGTATCTCGGTCCGTTGACCATGTGGGTCTCTAAGCGTCGGACTTTCTTGTGATTTCCTTCGTCGTGGCGTTGGAGCTGACGAGTTTCTTTGCGCACGTTCTTCACCAAGTGGCTTAGCTTACCGCTCTTTAGCGCTTTCTCAATCTCTTGGCGCAAACTATAGCAATCATCGGTCAAGTGCCCTGAGTCTTTATGAAAATCACAGTACAAGTTGGGGTCTTGCCCTTTCTTGTTTGTCATAGGTCTGGGAGCCTTGAAATCATGGTTCTCCGTCATCAATACCTCTTTTGGCGTTTTTATGAGCGTAGTCCAGTGCTTGTCACGATTATCATCTTTGACTGCTTTCCTGTAACCGATCCGGTCTATTGTTTCACGCGCGTCCTCTCTATAGCTCGGCCTTTCATCATGGCCCCTTGATCTCCCAGACTTCCAATCATTACCCTTGTATCTGTTGCGCCTGTTGTTGTCGCGCGTGTTGCCTCTGGAGAATCGATCTTCAGAGTGATAACTTTTGTTCCCAGCGAGTGATTCTTTGGTTTGCGCAACAATTTTTGCGGCTTCCATGAG
The DNA here is from genome assembly GCF_002127325.2 of Helianthus annuus. NCBI lineage: Eukaryota > Viridiplantae > Streptophyta > Magnoliopsida > Asterales > Asteraceae > Helianthus > Helianthus annuus. The sequence goes on along the minus strand of NC_035446.2, from coordinate 14,165,668 downwards.
TTTATCCCATTCTTTTGGCATTCTGTCTTTGCCTGTGATAGTTCTGATGAGACTATCACAGCGAATGGCTTTCTTGAAATGACAACGCATGAGTTGTTCGCTTACGCCGCCTATCTCTAAACATTCTTTGTTAAACCGGGTGATGAAATCTTCCAGACCTTCACCATCTCTTCGCCAGATGCCTTCTACTTCAGCAGTGTCGCGCTGGTAGCGTCGTTGTTGGCTGAAGTAGCTCAAAAACTGTGTCTTGAAATCTACCCATGATTTGATCTTCCCTGGTGGAAGGCTGTCGAACCAGGCGCGAGCAGCCCCGGTAAGGGTTTGAATAAACAAGTGACACCACATAGGCATGTTCCAACCACCCATGCAACCTACGCTGGTGAAAGTTCTGACGTGATCATCCGGATCAGTCAATCCGTTGAACTTCCCGACAGTCGGAGGTAACTTTTCTCTTGAAAGCGGCGCGAGTGCGATTTTTGGGATGAATTTTGAATGCTCCGCAGCTTCCGCTGGCCTGTAGGCCAGGCGGAAATCCCTTTCAGCTTCTTCTGTATACCCGACATGCTGTCGCGGTTTGAAGTATTCGTGATTCCTCTGCAAGCGGTTGAAGACTGACGAGCCCTCGTCATCTTCCCAAGTTGGATCATTCGGGTCTGTCTCTTCCCATTCGTTGTTCATGTTGTGCGGCGTGAGCCGGCTATGAACAGGACCTCTTTGAAGGTTTGACGGATAGTCGTAGTAGCTTTCCGTTTCTCCCCTTGTGTTGCGCGTGTCCTGCATGCTTAGACGCCTGGTGGGGGGTGGACTGTTGATTCTGCCTTGGAGATTTGGCGGTGGGGGCATCTGGCGTGCCCCCTGACTTTGAGGAGTAACCAAGGACGGTTCTGCCGTCAAGACTGCTTGCTGCGCAATCAGAGATTGGTACGCTACGTTGATTGTGGCGATATTCTTGGCATACCATGAGGCTGGAGTTTCGCCTTCTGGTAGCCCTAGCAACGCTGAAACATTCTGAGGTGGTGTTGGGTTTGAAGGTCCCTCGCCGTTATTTCCTGGGGTGACGGTCTGAGTGATGCGGGTGATGCTCCCGCGCGGGCCCCCAGTATTGGTTACTTCGACTTCACCAATTTCTTCGATTTGCTGGGCTTGGAAGTTTTGGATTCCTTCACCCAACGCCGCGTTAGAGTTGGCTCCGAAGCCGAACTCGGGAATGGTTCCTTGACCAGCCATGATCGAAAGAAGAAATGTCAAAAACTCAGAAAAAAGAAGATGAAAATGGTTGTAGAAAACCCGGTGGGCGCCAATGAAGAAACACTGAACTAATTAGGGGACTAATCAGTTTGGTTTATGTTTCTACCATAGTGGTTAATCTTCTAATGAATATCTGAGCTCCGACTTTGATGTTTAATCCTGCAAAACAGAACACCGTTACTCGTCAAGAGGGGAATGTGGGGGTTTCCCTCTTAACCGGGCTCCGGCGTGAGAATAAGCGACTGCTTTGGGAGGATAATTAAGTATTAAGAGTGAGAGTAGAGGGAATGGAATGTTTAACCTGTGGAATGAGGTCTCTATTTATAGCCGGAGAGGTGTAAGAGGATATGGGCTGATGGGCCTTGGGCCGGAAATGGACAACATAACGGATATGCTCTTTGTCTCATTAGTGTCGACCGTTTAGTGGCTTCTAGAAGTTCTTCGGCGCTGGCGCGCCTTGATTGGAGCCACGTGTCATTGTTGTCGGCCCTGTTGTTCTTCTGCCATCAGCAGACAAGTGGAGATCGTGGGACAGATGTCTCCGTCCTCTGATTGGTGCCACGTAGGCGTCCTTAAGTACTTCTCGTCAGACGATCGTGGCGCACGATTGAACAGAGCCTGTTGGACGCTCATTGGCTCTTTTTTACTGCCACTTGTACCTTGTGTACCACCGGGGGCAGCCTTGCGCTGCCTCCCTGTGTGGTTCTTGCTGAGCATCTAACTAAATCGCGCAGGTTAGTATGCTTGTGTGCTCCTTTAGTATGCTAAGTGCTGATATCGGAGCTTCTTGTGGGCGAGCCCTCTCGCGACGTAGAGCAGGAAAGTGGTGTAGCTCGCGCGAAGCTCGTGGTAGGAAGTTTATTAAAATAAGGAGTATGGTTCCATACGCAACCTTGATGGAGGTTTGCGCGGCTTTTTGGGACCATACCCCTTCAGATTGTGATCGAAAGCCATTTCGTATACGCTCTTAAAAAAGTACATTGCTGACGAAATATTCATCGACGTATTGTCGAGTCGTAAAAAAAATTCTTAATTGGAATAAACTAACTTTTAAAAGTCAAAATAAAATATTAAAAGAAAAGATAAAATATTATTTATGAACATGGGGATCCATTAATGATTAGTGACAGTACTAAGAACACATGTTGTGAAAGAGGAGCGTTATTTGATAATGCCGTGGAGCCAAATTACCTAAGAAAAGGCATCGATATGTGTAGTAATTGCGACGATATGGACACTATGGATAAAAAGAAACGAACAAAATTTTCAGGACAAACATAAATCCAACGTTAGAATCTTTGAAGACGTTAAAGAGTGTTCACTATTATGGCTGAAACATAGGGCCAAACTCGAGTACAATCTGGGAGTTCATGTAACAAAAAACTAGGCGCAAGAATACTATGGTTGTAATGTATCTACTTTTAGTTTTTGGCTAGTAGTCTTCTTTTATACTGAAGTAATAATATGTCCCTCTTTTCTGGTGAAAAAAGTTGATATGTGGACGCCACGTCAGCGTGTCAGAATCAGGGGCGGACACAAGTATAGTCCAAGGTGGGCGGGCGCACCCCCGGGGAAAAAAAAATTTAGTGCTAAGTTCCATCGAAAATCTCGTTCGCACCCCTTGGAATTTTTCGTCCGCACCCCTTGGAATTTTTTGACGTGAAAAAATTTTTTTGTCCGCACCCCTTAGGTAAAAAGTGTTATCAATTTATAATTTTTTTAGTAAACTCTTATTTAAAAAAAATACCACCTAAATTATATAACTTTTAATACCTAACTAACTAAACCAAATACCCATACATTTACCCCTTATAATTTTCCTAACTAGCTAGCACACTAAGTCTTAGCCCATTAACCAAACCCAACAATATTTCAAACTATAATAAAATAATTAAAGCCCAAAACCTTTAGAAATTCTCTCCCGCTCTCTCTCTCTCTCTCTCTCTTGCGTCCCTGCACTGCCAACAAACAACATCACCCAGCGACAACAGTCTAGCCGCCAACGACCACCGTAATCAACCACCATACCACCGTCGTTTGACGCTAAATCTAACCGGAATCCGAACACGGATAAGTTTCTTTGATGATTTTGGTTGATATTATAGGAGAAAAAAGGGTAATAAAGTTGTTAAATAGGTTTGAAATTTTGTGTGTTTTGACGTTGTTTATGGTTGTTTAGATGATTTTTAGGGTGATTATGTTGTTTATATATTTTTAGGGTGATTACAACTTATGTTATGATTTATAGGGCTTGAATAGTTGAAAACTAAAATTAAAATTGAAACATTATATTATGGAGCGATGAACTTATGTTATATAGAGAAAGAATTGCTTAAGAAATTAGCTTTAGATGATGTTTTGGATAAACTTCAAAAAATGAAAACCCGTAGGGCGTCGACGTTTTAATTATGTTTGTAACAAGGTTTGACATGTTTTTGATGATTATATAAATTTAGTTTGATGTTCGTTTGTTTTACATGACCCGACCCGACCCGACCCGATACGAACCGATTTTTTTACTTATATACCTAGGGACCTAAAATTTTTAAAAATGTTCCGCACCCCCATGGAAAAATTCCTGGGTCCGCCACTGGTCAGAATAGTGGCGTGGTGGAAAAAAGAGGGTGTGAGAAGGGGCATGGAAAAGAGACGTTATTCGACACGTGACACCTATTCAATATTATTATTTATCTATTTTAAAAATATATATTTTCTATTAAGGCCCAATATCCTATAAGAGACTAAGGTGGTGTTTGTTTTTTCTGCAGGAAAAGGTCTGCAGTCTGCGGACCACATCTGCAGACATCTGCAGGAGAAGAGGTGGACCAAAGGTCTGCAGTCTGCAAGGAGAAGCGGGTTTGTTTTTTTTTTTACTTCTACAAAACCTCTTCTAAACACACACACAACACACACCACACTTCTGTCTCCCTCTCTGCTGATTTACCACCACCACCTCAGACAACCACCATCCACCGTCCACCGTCGCAACCACCACCCCCGTCGCAACCTCCACCACCACCACCACCACCTAAACCTCACCACCACCATCTCACTTCCACCTCCTTCACCATCGATTTCGCCTGAGCCCACTGCCACCACCGTCATCAATCATCATCACCGAACCAAACCGTCCCGAACCCAACCCTGAACTGAAACGAGACGACCACCACGTTCACCGCCGCCGTCGCGATTTAGGGTTTCGATTTGGGTTTCGATTTAGGGTTTCGATTTGCTCAGGTCTGTGTGTTTTTTGGTGGGGGTTTTGTTTGCGATCGATGACGATGATGATGATAACAGATGATGATGATTGCGGCGGAGGTGGAGGTCGATGGGTGTTGGAAGAGGTGGTGTATCAGAGGAGATGGGTGTCGGAGGTGGAGGTGGTGGCAGAGGAGGTGGTGTCGGAGGTGGAGGTGGTGTCGGATGTGGAGGTGGTGTCGGAGGTGTAGGTGGTGGCAGAGGAGGTGGTGTCGACTGGAGGGAGAAGAGGTCTGCAGAGGTGTGCAGACCTGAACCCAAGTCTGCGTGGGGAAGAGGTGAGGCAGACGTTTTTGGTGAGAAGCTCTTATGGAAAACAAACGAGCTGCAGACCTCAAACGTCTGCGCGCGTCTGCGCGACGCAGACATAAGTGGCCAGAAGTGCTTCTGGCCAAAAAACAAACACCACCTAAGCTATCGTGAGTCGTGACTATTATTGCCCATTACAATCTAATATGGCTTACTATAATCTAATATAACCTTTTAAGACCAAATGACACAATAAAGCATATCATGGCTTATTAAGAGCTCTTAAGACCTAACACGATTCATTAGGATATGTATGATCTATCTTGCCATTATCGTATATCATAATTCACTACAACATGATATAACTCTTTTAAGATCTAATATGACATAATAAGACTCACAATTGTCCATTACGAGCTATCATCCAATGACCACTTTTTAAAAGGTTAATTTACTACAACATTTTGCTTCTCTTGCTTTGTATGAGTTCTCATATCATCAATATTGTTCTTCCTTGCACTTGTGTTGGTTTGATTTTAGTCTGTTATAACTGATTTGTTACTAAATTAGGATTTCAGTACTGGCACAAATTATGTAGGAAGTTAACTTTGATTCATTAACATCCCTTTTTATTGACTTTCTCTTTCTTTTATCCACAATAGGTTTAATATAGTTGTTGTTCAAATGCGTGAAGCTATTAAATTCTAATTAGACCTAACAAGGACATAATCACGCCATCCCCAATCCTCACTCCCCCTTTTCCAATAAGAACTCTCGTTCAACAAGAGACCCCTCACTAAGACTGTGTGTTGTAGGCTGACTACGAAGTTGTTAACAGAGCCACCTCACCCGTTAACAGACGGAACACCGCGCCACTCCGTTAACAGGGTTAGTTAATGGGAATTTAGTTAACACATTGGCGATGGTAATGGAAGAAGTTGTGGATGTCACCTTCATTTTCTTTTTCTTTCTTTTTGTTTAGTTAATGGTATTGGGTGTTAGTTAAGCACAACACAATGTTAACGGGAATTTAGTTAATTGTCAAGTTGTGGCATGGTGGTGATGTGGCAATGGGTTAACGGATATCTAGTTAACCCACAACACAGTCTGATAAAGTCTGATAAAGAAGAAAACGAAAGAATCTCAATTTTACGACAATTCCAGTCCAATTTTCTACTAGAAAGTTGTACGGATTTTCTTTTGGAACACGTCTTGTTTTAACAGCAATAAGGGCTTTGTGTAACGTTACATTAGTGTTGAACGTATAACCTCGGGTTTTCCAAAATCTTTTTTGTAGGCCATACCGTTTTTCTAACCCAAGGTATTTTGTTCTCCAAAGACAAGACTTAAAATAATCAAATGTTAAAACATAAAAGGAAGCCAACAAGATGCTTTTATAACCATTTAAGGTTCTTAAATTGATTGGAATGCTCACATGGAATTGAATAAATGTTGAATGCAAAAAAAGTCTACAAAACAGCACATGTTGGATCCGTACAAGTAATTATAGTAGGCCATGTTGAATAAAGACCAAGTACAGAAAATGGATTAAGAAAATATAAGTCCCATTATTTTATTTTAAAAGGGTCCAAGTCACATACATTATGTGATTTTAATCAAACAAACTCTTTACAAAAAAAAAAAAAAAAAAAAAAAAAAAAAAAAAAAAACAAGAATAAAAATGATTCATAACGTCTGAAAATATGGTTTTCGAACAATAGAGAGCATAAGCTTTTCAAAGAAAATAATATTATCTAGACATATACAATGAGGTGTTACAAAATTAAGCATATATATTGCTAAGACCCCTACAGGTGTGAAACATTAAGACAGCGTTAACCTGACTCGAAATTTCACAAGTTTGGGTTTATGCTGAACGAGTGTTGGCCTATTCTGGGTCGAATTCGCACAAGTTTAGGTAAACGGGTCATGTTCTGGTCAAATTGGCCCATTTTAACCATTTTTAAAATACGTTTTATGTAATAACTTTAAATTTTTAGCAACTTTTATGCCAATATTTAAAAGTTTGAAAACAAATTGGCATAGTTTAAACATAAGTATTTCAAAAAGTACTGTTTTCATCCCTGTGGTTTGTCAAAAATCACTATTTCAGTCCATTAGTTTAAAAATTGTGTGTGGTTTCACTTTCGTAACCATTTCAGTCCACCTAATAACCATTTCAGTCCCTGTACTTAACAGAATAATGGATTGAAATTGGTTACGAAAGTGAAACCACAAGGACTGAAATGGTTACGAAAGTGAAACCACAGGGACTGAAATCGCAATTTTTAAACTAATGGACTGAAATAGTGATTTTTGACAAACCACAGGGACGATAACAGTAATTAACTCAAAAGTAAAATTAATACATAAGTTTAGAAAATTAAAGTATTGATATACAAAACTTAATATTTTTTTTCAAGTTAATAGTGTCATCATGGTAAAGCGTGCTTACACGTGTCGTGCTCGGGTTCATGTGTATGACACTATTTTCAGATTCCTGTCACCTTCACGTTCGTGTAAAATTTTCGAGTTCATGTTGGGTTCGACGTCACGTTTAGCAGGCCCAAACGATGGAAGTTTGCACTTGAAAAACAAAAATTTCTAGTTTCATGTGATTAACAATAAAAACCATGTAAAAGAATACTAGAAAACCTCTACATTTGGTGGAAAGTCAGAACCAAAGCCCAAAACTACCGTATCCGGCCCGTCGGTTGGGCCAAACTTTGTTAAAGCATGCGGCTACGCCCATCAAGACTTTTCCATTGGCTTGTCATGCGTCCATAGCCCATTACAGATCAAAACTGTTCCGCATTGGTACTCAGCCCGAAGGTGTCTCCCGGGCTTCAAAGTCTGTTTCATCACAAAGCTGCTCACTTTACATTTCTGCAGAAATGAGAAAAAGAAGAGGTGGCAATTTTAACCCGTTTATTAAATGAGTCGATTGGAATTGTTTTTCATTTCAAACAGGTGAAATAAAAAAGGGACAATTGCATATTTCCCCTTAAAAAACTGCTTAATTGCGTATTTACCCAACTTAAAATTAAAATTGCATATATCCCCTTCGTTAACTATTAAAATTGCATATATCCCATTCCTTAACTAATAAAATTATTTACCCATTTTGATTTATTTTATTAAAAACAAGTTATATAATGACTTTTTTTACCCTTATTTTATCTAAAACTTAAAAAATACAAATTTATTCATTTTACTAGTCTTTGTGGATTTTTCACAATTCTTTAAAAAAAATACATATTTATTCATTTTTACTAAAACTTAAACACTGAAATAAACCGCAAAACTAGTAAAAATGAATAAATATGTATTTTTTAAGTTTTAGTAAAACTAAGGGTAAAAAAAGTCATTATATAACTTGTTTTTAATAAAATAAATCAAAATGGGTAAATTTGCAATTTTATTAGTTAAGAAAGGGGATATTGGATGTATGCAATTTTAATTTTAAGTTGGGTAAATACGCAATTAAGTAGTTTTTTAAGGGGAAATATGCAATTGTCCCAATAAAAAAATAGCCAGAAGGGGAACATATCACCCAAAGGCTTTATCTCTATTAGATATATGCATACTATTGCAATTATATTGTTTTTCTTAATCATAATAAACATGTTAACTAATGGTAGAAAAAACTGAAACTGGAAAAAAATGTTTTTGCAGGTCAGCAGTCAACACCGAGTCTACTTAATGCATATACTACAACCTCCCAAATCATTTTAATTAAAGATTCGGATCAGTATTGCAACAAAATTGAAATCATAAGAAACGCATTTGTAATTGATTAAAGAGTAAATTACAAAAATCGTCCTTTATGTATGTCACTTATTGTAAACTGTGTCCTTTGTCTTCAATAATTACAAAAAACGTACTCGATGTTTGCAAACTCTTGCAAATTATGTCCTTTAGCCCTAACTCAGTTAATTTTTTGTGGTTAAATCTGACCAAATGGACCCCACATGAGAGTAAAATGACCAAAATACCCTCATGTGGGGTCCATTTGGTCAGATTTAACCACAAAAAAATTAACTGAGTTAGAGCTAAAGGACATAACTTGCAAGGGTTTGCAAACATCGAGTACATTTTCTGTAATTATTGAAGATAAAGGACACAGTTTGCAATAAGTGACATATATAAAGTGACGATTTTTGTAATTTACTCTTGATTAAAAAAAATGGACAAAAAGTGTGCAATGACCCGTACTTGTTTGGACCCATCACCCAACCCTCCCATCCCATGTGTTCAACAGTAATGGGTTCTCACAGTAAAAATAAAAAATAAATAAAAAAGTTTCTAATGAATACTTACCAACCATGGCTGCAATTGTTGATTTAGGACATTTGTTTCTTGAAGTACCATGACAGTGAATGCAAGCATTAAAAAAACCAAGCTTTCACTAAACTTTTCACCAATAATCGCCACACGAACACGAACCATCTTTAAAGTGATGAAACCGATTCGTGTCTCTAACAAATATCTCTCTCTGTTCAAGCTTAGCTACAAACTTTATAAAATCATGACAATCCCCACAAATTCTAAGGTTTTTAATCACTTGAAGAGTAGACCCTCGTGGAGTGTTCAAAAGCCCAAGCACCACTGCCAGTTTCTCACTATGCCCACACAAAATATGTTCCTTTTCTTGGTCTTCAACATCTTGCAACACAAATGAAGTAACCGGCAAACACCCTAATTTCTTCATTTCCGTACTTAAATTATCGATTTTTTCTAATATTTCAACCAGTTGAGGATGAGATGTATCGCCTGCTAAAAGCATGTGCACTTTGTTCTTGATCGAAATCCAACTGCATCCGGGATTCTTCTTCATTCCCATTGATTTCATCAGATCCCGAACTCTATCGACTTGTTTCCATAACCCTTTATTCGCGTAAACGTTGGATAATAAAACATAATTCCCGGGATTATTCGGTTCTAACTCAAATAGTTTGTTAGCCGCAAGTTCCGCTAGTTCAAGATTGTTATGAACTCTACATGAACTAAGTAAAGCCCCCCAAACACAAGCGTCGGGCTCAAATGGCATATTTTTAACGGTGTTAAAAGCTTCGTTAAGCTTCCCCGCACGACCAAGAAGCGTAACTAAACAAGCGTAATGCTCGATTCGTGGTGAAATTCCATAATCTTTTGACATTTTGTTAAAGAACTGTTCACCTTGCTCTGTGAAACCGCTGTGACTACAAGCGGATAATAAAGAAGTGAAAGTGATAAAGTCGGGTTTTTGATCGCTTTTTTCCATCAAATGGAATATTTCGATAACTTCGTTACCATTTCCGTGCATCGCATATCCTCCCATGATCGCGTTCCAGCAGACTACATTGCGTACGGGCATCCTCTCGAAAATGTTTCGGGCTAAATGTATTCTTCCACAATTGGCGTACATGTCGATTAAAGCACTTCCCACATAAACATTATCCGATATTCCTGTTCTAAGCGAGAACCCGTGCGCGGCTTTCCCGTGCATTAACGCTGCAATGTTTCCACACGCGGGAAGTAAGCAAGGGATCGTTACAGAATTCGGTTTCACTCCCGAAAGCTGCATTTCTCTGAAAAGGTCAAGGGCTTCAATGTCTTTTCCATGCTGTGAGCAGCAAGCTATGATCGACGTCCACGAGACTACATTTAACTCCAGATCTTGACTACGTAACATATTAAACGCTTTTAACGCGTCATCAGTTAAACCGTTCCTAGCAAACCCAGAAACCAAAGCATTACAAGCACCAACGTCTCTTTCAGGCATTTCATCAAACACCCGTGACATCTCCATAGTGGACGAACACTTCCCATACATATCGATCAATGCACTCACTACACACTTATCCGATCCAAGACCCTGCTTAATCGCATACCCATGTATCTGCACACCCACAAAACAATCCTCCAACACCCCAACAGCAGGAAGAACACTCGAAACAGTCGTCCCATCCGCCTTACAACCCGACAAACACATATCTCTAAACACCATCACCGCCTCCAAACACCGTCCACTCTGGCTAAACCCCGCCACCATCCCATTCCACGACACCAAATTTGGCTCAATCCCCAACTCCACCATCCTCCTAAACACCATTTTAGCTTCCTCCACACACCCATCTCGCGCATACCCGGAAACCAACGCGCTACACGAAACAACATCCAGTTCAGACATTTCATCAAACACCTGGTGTGCATAATACAACTTCCCACATTTCACATACAAATGCACCAAAGAAGACTGCACAAACGAATCCAGACAAAGCCCAGATGAAACACAAAACCCATGAACCTGTTTCCCGAATCTCAAACTGTGTAACCCACTACAACACTTAACAACAGATGGAATAAGACGCGAATCGGGTAACAACTTGAATGATATCATGTGGGTGAATGTAAGAATGGCTTCGGTGAAGTAACTGAGCTTCGAGTAGGCGTGAATGAGGGTGGAGAATGAGAATACATCTGGGTTTTGGATGGATTTGAGGAGGTTTTGGGCTTCTACGAAACGAAGGTGGTTTGCGTATAAAGAAATGAGCTTTGTGGTGAAATGGGTGTGGAGAAAAAGACCGGTTCGGAGGATTTGGGCGTGAGTTTGACGAGTTTGTGAGAGGGAGAGTGTGAGCAATTTATGGTTGTTGAAGACTCGGAGAGCATGTCTTGACATGGTTGTGTTTGGTTTTTCAGGTTGAAGAAGGAGAGTAATTTGTACATGCTCAATTTTGTTTCAAACTTTTATAAAATGGCTATTTTACCCTTACACTTAAAATACAAAAACAACTCTTTAGGGCATGTTTGGCTAAGCTTTTCAAAACAACTTATTGGCTTATTGACTTATCAAAAAGCCAATAAGTTGTAGCTTAATAGCTCTTGACCTTGGGTGCAATGGCTTCAGTATTGTCCATTATAAAAGTTGTGTGAATTACCTAAAATGGATATGCAGGTTGATTAGATGATATTTAGGAATCAAAAAAAAGTTGTTAAAAAAAGTTGATTGCTTAACAATGGTTATGGTTTCAAATCGCCTCGAAAGAGCTTCATTTGATTCAAATATATGATTGTAGATTCGAACTTAGTGAATCGAATATGCGTGATAGCATATTTGAATCTAGGGTATGGGGCGGGTTTGTGGCGGGTTTAGCTAATCTCAACCCCAAACCTGATTAGATAAGCTTGTTCAAACCCCTCGGGTTTCTATCCGGTAATTACCATCGGGTATAGGGTAAACTACTTACTCTAAAATAAATTATTCGTTGGGTATATCTGACCCAAAACCCGTCGGATAACTATTAATCAACTACATTACGCATTGTCACTAAAAATAGTCACTTACAATGTATATAAATAAAATACCAAAATGTATATAAAATAAATACTTAAATGCATAAATGGCAAAAATAGTGTATACCAATAATTGGTATATCATATATAGAGTAGGGTTCCTACGGAAAGTGTGTTTTTCCTAGAAAGTCTAGGAAGCGATCTTGTCCATCCGATTGGTGTGTTTAAGGGTTGAGATTAAATCAATGACAATCTTGTAATAATTAACTATATTTAATAGATTGTTTAAAATGAGTAGGGGCAATTTCGTCCTTATGTGTGTTTTAAACCAATAAAAAATAACCGTCAGAGATATCACATCTCCTTAATACACGCCAATTTCCCTCTCTCTCTCTCTTTCTCTCTCTAAACCCAAATTCGGAAACCCCCAAAATCATACCAAAAATACCTAAAATCATGGATGAAGATAAGAGATTTTCCTTGTTCCATATACGTAAGATCAAGCTTTCATTGTACTGCGTGTTTTACAAAGCGATTACGGGTGATTCTTGTTTGTAATTGACGGTATTTTGCTGGTTGCAGGGAAGAGATTCAAAAAGCAGGAAACTTTGGAAAGGATAGATAGCAGCGGAACAGTTACCGGAAGCCGATCGAAAGCTGGGGCGAAATCTGCTGATGTAAAACACATTTGTATGAATCTGCTTGCTGTTAAAACACAGCTGTATGAATCTGAATTGCTGTTAAAACACAGCTGTATGAATCTGAATGATAAAACACATTTGTATGAATCTGCTTGCTGTTAAAATACATCTGTATGAATCTGAATGATAAAACACATTTGTATGAATCTACTTGCTGTTAAAACACAGTTGTATGAAGCTGAATGCTAAAACACAACTGTATGAATCTGCTTGCTGTTAAAACACATTTGTATGAATCTGCTTGCTGTTAAAACACACCTGTATGAATCTGAATGCTAAAACACAACTGTATGAATATGCTTGCTGTTAAAACACAACTGTATGAATTTGAATGCTAAAACACAAATGTATGCATCTGCTTGCTATTAAAACACAACTGTTTGAATCTGAATGCTAAAACACAACTGTATGAATCTGCTTGCTGTTAAAACACAGCTGTATGAATCTGAATGCTAAAACACAACTGTATGAATCTGCTTGCTGTTAAAACACAACTGTATGAATCTGAATAATAAAACACAGCTGTATGAATCTACTTGCTGTTAAAACACATCACCAAGAACAAACTGTTAAAACACAGTACCAAGAACATGCTGATAGATTCTAGCAAGAAAACGAATGAATGATTGATATTACGTGAGATCAGAAATCGAAAACAAAAAATTCCGAAATTTATGTATAGTTAGTTATTGAAGATTATTTCCTAAAATAAAAATAGATTGTGAAAGTACATAAATGCCCTTTTAGATAAAATCCTTCAATGCCACATGTCATGTTCTTATTGCTTCCTAGACTTTCTAGGAAAAACACATTTTCCACCCAACTCCTACTCATCATATATATATATATATATATATATATATATATATATACTAATAAAAACATAAAAAAACATAATATCACGTATACAATCATGTAAACGGGTATACTTTATCAGGTAATCAGGTCGGGTAAACGGGTATTTCACAAAATCCCAAATCAGTCACAACCCTCTAAAAAATAAAAACCAATTCCAAACCCGCTCTCATACCCGATTACCCCACCCTGAACCCGTCCCAAATATGTTGGGTTTCAGGTTACCTATCGGGTTTGAGTTCGATTGTTATCGTTATTTGAATCGCATGAATTGAATGTGTGGTGGTAGATTTGAACCCATGGATTAGTTGGCCAAAGATCAAAACCACACTTATCACAAAATAAACCAGTCACTGTATACTATGCTAGAATGTAAAAGATAAGAAAAAAATAACACCAAGAAAAGTTTAAACGTAATAATTTTCATAAATTTGTATTTTTGGTTATAAATTATAAATGCAAAGTTAATAATATTCAAAAAGAAAAAATTCAACTTAACCAAGTCATGTTCCCTTCAAATACGCGAAAACTCATGCGTTTTTGTATTCATGTTTCCGACACAATTTTAGGTTTGTTACAAACTTGTTGATTTCGACGCATCAACCCACGGAAACGAATCATATAACAGCCCTAAACTGTAATATCATATTCTGCTTACGAGACGAGTCTTGCTAAACAATTATGGACCCTACAAATATATTTTATTTTTAATATCTTTTAAAAAACAAGAAAAGAATAAAAAAATTACAAGATGGAAAAGAAGCTCAAGCTCACTATAAAATGGCTGGCATGACATATGACAAGTTAAAGCTAGTAAAAATAAAGTGAAACTCATACAAACTCATGTCCTAAGCTGCTTCTGAAATACACAAAACATAGACCACAAGCAAACTGGTGAAACAAGCCTTTCTTTACATTCCATCTGCCGCTGCAGCCTGAGTCGGCCCGTTTGATCTGAAACCACGACCCCTGCCACGAGTTCCCCTCCCACGTCCACGTCCTGTTAACGGTGCAATAACAGGTTTATATTAAAACATGCCGGATAGGGTCGGACCAAGTTGGTCCTACCCACAAACAGCTTTTTGTTCTTTTTTATTAGTTATATAAATGAGTTAAAATCTAGTTAATATAATAATCACAATACCACTAGACCACTAGATCATGGGGTTTTAATAAGCAATTTAGTCGGGTTTTAATGCATTTGAAGCAGTGTTGGATATTCGGAGCTAATCGGTGACTAATCGCTAGTCGGCCGGCTACTGATTAATTTTTAGGCAATCAGAGAACTAATCGCTAGTCGGCCCTAATTAGCCCAAGTCAGACCTAATCGAATCTAATCTGCCGTAAAATCAGCCCTAGTCGGCCGGAAATAGGCTATTCCAGCAAGATTCCAGCCAAAACCTATAAATTCCAACGATTAATATTTGTTTACTTAAAAAATGGGTAGAGGAGGGGTTAAGACCTCTCTACGTAAAAAATACATATAAAATGTGTATATATTACATGTATAAAACTAAGAATTACATATAAAAACTCAATCCGATTAATCGCTAGTCGGTACCCCACCGGCCGACTAGCGCTTAGCTATTCTTACAACCATGGTATGTACAGATTTCAAATGGTTTTCAATCTGTTTGGCTACCACAACCAATTTGGCCCGTTTCGTTTTTGGATACCCAATCAATATGATTGGGTATTCATGATATGCAGTTTTCACATCATGAATACCCAATCATATTTTGATTGATGGATCCAATCTTACATAAACAATTCTACACGTAATTGAAAAAAACAGATCCAGGCCTAATCTTACAAAGCTATCATATTTCAATAAGAATCTAAATAAAACGATCTGGAACTAGGTAGGTTGTATGGATTTTGAATAGATACTCAAGGGACTTCTCACATGTTTCACTCTATTGGCTCCTTGCATTTATATGATTGACCAATTACAGATAAAACCTAACCGTGTAACCATTAATACCAAAGTTCATGTCAGGAGCTTTTAGAATATCTTTTTTTTTTATAAGGCAGTACCTCTTCCCTGCTGCATCGGTGGGGCTTCTTGATTATATCCTCCATCGTATTGATCATCCATATATGGACCATTGTTATTGTAACCTCCCCTTCCGCGACCTCTGAAATTACGACCTCGTCCTCGGCCCCTGCCCCTGGTGAATTCACGAGGTGCATCCCATCCCGCGTCCTCATACTCTCCTGTTGCACACCCATTTTAAATCTAAATTCTTTAACCCAACAAAAAGTCAACATATATAAAACTCAATGTTGCTAGATTAGATCATACCAGGCATGGTGGCTCTAGACCCTCCTCTTCCTCTTCCCCTTCTACCACGGCCCCTGCCCCTTGCAGTTGGTGATCCATCTGCATAAGCAAGAAGGTCGATAGATCCATCCAAAAGTCAACGTACATAAAAAAGTCAATAAATATCTGATGCCTAGAATGGCATACCTCCTTCATACTCAAATTCAGTTGCCACCTTCACCTGATCAGCTGGCAATGGAGGCTGATATCTGCAAAACAATTATTACAATATGTATGTTTACAGAAACAATATAATTAAAATATGTATCTATATCTTCGAATTAAACAATTGAAAAGGCTTTTTACATCAAAAACAGACTTTCGACCACTTTCAACCTGTTCGACCCATTCCAATCGTTGCCCTTTATATGTCTTTTGTTTGACCCATTTGATATAAATATTGGCTTTGAGCTAACATTGAACCCGTACCGATTTGTTCCTTTTCACTAGCCTTTTTATTGACCCATTTGAGATAAAACCTAACCGAATTAGACCCATTCATATGTAAAGGGTCAAATTAGCATCTACCGGATGAACCTATGTTTAACTTAACAAGAACATAGCAAACATAATAAACCAACTCACCCAATAGATGATGTATTCAGTTCCTTCGTAGAGAGAGTTACGGTGATCATTGAAACATGCCTTGTGGTTTCTATACTGCAGAAGCACAAAACATAAATAATAAATTTTAACAATAATCATACAACAACAAAGACCATTCATTTTAATACAAGCTCAAGATGATCTTACGGTAGTAAGCCCTCCTCTAGCGGTTCCCATGTATCAGTTATGTCTGTTGACCCAATTGTTGTAATTTGATGAAGACCAACAACTCTCCTCTGTGATACAACTAGACATCAAAACCAGAAATCCAGAATATAATAATACAAAGTTAAGGGTTTTAGATGTGAATCATTATACCTTTATCAGCTCCACAATCGTTACAGTTTTATTGATTGCTCTGCCCATTGCTTTAAACACGATTTCTGACGATCCTTTTTCCTATTATATGGTACAATAAGGTGAAGTTAAAAACAAATGATTACATAAGACACTAAATATAGCCTTAAATGTTACTTTTCACACCGCTCTATATACATGCACAGGGGTAACTGATTAAAGCTAGAAGGTCAATGTATCCATTTGACAACAACTCTTACGATTTTAAAGAAATAGAATACCTGAAGCAAAGTGATGGCATAGGTGATATAGTTCCGCATCCTTCCCTGGCTGGTGATTCGGATCTCATTTTCATCAATGGGTTGCTCTGCTCTTGGCTTTTCCACCTTTTGGTACCGATCCATCTTCAACAAATTAACAAATCAAAACCTTATTTTAAATCACAATTCTAACAGGCAAAACATGATTTCTCAGCATAAATTATTAAAAAGAAACAAAAGAAAAACCTAAAAAAATATAAAGGTAACTTGCATTTTTAGCACAGAAACACTGCTCAGCTGTCGTGGAATGTCCCTTATGATAAAAAAGAGAAAAAAAATCACCTAATAGTAACCATGGTTCTCAAATGACCTACTAAAGTCACTCAACGTTTTTTCTTTCTTCTAAAGTCACTTAAACCTCATTAGGTGTTCCAATCTTGTTAAAAATATTTATAGAAGTTGCAACTTTTTTTATTGAGAGTTCTAAATGAAACATATATGACTCTTTGGTAACTAATTAGCAATTACTTTTCTCTAACTAGACTTAAACTGAACAATTATGGAACTTTACCAACAATTAATGAATTTTTCTTCAGTATTACCTCCTACTTCAAGCGAAAAAAAACTAATCACTAAATAGTAACCAAAGATTATAACATTTAAAAAAAAATCACAAGATTGGAACATGCCCAATGAAATTTAAGTGCCTTCACTCAGACACTATTTGGTGACTTTTTTCCTAACAAAAACTTTGCTAATTCAAACTTACAACTCCAATTATATTCAAACTAAAAAAAAACTCAAAATCTATTCAAACTTAAGTCTAATAAGAAGACAAAAAAACAATAAAAAAAATACACTCAAACGCTGCATTTACTGTTGTATTACATCAAAACCATAAACAATACTTACCTACAAAAGGAATCCTAATAATAAGTAAAACCAAAAAGTAGAAGACAATGGCTATAATAATTATTATTATTATAATAATAATCAACAAAAAATTAGTACGATCTGGAACCTTTTACGCATCTAAAAAAGTATACTAACATCATTAATCAATTTCATATAACAAAATTAACGTAAAACAAAAAAAAAAATCAAGTGCAAATTTGCTCAGAAAATGAGAAATATGAATCCGAATCTTATAAATTACATAAAGAAAACAGTAGAATTAATGAATAGGAGATGAATTGAGAAGATATATACCTTTGATTTGATTGATTGAATTTTAAGATACAACGGTGACGAAAGAGCCCTCTTTTCCGGCTTCAATGTTGTTCGTTTAAGCCCTAAACCGTTTTGGGTATGAAGTTGGAGTATTTATAGCAGCAGTTGCCCTAAACTGATATCTAAACCGTTGAACCGGTTGGCTGTTTTGCTTCGTGTTGATGGGCCGGGTTTCCCGGTTTGTGCGTCACTTTTGACCCGAGTGTCCAACAATTTTGACTTATTCAGCTTTTTCCTAATTAGGTATTTTCTTGTTACCTTATTTTTTATTAATTTTTTTTTTTAACGGCTTATTTTTTATTAATTACTTCAACTAACTTACCCAATTCTTTTACCTTATTTTTTATTAATTATTTCAACTAACTTACCCAATTCTTTTAAATAATTTATAAAATTATCTCCTTCAACTTTAGCATATTGTTCCAAACATTTCTGGTGAACCTTAGTTTCTTTTTTTCTTTTATGAAACCGCCACCACCGTCAAAGCGAGGATAAATCAAAAGCGCCATCTCTCCCACCCAAAAATCTCTAACAAAATAGAGCAAACTAGAAGATCTTACAAATTTATTTGAATGTGTTGTTTCTTAAAATTCAGTTTTACATTACATATTGAACTCTTTGAGTTCTCATTTGAGTTCTAATGAATCATCCCAAAATCCTAATGTTGGCTCATGTGGATCCCGCATTAAGAACAAGTGATTGAAAGCCAAAATAAATCTACAATCAACTGATCCAGAATAACAGTGCTTGGATTCATTCTCCTCCCAATGGCAAAGGCATCAAACAACTGTTGCTTCCAAAGGTCCGCTACAAGCTAAAGTCTGTTGATTCACAAGGTCTGCCAAAGTAAACCACTGATGAAGACTAAAGTTTGCTAGAAGCAAAGGTCTGATCACCCTTTGATTATAGAAGACAAAGTCTGATGAAGAAAGTCTGCTAAGGCTCAACAGAGGATAAGGCTCATCAGACGTTGAATCAACAGAGGATAGATAACAGTGTTTTCAATGTAACAGTGTTTAGCTATAGCAGATATTAGAGGTTGTTATAGTTGTTAGATGTCATTGTCTAGGTGACGCCAGCCTAGATTCCTTAGTGGTTTGCATTGTACTATAAATAAAACAGTGCATGTACTGTTCTATTTATCACTTCACATACTTGACATTTTGTACGAGCAAATTGAGTGATCCAAGGCTGAGGGGGAGTTTGTATTCATGCATACGTGAATCATTGTAATATTCAATCATTCAGTTTAAAGTATTCATGATGAAAGCAAATCTCTCATTGTTTGTGATATAAAGTTTATCTTCATTCCATTATAATTATTTCTGTATTTGTTATCTTCTTCCATTGTTCATCTTAAACGTTTACAAACAATTGAAACTCAGATCCTAACACCCAAAATTCAAACTCTAGTTTAGGGGAAAGTACTTGGGTCACTATATGTGGACTATGATACCTGGTTAATTTCATTGCTTCCACATCTGATGAAAATAAGTAAATTGGGCTTGATTCATGAACGATATTGGAGAGATGGTTGTGGCTGCTTGACATGAAGATTAAGTGAGTTATGGAGGTCGTTCTCGAAGTTCTGGGGTAGCGTTGTGCGTTGGATTTGTATGTTTTGGTAACATTTGTGGTGGATGCAAATGAGGTAATTGTAGGAACAGGTTGCAGCGGCGTTTGCGGTGGATCGCAGGAATTGACGGGGATACAAATGAGGAAGACGAAGAAAAAGGGAGGCTGGTGGATTGAAGATGATAGAAATTAGATGATTTGATTTTTTGCGGATTAATAAAATGTATAAAAATATAGCAAAATACCCATTTTGGTAAATAGTTTTCAAATCACCCATTTTGATAAATATTTTTTTCCTCCAACACCTATTTGGGAAAAACTCATGAAGAGATTATGAGTAACTTTTTGGAGTTTTTTTACGAGGTTTGTTCAATACAGGTTTCATTTACTTATAATATATTATTGCTTCATGAAGTTTGAAGTTTTAATATGTTTCTTTCTTAAACATAATACAACAGTATAAGTAAAAATTTCTAATCTTATACAGAGAAGACATGATTACAAAAATATACACTACCAACACTCAAAGAGTTTAACACATCACATCTCCTTGAAGAATATCTTGATAAGCTCTGAAGTTGAAACCATACTCAACAGTTTGCCAATCTCTCACAGGTGTAACAGTTGTGCATCGATAAAAGTTGATTTTATAATCATGTACTACAACTTTATATAAATCTTTATTTTCACCAACACCAAATTTCAAGAGAATAACAACAACATCTTCTTGAAGCTGTCCATTAAAAACAGGTATCAAATGACTTTTAATACCTGTTTGAATCTTAGCACCCTGAATAATTTAAACAAAGAATTTTTTAGTATATAAAACTACAGTCTCTGATAGAACGGAAAAACACAAATACAAATTACCTTTTCATCAATGAAGAGAGGAGATCCATTTTATAACCTTGATTCCATTTTCGAATAATCCTCGCTTTCATGTACCACGTATCTTTCCCAGGATTCAAATCGTTAACAAAACTAAGATTGTTACTCTCAACTAATGTTGATATGCTTCTAATTCGGAATTCGGATTGAATTCAAATTTGAAATTTCAAAATCCGAAATCAGAGAAGATGGGAGTGTGATCAAATATGAAGAGATAAATGAGAAGAAAAACCTTATATAAGAAGATGATTGACAGGAGTTTGTGAGTGACATGCATTAATTGCAAATCACGTATTCCCATGCATTTTTGAATTTGAAATTGCCGGCAATTAACCTTTAACCCCTTCTGATATAAAAGCATTATATAAAACTTCAACCACTGCTGGGTATTAAAGTATAGACGGATATATATGGGCAGATGTTTTCTTGGCAGAGGTTTAATTGAATTTTAAAGTAATTTTATATATTAAGACTTATGATGCAATAATGGCACAAGAAAAGCATTCCTGAACAGCCTCTCTGGCTACCACATCATCTTTTCTTATGTCACTGAAATTTCTCATTTTATAGAAAGTATAGATAATGAGCCAAACCGTTAATAATGGTTTTTTGTTATTATAAATCAAAACCGAACCGTTAAAATTTAAAACCGAACCAAATCAAACGTTACCAAGGGTTTGTTTTATGGTTTGGGCTCATGGACTTTACTACAAGTTGTCCAAAAATGACATGAAACATGATAAAGCTCAATTTAGAGAGAGAATCTAAAGAGAGAGAGGATTTCCCAAAATCAAGCTGACCCTAGGCGGGAAAGCCCTAACTGATTATAACGACTAACTACAACCGTTTTACAATTTTACAACATCAGTCCCTTAACTATTCTACTTTTACAATCAAAACCTTAAACTTGTAACTAACTATTCTATATATCAATACCCCCCCATATGAAAATTCTTTGTCCACAAGGAAATAAAGCCTATTAATCACAACTGAAAAGCCGGAAATCTGAGTTGAAAATCATGCTTAATCTCCCAAGTTGCATCAGCCAATGTTTGACCAACCCACTGTACCAAAACTTGTGATACTGCTTTGCTGCCCATTCTGATCACACTTTGATCCAACACCTTAGCAGGTTATAGGGTGAATCTGGGAACTTGAGGAATAGGTGTTACTTGAACTGGAGGACCATTTGCAGCTTTCAACAGAGAGACATGAAACACAGGATGCAGCTGGGATTCAGGTGGCAAATCCAGTTTGTAAGCAACTTCTCCTATTTTTCCCACAACTAAGAAAGGCCCATAATATTTTGGAGAAAATTTATTGTACACAGCTCCCCTTAAAGAAGTTTGTATATAAGGCCTCAACTTCAAATACACCCAAGATCCCTCTTGAAACTGTCTATCAGTTCTGTGTTTGTTAGCTTGTTGTCTGAGTCTATTTTGTGCCATAGCCAGTGTGCTCCTCAAAATTTTAATTGCTTCCTCCCTTGAACACATTTCCTCATCTAGACTTGCCACTTTAGTATCCCTATGCACATAAGGCACATGAATAGGAGGAGGAATCCCATACAGAGCTTGAAAAGGTGTAGTTTTTATTGAAGTGTGATAGTTAGTGTTATACCACCATTCAGCAAGCGATAACCAATTTGCCCATGAATCAGCATAATGTAAAACCATACACCTGATATAAGTCTCCAAGCATCTATTAACCACTTCCGTTTGTCCATCGGTTTGTGGGTGATATGCAGTGGACATTTGAACAACAATGCCTTGTAATCTAGTAAACTCTTGCCAAAAATTGCTTAGAAAAATGGAGTCCCTATCCGATACAATGGTAGTAGGCCACCCATGAAGTTTATAAACATTGTCAATAAAAGCTTTGGCCACTGAACTTGCAGAAATTGGCTGTGTCATGCCCACAAAATGAGCATATTTTGTAAGCCTATCAACAACCACAAAGATCACATTTTTACCTTTGGACTTGGGTAACCCAGTAATGAAGTCCATACTGACATCAGAGAAGATGCAAGTAGGAATAGGCAGAGGTTGAATTAAACCAGGAGAAGCTACTGTCTCATATTTAGCATGCTGACATACACTGCAGGCTCTAACCCATTCTCTGACTGCTTTAGATTGCCCTTTCCAGTAAAAAAAACCTTTCAATCTCTGAAGTGTAGCATGATACCCTGAATGACCTCCCATAGTAGAGTCATGACAGTGCACAATGATATCTTTCCTTAATTGAGTATCATTTCCAATCACCAATTTACCCTTCCTCTTTAATAAGCCCTGATCCCAACTGAATTGACCCATTTGTACCCCCTTGTTGGAGTTTAGAAATAGTGTCCTTCAATACAACATCACTCTCCCATGAAGATTTAATTCGGTCCAATAACAATGGTTCAAAAGAAGAAATGGAAAGAGCATATAAGGAGGAACCTTGAACCCTGGATAAAGCATCAGCAGCCACATTCTCTACTCCTTTCTTATATTGTATTTCAAAGTCATAATGCATCAGTTTAACCATCCAAGAATGTTGAAGAGGAGTTGTAATCTTCTGATCAATCAAATACTTAAGACTTCTTTGATCAGTCTTAAAGATGAAATGATTAGAGATCAAATAATAATGCCACTGTTTGACTACAAACAGAATGGCCAATAACTCGTTATCATATACAGATAAAGCTTGTTGTTTGGGAGAAAGTGGTTTACTGATAAATGCTAGAGGATGGTGATTCTGCATTAAGACTGCCCCAATACCCTTTGAAGAAGCATCAGTCTCTACAATAAAGGGCTGATGTTGGTCAGGCAAAGCCAAGACTGGAGCATTACTCAAAGCAAATTTCAGCTGATTAAAAGAAGACTGGGCTGCCTCAGACCAATGAAAAGAATCCTTCTTCAATAAATCAGTCAAGGGTTTAGCTATGATCCCATAAGAACAAATAAATCTTCTATAGTAACCTGCTAGGCCCAAAAACCCTCTTAATTGTTTAACATTGGTAGGAATAGGCCACTGAGATACAGACTCTATCTTAGATGGGTCAGTTGACACCCCTGCAGCAGTAATAACATGGCCCAAATATTCAACTTTTGTACCCCCAAAGCTGCACTTTGATTTCTTTGCAAATAATTGGTGGTTCCTTAAAGTGCTCAAAACTTGATTCAAATGAGTAACATGTTGCTCCATGGTCTTGCTGTAGACTAGAATGTCATCAAAAAGACCAACACAAACTTCCTCAAAAAGTCTTTAAAAGTCTGATTCATTAATGCTTGAAAAGTGGCTGGGGCATTGGTTAACCCAAAGGGCATAACCAAAAATTCAAATAGACCTTAGTGAGTTCTAAAAGCAGTCTTGTGAATATCAGGCTCAAACATTCTAACCTGATGATAACCGGACCTCAAATCCAACTTTGAAAATACTGTAGCTCCCCCTAATTCCTCCAACAATTCATCAATTAATGGAATAGGGAATCTGTTCTTAATGGTAGCCTCATTTAACTGCCTATAATCCACACACATTCTCCAAGTACCATCCTTCTTTTTAACTAAAACCACAGGTGCTGCAAATGAACTTTTACTGCTCCTTATCACCCCACTATCAAGCAATTCTTGTGTCATCTTCTCAATTACATCCTTTTGTAAGGCTTGGTATCTATAAGATCTCAAGTTGATTGGTTTACTTACATTGACAAGAGTAATCTGATGGTCACAGGATCTTTGAGGTGGTAGAGACTTTGGTACTTGAAAAACATCATCATACTCCCTTATCACAGCCTGTAAGTTTTCATCACTCACTGTCTCAGACACATTAGATCCAAATGATGTTTGGCCTTCCATTTGAGACAATTGTAAGGCAAAAATTTGTGACTGAACTACCCCTGTCATGCTATTCAACATAGTAGCCATTCTATCACTTGAGCATACTTTCATTTTATTATTTTCAGTTCCTTTTAACACATATTCTTTCTCATCTACCTTAAATTTCATGGTAAGATCAGTGAAATTCCAAACTATATCTCCCAAGGTAGCCAACCACTGAACTCCTAGCACCATATCATAATTCTCTAAAGGCAACACTAAGACATCAGTTACAAACCATACCCCTTGCATCATCCATTTAAAATCTTTACATTTCAACCCACATTCCAATTGATTACCATTAGCTACAGTTACTCTCACAGGTTTAACTTTCTGTAACTGACACTTTAACTTGGTTATCAATTTAATATCAATGAAGTTATGAGTTGATCCCGAGTCTGTTAAGATCAATAACTTCCTGGTACCCCTAGATCCAGTTATTTTCATTGTTGAAAACGAGGGAATACCTGTAATTGCATGTAAAGAGATATGAGGAGTGTCTTCAATACATTCTTCCTCCTCATTAATTTCCTCCTCTTCCGGATCATCAGTGAGCTCTAAATTGAACAGTTGTTTGTTTCTGCAGTTGTGACTTGGTGTAAATTTTTCATTACACCAAAAGCATTCCCCCTTTTCCCTCTTTTCTGCCATCTCTTTTGTAGTCAATCTTCTGGTTGTTTTGACTGGTAAGTGGTTTCCAAGTTTTGGACTAGGAAGTAATGGTAAGGCATTGGCATTCATTGCAGAAGGTGGCTTCAATTGTGAATTAAAAGATTTATGTGGGAAATTTGAATTGTTAGGAGTATATCTCTTGTTATGCAAATTCCCAAACAAAACATTGTGTAAATTTTCTTGCTGTTTAGAAATAGCATATGCTTCTCTCAAATCTTTTGGCTTAAAAGCTTTGACCAAACACCTTATTTCCATCTTAAGGCCCCCCACAAATAGACTCACAGCATGAGCTTGAGATATTGTTACCTTGTTTAGTAGTGCATCAAAGGCATCACAATACTCCTGCAAGCTACCAGTCTGATGCAAATTTTTAAGTTCTTCCATAGCATCCTCCAACAAATCCATTGAAAATCTTGCAGTGGCTGATCTGCTGTAATCATCCCAACTGATAGTATCAACTGTCAAATTATTGCTCTTAAAATATCCTTGATGCCAAGGTAGAGCTTTACCCTCTAAGTTCACTACCGCATATCTCATCTTTAAATGCTCAGGAGTACGGTCAACCTCAAAGAAATGGTTGCACTTATAGATCCATCCTTCCACATCTTCTCCATTAAATTTGGGAAAATCTAACCTCCCCAGTCTTGCTAATCTTGTTTCTGAATTTCCTCCATTGACCACCATTCCTCTATTATTTTCTATTGCTGTTAATTTCTCCACCATTAATTGCATTTGTAATTGAAACTGTGCCACTGCTGCCTTATTTTCTTCTGCACTCGTAGCCACTGTTTGCATATTGTCACTCACCAACTGAGAATTTGCTTGGAGATCTTGTACAATAATCTCCATCTTACCAATCGCCAATTGACTATCCTTCAACTGTTTCTCCATTTCTTGTTGTCGAGTATTCGCCATTGACAATGTATTACAGAAGATTGAAATCGGAACAATCGATTTCGTTGAGTCGGAAATGAACCGGACCAAAATGAAGGTGAATCAATCGATACAATGATCGATCCACAGAAATGAATTGAACGGATGTGATGAAACAGGTCACCGGAGCTTGATCGGAACAAGCTCTGATACCAATGATAATGCTCAATTTAGAGAGAGAATCTAGAGAGAGAGAGGATTTCCCAAAATCAAGCTGACCCTAGGCGGGAAAGCCCTAACTGCTTATAACGACTAACTACAACCGTTTTACAATTTTACAACATCAGTCCCTTAACTATTCTACTTTTACAATCAAAACCTTAAATTAAACTTGTAACTAACTATTCTATATATCAAAACATATTTTAAAAATTATTAAAACAACGTGTTCAAGAATTTCATAATAGACACATGCAAAATATACAGATATTTCTCATTCCAGTAGTTTTATATCTATAAAAAGGAGTAACAAAAGTATATGAGACACTACTTTTTGTACTTTAGTGATGCTTCCACTAGATTCCAAATGCTGATAAGATGTTTTATTCATATAAAACAACATCGGGCCACAAACATAGTTTTAATCGAAAGGCAAATGGGATGAGGACTATTCAAAATCCATAGTTTTGATCGAAATACAAATGGTATGATAACAATTTCAAACTTAGATATTACGTTGTTTGGTCGTGAGCGGATCAATGATGTTTCTCCATCCATTGTAGTTGATTGGTTCCGAGTCATTGAAGGGTATCGAAAACCCGTTAACAAAGAAAAACGGCGTGCCGAACACCCCTCTCGAGCAACCATACTACAAAAAACGAAAATACAGCACGAAAATAATCAGTTTTTAGGTTGTTGTATCTAGCTCATTTGATAAATGTGTCATGTTCGGTTTAACATGTTTTATGAAATGGGTTGTGTCCAGGTTAACATCTTTAACCCATTTTAGTTAAGAAGTCAACCTGCAAACCTGTTTAATTAAACATGGTGGCCCACTAACCCGTTTAATCCATTTTTACAACCTACCAACCCGATTAACATGTTTACAACTTGACTCCTACTTGAACCCATTTGGCACATTTAAATAAATGGGTTAAAATGTCGTTTTTGGGTTTCACGAATTTTAAGTTTGTGCGGGTAAGGGTTGATGTTTTCTGATACAAAAAATAATACAGGTCGTATTTAGGTTGAACAACTCAACCCACTAACCCGAAACCCATCCACCTGACAAAGTTGACACCCTACTACGTTTTATGCAAGATGACAACTCATGAAGCGAGGTTTTTCGATTTTTACCTTGAATGAAACTCTTGTTTTGGTACCCGTAGCCGAGTCATTGAATCCAGACTTAATAGCGGATTGCATGGAGTTGCCGAGGGTGCTTGATGCGAAATTTATGACTTTATCGAGAACAGCTTCGCGAGACATATTCAAGGTCTGCTCGCTGTAAAATCGCTCCTGTTTGTGCGTCGACAAACACATGATTAATGTACAAAATGTTTCGGTATAACCTTGATTATAAAAATTGCACGTAAAAGAAACATACTTTATGTCAATTTATGTTAAATAAACATACTTTTAAAATCGACATCTAAGAGGTTATGTACTTATGTTGAAGAGGGGTAGCAATTCTTCACACGCCACGATAATAATCAAGTTTTGTTTTGGGTTGTCATATCCAACTCGTTTAACTAAACGAGTCTAGTTATGTTGACATATTTAACTCGTTTATTCATACATGTTGACCTGTCAACCCATTTAATTAACATTTGACAACCATCCATTTTACGACGCATTTATCCTATTTATCCCAACCCACCAACCTGTGTATGACCCGTTTAACACATGTACAACTCATATACACTCGGTCAACCTGTTTGACTCGTTCAGATAAAAAGGTTAAGCGGATCAAGTTCGGGTTACATGATTTTAAATGTTTCTGTGTTAGAGTTGATGTTTTTATACAAATACACATATGCGTGGTACTCGGCCATTCGGGTTCAACAATTTAACCTACCAACCTGGCACGACACATAATTGACACTCCTAAGTCCTAAATTGTTATATGATACAAATATATAATTAATCAAATATGGGACCTGGTTGCCTATTAATCGTACAGATAACCAGATCCCGTGTTTGAAAATAAACTAATAGCAAACATTTAAACGTCGATTAAAAGTAGTTCCCTATAAAAAAACGACTTAAAGTGCATCTTTCACTCATAACTTTTCTTTTATCACAAATCATGAGAACTGAAGTCAGAGGTGTAACCTGATGCTTAAAAAATGCGTTCAACAAATGGTATGTAGCTGAAGCATTCAACTCATTGACGATATGCAAAGCGCGGGAAGTAATAAAAGCGTTGTCATGGTATCTGCAACACAATTCCGTCTTTGTTAGTCGAGAGGAACCAAATCGATCACAAAACAAGATGATAAAGCTATAAATAAATAGGTAGATAACGATACATTAAAAAGTTGGTAACCACTTTTGCCGTTATTACAAGAAGCAACTATGAATTTAAAGTTTATAAGAGCAAAATATAAGCCCCCAACTTTTAATCTAGCTAGGAACAATAGTCTTTATTATCCCACCAAATGTTTCACAAGAATGCAGGAAGCTTTAATAGTTGTACGTCTGATGCAGCAACTAACCTTCTTGTGCATTGAATAAAAAGTTGACAATTTGGTGCTTAGAAGTGCACTGGAGGGTAGGTCAACCCGTCAAAACACAAGCACGTACCATGTGCATTAAAGGTTGTACTAACTAATTACAACTAAGTAGTATGAGTTAACAGCAAATTTCGTCTCCATGGTTTGTCCAATTATGTCACTTCAGGCCAAATTTCATATTTGTACCGTTTTCGTCCCTGACATTCTTGAAACATGTCAGTTTCATCCAAAAAACTAAGGTTGAATCGAATAATTAGACAAACCACATGGACGAAAATGACAGTTGATTAATGTTTTTTTGGACGGAATTGCCATGTTTCAAGAATGGCAGGGATGAAAATGGTACAAATTTGAAATTTGATCTGAACTGGCATAATTAGACGAACTACAGGGACAAAAAATGACATTTAACTCTATTATTATTTATATAAGACATATATAGTCCTAGTGTCAGTAAACTTTATTAAAAAAAATACCTATTAATATAACAAGCTCTGTTTTGATATCATTTATTGTAGTTGTTTCGATGGGGTTAAACATGTTTTGACAAAAATTCTGTCATGAATACTTTTAATGTTGTTATATTATTGTGAAACTTTTTATAAAATATTAAAACTGTTTTTATATTCGATTATTGTTTACTAATTTTATTTTTTTATTTTTTTTACAATTGTAGTTGATTTGAAAAGAATAAACAAGGTTTAAATTTCTTTTAGTTCACTGTTAGTTGAAAATTTTCACATCAATAACAACTTTAAAACTTTAATTGTCTTAAAATTAAAAAGGGATGTTTTATACAAAAGTAATTCTAGATACAAGCTACTATAACTCATAAACACTTACACATCATACTTTTTTTATAGTTTACATGGATATACGCCCCGTTTGCGGTATGCCCATATAATGTATATATGTGTGGGCCATCGGGGGCAAAAGTGAAAGTGCACTAATTTTAACATTATTTTACTAATTTCGTGAAAATAACGTTAAAAGCTGAGGACGCTTAATCATGCATCATGTGGTGACGTTGATAGTTGAAAGACAAAATGTTACATGCATTAATCGGTCTTTGTCCCAATTGCTGAGTGTTATGTGCCTTATATCCAAGGTTTGATGCAAAACTACTATCGAGTCGGGGGTCTCACTGGAAGAGTTTCTTTATTCCTACGGGGTAGAGGTAAGACTGTCAACATTTTACTCTATTCAGACATGTACAATCCATAAACATCCACGTATTCCTTAACATTAATTACTTAAGACATTCGATTCAAGCCTACGTTATATCCTACGTTACACTAATTAATTATCTTTTTTGTTATGATATAAGCCTGAGATTTTCTTCTTTTACACTAATTAATTGAATAATCTTTTTTTTTTTTTTGTTATGATATAAGCCTGAGATCTCTTCTGTTACTCTAATTAATTACTAATTAATTAAATAACTTAATTAAATAACCTTTTTTGTTATGATATAAGCCTGAGATCTGTTCTGTTACGCTAATTAATTAAATAACCTTTTTTTGTTATGATATAACCCTGAGATCTCTTCTTTAAAACAAGTGGTTAGCCCTACATTAACATTTCAAACTATATGATTAATCATTCGAAATGACTTAAACCGCGGATATACAATTACTAAAAATAAAAAATATAACATACCAAATACAAAATTTTAATGGCGTATTTATTTCATATTCTTAATATATTTTTCAATTTAAAAAGTTAACCGTAAAACATATTTTATCTCAATATATTACTTTATAATTCTTAAATCTGGATGCCTCGATCAAAATATACTCAGAAATACCTCTATTTGATTTCGACTCGGTTGAAAATGAGCCGTTGAGCTGAGTTTGATTTGTGAACAAGCCAAACACGAGGAAAAGTACACAAGTTACATGTTATTAAACTAGAATTACTCTAAAACTGTGAACTATTGCTATGAAACAGAGACAACATACAAAAGACGGAATAATAATATAGTAATAGTAATACTAACGGTAACGGGAACGTGTGAACGATGAGCGATACAACAGTCGGGCCGTAGTGATCAACCGCTTGCTTAAGCGGAGGCCACGAGTCCCTGCTATCGGGGCAGACCGGATCGTAAAACGCCTCGATCAACACGGTGGCAGTAGACGCAGCCCGTTTTCGGTACACGAATCCGTCGTATCTTGATGGGATTATAGACTGTGATAAAAGGGCTGAGTAGGTTAGGATGAGTAAGAAAGTTAATGGGATTGTGGGGTTTGACATGGTGGGGTATATTGTTTATGGGTGTTGTGTGAATTGGGACGGCGGCGAGCGGCGGAGGAGGACGGAGGTGGGCGGAGGAAAATGTGGGAGGTTTGTTTGATATGGAGACTTGGTAGTAGTGGAGAATATGGAACTTGCTTTTTTATTGTTCATGTTTTGTACCACTTACTTGGCTTTCTAATTGTAGAAAAAGTAGCCAAAATTTGTGGAATATATGTAGATGAAAATGAGATGTTTAATAATTCAGTTAATTTGAATATTTTTACAAAATTTTGTTATTATTGTTATTGTTTTATTTGCATTGTGGAATTTACTTTATACCAATTGTTTTGTTTGCTTATTGATCCCTAGTTTGATTTTTTCTAGGAAATTTTGGTTAGAAACCTTTTTATTATGCCAGGAGAACAAGGTCTGATTTGGATGACCCTCTGAGCATTGACGGATCCATGAATTTTTTCCGGTGGATTCACTATTTTTAGCTGTTCAAATTTTATATAACCGGACATGAAATTTTTGAGGTCGGTTTGACGGTTTGGATTGGGCCGGATCGAGTAAGGTTCATCACATAATCATTTTATTATGCATTAGCAATTTAACAGTATTCGTATAATCATATTCACATTTTCTAACCTAATAGGAAATTAATAAATTGAAAATTTACATAATTAATGATTCCATTAGCAAATTAAGAAAAAGGAAACCAATACTTAGAAAGAAAGAAGAAACATATTAGCAATTTAACAATATTCGTATAATCATATTCATATTTTCTAACCTAATAGGAAATTAATAAACTGACAATTTACATAATTAATGATTCCATTAGGCTAAAGAGTGTGGGGA
Organism: Helianthus annuus; assembly: GCF_002127325.2. Classification (NCBI taxonomy): domain Eukaryota; kingdom Viridiplantae; phylum Streptophyta; class Magnoliopsida; order Asterales; family Asteraceae; genus Helianthus; species Helianthus annuus. The sequence continues at coordinate 14,133,664 of NC_035446.2, read as the reverse complement.
GCATGGGTTGGGTCATTAATGCCACATAGGACCATCAATGGATTGCTACACCATCCCCTTGCTTCATCCACCATGGTTGGCATGGATTAAACCATGGCAACCATGAGCCTACTTTCCTTTTTCAATATTTCATTTTCCTTTTCCACAAAAGTAAACTAAAATAAGGAAATAGTGGTTTGGGTCATGACCACACCCTTAGGGTAGTGGTTTTGAATAATGGATTGGAAGTGAGTGACATGGCGCCAATGTGGAGGACCATGGTGACCATGAGGATCATGACCACACCCTATAGCCTTAGCAAATTAAAAAAAAGGAAACTAATACTTAGAAAGAAAGAAGAAACATAAATGAACTAAAAGAGAAAAGAAAGAGAAGAACTAATTTACAATTCCAGATCATTAGCTAACTTATTACTAGAACTTTGAGTAGTTATTGGTATGTACAATTTGGTCCCTTGCTTCTACTTCTACAAATGAGTTACTGGTATGTACAGTTTGCTCCCTTGCTTCTACTTCTACAAATGGGTGCAATACTTAACAAAATCACAATTCAATTATATTTGAAAAAAAATGATGCTAGTGGGTCTCGAACACGAGATTCTTTGTTTAGTTAATAAGAGCCTTAACTGCTGAACTGTAAATTATTTTTGCTTATGAGTTCATCTCCAATGATATTTATGGGTTCATTGCTGTTTTTCATATATAATCTCTATTAAAATTCCGAAACGTCGTGGGTTCGCGTGAACCCGTATCATTCAATGTAGATCTGCCCCTGCCTGTGAGACTGGCAGGATTGAGTCTGGTCGTCAACTTCTTTAACTGTTGATGTCGATGATCTATTTAGTGTGCTTTTCTTTCTTTTTGATGTTAGTGCTCTTTAGTCTTTACCCTTCTCCGCACTTAAGTTGTTGTCTTTCTTCGGCTTGTTCTCAAAAAGTTAAATCTAGAGGCATGGTTGATTGGAACTCCTTTAGGCTCATCCTACATTGGACCGAACAAATTGAATGAAGCGATGGGCTAAGATCATGTTAAAATTTGGCTTTCAAGGCAAACGAAATTGCGTTCTATTAACCATGGGATTTAAGACAGAGAAGAAAGATGGTTGTTTTTAATGTAATTGTAACTAAGTAGTTTGTCTTTTTAAGGTAGAGAAGAAAATTGTTGTTTTTACTGTAATTGTAACCGGGTACTTTGTCTTGTTTGTTTTCAATTTTAATTTTAAAGGGTGTTGTTAATCGAAAAAGCGTTAATATTTGAGGTTTGATACTTTGATTTTAATATTCTTTCGTTGTTCATGTCCGAAATAAAATTCTCTCATGAACTTTCCATTAACGCTTGATTTATAGTAACTTTATTCTTTACTCATGACTACATTCTTACTTCCCCGGTTCTTCAACTCACTACATAATTTCTCTAATCTTGAGCTAAATAAATAAACCCAAGTTTATTAAATGATGACTTGAGATAAGAAATAAAAGTAATTTGATAGACATCGATTATAAAAAAGGGTTCATTTTGAGCTCGAATATTTGGTTATTTAAATTGTTATCAAGTCACTAGATATTATTCATATTTAAATATGAAAATTAAACAGGTCAACTTGAAAACAACACGATTCTAAGTGTGTCCGAATTAGAGTTGATGTCAATACATATATGAGTCAGGTTCAGATTCACCTATTCAACTTGTTGACTCAGAATCTTTCAACTCAGTAACCACAAACACAATATGACTGAGACGCCCTAGAAATTAAAGAACATTACATTATATCTGTCTTTATTTACATGCGTGTTTTAAAGATAAGGCCCAACTTTAACATCACATTATCAAAGTTCTATCATTACTGTCATTTGCTTACTTCAACGTTTGCTCTTGCAAGAATGAGGAGCCGGCAAGAAAGACCACCACGTCATAGTTACTTGGCTACTTGCTACTTTAGAGGTCAATTTTAAATTAGGAAATACATCAAAATTTGGTTTATAACTACTTGGCTATGTGCTACGTAGAGGTCAATTATCAGATGTATCCACATATGCATTTGATAATTATTTATATAAATAAATGATTATATGACTTGTAATTGATATTTTATGTCTAACTTGTCATGACATAATAATGCTATATACTTGCACACGGTCTAAATTGTTCTTCTAAGAGACTATTATCGTAATCTTTTACTAATAATGTTTGTATAAACATTGTCGTCGAGTCCTCAAGTTCCGGTGAACGGTCAACAGGTCTCGTCAACGTTGTAAAGGCTTCGCTTCGTCGTCCTACAAAAGAGAACACCATTAGGCTCGTCACGGAGGACCGGGGGGGGGGGTCCGTGACCAAGCTCCGGCGTGAGAGTAACTAAACTTGCCGGAGAAGTGAGAAGCTTATTCCGACGAGTGTGTAATAGCCGGAATATTCTCCTTAGTGTGAATTCTGGATAATGTGTGTTAAATGTCGTCCTAGGATGTTGGAATAAATGTAATATTTGTATATTTAATGAGAGAGGATCTTAAAAGCATGCCATGACCGAGTATCTTACCTTTCTTATATAAAGGGAGTCGCTTATCTCTCTTGGTAACATTACCGAGGCCATCTAACGGTATCACAGAGGCTTCGGGGGGCTCAGACACATGTCTGACACCCAACGGTCGGATCTATGCCTCCATTAATGAAGACAGCTGCATCGTACTTCTATTATCTCTCTTTCCCGCATTTTCCTTTTGTTCCCTTTTAAGAGAAAAGACTCGAATTGGGCTCATGAGCCGGTCCAAGTGACAGAAGCCCAAGACGGGTTCACTGGGCTACCAAGGAGCCTCGTCGTCAATTGTTAATAAATTTACTATTTAAAAAAAGTATTTGGTGGTTGACACAAAATGATTTAAACAAGCGTTTGGCATTTTCCCCACAACTAACCTTGATTTAGTTCATTAAATTAAGACCAATATAAACTGGATTTAGTTTCTATATATGAAAAAAAGGTTGTTATTTATTTGTTTTGGCACTTTTTATTGTCACTACAAGTAACGCAACATTGATATGACTAAGTATATAGATAGGGTGGGAATTTTTGTCACGATATGAATGAATATAATACGAAATTTGTTTGTTTGAGTTTAGTATAAGTAGGTTTGGTTAGTTTTGAGTTAAACGAATGAACATGCTTATTTAAAGGAGTCATGTCGGTGTTTGCAACCCATTTCTTTCAAGATCAAGATCAAGATCAAGGGAAAACCCTTCCGAGTTGTGAGAACTTACAGAACTCGGCCTTTCCGTGCAAGTTTTGCCCCCATTTTTTATACCCCTAGATAAAATGTTATTAAAGACTGTCGTAAAAAAATTTAAAAAAATTAAAGTGGTGTTTTTCGGCCCCTTTTGCATTACTAAAAACAACCACAAGTCTCTTGGACTCGATTCATAACTATCATATCCAAAAAGATAAAGGTTTGATCTTTTTATCAAACAAGAGTTTTGACAAATAAAATGAACGATCAGTTAAAAAAACAATAATATCTGAATAACTGTAAAAGTGACTTTGATACCACTATTGGGTATCCGTCATAATTATAAAATCCATTTTTATAATAATGATAATAACTCTTTATTATTCATTCAGATGCGGAAGCGTGATAAGACACAAACACATACAAAACTCACACTAGCAATCCAACAACTTACTATTACCGTCACATCTGTGTCTCTCACTTTCTCTAACAACGGAAAGACGACGCTAGCCACTAAAAAGACCCCACCGACAACCAAAGAAGCACATACCACTGTGACCACTACCACCACCAAATCCAACCACCCACCACCACGTATGACATCATCATAGGTCCACTGCACCTACCACCTGAAACTTCTGTTAAACCTAACCCTGCACCGCCCCGCCTTCAACTGGTGGCCTAGATCTCTAACAGACTTTTGAGATCTGCTTTTGTTTTACTAGATTTTTACTCCAAACCAAATGTAACACCCCGTGTTTTCGAATGTCAAAGTCAAAGTCCAAGTCAACTTTGACTTCTTTGACTATAATTAGTCTATTTTATGTTTATTTGTATTATGTGGAGTAAGTGTTGTTAATCAGAATGAATCGAAGTAATCGAATGTTTAATCGACGCGAACCGACTTACGACTGTGAATAGTAGGAAGTAACAATGCGATAAAGTTAATCAATCAGTAATCAAACTGATCTAGCCATCACCGAACTCGAATCTCGAATTACGCGAACTTTGGTTGTTGTTATACGTGTGCGTGTGCCTTATGTGTTACCTGTGTGTTTACTTTATGTTTTGTGTGATGATCCATCGAAACTCGAATCAGAACTCGAAACTCAAATCGAATGCAATCGAAATCGAATTATGACGAATGGTAACGTAAGGATAGGGTGAGATATAGATGATTGTATGTTAGACATAGTGATTGGGACTGAAAGTAATTTGAATAGGAAACTCCATCGTATTCGTATCGTCATCCATCGAAATCGAAATATCGAAAATCGTCACACCAAACACTCGAACCAGGCTGTTGATCGATCAGGCTGTCAGCCGATCGAACAGCCCAGCCGATCGGACGTACTGTCCGATCAAGAAGGCTGTCTGATCGGGATGCCTGGCCGATCGGCCAGCCCTTTCCTCTTTTGGAGCCTATAAATAGGGCTGTTATTGTCATTCTTTCCACTTTTGGAAACCCTCTGACCGACCAGCTCGTGCTCCTCACCTTTTCTCAGATTTCTTCCGATTCCGGTAAGTTTTCATCCTAAATCTTGTACTTTCTTGATCAAAACACACTCCTACACCTTTCTATCTTTCAAATCTTGATTTCTAACCGTGAAATCATCAAGATCTAAGCACTCTAGGATGATGTCATCATGGTGTTCTTCAAGAACATCATGTTTTGGCCTTAATCTACCATGAATAGCTCGGATCTGACCGGTTTCCACATAAACAAGCTAAGATCTATCACAGATCTAAACATTTACATGATGTAAAGGTTTGAAAGGAAGACATCAACTTTCTTTCAACTCTTTTACACTCAATGCCTTCAACCCGGTAGAAACGGAGCTTGAGTCAACTCACCAAACATTCTAGTGGGTGAATGGTTCAAGATTCGGATTCTATCAACGAGGTTCACCGATTTCGGGTTAAACATCAAACTACCGTTCCGAACAGTTCACCGGCCGGATTTGGGTGATTCCTGTCCGAACAGGGGAAACAAGTAAGAACGAAGGTTCCATGGTTCAGCTCGTTGTCAAACTACCTCAATATAACGTCAAATCAACAGAACAGCCAAGTGTTAGACGAACAGGCCGACCAGGTCAGCATGCTGACCGAACGGTTAGGCTGTTCGAACGAACAGCCCAACCGATCGGACATGTCAGCCGATCGACCAGGCCAGCCGATCGGCTAGCGTAGGGCCCCACATTTTGACAATACTATGAAGTGTAGTATTGAACGAGGTGATGTTCGATCGAACGAGCTGTTTGATAACATTACTCATCGGATCATGAGATACTATGCTTCAACCCTTAATCGATTTTCAGTTCGTTTGACGTATTGGAATGCCACCCGATCGAGCATGCTGTTCGATCGAGTATGCTGTTCGATCGAGTGATATCCTGCTGAGGACTACTACTGAAGTTCCTAACCGATCGGTTAAGCCGACCGATCGAACAGACCGTTTGATCGATCGACCTGAAAGGTAAGAACACTTCAGTGTTCTCAAATACTACAACGAAAACTTCAAAAGGTCAAACCATCATACACAAACACATCCTACTCAAAGGAAGAAACAATCCACTCGAACAGTCCAGCCGATCGAGCTTCCCGGCCGACCGAACAGACTGTCCGAACGGATCTTCTAACCGAACGAACAACCCGTTCGATCGAACCTGCTGTTCGATCGACCAGGCTGTTCGACCCACTTGCACTTGTTTCCATTTTACGTGTATTCACCGTTATGCTATCGAACTGTTCAGGCTAACCCTACTCTCAAGCGCTCCCTTCAATCCATCAATCAATCGCTGTGAGTATACTTGATCCCTTTTTGCTTATAGCACTTTTGGGTGTTACATACGTTACTTATCAAAATCACAATCGAACACACTACTCAATTATTTGAACGCTAACCGTTATGCATGTATTAGTGACTAAATGAATGCTTGTTGATTGTGTTTACACGTGGAATGCTGTCTACCTGCCTTAACGACGTAGTACTATAGTTTGGACTCAGCACCCGTTCACATGGGGGTTGTTAAGGACAATTACTTGCATGGATTACGGTGGTAATCATGTATTGCGAACTGTCTCGGACAATCAACCCGCAGTCATTGGTATCGATAGGTCCATGTCGATAATTAACATGCTTCGTTTTCCTCTGTGTACGTGCTGGTTATTCGTAAACTATTTCGAACTCTATATGCTATTATCAAACTTGTATGCTCACCTTTACATTATATGTATTGACTTTATTTTAACGTATGTGACAGGTGTTTAAGATGTTTGCTTGCTAGGAAAGCGAGGCTAGAATAAAGCTCTAGAGGCCCCCAACAAATAGTTGTCTGTCAGGAGCGAGCAACTAGAGCATAGTTGTATGTAGATCTTGTCAGGCTGGGTCTTTAGGAGCATTTGAACAATATCTATTTGTTTTATTTAAAATCTGAGTTGTCGGAACAGAATGCTTGACTGGTTGTTATCTGTAATAATTGATTGTATTATTTGGGATACGGTATGGGACGTATCATTTAACTGAACAGTATTAATAGTTGTTGTGGAAACTTCTGGACAATCTGTTTCGCTCCGTGCCGCACCCCGATGATTCCGCCATCGGTTGGGGTGTGACACCAAACATGAAACCTGTTATCTTTTTGTATGAATGACTGCATTTTATTCTAAACCAAACATATGTGAAAACTTCTGCATTTAGCAAGAAGCTACAACAAAAGCATTTACCCAACTTTGACTAACAAAAAAAAATAATAATCCACCCCTTACATTGTCACACCCCAACCGATGACGGAAACATCGGGATGAGACGAGCAAATTGCTCAAAACATCATAACACTATGTGACAATATAATTAAAATTCAAATTTCATAGAATTGCTTGAAATGTCATATAATAATTTAAATAAAGACAACATTTTTCAACATAACATAAAATGATAAATTACTCTAGGTGTGTTTCTATGTCCACCTAAATCTCGTTCTTCATAGCATTATCAAGTCTATCAACCTGCAACATGTATTAAAATGATCAACAAAAATTTGGCGAGTATACAAATTTTGTTACATAGCATAACATAGATTAAAAAGTTTAAAGTCTCATATCCAACATGTATTACCAATATGTAAGTCTACTAACTATGCTGAAATAGTGTACTATATGTTCAAACCCAAGAATCCAACGCGTTAATATAGCTTATCCCAAAGAATAACGGGAGGTTAATACGTTTAACTTAGCAATACCCCAAGTTTCGTGGGTGGTGCGTTAATCCTATGGCGCTATAATTGTTAAGGTAGGCTAGCAAAGTTAATGAAACATATATCGACACAAGAAAGTTTACATAACATACAAGTCTAACAAGCATCATATAGTTTCATGTTATAGCATAGATAGAGTGTGATTAAAATAGTTTCATGTGAAGTGTATTTTGTCTAACATACATGTTGCACCCAAAAGTGATTAAAAGGAAAACAGGATCGAGTATACTCACGGTTTTGTAAGCTTCCATGGTTGATTAGATTGGAACACCTTGTCCTTCTACACAAAGAAACATTGGTGTGTGAGTATGGAGATTTTAACGGAAGGATAAAGATTCAGAGTTTAAATCACATGAAAATAACATATGGAAAATAATCATCTAGCACACATGATACTTGTTCTTGACACTATAAAACTCGGAAGAGTTTAAATCTTTTCATGGGACAAAAGCCCATTAGAATCGTGACAAGTTATCAAGGTCTAAGATAATGTAACCTACTATCTTGACAAATGACCACTAGTTCATCATCAAGAGTTTGGTTATTTGAATGGTATATAAGTTACATATAGATATTATAATATCATATAGGTCATGCATGAGGTAGAAGGATGAATCCTCCATTTAGGAACCTCTTGTGTAATTCATACAAGTCATGCATGAGGTAGGAAGAACAAGTCTTCCATTTAGGTACCTCTTGGGTGTTCACCACTACACTTGTTATTATAAACAATCAAGGAGGGTCATGAAAATACAATAAAGAATAAGTTAACTACATCTAATCTAAGGAAATCATCAAGTAATGTGTGGATTTTCAAGTAGGATAGCCCAAGCTAGTCATATAATCACACAAACTACAAGCTTTAAGCTTGTACACTACTTGTGGGTTAAACCCTAACCAAAACAGAAAGTTTATGAGGTTTTAACCTCTGATTTTAAGTGTCACAATCTTGTTTTTAATCCCAACTAACCATTTAATTGATTATGAGCATAAGGACATATGAATGTGTATGAGAAACCTCAAGTTCAAGTAAGTTTAAGTCACTTTGGAGCCTGTTTTGGTGATGATCCAGGCCTTGGTTTTCCATGGAAAACTTGTGGAATCGTATTAGGCTTGTTCCAAGTGAGTAGGAAAAAGAATCAAAGAAAAAGAATAAGAAATGAGTGAGTTATGCTCACTTAAACAGCTTGTGATGATTCTGATCTTGTTTCGATTTCCAGCAGCTTTGTGACTAATTTGAGAGTGAAATTTGAGAGTTGTAAAGTGGAAAATGTGGGGAAGAGGCTTGGGTTTTATAGGGAAGTGATTAGGGCTGGGTTTGGTGAACATTTAATGTGAAAAACACAAGTTTGAACTCAAAAGAAACACAAAAACCCGCCAACCAGCGAAGCTGGTTAGCTGTTTCCGGATCGAGCCGGCCTCGTGGCCCACGAAGCAAGAAGAGATTCGGGTCGCGGCCCGTGAGGGTTCGACTTTGAGACAAAAGTTTGATTGTTGTACCATTTAGCCCCTATACTTTCCATACTCACATATTTCAAGTATATTTTAGGTATTTTAAGTACAAGTTATCATATTTAAGGGTAGGTGATGCAATTATATCATAAACCAAATATATAACATATGTAAACAAGTATGAATAAGTTTATTTGTCGGGATTTAAGCATCAGATTCGCATGATTTGAGCATATAGGTTACATGTTTAAAAGTTTGACGTATTTTGCACATACTGTGAACATAGTATCATATGAATAATCAATCCAATTGTACGAATATGTATGAAATGTGTATAACATGAATGTAAAGGAAATACGAATTTCATTATGATCCAAGTCTCGGATTTTACAACGATTGCAATGAAACGACGAATACAAGAATACAAAGTTTCCAAAAATAGAATACAAGCATCGGTTTCTAATTATGGAAAGTATGAAAAAGCAGGGCGTTACAGTCTCCCCTCCTTTAGGAAATTTCGTCCCGAAATTTAGGAAGAAGTAATGAGAAGTTATGGATACTTGGTCTTCATATCACTCTCGAATTCCCAAGTAAATTCAGCACCACGTTTTCCTTCCCATCGAACCTTAACGATAGGAATCTGACTGCGCCTCAGTTTCTTGACACCTCGGTCCATGATTTCGACGGGTTTCTCCACAAAATGAAAAATGTTGTTGATTTGGAAATCTTCAAGAGGAACTTGAAGTCCTTCTTTAGCTAGACACTTTTTGAGATTCGAGACATGAAACGTTGGATGAACGTTGTTGAGTTCTTGAGGCAAATCGAGTCGATAAGCCACCTTGCCAATCCTCTCGAGTATCTTGAAAGGACAAACATAGCGAGGGGCAAGTCTTCCCTGTTTACCGAAACGAACTACTCCTTTCTAAGGAGATACTTTGAGTAGTACATGATCACCAACGTTAAACTCCAAAGGTTTGCGTCTCTTGTCAGCATAACTCTTTTGTCGACTTCTAGCCTTGAGTAAATTACCACGGATTTGAAGGATCTTATCCGTTGTTTCTTGTATGAGCTCAGGGCCAGTAAATTGTTTGTCACCAATCTCATGCCAGCTAATAGGAGATCAACATTTGCGACCATACAATGCCTCGAAAGGAGCCATTTGAATACTGGAGTGGTAGCTATTGTTGTACGAGAATTCGATCAATGGTAAATGCACATCCCAATAACCGCCAAAGTCGATGACACAAGAACGAAGCATGTCCTCTAAGGTTTGGATAGTACGTTTAGTCTGTCCATCCGTTTGAGGATGAAAAGCTGTACTAAGATTCAAGTGAGAACCCATAGCGGACTGAAAAGTTTGCCAAAGATGCAAAGTGAAACGACCATCACGATCTGAAATGATGTCAAGAGGAATACCATTACGGCGTATGATCTCATCGGTATAGAGTCGAGCAAGTTTCTCAACCTTGAAGTCTTCACGAATAGGAAGGAAATGAGCTGACTTGGTCAAACGATCGATAATCACCCAAATGCTATCGTGACCAGACGATGTGCGAGGAAGTTTGGTTATGAAGTCCATAGCAATGCTATCACATTTCCAAATGGGGATTTCAGGTTGTTCGAGTATACCAGAAGGACGTTGATGCTCAGCTTTGACCTTTGAGCATGTGAGGCATTTCGAAACGTAGATGGCAATGTCCTTCTTCATCCCAGGCCACCAATAGGATGTACGTAGATCGTGGTACATCTTATCAGCACCAGGATGAATAGAGTATCGGGACTTGTGTGCCTTGTTCAAAATGATGTCACGACGATTGTCGCGATCTGGCACCCAGATCGAGGTAGTATTGAAGTCCATCTGATTTGGTCACGAGTTGGTCGATAGAAGCACCACGAATTTCGACGACTAGACTATCTTCGTTGGCTGACGAATATTGCGCTTCACGAATGCAAGTATGAAGGTCCCTAGAAACTTGAAAACAACGAATACTACTAACATGAGTCTTATGACTAAGTGCATCGGCCACGACATTCGCTTTTCCAGGAAGATAGCGAATCTCACAGTCATAGTCGTTAAGCAATTCAACCGAATGCCGCTGACACAAATTAAGCTCTTTTTGGTTAACGGTGTGTTGTAGGCTCTTATGGTCAGTGAAAACCACACACTTAGTACCATATAGGTAGTGTCGTCAAATCTTTAACGCAAAAACAACTGCGACAAGCTTGAGATCGTGGGTAGTATAGTTTTTCTCATGTATTTTGAGTTGACGAGAGGCATAAGAGATGACCTTGTCTCGTTGCATGAGAACACAACCAAAACCACGGTTCGAGGCATCGCAATACACTACGAAATCATCATTCCCATCAGGGAGAGCAAGAATAGGAGCGTTACAAAGCAAGTTCTTGAGAGTTTGAAAAGATTCCTCTTGCTCAGGATCCCTAGCAAAAGGTTTCTCTTTTTGAGTCAACGAAGTGAGAGGAACGGCGATCTTTGAAAAGTTCGAGATGAATCGGCGGTAATAACCCACCAATCCTAAGAAGGAACGGATTCTAGAAGGAGTTTTAGGCGCGGTCCAATTCTTCACTGCTTCGATTTTGGAAGGATCAACATGGATTCCTTTTTCACTAACGACGTGCCCAAGGAATTGGACTTCTTTGTTCCAGAACTCGCACTTGGAAAACTTTGCGTATAGCCATTCGACACGTAAGAGCTCGAGTATGAGGCGTAGATGACGTTCATGATCAGCTTGAGTTATAAAATAAATGAGAATATCATCAATGAAGACGATTACAAACGATCCAAGTAAGGTTTACAAACACGATTCATAAGATCCATGAACACAGCGGGTGCGTTGGTCAAACCAAAAGGCATAACCACGAACTCGTAGTGTCCATAGCAAGTGCGAAATGCGGTTTTGGGAATGTCCTCTTCGAGAACACAAAGTTGGTGATAACCAGATCGAAGATCGATCTTGGAGAAACAAGTAGCGCCTTGAAGTTGGTCAAAGAGATCATCGATGCGCAGAAGAGGATAACGATTCTTGACGGTGAGTTTGTTAAGCTCACGATAGTCGATGCACATGCGGAACGAGCCATCCTTCTTCTTTACGAAAAGCATGGGAGCACCCCAAGGTGAGGTACTTGGACGAATGAAGCCCTTATCGAGGAGTTCTTGAAGTTGCGTAGATAACTCTTGCATCTCGGAAGGTGTAAGACGATAAGGAGCTTTGGCAACAGGAGTCGATCCAGGTACATGGTCAATACGAAAGTCAATAGATTGAGGTGGAGGAGGACCAGGTAAATCTTCAGGAAAGACATCAGGGAAGTCGTGCACCACTGGAACATCACTTACGCTCTTTCCCTTGCCCTTTTCTTCCACGACGTGGGCTAAAAAGGCAAAGTACTGTTTGCGTAAATATTTATTCGCTTGTGTGCAGGACATCAACTTCAGTCCCTTTGACGGTCGGTCTCCATAAACGTGTAGGGTATCGCCAGATGGAAGAGGCAACCAGATGTACTCCTCGTGGCAAACGAGTTCAACATGGTTCTTTCGAAGCCAGTCCATGCCTACGATGATGTCGAAACTACCCAGTTGCATGGGTATAATGTCGATGGTAAAAACATGCTCGTTAAGTATAAGAAGACAATCGAGAAGAACAGAATCGACTAAGATGGATTTTCCATTGGCAACTTCGACAGAAAATGACTTAGGTAGCTTAGAGCATGTACAGTTTAACAAAGATTCAAATTCTATGGACACAAAGCTTTTATCCGCACCAGTATCAAATAGTATTGAAGCATAAAGGTTATTAACAAGAAACGTACCATTTACGACTTCATTGTTGTTGCGCGCCTGGTTTGCATTGAGGTTGAAAGCTCGTCCTCATGGAGGTTGTTGTTGTTCCTGATTCAGTTGAGGGCATTGAGACGGAGATGAGTTGTGTCACCACATTTGTAGCAGGCTCGTGCGTTGTTTGCTGGTCTAGCATTTTGAAGAGCTGGTTGTGCTTGTTGAGCTTGTTGGGCTTGTGGTGTGGGGTTGTTACGACAATAGGCGGTGTTGTGCCCAAAATGATTGCAAATGGTACAATGACAACAGTTGACATTGGTAGGGTGATGAAAATTGCAAGTAGTACATTTGGGATGAATCCCAGTGTATGGCTTTCGATCATTTGTAGGTGTAGCAGGGTTTGGGTTCGCAGTTGGTACAATCGCGTTACAACCAGGGTTCGCTTGCTTTCGCTTCTTCTCCTTGTTGCCACTCGATTGTTGGGTGATTTGGTTGGCTGGCTTGGAAGAAACGGGAGTTGCAGCTAGTTTATCGCGAACGCGATTGTTGTTCAAGGAAGCAGCCAAATGATAAACGACTTCAATATTATCGAGTTTTGGCTGCCTCGATGGTGTCAAACATTGCGGGAGGTAAACCATTGATTTACTTGCGAATCATGCGATCGGTGGTCAAAACAAGATGGGGAATAATGAAACTAAGCTGTTTGAAGCGAGTGGTATAGGCTAGGTTATCGTCACCAACTTGTTTCAGAGCCCAAAATTCTTCCTCCAACTTTTGTTGCTCGTGCGGAGGATAGAATTCTTCCATCATAAGTGTCTTAACTTCTTCCCAAGGCAACGCATAAGCCCCTTCATTTGAATGAATGTTCCTTTCGTTTGTCCACCATTCGAGAGCTCGGGCTTGGAATACCCCAATAGTACTACACGTCTTGAGCTCTTCGGAACATTCACTGTTGATAAACGTGACCTCTATGCTATCAAACCACTTGAGCATAGCAGTTACCCCATAATTGCCAGTGAATGGCTTGGGGTTGCAAGACGAAAAGTGTTTGAAGTTGAACGACACAGGCTTACGCACATCAACCTTTGAATCGACAGAGGAGTTTGGAGTACCAGAAGCTTGAATTTCAGTAACGATCTTAGGGACGATACCCGCAATTTGATTGGCCATGAATGCCATAATCTTCTTTTGAGAGCTGGTCTTTGACTTCTTAGACGAGTTGGAGAGATGAGAAGACATCTAAGATTCAAAAAGAACGAATAGGTGAGACTTGATCATAATGTTTGTTTAAGAAAAATAGTTTTCCTGAAATGAATCACATAGCATAAAGTTTAACATAGCATACAAAGGTTCAAATTGTTTCACATGGCATAAGATGTTCAATTGGTTTCACATAGCATAACATGAATAATGAAAGCATCGTAAATTTAGTTTGTTCATGAGAGATTATTATTGTTTTCAATTACGAGGAACGTGTGAATTTGTGTGACGGTTTTGAAACGAACGAAGTATCAAGTATAAAAATCACATATAAACTGAGATAACATAAAAGAGAGGCTCATAAAACATTGGATTGTTTCGGGTTGAGAAACGCCGACTATTCCAAAGTGGGTCGAAAGTCCTTTCGAATTAGAGAAAACGTGATTTGGCCTATAGGTAAGATACTCTCGTCGAGAAGCGATTAACGGTATCTTACCCTTCCAGTTACTACACGTTTCTAATCGATTGAAACAATCGGGACTTTGGCGAGATTGAAAATCGAGGAATGGGACTTAATCGACAAGATGCGGGTTTCACCCCTAACTTGACGATTTCGTACCCTAATGTGGTTGGTACTTGTCGGGTCAAAATTAAATTTCGACACTTTAACGAGGGTCCACTAGAGTTTGAATTGGAAATTACCATTAAGATGTGGATTTCACTCCTAACTTAATGGTGTAATTTCGTGCAAAAATTGAATTAAGTGGAATGAGAGTTGTTTACCAAACTGTGGGTTTCACGCCTATTTTGGTAAATTCGTCTCGTTTTTGTAACGAGTGTCTTCAAGTCTTCAAAAGTGTATTATGTTAGCCTTAGGAAAGGCATGTAAGTTTAAGAGACAAAAGAATAGATAAGAAGCAAGTAAGAAAGAAAGCATGAAATTTTAAACGACAAATAAGAATCAAAGTTCCTAAAACTATAGACTAGGGCAAAGCATTCCTACTTTTCCTAATTCCCTATAGTTATGGCTCTGATACCAATCTGTCACACCCCAACCGATGGCGGAAACATCGGGATGAGATGAACAAATTGCTCAAAACATCATAACACTATGTGACAATATAATTAAAATTCAAATTTCATAGAATTGCTAGAAATGTCATACAATAATTCAAATAAAGACAACATTGTTCAACAAAACATAAAATGATAAATTAATCTAGGTGTATTTCTATGTCCACCTAAATCTCGTTATTCATAGCATCATCAAGTCTATCAACCTGCAACATGTATTAAAATAATCAACAAAAAGTTGGCGAGTATACAAGTTTTGTTACATAGCGTAATATAGATTAGAAAGTTTAAAGTCTCATATCCAATATGTATAACCAATATTTAAGTCTACTAACTATGTTGAAACGGTGTACTATATGTTCAAACCCAAGAATCTAACGCGTTAATATAGCCTATCCCAAATAATAACGGGAGGTTAACATGTGTAACTTAACAATACCCCAAGTTTCGTGGGTGGTGCGTTAATCCTATAGCGCTATAATTGTTATGGTAGGCTAGCAATGCCACACCCCAACCGATGGCGGAATCATCGGGGCGCGACACTGAGCGAAACAGATTGTTCAAAGAAATTCCATAACAACTAAATTACCGAATAGTTTAAATATCATGTCCCATACCATGACCCCTAAGATAATATAGTTATTACAGACATAGATATTCTTTAAACAAAAACATGTCCCGACAACTCAGATTTAAATCAAAATAAATTGTCTTTGTTTCTAGACTCTTTCCTAGCCTCGATTTCACAGCAAGCCAAGCATTTAAACATCTTAAGCACCTGCCACATACGTTAAAGTAAAAGTCAATACACAGTGTAAAAGGTGAGCATACACGTTTAATAGATATAATAGAGTTCGAAATCGTTTACGCATAACCAGGACGTACACAATATGAAATGAAGCACGTAAGTTATTGACATGATCCTATCAATACTAATGACTGAGGGTTGACTGCGCAAGGCAGTTCGTAATACATGATCACCACTGTGACCCATGTGATTAATTGTCCTTAACAACCCCTGAATAAACAGGTGCTGAGTCCAAACTATAGTACTATCGTTGCTAAGGCAGGTAGACAGCAATCCATGTGTAAACATAACAAACAAGCATTCATTAAGTCACGTATAACATGCGGTAACGGTTAGCGTTAAAGTATCGCATAGTGTGTTCGATGTGATTTAGAATAAGTAACGTATGTAACACCCAAAAGTGCGTAAAGCAAAAAGGGTTCGAGTATACTCACAGGGATGATGGATTGAAGGGAGCGCTAGAGTAGGTTTAGCCTGACCAGAACGATAGCATAGACGATAAGCGGCGCGTAAAACAGTGCAAAGTGTTAGTGGATCGGACGGTAATCCAATCGGATGGCAATCCGATTGGATGGCCAGTCGATCGGGTGACAATCCGTTCGGATGGTCATCTGATCGGGTGACCATTCGATTGGATTGTTACCTCGTTTGGGATGGATGTATTTGTGTATGATGGCTTGACTTCTGAAATTTTCATTGTAGCATTTTGAAAACATAGAAGTATCTCTACCTTTCAGGTCGATCTATCGGACGACGGTCTGATCGGGCGGCAATCCGATTGGTAGGACACTTTAATGAGAACAAGTTCACAGCAGTTTGTCACACGATCGGATTGCAATCCGATCGGGTGACAATCCGTACTGAACATGTTGAAAAATTGTTTAAGTCCCAAACGTCACACGATCGGACGATCACTCGATCGGATGGCAATCCGATCCGGAGGTAATCCGTTTCAACGTCCAGATCCTTTGAATAGTTTGAGAAATAGTTTAAAGTATAGATCCAAGTGCAGCCCGATCGGACGGCCGGTCGATCGGGTGGCAATCCGATCGGGTGGTAACCCGATCAGACGACAATCCGATCGGGTGGTAACCCGATCGAACGGCAATCCGTTCCGACGGTCTGATCGTCCTATCACTTGTTTCTGTTTGAAGTGTTGTAGCTTTGAACGAGACGTTTTGACATCTTGTTTGAACAACAGGACCCTTATCTCGTCCCAAGTGACCCGGCCGAACAGGAATCACCCTAGTCCGAACAGTTCACGGTTCGAGTCGGTTGTTCATGTTCAAACCCGAAATCAACATCTCCCCCGGATAGAACTCAGATCTGGAACTGATGCATCACTAAGAATGAGTAAAAGATCAGAACAAGCTCCGATTCCATCGGGTTTGAGTGCATTGAGTGTAAAAGAGTTGAAAGAAAGTTGGAAAAACCATCTTTCAATCCTTTTTTCACTTTGAATATGTTCAGATCTATGATAGATCTTTGTTTATTCATGTGGAAATCGTTCAGATCTAAGTTGTTTGTGGTGGATTGAAGCCAAAACATGAAGTTCATAAGAACACCATGATGACATCATCCAAGAACACCTTGAATCTTGTGATTTCACGGTTAAAAGTAAAGATTCAAAAGATAGAAAGGTGTAGGAGTGCGTGTAGATCAAGAAAGTACAAGATTGGTTGAAAACTTACAAGAATCGTGAGAAATCGGAAGAAATAGAGGCTGGAGCGAGCTGGTCGAGTGAGAGGCTGTCAACATCAACTGATGTGACATATGAGGGGTATTTATAGGGTTTCCATAAAAGGAAAGTGGGGGAAAGTGGCTGGTCGATCGGATGGCTGGTCGATCGGGTGGCCACTCGATTGGAGGGTTCAGCGCGACGAGTTTTGCTGTTTCGATTAGCGTGTTGAGCGTTGCGATGCGATTGAGTT
The DNA here is from genome assembly GCF_002127325.2 of Helianthus annuus. Taxonomy (NCBI): domain Eukaryota; kingdom Viridiplantae; phylum Streptophyta; class Magnoliopsida; order Asterales; family Asteraceae; genus Helianthus; species Helianthus annuus. Next base: position 14,115,939 of record NC_035446.2, on the reverse strand, counting down.
TCCCATTCAAATTACTTTTAATCCCAACTACTATATCTAACATATAATCTTCCTAATTAACTTGCGTTTGGCGTTTGCGATTCGATTGCGATTAAGTTGCGATTGCGTTTCGATTAATCATCACATCATACATATAAATAAACATGCACAAGTAACACATAACTAGCACACACACATAAAACAATATCCAGAACACATAATTCGAGTTGCGAATGCGATAAGCGATGAGCGAATAGCGATAAATCATGCGATAAACATCGATTATACCTCGATTGTTAACAAGTACTCCACATAATACAACTAACGTAACAACACAAATAGACTATCTACAAGTCAAAGAAGTCAAAATGGGAGTTGAGCAAGGAGTGACAGATCGTAATTAGCAATCTTTTCTTCCTTTGACTTTAATCTTGACTTTGACTTTGACTTTCGAAACATGGGGTGTTAGAGCCTCTCCCTGTTAAGGGAATTTCATCTCGAAGTTAGGCCTCAGCCGTAACAAACAATTGCGGGTACTTCGCCTTCATGTCGCTTTCGAACCTTCACAATGGGAATGCGCGAGCGTCTGAGCTGCTTGGTTTGGCGGTCCTTGATCTCGACAGGCTTCTCCACAAAGTGTAGTGTTTCGTTTACTTGAGGATCTTCCAGAGGTACGTAAAAATCATGCTCAGCCAGGCACTTTCTGAGGTTAGACACGTGGAAAGTCGGGTGAACGTTGTTAAGTTCCTCTGGTAGTTCGAGTCTGTAAGCCATTTTTTCCGAGCCTTTCTAGAATCTTAAAGGGTCCAACATATCGAGGCACGAGTTTCCCTTTCTTGCCGAATCTGACCACACCCTTCCAAGGTGATACCTTTAGGAGTACATGGTCGCCAACGTCAAATTCAAGGGGCTTGCGTCGTCTATCGGCGTAACTTTTCTGACGACTCCGAGCTTTCAGCAAATTGTCTCTTATTTGGAGGATTTTGTCAGTTGTTTCTTGCAATAGCTCGGGACCGGTTAGCTGCGAGTGCCCGATCTCGTGCCACACAATAGGCGACCGACATCTCCTTCTGTATAAAGCCTCAAACGGTGCCATTTGAATGCTGGAATAATAACTGTTATTGTAAGAAAATTCGACTAAAGGTAGGTAAGCGTCCTAATTACCACCGAAGTCTATGACACACGAACGGAGCATGTCTTCAAGGGTACGAATCGTTCTTTCAGTCTGACCGCCGGTCTGGGGATGGAATGCGGTACTTAGATTAAGCGTAGTACCGAGAGCAGCTTGAAATGTTTCCCACAGACGCGAGGTAAACTGACTATCGCGGTCAGAGATGATGTCGCGAGGCGTCCCAGGTCGACAAATGATATCGTTGGTGTAGATTCGGGCTAATCTTTCTACCTTTTAGTCTTCCCGTATTGGTAGAAAATGAGCTGATTTGGTCAAACGGTCAACAACAACCCAGATGCTGTCGTGACCTGATGGCGTGCGCGGAAGTTTCGTTATGAAGTCCATAGCTATGCTTTCCCATTTCCACATGGGGATCACAGGTTGCTCAAGCAAGCCAGAGGGTCTTTGGTGCTCGGCCTTGACTTTCGAGCAAGTCAGGCACTTCCCAACATAGAGAGCGATATCTCACTTCATGCCCGGCCACCAGTACTTGTAACGATGGTCCTGGTACATTTTGTCGGCATCAGGATGAATAGAATATCAGGATTTGTGGGCTTCGTCCATCAGAATCTGTCGTAAATCAGTCCGCTTAGGGATCCAGATTCTGTCCAGATAATGGAATATCCCATTCAACTTATTCACTAGATGGGCTCCATCATGGTAGATCCTTTCCTTCTTCAAAGTGCGCTCGGTAAAGCAAGCATGTTGGGCTTCGCGGATAAGGGTTTTGAGATGATGCTGGGCTTGAACATTATGGGTGCTATGCAGATAGCTTCGTCGGCTTAGAGCATCGGCAACGACATTTGCTTTGCCTGGATGGTAACGAATCTCACAGTCGTAATCGTTGAGAAGTTCTACCCATCGGCGTTGACGCATATTAAGTTCTTTCTGACTGAAGATGTGTTGTAGGCTCCTATGGTCGGTGAAGACCGTACACTTTGTACCGTAAAGGTAGTGTCACTAAATCTTCAACGTAAAAACAACTGCGCCTAGCTCGAGGTCGTGGGTTGTATAGTTCTTCTCGTGGATCTTGAGCTGACGAGACGCGTAAGCGATAACCTTGTCCCGTTGCATGAGAACACAACCAAGACCAAGGTTCGAGGCATCGCAATAGACAACGAAGTCATCGTTTCCGTCGGGTAAAGCAAGGACGGGAGCATTGCAAAGCATGTGGTTGAGGGTTTGGAAGGCAGACTCTTGTTTAGTTCCCCAAACAAAGGATCTGTCTTTATGAGTGAGAGAGGTAAGCGGCACGAGGATTTTTGAGAACCCTTCGATAAATCGACGATAATAGCCCGCTAGTCCGAGAAAAAAACGGACTTCAGACGGGTTCTTCGGCGTAACCCAACTCTTAACAGCTTCAATCTTCGTGGGATCGACATGAATACCTTGACTATTGACAATGTGACCGAGGAATTGAACCTCCTGCAGCCAAAATTCACACTTGGAGAACTTGGCATAGAGTCGATTCCCTGGGAGTAGTTCGAGAACCAAACGTAGATGCTGCGCGTGTTCGTATTTCAACTTGGAATAGATCAGGATATCATCGATGAACACGATGACGAAGCGGTCAAGAAACGGTTTACATACGCAATTCATCAGATCCATAAAAATAGCGGGTGCGTTGGTTAAACCAGAAGGCATAACAACGAATTCATTGTGGCCGTAACGGGTGTAAAAAGCGGTTTTGGGTATATCCTCCTCTTGAATGCGCAATTGGTGGTAGCCTGAACATAGATCGATCTTCGAGAAACATGAAGCACCTTGTAGCTGATCAAATAAATCATCGATTCAAGGCAAGGGATAGCGATTCTTGATTGTTAGCTTATTCAATTCCCTGTAGTTGATGCACATCCGAAACGACCCATCCTTCTTTTTGACGAAAAGGACCGGTGCGCCCCAAGGAGAGGTGCTAGGGCGAATGAAGCCTTTATCAAGTAATTCCTGGAGCTGACTCGAGAGTTCACGCATTTCAGACGGAGCGAGTCGATAAGGAGCTCTAGCAACAGGGTTTGCTCCTGGAATGAGGTCGATACGAAAGTCGATATCACGACTCGGAGGTAAACCTGGAAGTTCATCAGGAAAGATGTTGGGGAATTCACAAACAATGGGGACGTCTTTCACTCCTTTATTTTCCTTCTCCGCTACTACAATGTTAGCCAAGAAAGCTCTGTATTCCTTGCGGAGATACTTGCTAGCTTGGACACATGACATGAGCTTGAGACCCTTCGAAGCAGTTTCACCATAAACACTTAATAAATCACCATTAGCGAGCGCGAATCGAATCATCTTATCAAAGCACACAGCTTCAGCATGGTTTTCACGAAGAAAGTCCATGCCTACTATGATGTCAAAACTTCCGAGCTGCATTGGAATGAGATTGATCGGAAAGATGTGATTGTTGAGCTCGAGAGTACAATCACGAAGAACAGATTTGATAGCGACAGTTCTTCCGGTGGCAACTTCAACATCGAATGTCGAGGGGAGATGGGAGCGCTTACGATTAAGGAGCTTTTCGAACTCAAACGATACAAAACAGTTATCGGCTCCAGTATCAAACAAACACGAAGCATAAATACCATTCACAAGGAACGTACCATTGACCACGTTGTTGTCGGCTTGGGCTTGGCGCACATTGATGTTAAAAGTTCTGGCACGGGCGGCTTGTTACTGTTGTTGCTGCTGTTGCTGAGGCTGCTGTTGTTGAGGCTCTTACTTCACAGCCCTGTTCGGGCACACGTTTGCGAAGTGGTTGGGATCACCACACGCAAAGCATACTCTGGCGTTGACTGCGGGTGCCGGAGCAGCTTGTTGGCCTTGAGGGGCAGGAAGTAGAGCTTGATGAGCAGTAGCTTGAGCTGGTGCTTGTCGAGGACCTGTACGGTAGTTGGCGGTGAAGTGGCCGTACATATTGCAATGCACACAAAAATTGGCAGGTGATACCCACCGGGTGATGATAAGTACATGTCGGGCAAGCAGGGTGAGGACCAGTGTAAGCACGCTTTGCAGGCGGTGCTTGGGTAACTGGTGCTGCAGCTGATCAGTGTTAGGGTTGCTATTGAGCTGGTACCGCTAGGAGGGGAGCAGCGGTAGTGACAACACAGTTCTTGTTGCTGGAGTTGCTGTTGTTGTTCTTCCTCTTACGACGAGAGGACTTGGAACACTGGGGAGTGGCGGTGGCGGTTTCAGCAGATGCGGCGGTGGTAGCTTGATGCAGGTTCTTCGAAGCTTTATCCCAAAAACCAGCTTTGACTCGCTTGTCGTTGATTTCAGCGGTAAGCAGATAAGTTTCCTTGATTATTGCTGGCTTTGAAGCATGCACAAAATCTGCGACACAATCTGGCAGAGCTCTAATGTACTTCTTGATCGTCATATCAGCAGTCTTGACTTGATCAGGACAGATAATACTGAGCTGCTTGAAGCGGGCAGTTAAAACAACATTGTCACCATCCTTCTGCTTTATATGCCAGATTCATCCTCCAACTTTTGGCGCTCATGGGGAGGGCAGAACTCTTCCAACATGACGTTCTTCAACTCATCCCATGTCAGACCATAAGCTGCATCATTTCCGCGTTTGTTCCTCTCGGCCGTCCACCAGTCTAAAGCGCGGGACTGGAAGACTCCGGTAGCATTCAGAGTGCGGAGATTGTCAGGACAGCCACTCTGGCGCAGGGTGACCTCGACCGAATCGAACCATTGAAACAAAGCTGTAGGGCCATCTTCGCTAGTGAATTCTTTCGGGCCGCAAGCTTTAAACTGCTTGAAGCTGAAAGCAGCTTTAGGGGTTTCAGTCCTGGACTCTTTAGACGATTTGCTCACATTCTCGTATAGTTCACTCACGATCTGAGGTACAACTTTCGCCATTTGCTTGGCGACGAGAGTAGCAAGGCGTTTGTCTTTCTGGCTCTGGCGAGCAGCGCGCGAGTAACGGGATCCAAATGACGACATTGTCTGCAACAGACATCGCCATAGGACTCAGACACAATATAATCGAATCTCACCTCACACGCCTAACACTACTGAAGCTCAGGAACACAATCATGTAACACATAAACACGTGGGCACATAAGCACAGATTCACATAAGCACGTAAGGCACATAGAAGCAGTCAGAATACAGAAGCCTATCATTCACAGTTCGCGCGCGTTCGAGAATAGCGATTGCGATCGTCCACAAGTAGTGATTTGTCAGCGTTTTGAGGTAGTCGTGCAGCGCGATTAGTGTGTGTTGAGTAAAGCAAAAAGCAAAAAGTGAATAAATCACCAAAAATCGAAACACATAAGCAGATAAGACCACATAAAACACATAAAATCCACATAAAACGACACATATCAGAGTCGGCAGTAGCGAGCTCAGAATCGAAACACATAAAAATCGAGAAGTAGATTCTCTGCGGCTGATAGACATCGACTACCCAAAGTGGTTCGACCATTCACAAGGATGTACTCAAAGGTCCTTGTTGACCTAATAGACTGTGCTCTATCACCGACATGCGGTGAATGGCACTCATCCTTTCGGCTGTTCAAGCACTCGAGTCCTTGGAATCCATCGAGACCTTGGTGAGAGTTTTGTAAAACCAAAATGGAAATCAGAACAAGTCATCAAGGTTCAGGTCTCACCCCTGACTTAACAACTTTGTTTCTTCTTTTGATAAAATAGCAAGGAAAATTGGCGTTAAAGTGCGGATTTCACTCCTGATTCAACGCAAATTCTCGTTTTTATAAATGAAAATGCGGGTCGAACAAGCAATATAGTCGAGAGTTTGCAGTTTTCACACCTAATACCGACCTAATCACTTGTTCATTTTCGAAAACTAGAGTGCAGCGATAGTGTTGCGCAAGCGAGAATAGCGAGAAATAGCAAGTAAGCTCGTACAATACCCCTAACGTTATGCACAAGCTTGTCTGTTGGTAGTTAACTATAGACTAGGTCGTTTCTTAGACATCGACCTGGACTAGGTCGAGTCTTGCCTAATTCCCTATAGTTATGGCTCTGATACCAATCTGTCACACCCCAACCGATGGCGGAATCATCGAGGCGCGACACTGAGCGAAACAGATTATTCAAAGAAATTCCATAACGACTAAATTACCGAATAGTTTAAATATCATGTCCCATACCGTGACCCATAAGATAATATAGTTATTACAGACATAGATATTCTTCAAACAAAAACATGTCCCGACAACTCAAATTTAAATAAAAATAAATTGTCTTTGTTTCTAGACTCTTTCCTAGCCTCGATTTCACAGCAAGCCAAGCATTTAAACATCTTAAGCACCTGCCACATACGTTAAAATAAAAGTCAATACACATAGTGTAAAGGTGAGCATACAAGTTTAATAGATATAATAGAGTTTGAAATCGTTTACGCATAACCAACACGTACACAGTGGGAAATGAGCACGTAAGTTATCGACATGATCCTATCAATACCAATGACTGCGGGTTGACTGCGCAAGGCAGTACGTAATACATGATCACCACTGTGACCCATGTGATTAATTGTCCTTAACAACCCCTGAATGAACAGGTGCTGAGTCCAAACTATAGTACTATCGTTGCTAAGGCAGGTAGACAGCAATCCATGTGTAAACATAACAAACAAGCATTCATTAAGTCACGTATAACATGCGGTAATGGTTAGCGTTAAAGTATTGCGTAGTGTGTTCGATGTGATTTAGAATAAGTAACGTATGTAACACCCAAAAGTGCGTAAAGCAAAAAGGGTTCGAGTATCCTCACAGCGATGATGGATTGAAGGGAGCGCTAGAGTAGGTTTAGCCTGATCAGAACGATAGCATAGACGATAAGCAGCGCGTAAAACGGTGCAAAGTGTCAGTGGATCAGACAGTAATCCGATCGGATGGCAATCCGATCGGATGGCCAGTCGATCGGGTGACAATCCGTTCGGATGGTCATCCGATCGGGTGACAATCCGTTCGGATGGTCATCCGATCGGGTGACAATCCGTTCGGATGGTCATCCGATCGGGTGACCATTCGATTGGATTGTTACCTCGTTTGGGATGGACGTGTTTGTGTATGATGGCTTGACTTTTGAAGTTTTCATTGTAGCATTTTGAAAACATAGAAGTATCTCTACCTTTCAGGTCGATCGATTGGACGGCGGTCTGATCGGGCGGCAATTCGATTGGTAGGACACTTTAGTGAGAACAAGTTCACAGCAGTTTGTCACTCGATCGGATTGCAATCCGATCGGGTGACAATCCGTACTGAACATGTTGAAAAATTGTTTAAGTCCCAAACGTCACACGATCGGACGGTCACTCGATCGGATGGCAATCCGATCGGGTGGTAATCCGTTTCAACGTTCAGATCCTTTGAATAGTTTGAGAAATAGTTTAAGTATGGAACCAAGTGCAGCCCGATCGGTCGGCCGGTCGATCGGGTGGCAATCCGTTCCGACGGTCTGATCGTCCTATCACTTGTTTCTGTTTGAAGTGTTGTAGCTTTCAACGAGACGTTTTGACATCTTGTTTGAACAATAGGACCCTTATCTTGTCCCAAGTGACCCGGCCGAATAGGAATCACCCTAGTCCGAACAGTTCACGGTTCGAGTCGGTTGTTCATGTTCAAACCCGAAATCTGTTGGATCGTCGTGTGACCCGAACGAGTGAATCAGAAGAGTTATACATCAAAATCAAAGGCGGAATCAGTGATTCTGACGTAATACCACTTGATTCTCCCTAATTATCTTCTTATTAATGATTTCAAAGCTTTTACAGATCGTTTGACAAATCGATAGCACCTCGGCTCTGAAATCGGATCGTTACAAATGACTCAGCCACTCAGCTATTTATAGTGTTGGTGATTTCACACGAAATTGGCACATGCTATTTCGTGCGAAATAGCACTTGTCTATTTCGTACGAAATAGCTTGGGCTATTTCGTGCGAAATACCTTAATCACACACAAATCCTATTTTCTAACCTGCTGAGTACTGATTTATCCTATCTAGACACAAGACTCTATAAAGACGATGTTAACAGACATTAGTGCACCAACAGACTCCCCCTTGGATGTTGACGAAGTCTTCAAGATCGAGTCTTTGGCTGTCTTCAGTCTTGATCTATCTACACTCTTTTCCAATTTGTCTTGACACTGTAAAACATCCTTCAATCTTCTAGCTTCAAACTCCCCTTAGAATGTTGATCCAGAATTTTGACTCCCCCTTTCGAAAACTCCCCCTCTCGATAAGCTGGGACTTGAATTCTGGCTCAAACTTTATAGAAACTTTGCCATGGGGAATTCACTTTACTGCTTTCACACTTTCAAACCTGTTACCTGTTTCTCAAAAATAAGACATTACAATCTATTCACATTTAAACTTCTTTTATTGTTTATCAGTTTTAATAATCCACTTAAGTCTCTAGGTCCAAATTAATGACCCTGGATACTCAATTTGTCTACCAAGTCCAACTTAATGACCTTGGTTGACCTGAGACAAAAACAAAACTGATTTTTGTTCAAAATTTTTCAAAAAATTTTCTGAAAATTACAAGTTTCAAATTAATGAACTTGTGTTGCCTTTTCAACCTTCAGGTTTTAGTACAATAAGCTCCAAACTCATCTTCCAGCTAGAATCTTCCTGCATCTGCTTCAAATTGCGAATCTGAAGATCAGCTTTCACTTTGGTTTGTCGGAAAATAAAGCAGAAATGAAAAATCTTTTTGGATTTTTAATAATAAAGATTCTAAACTAAAAAACTATAAAATCTTTTTGAGTTTTGGAAGTTTAACAGAAATGAAATATAGTAAATGAAAAATATTTACAAACATATTTTTGGTGAGCGTGTTAGGGAATCATATCAGCTATCGACGAGTTACTAGCACCGTTAAGCCTGATATCATACTAAGAATTAAACAATTCGCTTAGATTGTCGATATACTGGTCCACTTTAAATTTTCACACAAATTTCAATCTGTCAAGGATACGAATTTAGTGTTTTAAGACTTAGCTTATATGTGTGTACCATCTCAGAATATACTCCCGTATCCAGACCACTATATTCAGTCTTACAGGTGAATGCACACTAATGATATCTGTAAAGGGGTGAATGCGAAACCATGAGAGCTCAGGCTAGAACTTCCGTTCATACAGAGAGATGATGGTTCGACTTTAGGTGGGTCCCCTTTAGGGATCTTTTATTTCAACAGCACATGATTAGCATTTTGCAACGTTTCATCATTTTTTATGCTGAGGGTGAGCTTTAAGAATAAAGCAAATGCAAAGCATTATACGAGGACTAGGCTATTGCTTCCGCAAAATCAGAAGTCCTGGTATAATACCCCAGATATCATCACGTACAAAGACCTAGTATGTCAGAAATAGGATCTTTCAAACAAGATTTCAGGGGTTACCTATATATCCAAGAGATGTTCCCCACGAAATAAACAAGTGATGATTTTAGGTTTATATCCCGAACAAACCTAATAAGTGTGTAAAAACCTATTGGCACATCATCAGCGAGATTGTTTAATGCTTTAAAACTTTTCATTTCTTTAGCGTACTGTAACTGTCTAACTGATGTACTATCATTTTCCCTTTTTACACAAGCTCTTTTTCGGTTTTCTTTTGTTTTTTTGGATTTTAACATATTTCATGTTTTTGGATTTTTGAATTTTTTACTGTTTTTGTATTTTCTGAAAATAACCTACCTACTCCCCCTAAATACCAAAACAAGTAAAAAATCGACAAACCATTTCAGATTGCGTTTCAACATCATCTACAGTGGTACCTTCATCTACGCCAAGAATCTCATCCAACATCGAGAAAAGCTTCATACTGTTCAGTTTTAAAAGGTATTTAAAACGTCTTTTATCAAAAGCTTTGGTATGTAAATCAGCTTTTTGCTCGTCAGTGTGGATTTTCTCAATTCGTATCAACTTCTTCTCGAAACAATCGCGAATGAAGTGATGACGAATTTCTATGTGTTTCGTTTTCGCGTGATGAACAGGATTTTTTGTGATGTTTATCGCTGCCTCATTATCAACAAAGATAGGGGTGTTAAGAAATTGCAAACCATAGTCGCGCATCTGTTGCTGGATCCACAAGATCTGAGAGCAGCAACTGCTAGCAGATATATACTCAGCTTCACATGTGGACAAAGCTACAGAGGTTTACTTCTTACATTGCCAGGTGACCAAGCTGGTCTGAAAAACTGGCATCCCGCAATTGTTGATTTAGCGTTAACTTTGCAGCATCCGAAATCGGAATCGGAATACCCTTCGAGCGTGAAATCGCCTTCTTTTGGATACCACAACCCCAATGATGGAGTTCCTTTCAGGTAGCGTAATATCCGTTTCACATTCACCATATGCGAAGCTCTCGAGTAAGATTGAAATCTTGCTGTGAGGCAGGTAGGATACAAGATATCGGGTCTTGAAGCAGTCAAGTACATCAGTGATCCGTTCATGGAACGATACATCGTTTCATCTACCTTTTCTCCGGTGAACTATCAGAAGATGTCCGTCGACCTGTTTGGTGAAGACAGTGGCATCCACTTTTCCACGGATGAAGTTGTTGGCAAGCAGGTGTTGAGACAATGTCTCGTACCAAGCTCTCGGGGCCTTGTGTAAATCATACAGCACTTTATCCAGTAAATAGACCTTGTCTTTGTGGATTGGGTCGGTGAAGCCCGGTGGCTGTCCGAAATATACCTCCTCTTTTACCTTCCCGTAGAGAAAAGCCGATTTAACATCTAACTGAAAACCTTTAAATCCTTTCCACGACGCAAACGCTAGGAAGATTCTAATCGCTTCAAGTCTAGCCACTGGAGCATATACTTCGGTGAAATCTATACCCTCTTGTTGACTGAAACCCTGGACTACGAGTCGAGCTTTGTTACGAATAATAACCCCTCGGTCGTCTCTTTTGCAATTAAACACCCACTTGGTGTTGATCTTCCTGTGACCATCAGACAAGTCTACTAATTTCCACACTCCCAAGAATCTTCAGTTAGTGCCTCTTTGTATGTTCGCGGTTAAATCTGTGAAATAAAACAACTTAGTGAAAACTCAGTTTGTAAAGAAGCAACTGCAGAATAAAAACAAGTAAGGCCTTGGTCAATTTGTCGTCTAGTGTGAACGCCTGATTGTAATTCTCCAATAATCAACTCCTCTGGATGGTATGAAAGAGTTCTTGGCATCACCTCGCCTGGAACATCTACCTCGCCTTCCAAATTTGTGACATTCTGATTTGCATCTTGTTCACTGACTGGATTTGTTTGACTTGAAATCTGGATTTGCTCCCCCTCAGAATCTGAATCACCACGATCAAATACTGGCCCATTATCAGATTCTAGATTATCATTGACTGCCATCTGATTATCAGGAGCATGTTCTTGTTCTGAAGATTGCTGAATATCGTCATGTTCACCAGCATTGCTTGGACCGGCTTCATCATCATTTGAAGTTTGCCGTGGTCGTCTAAAAGACTCAGCTGGGAACCTTTCTTGAGATGATTCATACTCTCTTAGAATATCCAACTCATCAAAGAACTCAGTTTCTTCTTCCATGTCAAACGAATCCCATAGAGTATCGTAATTGAATCGCCATGAGTCGCCTGGATTCTGCGGTGGCATTGTGTAACCTTGGCATTCAACATTATGAGCTTCAATAATCCGCTTCAAGCTTGGAACAAAGACTCGTTTCTATGGACTTGATTAACACACGAATATTCCTTTGATGCTCTTTGGACCAAACTTTCCAAAAGACTCTAGAACTGTGCACGGAGACCCAAACGGTTCTAAATACTTCAGATTCGGTTTGCGGTTGTTAATCAGCTCGAAACATGTTTTGTTGAATTTCTTCACTGTGAGAACCCGGTTGAGAGTATAGCAAGCGGCTGACACTACTTCTGCCCAAAAATTGACTGGTAGCTTTGAATCAGCAAGCATTGTCCTGGCCGTTTCAATTAGCATCCTGTTCTTTTGTTCTGCTACTCCATTTTGCTGTGGAGTGTATGGAGCAATAAATTCTTGCAATATACCTCTCTCATCACAATACTCTTCCATTCTGTTGTTCTTAAACTCTGTACCGTTATCACTCCCGATTCTTCTGATTCGAGTTTGGTACAAGTTTTCAATTTTCTTGAACAACGCCATCAAACTTTCAAACTTCTCATCCTTTGTTTTCAGAAATGATACCCACGAAAATCCGGAGTAATCATCAGTTACTACAAGACAATAGAGATCACCAGTTATGCTTTTGACATTCACTGGACCAAAAATATCCATATGAAGTCTCTCTAACGGTCTTGAGACTGAGTTAACTTTCTTTTAAGGATGTGATTTCTTCTTATGCTTGCCTTTGATGCAACTAATGCACTCCCCTTCCAGATGGAAACTTTTCAAATGACCACCATTTACTAAGTCATTGTGCATCAGGTGATTCATTTTTCGCAGGTGAATGTGACTCATTTTTTGATGCCACAATTTCAATTCTTTTTCCGTTGCTTTTGACATGAAGCAATGAGCCTGACCCGTGGTAGTAGCAGCTACGCTCATGTCCAACACGTACAGATCATTGACTCTATGTGCTCTCATGATAATCCAATCTTCGGGAACAACAAATCCTGGTTTCAAGATCAAACACTCTTTGTCTGTGAAGTGCGTTGTATACATTCTATCACAAATCTGAGAAATACTCAGAAGATTATTCTCAAGCTCGGCGATGTAATTCACTCTTTCAAACGTGACAATACCATTAGATAGAGTTCCTTCACCAACTATTCGACCTCCTTGATTTCCTGCAAAACCCACATATCCTCCGTTAAACCCTCTAACATCGTACAACAGGGTTTTCTTCCCTGTCATGTGCCGAGAAGCTCCGTTATCCATAATCCAACACGAAACGGATCTTGGAAGCTCCTGCACATGTCAAAAACACTTAGTTAGATTTTGATGCCACCCAAGCCTCTTTTGACTCAGGTAGCTGGACATTGAGGACAGTTCTTTTGGTGAACAACGATGGAAAATTTTTGTCATTCATCTTTAAGCTCTCTTCAGATCCAACCTCAATCTCTTTATATAAGAAAAACTCATCTTTTTGAGGTTGACCAGATGGTTGGTCTTTCTTTTGAACATCTTTCTTTTCAGAATTGAGCATTTGTTTTTCAAGTTTCTCATAATAATCCAAAGGAACATTCATCTTTACTGGTGTGGTAAAAGATGATTGTTTTTCCGACTCTGAAACCTTTGGTTTTGGAGAACTTGTTTTCTTTTCAACAACTTTTGGCTTCCATGTTTGTTGAGATGAAGCAACCTTTTTGTAAAAATTGTCATTTTTAGTTACCACATTCTTTACAGGTTCAGTTTTGATTTTGGTGTTTTCATTTTTCAAAACTTCCTTCTCAACAGCCATTTGAGCTTTACCTTTTGCATCAACTTTCTTTTTCTGACTCTCAACAACTTCAGACTTAGGCTTTGAGTTGGTGCACTTTCGTGCAATAAGTCCAACTTGATTGCATTTGAAACATGTTCGAGTATCAACTACTGTAACACCTCGAATTTTTGTGTCCAATGATGTGTTAACACGTGTCATTTGATTACACGTGGCATTAATATTAAATAAAGGACTAATATTGACAAACCTTGAAAGTATGTAAATTCGAGGGTTATAAATGTCAACCAAGGGTAAATATACTGTATGGTAACCCTAAAATGATGCTCGTACCTTCAAACGAATAAATCATGGATCGTACGGAAGCAAAACGCGGAAGAAAGTGAGAGATTACAAGCTACAGGGGTTAACCGTGTCAACATGTTTAATTATACCTCTGAGTGACCCTTTAACGTTCCCAAGGCTTTGTAACAGGTTTATACGCTCACTAGAATATACTGTATAAATTCCGCGAAGTTCCATTTTAAAACGAGAAAGTTATGTCAAATTCGTACGAGAAGGGTTAAAAGCGTCAATAATAAAATTTAAGGCTTTCCGGATAATAAATAAATTAACCGGGGGCTTAACGATACGGGTAAATAACGCGAGGTCCTTAATTGTAATTAACCGAGGGCCATATCGCAAAGTTACCCCTTCAAACCCGAAAGGTCAGGTAATTAATTACCAAGATTTTATAATCATTACTAAAAGATTTAAAAAGATTTATTTTAACCCCTTACGGACTGTAAAGGGTATGCCTTACGGACCGTAAGGAGGGGGAATGATTGCTGATGATCCGCCTATGGCTTACGGACCGCAAGGCCGAAGCCATACGGTCCGTAAGCAACGCCTAGCGACAGATTGTTGGCTGTTGGCTGTTTTAAGCGGCAAAACATGAAATTATGGGTTTCTCAGGGTCATGGGCGCCCCCCACTCGACCCATAACTCTCTAGGACACATGCCATCCATCCATGATCAGTTGTAGAGTGGTGTGTGATGATCTTGGACCTTGCCTTTGACTATAAATAGGCACATTGTGTTCATAACTTTCATCACAACTCAAAACACTTCTCTGGTCACTCCTAAGAGCTCTCAAGCTTTCTTCTTTGTTCTCTAAGCAAGTCTCAACCTCTGTAAGTCATTTAGCTCTTTTGTGGTTCAAGTTTACTTAATAATATAGCTAAAAATCAAACCGTCGTAACTACGGTTTGACTTTAAAATAAATCCGTAATGGCTCAGGCTTATGACGGATCAAAAGTAGTTATGAGTTGGTATTTATGTGGGTAATAAACCTCTAAAGGGGTTCCCTCTGATCATCACTCTAACTAGCTCAAATGTCGAGTCAAACGAATGCTTAAAAAGTCAACAGAAAGCTATTTTTGCGATTCTTACATAATCTGTAATGCATATGCTATGGAACCTGTTTAGACACTCATAAAACATGATATTAAGTATATAAACTTGTTTGCGCTCGTTTGAATCGACCATTTGCTGTATTAACCCGGTTCGGAGCCGAATGTCGCAAAAGTTTGACTTTTGCTTTGACTTCAGTTCTGACCCGTTTTAGTGAGGTATAGATATGCCTTAGGACACTCTTAAGACCAGGTTACACGATGGTATAACCCTCTGTGACCGGTTCATGATTTGTCCGAGTCTTTTACGCAATTCCGTTAATCGCCTAAAAGTTGACCGTAACGCCCTTTTTAAAATAAAACGAGTATTTCGGACACGTGAATGGACCATAACCTTTCTTACTAAACTATAAGCATGTCCTTAAAGTTTCACGTCAATCCGAGGTCTAGAATGGTAGTTATGCTAAATAGCGCAATTAAAGTAAACTTTTGTAATAAACGGCGCAATTAGCATAACGCTTATCTAAACCAAGTTTTTGTCACCAAAACTTTTACCCACTGTTATAAAATAATATTTTTGGAATTTTAAAGATTTTTAATAATTTTTACCTTGCTCATAACCTGCGGTTATAGCTACGGTTCGGTAAATACCGAATATGCCCTTTTCGGCCAAAACTTGAGTTCTACAAGGTCTTTTGACCTGATTCCAGTTGCTACTGATTTTAAATAATAAATAAAGTATTTTAGACTTTATAAAACTGTTCGGGAAACTCAGATTTCCTGTATAACTCGAAAAGCTCTTTAAAAGTCTTTAAAATGACCGAAAAACCCCTACGGGGCGATATATTAACTAAAACTCGTTATGGGCATCACGGAAGGTATCCTACTGATGCCACAACCTATTTAAGGCATATTAACTTAGGAAACAAGCATAGGACTCCTACGGTTACCCGTTGCGCCTATTGCGCGCACGGTTCGGCTTATGAAACTAGTTTTCATAAATTAGCCGATATGGGTCAAGCCATATTATTTTGACCCCGAAATCCAGAGTGTGAACCTTAAACCCATATAAAACAAGTCTCTGAACTTGTTGGGTCAGAATCACACTCCATTCTCGGTTTTCGCCTTTTCGCGTGATTAAACCGTATTTATATTTCGGAACCAACCGGTCTAGGCTACGGCCAATATAAAGACCCGTTAGGATTCTAATAGGTTAATTAAAACCTTCGTTCCAGAATAGGAGCCCCAGTAAAAGCTATCTGTGACGTAATCCATTAAGGAATATACTTGCAAAGGTAAATACTTTAACTTATTTTCCCTTATACGGGCTTGGGATACGGTATATTAATACCGCTTGATTGAGCATCATATCTTCCATCGCTTAGGTGGTTAATTGAATAATGTGATCGGCTCATTTAAACAGTCTTGTCACTTAAAAGCCTTTGGGGGGTTAATGACCGTTGTCCCGGATATCCTTGGCATCATTTTACGAAATGGCCACGACCTCGACATCCCGGTGTAGGCGTACACCCGGTATATTATGTCGACATTATTATTATTAAAAGACGTAGCCGTTGGTTTTTACACTACGGTTTTACGCAATGTGGTGCGTCTATTAATCTTTAACCCGGACAGGATCCGGGCTACTGAACGCATAAAAGGACATGTAATTCGTTCACAAGATTTTAATAATTTTCCCAAGTTATAAAAGAGTTTGTGCCTTGTGCATTCAAATCAATTTTTAATAAACATTTTCAAATGTGTCAGTTGAATGTATTTACCAGTGTAAACTGACGTATTTTCCCAAAAAGATTAAGTGCAGGTACTATACGTAAATCGGCTGGGAATAGCTCCTTAGCATCACGAATAGTCTCGCAAGCTCGATGCTGTATCTGACTGAGCAATACTTTATCTTATTTTTGATCCCCTGTGGATACAATTCGACTTCTGTAATACACTTGATATTACATTTAAAAGGTTGAATTATATTTATCTTTATGCTTCCGCTGTGCATTCATATAATTGTGTGGTTTGACTATATTGTTGCCAACTACGTCACGGTAATCCCCCACCGGGCCCACCGGTGATACACGTGGAAATCGGGGTGTGACAGGTTGGTATCAGAGCCAACATTGAGTGAATTAAACACTATCCTAATGTGTTTAATCTCAGTGACACAATTGCACATACTTGAGTCCAGACAAGAACTTAGGACAAATTCGAATTGTTATTCCAATTTTGTCTTTTTCTTTTATTATTGGTATTTAAAGTTTTATAAAGCAGGAAACATGCCGCCAGTGATATTCCGAGGAAGAGGAAGGGGAAGAAGGGGCACAGGAGAGATCGTTACTCATCACGATCACGAAGCCGGACCTTCTGGTACGCGAGCTCCTTCAACTACAAGGAGTGAAGAACCGCAGAGGCGAAGAGACCTTTACGAACCTGCGAGGCATTCCACCTCGCACAGCTCGACGCCATCATACCGGCACTCATTCGGGCCAAATTCAGAGAATGATCCCAACAACCCGCAACCCTCCTTCATACCGCTACAACATTTGGTATCGCACCGGAATTATGACGACCCTACTCCATACTTCATAGGTCAGTTTAATCCAGCTGACTACATACAGGAACCTTCAGGCTTTGTTCCATTAGGGCCACAAGATCACTTCTCCGAAGATCATATGGATGAAGATACTGATCCAACAGAACCTGCTCGTGGTACGCCCACGCATCCGATAGAAGTCTCTGACGGGTCATCCTTCCATGGCACACCCTATCAGGGACCAGATAGTTTCCAAGCGTTGTTCGACCGACACGAGTGGTACTACACACCACCTCAACAGACATCACAACAACCATGACATCCACAGGATCCCTCTGAGGATTCACGCTTTGTGGCAGTTACGCCACCACCTCCGCCACCGGCGTAACCAGTAATGCCTGATCCGCCAAGGCGTAGGAGGACAAATGCTCGTATGTCCACACGAGGAGGAGGGGGTATCCACTTCAGCACCCCTCGACACTCTAGTAGTAGCCACTATCCGCCACTACAAGAAGAAGGACCTTCAAGTCCTATACAGGAGGCGAACTCCGCACCAGCTGCACCAAATTCGCCACCATTTGGGTATGACCAACCCATACCTGCTTACACGGGTCCAACGGCTTACAACCCGTTCGAACCGTCACAAGCACATTACAACTACAATTACGAGCACGACCCATATGTGGTGTCGGCTAGATATAATGCACGCTATCCTGACGGAGCTCATGGGAACATGGGAGCACCGAACTACTCAGCTCATGGGTATCCAATACCTCCCAGACCTCCAGTTCCGCAACAAGCGCCACAACCACGTTTCTCTCCTCCTGAACAGGTAGAGATACTCCAACGACTAGATCGTGTGGAGAGAGAGTTCGAGGAAGAGAAAAAGAGCCACTGAGGATTTCTCAAGGGCTTGGCGAACCTACTAAAAGGCAAAAAGAAGAAACGTGACCACTAGCCCTTAATAGTTGTACTAATGTAATTTCTACTTTGAAAGAAGTCCCTGCGTGGACATTTATTGTATTTCAGTCCCTACGTGGACTTATCTTTTAGTCCTTGCATGGACACTTATCTTATGTTAGTCCCTGCGTGGACTTGTCACTTATTTTAAACCTCTATGGAGGTATGTACCATTTAAAGGTCCCGTTTAGGGCAGTGTGTAATCGTATTAATATTTTGGAATGTTATATTATGAATTTCATTTTGTTATCACTATATATGAAATAAAACAAAACCATTCCTTTTAAATTGATCTGCCTAAATAAAGAATCTTAAGAGTGAAACCTAGCCTGGTGTCTTTTAAGATCCGGCCAAGATGGTAGGACTTAATTAAAAGATTCAAATACCCTGTTAACCTCTGCAAGCATGTTGACGATCATGGCAGATGTGATTCGTTAAAATCACACAAGTCATTCTTATGCAATGATCCTTTAGAGGATTTCAAAGACCCAACTAAATGATTTATAAGTCATGGGTTAAAGTCACCACTAAAGGTGATCAAATTATTAAAACATCCATTAGAGATGTAGTGCCTACGGGCCAACCATATTAAAACATCCATTAGTGGTGTAGTGCCTATGGGCCGTAATAATTGTCTTATAAGGACAGAAGACAGTGGTGGTCTATGACTCCTTGTCAGAAAGGGGTAAAATAACTACGGTTCAAACCTCTATGCCTTTGATTTCTGAAATCTCGGCTAATATTATAAAACATCCTCGTGATTAGGCTTTACGCCGCCAATATTATTGTTATAGCTAAAATAGGATATATTCAAATCCTAAGATTAAATGAGTAATAAGTTAACCAAATATGGTCTCTGTTACCATGGTTGACAAATTGTCATACAAGACAATTATATAATAATCTCCTGAATAAAATTTTGTTATCTTCTGTAACAGATTCAAGTTACAATGGCGGATCCCAATGGAGAGAATAGCCATACAAATGAAGATGACTACGACAATGCGCCAGTGCATCTGACAGGCGCACAGTTAAAGGCTCTGATTGATAATGCTGTTCAGGCAGCTCTGGATCGTCAATATACTGAGTCCCAAGGCAGAACCGTATCAAAACCACCCTCCAAACCAAAGTCACAATCCAAACCACTCTCCAAACCCAAGAAAGATGACGATAATCACTCGTCCGCTGAGAATAGTATTCGTCGTGAACGAGAATATACTGATGCATCCGGTGCCAAGGGCTGCACCTACAAGTACTTCGTGTCTTGTAAGCCCCAGGAATTCACAGGGGAAAAGGGTGCTGTTGATTGTATCACCTGGCTGGATGAGATGGACACTACTGTGGACATCAGTGGGTGTGCGGAGAAGGATGTGGTGAAATTTGTGTCACAATCATTTAAGGGCGAGGCCCTAGCATGGTGGAGAACGTTGGTACAGGCATCCGGTAAGTCTGCTCTATACAAGATGACATGGGAGGAATTTATTGCTCTCATTAAGGAGAACTATTGTCCTCAGCATGAGGTAGAGAAGATCGAGTCTGATTTTGTGTCACTGGTGATGACGAACCTGGACTGCCAGGCCTATTTGACGAGCTTCAATACGATGTCTCGCCTGGTCCCATACCTTGTGACACCAGAGTCCAGAAGAATCGCCCGTTTCATTGGGGGCCTAGAGCCTGCGATAAAAGCTAGCGTGAAGGCCTCTCGGCCGACGACCTTCAGGTCAGTGACTGACCTCTCCTTGTCTCTCACTTTAGATGCGGTCCGTCTGAGGACCCTAAGGAGCAAGGAGGCAGAGAAGAGGAAACG
The DNA here is from genome assembly GCF_002127325.2 of Helianthus annuus. Taxonomy (NCBI): domain Eukaryota; kingdom Viridiplantae; phylum Streptophyta; class Magnoliopsida; order Asterales; family Asteraceae; genus Helianthus; species Helianthus annuus. The sequence goes on along the minus strand of NC_035446.2, from coordinate 14,095,722 downwards.
TGAGGATGATACCTCACGAAGGTCAGGAAAGAAACACCGTGGAAACGGTGATGGCAAAAGAGGGTCGGAGACGAAGAAAGATGGGCAAGCTGGTGAAAGACCCAATTGCAAAATCTGCAAGAAACCCCACTCTGGGAAATGTAGGTTTGGATCGAATTCACAGTCCCAGCCTAAGACTTTCTCCTGTGGACTATGCAAGTCCAAGGACCATAAGACAGTGGATTGTAAGAAAATCAAGGACGCAACCTGCTACGGTTGTAATGAAAAGGGGCATATCAAGAGCAACTGCCCTAAGAATGCCAGGAAGGCGGAGGAAACCAAGAAGACAAATGCGAGAGTTTTCCGCATGGATGCAAAGGAGGCTGTGCTGAACGACAATGTGCTTACAGGTACTTTTCTCGTAAATAATATATTTGCAAGAGTACTTTTCGATTCAGGCGCCGATAAATCCTTTGTAGACCAAAAATTTTGCAAACTATTGAATATGCCTATCAAAACCCTAGATGTGAAATATGAGGTAGAGTTAGCAGACGGCACGATAGAAACCGTCTCCACTGTTCTAGAGGGATGTGAAATGTCCATTAAGAACCATTCTTTTCCTCTATCTCTACTTCCTTTCAAACTAGCGGGTTTCGACATAGTTCTAGGCATGGACTGGTTATCCCGTAATCAGGCCCAAATCGTTTGCAACAAAAGGCTTATAGTGCTAAAGACCCCGAGTGGTGAATCGCTTACCATTCGAGGAGACACGCAGTATGGATTACCCGAGGACGTATCTATGCTCAAAGCTTCTAGATGTTTGAAGAGAGGCTGTGTCATTTACATGGCTCAGGTGATAATTGAAGAACCCAAGCCAAGGATAGAGGATCTTCCTGTCATTTCTAAATATCCCGAGGTCTTCCCCGAAGAACTACCTGGTTTACCACCAGATAGACAAGTGGAATTCAGAATAGATATCATACCAGGAGCAGCTCCTATAGCTAGAGCACCTTACAGGCTAGCTCCTACTGAAATGAAGGAACTAAGAACCCAGTTGGATGAACTGTTGGCAAAAGGTTTTATCAGACCTAGTTCGTCTCCCTGGGGAGCACCTATCCTATTTGTAAAGAAGAAGGACGGATCGATGCGGTTGTGCATCGATTATCGTGAGCTGAACAAAGTTACCATAAAGAATAGATATCCCTTACCAAGGATCGACGATCTGTTCGATCAGCTGCAAGGAGCGAGCTACTTCTCGAAGATCGACTTAAGGTCGGGCTATCATCAGCTAAAGGTCAGAGATGAAGATGTGCACAAGACAGCATTTAGGACTCGCTACGGTCATTACGAGTTCCTAGTGATGCCTTTTGGGCTCACAAATGCACCGGCTGCGTTCATGGATCTCATGAATCGCGTCTGCAAGCCGTACTTGGACAAATTTGTTATCGTCTTCATCGACGATATCCTTATATATTCAAAGAACCAAGCTGACCAAGAGAATCACCTCCGTTGTATTCTCGAGTTGCTACAACGTGAGAAACTCTACGCCAAATTCTCTAAATGCGAATTCTGGCTAAGAGAGGTTCAATTTTTGGGTCACGTTGTAAGTGAGCGTGGTATCCAGGTGGATCCCGCTAAGGTAGAGGCAGTCATGAACTGGCAAGAGCCAAAGACGCCTACCGAAATTCGTAGTTTCCTGGGGTTAGCAGGATACTACAGGAGATTTATTGAGAATTTTTCGAGGATTGCTGCGCCCTTGACTTCCATAACCAAGAAGAAAGAAAAGTTCATTTGGGGCCCAAAGCAGCAAGAATCTTTCGAAATCCTGAAGCAAAAGCTAAGCAACGCTCCTGTGTTGACATTACCGGAAGGTACTGATGAATTCGTAGTTTATTGCGATGCATCACACACAGGCATGGGGTGTGTGCTTGTGCAGAAAGGCAAGGTGATCGCCTATGCTTCAAGGCAATTAAAGGTGCACGAAAAGAATTACACCACCCACGACTTGGAACTGGGCGCCGTTGTATTTGCACTGAAATTGTGGAGGCATTACCTTTATGGTATTAAATTTGTGATTTATTCTGATTACAAAAGCCTCCAGCACCTGTTCAATCAGAAAGAGTTGAACATGAGGCAGCGCCGTTGGATAGAGACCTTGAATGACTATGATTGTGAGATCAGGTACCATCCCGGCAAAGCGAATGTAGTCGCTGATGCCTTGAGCAGGAAAGAAAGGGTAAAACCTATTCGGATCAATGCCAAGAGCATTGAAGTCAAGAACAATTTGATTGAGAAGATATTAGCTGCACAGCGAGAGGCTGTGTTAGAAGCTAATTATCCTAAGGAAAAGTTAGGAGTAACTGAAGAACAGTTGACTATTAGCTGCACAGCGAGAGGCTGTGTTAGAATATGGGTTCCGATTTATGGAGGGCTACGGGATGTTATCCTCCAGGAAGCCCATAGTTCCAAATATTCGGTCCATCCTGGAGCCGACAAAATGTATCATGACTTAAAGGCAAACTATTGGTGGATAGGCTTGAAAAAGTCTGTAGCCGCCCATGTAGCAAAGTGCTTGACTTGTGCACAAGTCAAAGCCGAGCACCAAAAGCCGTCTGGCTTGCTACAACAGCCTGAACTTCCCGAGTGGAAGTGGGAATGCGTAACTATGGACTTCATAACCAAGTTACCCAAAACCAGGAAAGGAAACGATACAATATGGGTTATAGTCGATAGCCTGACAAATCAGCTCATTTTCTACCCATCAAGGAGACGTATAGCTCCGATATGCTAGCCCAACTTTATGTTGATAAGATTGTAGCCTTACACGGCATACCTGTGTCTATTATCTCCGACAGGGATACTAGATACACGTCTCATTTCTGGAAGAGTTTTCAGCAATCTTTGGGCACGCGTCTGAACTTCAGTACGGCTTACCATCCACAGACGGACGGTCAAAGTGAGCGTACTATCCAGACGTTAGAGGACATGCTACGCGCGTGTGCTATAGATTTAGGTGGTAACTGGGATAAGAACCTACCCCTAATCGAATTCTCCTACAATAATAGCTACCATACCAGCATAAAGGCTGCGCCTTTCGAGGCGTTATACGGTAGGAAATGTAGATCGCCTGTTTGTTGGGCGGAAGTAGGAGAGGTCCAATTATCAGGACCAGAGATAGTTTTCCAGACAACGGACAAGATTGTCCAGATTCGGGAACGTCTCAAGGCTGCCAGAGATAGGCAGAAAAGTTACGCTGATCCGAAGCGTAAGGACTTTCACTTCGAAGTAGGTGAAAAGGTGTTGCTTAAAGTGTCACCCTGGAAGGGGGTGATGCGTTTCGGCAAGAAAGGCAAACTGAGTCCGAGATACATAGGACCTTTTGAGGTCATTGAACGTGTCGGATCAGTCGCCTATAAGTTGAACTTGCCTGAAGAGCTCAATGGAATTCACAATGTGTTCCACATCTGCAATCTCAAGAAGTGCTTCGCCGATGAATCATTGGTGATCCCACACACAGATGTGCATATAGATGAGAGCTTAAAGTTTGTAGAGAAGCCTTTGTCGATTGAAGATCGACAGGTGAAGAAGCTTCGAAGAAAACACGTACCGATTGTAAAAGTCAAATGGGATGCTCGTAGAGGTCCCGAATACACGTGGGAAGTCGAAGCCACAATGAAAGAAAAGTACCCCTATTTGTTCGAGTAAATCTCGGGTCGAGATTTATTTTAAGGGGGTGAGGATGTAACACCTCGAATTTTTGTGTCCAATGATGTGTTAACACGTGTCATTTGATTACACGTGGCATTAATATTAAATAAAGGACTAACATTGACAAACCTTGAAAGTATGTAAATTCGAGGGTTATAAATGTCAACCAAGGGTAAATATACTGTATGGTAACCCTAAAATGATGGTCGTACCTTCAAACGAATAAATCATGGATCGTACGGAAGCAAAACGCGGAAGAAAGTGAGAGATTACAAGCTACAGGGGTTAACCGTGTCAACATGTTTAATTATACCTCTGAGTGACCCTTTAACGTTCCCAAGGCTTTGTAACAGTATTATACGCTCACTAGAATATACTATATAAATTCCGCGAAGTTCCATTTTAAAACGAGAAAGTTATGTCAAATTCGTACGAGAAGGGTTAAAAGCGTCAATAATAAAATTTAAGGCTTTACGGATAATAAATAAATTAACCGGGGGCTTAACGATACGGGTAAATAACGCGAGGTCCTTAATTGTAATTAACCGAGGGCTATATCGCAAAGTTACCCCTTCAAACCCGAAAGGTCAGGTAATTAATTACCAAGATTTTATAATCATTACTAAAAGATTTAAAAAGATTTATTTTAACCCCTTACGGACCGTAAAGGGTATGCCTTACGGACCGTAAGGAGGGGGAATGATTGCTGATGATCCGCCTATGGCTTACGGACCGCAAGGCCGAAGCCATACGGTCCGTAAGCAACGCCAAGTGACAGATTGTTGGCTGTTGGCTGTTTTAAGCGGCAAAACATGAAATTATGGGTTTCTCAGGGTCATGGGCGCCCCCTACTCGACCCATAACTCTCTAGGACACATGCCATCCATCCATGATCAGTTGTAGAGTGGTGTGTGATGATCTTGGACCTTGCCTTTGACTATAAATAGGCACATTGTGTTCATAACTTTCATCACAACTCAAAACACTTCTCTGGTCACTCCTAAGAGCTCTCAAGCTTTCTTCTTTGTTCTCTAAGCAAGTCTCAACCTCTGTAAGTCATTTAGCTCTTTAGTGGTTCAAGTTTACTTAATAATATAGCTAAAAATCAAACCGTCGTAACTACGGTTTGACTTTAAAATAAATCCGTAATGGCTCAGGCTTATGACGGATCAAAAGTAGTTATGAGTTGGTATTTATGTGGGTAATAAACCTCTAAAGGGGTTCCCTCTGATCATCACTCTAACTAGCTCAAATGTCGAGTCAAACGAATGCTTAAAAAGTCAACAGAAAGCTATTTTTGCGATTCTTACATAATCTGTAATGCATATGCTATGGAACCTGTTTAGACACTCATAAAACATGATATTAAGTATATAAACTTGTTTGCGCTCGTTTGAATCGACCATTTGCTGTATTAACCCGGTTCGGAGCCGAATGTCGCAAAAGTTTGACTTTTGCTTTGACTTCAGTTCTGACTCGTTTTAGTGAGGTATAGATATGCCTTAGGACACTCTTAAGACCAGGTTACACGATGGTATAACCCTCTGTGACCGGTTCATGATTTGTCCGAGTCTTTTACGCAATTCCGTTAATCGCCTAAAAGTTGACCGTAACGCCCTTTTTAAAATAAAACGAGTATTTCGGACACGTGAACGGACCATAACCTTGCTTACTAAACTATAAGCATGTCCTTAAAGTTTCACGTCAATCCGAGGTCTAGAATGGTAGTTATGCTAAATAGCGCAATTAAAGTAAACTTTTGTAATAAACGGCGCAATTAGCATAACGCTTATCTAAACCAAGTTTTCGTCACCAAAACTTTTACCCACTGTTATAAAATAATATTTTTGGAATTTTAAAGATTTTTAATAATTTTTACCTTGCTCATAACCTGCGGTTATGGCTACGGTTCGGTAAATACCGAATATGCCCTTTTCGGCCAAAACTTGAGTTCTACAAGGTCTTTTGACCCGATTCCAGTTGCTATTGATTTTAAATAATAAATAAAGTATTTTAGACTTTATAAAACTGTTCGGGAAACTTAGATTTCCTGTAGAACTCGAAAAGCTCTTTAAAAGTCTTTAAAATGACCGAAAAACCCCTACGGGGCGATATATTAACTAAAACTCGTTATGGGCATCACGGAAGGTATCCTACTGATGCCACAACCTCTTTAAGGCATATTAACTTAGGAAACAAGCGTAGGACTCCTACGGTTACCCGTTGCGCCTATTGCGCGCACAGTTCGGCTTATGAAACTAGTTTTCATAAATTAGCCGATATGGGTCAAGCCATATTATTTTGACCCCGAAGTCCAGAGTGTGAACCTTAAACCCATATAAAACAAGTCTCTGAACTTGTTGGGTCAGAATCACACTCCATTCTCGGTTTTCGCCTTTTCGCGCGATTAAACCGTATTTATATTTCGGAACCAACCGGTCTAGGCTACGGCCAATATAAAGACCCGTTAGGATTCTAATAGGTTAATTAAAACCTTCGTTCCAGAATAGGAGCCCCAGTAAAAGCTATCTGTGACGTAATCCATTAAGGAATATACTTGCAAAGGTAAATACTTTAACTTATTTTCCCTTATACGGGCTTGGGATACGGTATATTAATACCGCTTGATTGAGCATCATATCTTCCATCGCTTAGGTGGTTAATTGAATAATGTGATCGGCTCATTTAAACAGTCTTGTTACTTAAAAGCCTTTGGGGGGTTAATGACCGTTGTCCCGGATATCCTTGGCATCATTTTACGAAATGGCCACGACCTCGACATCCCGGTGTAGGCGTACACCCTGTATATTACGTCGACATTATTATTATTAAAAGACGTAGCCGTTGGTTTTTACACTACGGTTTTACGCAATGTGGTGTGTCTATTAATCTTTAACCCGGACAGGATCCGGGCTACTGAACGCATAAAAGGACATGTAATTCGTTCACAAGATTTTAATAATTTTCCCAAGTTATAAAAGAGTTTGTGCCTTGTGCATTCAAATCAATTTTTAATAAACATTTTCAAATGTGTCAGTTGAATGTATTTACCAGTGTAAACTGACGTATTTTCCCAAAAAGATTAAGTGCAGGTACTATACGTAAATCGGCTGGGAATAGCTCCTTAGCATCACGAATAGTCTCGCAAGCTCGATGCTGTATCTGACTGAACAATACTTTATCTTATTTTTGATCCCCTGTGGATACAATTCGACTTCTGTAATACACTTGATATTACATTTAAAAGGTTGAATTATATTTATCTTTATGCTTCCGCTGTGCATTCATATAATTGTGTGGTTTGACTATATTGTTGCCAACTACGTCACGGTAATCCCCCACCGGGCCCACCGGTGATACACGTGGAAATCGGGGTGTGACAACTACCCGACTTGTACATTCAGTCTGAGGCTGTGAGGCCTTCTTCCCAAAGAATTCTTGATTTGATTTTGAAAAGATTTTATACTCTTCGTCAGAAAGTGAACTTGAACTCGAACTTCTCACAAAAACCTTTTTCTCAACAATCTTTCTGTTTTGAACATTCTTTTTCTGATAATTCTTACCACCCTGATAACCACCCGACCATCTGTTTTGGTTGTTGTTACAAAAACGCGGTGGTACAATAGGTTTTTTTTAGTAAGATTTATCTTTTTCAAAATTCAACTGTCTTTCAGAATGTTTCAAACCTTCAGTTTCAGACACATCAATTTCAATCAACTTGAACACATTTCTCAATTTGCCAACATTCACATTCTCCAAAGGAAAATCACGATCCGAATACAACTTATCAGATCCTACCATCTTGTACATCACAAGATTATGTTCTTCACTTAAGTTGTTTTTGGATTTTGATTTTGGAATGTATTTTATCCAAAAAGCATTCACCATCCTCAGTAGTGTCACTTTCAGATTTCAAAACATTTTCAGCCATACTCTTAACAATTTCATATTGGACACTATCTTCATCGCAAAATGAAGTAAATGTGACATCGATTGTGTCTGGAAGCTTAACTTCATTTTCTTCTTCATCATTAACCAACCCTGATTTTTTCTTTGAAAAATTGTTTAACACCGGCGGTGGAACCTGATGATACCCAACCCCGGTTCCATCAGAGTATACATCTTCGCCTGCTTTGTTCTTCCCAATTGGTTTAGGAACAATATGTTGAAGAACAAAGCTTGCGGAGTTGTAACTGTTCAATTTCAACTGGATGCGTTCATTTTCAATTAGCTTCTTGAAACTGAAGCTTCAACTTAGCAATTTCATCCAGTTGTTGGTTGATTTGCTCTTCTTTTACCCTAAGAACTCCTGACAGTTGCACATTTTCTTTGTTTGTCTTACCATTTCTTTCATCAGAATCTTTTACCGTTCGTTTTAGCTTCTCAAAATTTTCTGAAAGTTGACGATTCTCATGAATTAACTTTTCGTTTTCTTTCCTAATTCTTTCTACGTCAGTTTTATCATTTTTGATTTTCTCAGTTAATTCTTTTAATCGTTCATTTGAAGCTTTTAACATTTTATCACGGTTTAGAATTTGATCTTCAACATCTCTAACTCTTTTTGTCAGTTCTTCAGTCTTTTTAACGCTGAGGTATGCAAGTGTACTACAAACCTTGCAGTCTTTCATGCAATTTTTGCAGTCGCTTTCAGTTTTAGCTTTCTTACCTGTCTCATTGATTGCATCATTCTGACTGACCTTGCTTTTAGACTCAGTTCCAGAACCAGGAACTACCTCTAGCTCTTTTGCAGCAAGTACTTTGTCAGCCATCTTCTTCAAATTTTCAGCAGTAAATTCTTGTGACATATCAATAATCCCGTCATCAACTTTCTTTGGTTGCGACTCCTTCTCTTTTTCTGTTTCTTTTTCTTCAGTTTCTCCTCCTCCCCACCACATTCTTTGTTTAGCTTCTTCTTCTTCTTCAGCAATTTGTTTGGTGAGAGTTTCAACATCGACAATATCTGGATCAACAACAATGTTTCCCTTGGGATCTAGGTAACATTCTCTATCAGCATCCCATCTATTCTCCCTTTTTGCTTATTTATATGTATGATAGATTTTACTTTTCCTGAACTGAGCTGACATTTTCCTGTTGATGTATTTCTCTTCTTCTGTTCTGGAATCTTTGAACGGAACAATCTTTGTCATAAACGCATAACCAACTGCATCTTCTTCTGGTAGCAGTTCACTCCAATCGAAACCTTCGTCATCATGAATAACAGCAAGTGCTCTTGATTTTTCTTTGGGAGTATCTTCTAGCTGCTTCATTCTGGGAGGTTCAGATTTGTTCTGATGATAGATTGCTCTTTTGTAGTAATCTTCACGGATGGGTTTGCAGTATCATCAGCCGGTGCGTTACGACATTCACGTTTAAAATGTCTTTTTTGTTTACATCTAAAGCACGTGACCTTTGATTTATCAAAACCAAGTTTTGTGGAAGGTCCGCCGATAGAATGTCTGCCTGTAATCTCCATGAACCTTTGTGCTCGTCTGACCGCACTAGCGATACACCACCTGATATCTATCAACTCCATTTCTTCTGGGTCGATCTGATCATAATCCTCCTTGGTGAGGTTAGTGTTTCCAATCTTGCCCGCAACAAGGCTCTCGTATGATTCAAGGACAGAAGCTAAAAACACCATTTGCTGCTTTGCGGATTCTTCACTAAAATTTTGAGCATTCTTAAGATCCACAACAATGTTACATTGAAACAGATTCTTTGGAACTGATTGACTTGAAGTAGTTAACGATGAACCACTATGAAAACCACTGCTTGAATTTTCTTGATTTGACGTGTTAGAACTTTTAGCTGAGAAAGCTGTCTTAGGAGATACAGTCTTCGGGATCATACTTCCTCGGTAATATAGCTCAACATTCTGCTAATATGAGGAATGATTGAATTTGTTTGATTTCTTGATCTCTAACTCATGACTCTCCAATCTTTCGATTAACAGATCAACCGTCAGATCCTGCGACTTTATTGTGTTCTTCAGCATCAAAGCAAAGTACTGCCAGTCTTTCTCATCCGGCAGCGAGTCAAACAGTTTATCAACCAATTATTCTTGTGTATATATGATTCCATGTCTTGCCAGCTCCATCTTCAAATGCCCGAATCTTTCGATCATCTTTGACACAGATTCATTTTTCAAACATCCAAACAAATCAAATTATTTTTTTAACAACTTCTTTTTGTTTTTAACTATCTCGGCACTACCCACACATTTCACTCTCAATTTCTCCCATAGATCTTTTAAATTTGTGTATTCAATCAAAGATATTATGTCATCTCTCACGGACTGGTGAAGCAAAGCAATGCACTTTTGTTCAGCAACAAATCTGTCCATTTCACTTTCTTCTATATTTTCATAATCCGATCTTCCCATATTGAAACCATTCTTCATGCTATTCCAGCTTGGATATGCAAACGCTTTTAGCCATTCTTCAAACCTTTTAGCCCATCTATTGTATTTTTCAATTGCCATCAGTTTGGGAGGTTTGTTGTATGTGCCATACGCACTTTCTACACTCAAAGCATCAGAAAGGGTTTTCTTTGCACTTTGACTTGGAGCATTTTCATTTGTGTTGTTTGATGTATCATCTCCTGTGCTTCTCGTGAACGCAAAAACGTCACTGAATGGATTCATAAACTCATCCATTTTCAAGTACCTGAAACACTCAACAAACACTTAGAAAAGTTTTTGGATTTTAAAGACAGTTTCAAACGAAATCAGTTCAAACGAAAACAGATTTCACGCGAAAAGATCTTTCACACGAAATACTTCTTCACATGAACTACCCTTCACACGAAATAGCAACTTTGGTGCGAAATAAAATCTGATTTCGTGCGAAATACGAAATACTATGCTGATTTCGTACGAAATAAGAAACAATATGCTGATTTCGTGCGAAATACTCTGATTTCGTATGAAATAAGGCACTCAAGGTTGATTTCGTGCGAAATTGACTGACTATTTCGTGCGAAATTAGGATGACATCAGCATGTCGGCCATAATTTGGTCAAATTGATCCGGTTTTTGTTCGAATTTTGGTCCAATTCTTTCAAGGATTCATTAAAATAGTGTTTTATGTGATATATGTGAACTTCAATCCATTTTGTCTGTTAAATCTCGTTTAATTTTGAAAAGAAAAAGTAGAAGTGATGAAAACAAGCTGAATTGGTATGAACTCTTCTTCCTGAGCTCTGATACCACTTGTTGGATCGTCGTGTGACCCGAACGAGTCAATCAGTAGAGTTATACATCAAAATCAAAGGCGGAATCAGTGATTCTGACGTAATACAGCTTGATTCTCCCCAATTATCTTCTTATTAATGATTTCAAAGCTTTTACAGATCGTTTGACAAATCGGCAGCACCTCGGCTCTGAAATCGGATCATTACAAATGACTCAGCCACTCAGCTATATATAGTGTTGGTGATTTCGCATGAAATTGGCACATGCTATTTCGTGCGAAATAGCACTTGTCTATTTCGTACGAAATAGCTTGGGCTATTTCGTGCGAAATACCTTAATCACACACAAATCCTATTTTCTAACCTGCTGAGTACTGATTTATCCTATCTAGACACAAGACTCTATAAAGACGAAGTTAACAGACATTAGTGCACCAACAAATCAACATCTCCCCCAGATAGAATGCAGATCTGGAACTGATGCATCACTAAGAATGAGTAGAAGATCAGAACAAGCTCTGATTCCATCGGGTTTGAGTTCATTGAGTGTAAAAGTGTTGAAAGAAAGTTGGAAAAACCATCTTTCAATCCTTTTCACTTTGAATATGTTTAGATCTATGATAGATCTTTTTTTATTCATGTGGAAATCGTTCAGATCTAAGTTGTTCTTGGTGGATTGAAGCCAAAACATGAAGTTCATAAGAACACCATGATGACATCATCCTAGAACACCTTAAATCTAGTGATTTCATGGTTAAAGTTAAGATTCAAAAGATAGAAAGGTGTAGGAGTGCGTGTAGATCAAGAAAGTACAAGATTTAGGTTGAAAACTTACAAGAATCACGAGAAATCGGAAGAAATAGAGGCTGGAGCGAGCTGGTCGAGTGAGAGGCTGTCAACATCAACTGATGTGACATATGAGGGGTATTTATAGGGTTTCCATAAAAGGAAAGTGGGGGAAAGTGGTTGGTCGATTGGGTGGCAGCTCGATCAGGTGGCAACCCGATTGGGTGGCAACTCGGTCGGTTGGCCACTCGATTGGAGGGTTCGGCGCGACGAGTTTTGCTGTTTTGATTAGCGTGTTGAGCGTTGCGATGCGATTGAGTTTCCCATTCAAATTACTTTTAATCCCAACTACTATATCTAACATGCAATCATCCTAATTAACTTGCGTTTGGCATTTGCGATTCTATTGCGATTGAGTTTTGATTAATCATCACATCATACATATAAATAAACATACACAAGTAACACATAATTAGCACACATACGTAAAACAATATCTAGAACACATAATTCGAGTTGCGCATGCGATAAGCTATAAGCGAATAGCGATAAATCATGCGATAAACATTGATTATACCTCGATTATTAACAAGTACTCCACATAATACAACTAATGTAACAACACAAATAGACTATCTACAAGTCAAAGAAGTCAAAACAGGAGTTGAGCAAGGAGTGATAGATCGCAATTAGCAATCTTTTTTTCCTTTGACTTCAATCTTGACTTTGACTTTGACTTTCAAAACACGAGGTGTTACAAGCAAAGTTAATGAAACATATATCGACACAAGAAAGTTTACATAGCATACAAGTCTAACAAGCATCATATAGTTTCATGTTATAGCTTGGATAAAGTGTGATTAAAATAGTTTAATTTGAAGTGTATTTTGTCTAACATACATGTTGCACCCAAAAGTGATTAAAAGGAAAACGGGATCGAGTATACTCACGGTTTTGCAAGCTTCCTACTTGATATCCCGCAAGTGTTTGGTTGATTAGATTGGAGCACCTTGTCCTTCTACACGAAGAAACATAGGTGTGTGAGTATGGAGAGTTTAACGGCAGGTTAATGATTCAGAGTTTAAATCACATGAAAATAACATATGGGAAAATAATCATCTAGCATACATGATACTTATTCTTAACATTATGAAACTTGGAAGAGCTTAAATGTTTTCATGGGACAAAAACCCTTTAGAATCGTGACAAGTTATCAAGGTCTAAGATGATGTAACCTACTATCTTGACAAATGACCACTAGTTCATCATCTAGAGTTTGGTTATTTGAATGGTATATAAGTTACATATAGATATTATAATATCATATAGGGCAAGCATTAGGTAGAAGGATGAATCCTCCATTTAGGAACCTCTTGTGTAATTCATACAAGTTATGCATTAGGTAGGAAGAACAAGTCTTCCATTTATGTACCTCTTGGGTGTTCACCACTACACTTGTTGTTATAAACAATCAAGGAGGGTCATGAACATACAATAAACGATAAGTTAACTACATCTAATCTAAGGAAATCATCAAGTAATGTGTGGATTTTCAAGTAGGATAGCCCAAGCTAGTCCTATAATCACACAAACTACAAGCTTTAAGCTTGTACACTACTTGTGGGTTAAACCCAAACCAAAACAGAAAGTTTATGAGGTTTTAACCTCTGATTTTAAGTGCCACAACCTTGTTTTTAAGCCCAGCTAACCATTCAATTGATTATGAGCATAAGGACATAGGAATGTGTATGAGAAACCTCAAGTTCAAGTAAGTTTAACAAAGTTTAAATCAAAACAGAAAGTTTAAGTCACTTTGGAGCCTGTTTTGGTGATGTTCCAGGCCTTGGTTTTCCATGGAAAACATGTGGAATCATACTTAGGCTTGTTCCAAATGAGTAGGAAAAAGAATCAAAGAAAAAGAATAAGAAATGAGTGAGTTATGCTCACTTAAACAACTTGTGATGATTCTGATCTTGTTCCGATTTCCAGTAGCTTTGTGACTGATTTGAGAGTGAAATTTGAGAGTGAAATTTGAGAGTTGTAATGTGGAAAATGTGGGGAAGAGGTTTGGGTTTTATAGGGAAGTGATTAGGGTTGGGTTTATGAACATTTAATGTGAAAAACAAAAAAAATGAACTTAAAAGAAACACAAAAATCCGCCAACCAGCGAAGCTGGTTAGCTGTTTCTGGATCGAGCCAGCCTCGCGGCCCGCGAAGCAAGAAGAGATCCGGGTCGCGGCCCGTGAGGGTTTGACTTCGAGACAAAATTTTGATTTTTGTACCATTTAGCCCCTATACTTTCCATACTCACATATTTCAAGTATATTTTAGGTATTTAAAATACAAGTTATCATATTTAAGGGTAGTAATGCAATTATATCATAAACCAAATATATAACATATGTAAACAAGTACGAATAAGTTTATTTGTCGGGATTAAAGTATCAGATTCGCATGATTTGAGCATATAGGTTACATGTTTAAAAGTTTGACGTATTTTGCACATAATGTGAACATAGTATCATATGATTAATCAATCCAATTGTACGAATATGTATGAAATGTGTATAACATGAATGTAAAGGAAATACGAATTTCATTATGATCCAAGTCTCGGATTTTACAATGATTACAATGAAACGACGATTACAAGAATACAAAGTTTCCAAAAATAGAATACAAGCATTGGTTTCTAATTATGGAAAGTATGAAAAAGCAGGGCGTTACATACATAAACTCCTAGAACATTAATTGATATGAAATTCTTGAACATTTCTTTGATCTGCATGAAAAATGATAATCATGGCAAATTTCATTTTCGAGAACAGGTGGTGGGAGTTAGAGAGAGAGTAAGATATGAGGTAGAGAGAGGGAAAAAGATGAGGTAGAGAGGGGATGATCAATGTATTTATGTCTGAATATAACCAATGGGGTGGTGGTAGGGCTGTAAACGAACCGAACGTTCAGCGAACAGTTCGTGAACCATTCGGCGGGAAGTTCGTTTATGTTCGTTCGATAAGCTTAACGAACGAACACGAACAAAAAATTTCGTTCGATAAGCTTAACGAACGTACACGAACAAAGGTCTCGTTCGTTCGACTAGGTTCGTGAACGTTCGGTAATATGTTCGTTCGTGTTCGGTTTTTTATGTTTATTTTTCTAAAAGTTTTTACTGTTTTATTAATTTTTTCTTTCCCCGCATGTATTATTTCCCTCTTTCTGGCCCTCTCCCTCTTTTGATATCACGCTCCTTCATTCAGTTTATCTCCAATCGGTTGAACCCAATATTATCCATCCCTTCAATCTTTAGATGGTTATATTTAGCTACTTTCGTTGTGTACAATGTTTAAAATTAACGGTGCCTTTTTTAATTTTCAAAATTAAAGTTCATTTGTGTTCGTTTGCATTCGTGGTTAGTGTTCACGAATTGTTCGCGAACAACCAAAATTCCTTAACGAACGAACACGGACACAAACTTCTGTTCGTCATGTGTTCGCGAACAGTTCACGAACATCTAAATTTCCTTAACGAACGAACACGAACATAGCCTTGTTCGTGTTCGTTCGGTTCGTTTACAACCCTAGGTGGTGGTCCATTAGCAAAGGCAAAGTCTTTAAAACACCTAGATTAGGAAGGGGAAGGTCTTGGATTCAAGTCCCACAGACGATAGGGGATTAAAGAAATTAGTCGTTTAAAAAAATATATGTCTGAATATATATACTTTTTGTTTTTTAATTTTTTTTGGTTTTAATTGTAATTTTTTATGTTTACTTTTTGAGTAAAATGCCCGGATAGTCAATGTGGTTTTTGTAAAGTAACACCTATAGTCCCTAACTTTTAGAAATTACACCGGTGCTCCCTGTGGTTTGACAGTTTGTTATTCGGATAGTCCCTGGAGTGGATGAAGGTCAGTTTTCTCCGTTATGTCCAACTGAAATTACTTATTTACCCCTTGCTTTTATTAAAATATAATAACAATCAGATACATGTATATAAACACTCACTCTGACTCTCTCCATCTCTATCTCTCTCTCTCTCAAGAAAAGCCCCACCACCACCTACCATCACCAGCACTACCACTGCCACCACCACCTGCCACCACAATCCAACCCACACCGTGTGCGGCGTCTCCACCATCAGCTCTGGTGCCGATCATGCATATTGTCATCAGAGTTATCGTGATTCTGTCCAGATCCACTCTCGCAGTTGCCATTTCTCTTCGCGTTTATCTGAAATTGTAAGTTTAGTGTCTGTTATTGTATCTTCGACGACTAGATCTGGTATTCCGATCAGATATTCCGGTGATGACGGTGGGAGTTTGAGGCGGTGGAAGGTATTTAACGGTTCACAGTTCACACATTTCATTGTGTAAAGTGGATGCTTTTGAGATTTGATTGGCTACGGTCACGAGTATGGTTGTACGTGTGCACTAGTGATCTAACGATGTGGAGATGGTGATGTTACCGATCACCTTGTTCCGATTTGGCAGTGGTGGGCCAATCTCGATTTTAAGTTCATGAGTTTTCTAAACCCAATCTCAATTTCAATCACTAAATTTTTGAAAAATGTTTTGACGTCTGTTACTCATCAAGAACCAATGGAAGATATTGTTCTTTCCCTTTTTCAATTGTTAGTTTTCATATCCAGATTCATATGTAATTCAATTTTATGTAATGGAATCAACTGGATTTTATATTCTTTGCATTTGGTGGAACAGTTTTAATGTCTGATTGTCTGGTTATTGAATGAATCCATTAGTTTTAGTGTTTTAATTTAATACTAAGGCTATGTTGGTCATTTTACATAGATTTAACGGAGAAAACTAACGGACATCCACTCCAGTGACTATCCGAGTAACAAACTGTCAAACCACAGGGAGCACCGGTGTAATTTCCAAAAGTTTGGGACTATGGGTGTTATTTTATAAAACCACAGGGACTATCCGTGCATTTTACCCTTATTTTTTGTGTGTAAAAAGACATAAATACCCTCACATGATATGACATTACTTTTAAATTTAACTAGGTTTATGTTAAAGGACGTAGGGTGTAATGAGTTTTACAAATAAAGAACTGTGAATGTAATTATTGAATTAAAGGGTATTCATTGCAATCTGATACAAACATAAAGGATGTAAAGTATAATTTACTCTATCTATTAATTACAGATCAACCCTTTGAATGTTGTTTTATTATCTAATAATAAAATGACTCTATTTAATTATTATCTTATAATAACCATTTTTCATTTTCGTCGAATAACAAATATATTCCGCTAATATTAAACCACTAGTCAAAACCATTTTGACTTTATTTTATTATTCAATAGAATAACAATTTAATTTATTATTCAAATAATAAGTTAGTACTCGTTGTAATCTTTAAATGATGCCAATTATTTCCAATAAAATATTTTTTTTCATAAACAATTAATATTTTAAGTATTTCATCACATACTCATTTTTCACAATTAATATCCGCTTTTATAATTTGTAATATTAACAAATAAAAATTATTCTCTGTTCTTCGTTTAAAGTGTAACTCTTTAAATCATACGTTAATAGCAACGTTATATAATCAATAATTGGACACCTAAAAGCAACAATTACCGCTAGAGTAGTTAAATCACATGTAATAAAGTTTATTATGTTCCAAGCTGACTTGTTGTAACTTATAAGACTATCCATATTCATAACCTAACATTTAATAAAATACTAATTTCTTTCTCTTCCACCTATCCAACCAAACTTTATACATATTAGCAACCTAACCCAAACTAACTTTTATCAGGTAAAGAATTTATGCATATTGTTTCATCTTAAATGTTAAAATATTTTTTTTTTATTTTGAAACATATAGTTTATTAATTTTAAATATAAAAAATAAGAAAAAAGGAAAAAAATCAAATTCATCAAATAATCTTATATTTAAAATCGTTCTTTTTTTTTATGAACGAACTATGTTTTTAATAAAATTTATACCAAGATGTTCACAATATATAATAAACAAGAATATTTGTTTAGATTTTTGAAAAAAAAGATAAAGATGATAAGCTATTAGAAAAAAAAAACTGATTATATTTAAAATTATTCGTTAATAAAAAAAAGAAAAAAATATATATAATGATTCTTGTTATGACACGTGGCATAGAAAATCACCAACCTCGGTTGCAACCCAGGTTGAAACCATCGGGTTGCCTATCTTCTTGTATTTTGCTTTTTTCTTTAAATAATTTCAGCAATTCAATCCACGTTTGGGTCATCAATGGGAATAGCCTAACCTTACTTAAAGAGGTGTTCTCTGTTTAGACCAAGATTGGATGTATTGCTATGGTGTTTCAGAAGTTTTTTAGTTCCAATTTTTTCAAATGTTGTGGCTTGTAAGGTCAGGCTCTATGATGATGTTGCAATCATAGGGAGCCTTCTGGATCATACAGTTGGAAAAGGCATGGGTGGCCCCTAGTTAGTCTAATAATGAAATGAGTTGTATGGATTAGGTTCTCTTGTATCATAAGTTTTCTATTATGAAAATTCCAGTGTATTCTATTATTGTCTTATAGAGAAGCATAAAAACTTCTTATGCTATGACTTATGAGACTCTTAAAGATAGTTTGATTAGTTGGAATGTTATGCAATTAATACTTGAATTTCAATTTTAATCTATTTAATTGGAGAATGAATGAAACTAGAGGTGCACAAATCGGGTTAGGGTTTTAACCCGAACCGGTTTCAATCAGGTTGTGGTTGGGATGAAAATATTCAAACTGGGTTGGTACTCAAACCGGGTTGGGTTCTAACCAGGTTAGGAGACAAGATAACCGAACCTTACGAAACCAATTCGGGTTTGGTTGAGACCGGGTTGGGCTTTCAAACCGGGTTCAACCCTATTGCCCAAACATATTAATATAAATTCTCAAAGACAAATAATATACATAAATAAAATAAAAAGTTATACTTTATTTCCTTTGATAAATAAACTAAAACACAATTTCATTAAAAAACATTACGACACAAAATACATTTTTTTACAATTTTTGTCGTCTTCGGTAGGTTCAGTAAAGGAATAACCCATATTAATGGATGAAATCCCGCTTTCGATTCCGTAGCTTTTATTTATTTATTTATTTGCATTTTTGAGTATTCTTATTTAACCAACGTCTTTAATATATATCCACACTAACAATCTGGATGAAAAAAATCGAAAACATCGACATTAAAGGAATTATAATGGTCACAAAGCCGTTAAATTGCCATTGGGTAATAGCTTGTTCCATGCATATGGACAGGTTCGTGATTTTGGGTTGAAACCGGGTTGAGTGATCGGGTTGTCATCTGTCGGGTTGAAACCGGTTTGACTGTGAAATACCCAAACCGAGTCCTAACCTACAGGTTGAAATGGGTCCAAACCAGTTTGGCCATAAATCGGGTTCAAACCGGTTTCAGATAGGGTAGAGTAACAGGTTCGGTTTCTAACCCGCTTTAGGGTTGTACCTCTAAATGAAACTAGAATTACATTGAATAACTCTTAAATTGTCTATGGTTCAAGATTTTTTTTTTTCAGAATTGGAATTTGTTGCCACAACCGTTCTCATAGTCACCACAACAGCAGCCAGTGGCATACCCATTTTTTTTAACTATGATCATAAAATCTCCGGTTTTTGTATGTCAATAGAGAGGGATTTTTTACCGAACTTTTTTTTTTGCGAGAATGAGCTGAGTCAACTGAATATTTTAGATTTTTTAATGTAAATATAGGGTTTTCGATTTGATTTGGTTTGTATAACCCTTAAACTACATGGAGTGGGTCGTGGAGAGGGGAGCGCAAAGCCCCTCCACGCCACCCACATCACCCCGCCGCTGTTCTAAGTGGGCGTTGTCCCTCTTCACCAATTTTTGGGGCTTTGCTCTTGCACTTTGCCCACATCATCTCCCCTTCCCCTTTTTTAATGTAGAGGACAAAGTCCACATAGTCTAAGTAAGAGGGTTGGGTTTTGCCTTTCCTCTTGCCCTCATGACTTCGGGTAATCTTAGAAGGTGATCTCAATTTTTAGCGCTAATAGCT
The DNA here is from genome assembly GCF_002127325.2 of Helianthus annuus. NCBI lineage: Eukaryota > Viridiplantae > Streptophyta > Magnoliopsida > Asterales > Asteraceae > Helianthus > Helianthus annuus. Next base: position 14,075,998 of record NC_035446.2, on the reverse strand, counting down.
TCCACCCCTAACCTTTTTTTCTTTTCAATTCTGTTTTCAAAATTCCCACACCACTGATGCCAATAGATTTATATGCTTTAGTGTTACGGCTATTTTTTAGTTTTAATTATTAGCTCTAATTATTGTATTAGGAAAATGATAATTTCCAGAGTTACAAACAACAAAAAAAGCCTATTAAAAATTTATAATCCATGTGACATTGAACACTAAATTTGTAAAAGATTTCAAACATGTCACTAACTTGTACTTCAACTTACTAGGCGATTTGGCTAGTTAAACATATTATTTTGGTTGCTTATTAGGCTGGACAGACCCGAAAGCAACATCGGGAAAGAGGGCCAACTCGCATTAAATCGCTTAACGTTGGAGATGAGCTTGGGAAAGAGGGCCGAAGAATCATACAATACTCACTGATTAAGCCAATCATTTGTGTGAGAGCGGGAAGTCAAGCAAGAAAAAGGGCGGGAGGTACGGGAACACCACCTCCTTGTGGGAGTTGCAACTTTTCTTCCCGAGATGGCTCAAATGTTACCCTATCACCACCGCCCACATCGCGATCACCTATATACACAAGTACACAACACATGCAAGCTTAAAAATACATATTGAATCTGACACATATGTGTGAGATTCAATTCAACCCTTCAGAAATACAGACAAACACATGCTTTAAACTTGACTATAACCCAAATCAAACCCCAAACTTGGTAATCATAAAATTTCCTGATTACTAACTAGCGACCAGCAAAATACTGGACCGATACCGGTACTTTACTAGTACCAAAAGTACCGGTCTCGAAAAACGGCAATAATGGGTGCCGCTGCCGAAAATAATTGGTACGGTACTCGTATATACCGGTAAATCAACCAAAATACCGGTACCGGTCCCGAAAAATGATAAAAATAGTACCAAAAATGATCAGTACATACCATTTCGGTACTGGTACCAAATGCTCTTCCCTATCGCTAACCACCTTAAGCCAAAGATCGGGGGTTCTAAGCGGTTCATGTTTGCGTTTGAGAAGTAAACTGTGACAAGAACCTCGAAATTTTATTCATTACTTAACACAAGAGCTTAAAATCATGCCAAAGAGATGAACTCAAACGTGGTATGCGTATTCGCGAATGACACAGACATAGGCTATTTTGACCAAGTTTTTATTTATAAATTTAACTTTCCATATTAATGCTATAAAATTGTAAATTGCAACAAATTTTTTTTTTTTTTTTTGTATAAACACTTTTGTTTAAGCTATCCTTCATCATCTAGTTTGACACAAAACAACACACAATAACTTTGAGTTATGACAAATTACATATTTAAAAATAATTATCATTGAGTTGTTTTATTTTAGAAAAAAAAAGTATTAATGAGTTTATTGGAACAATACTAACCTAGATTATTATTTTACTAGGTTAGAACCCCGTGTAATACACGGGTTAAATAAATGTAATTTTATATACCAAAAAATAAAAAAATATATATTTAAAAACCTCGTTTATTACACGGGTTGAATAAATGTAATTTTATATACCAAATAATAAAACAATATATCTTTTAAAACCTCGTTTATTACATGGGTTGAATAAATGTAATTTTATATATTAAATAATAAAAAAGTTATATCATTAAGAACCCCGTGTATTATACGGGTTGAGTAAATTTAATTTTATATATTAAATAATGAAAAAGTTACATTTTTAAAAACCTCATGTATTGTATGAGTTGAGCACATGTAATTTTATATATCAATCAATAAAAAGTTATATCTTGTTATATCTTTATAAACCATGTGTATTATACGGATTGAATAAATCTAATTTTATACAACACATAATAAAAAAAGTTATATTTTTAAAAACCCGGTAGATTACACGAGTTGCATAAATGCAATTTTGTATAGTAAATAATAAAAAAATTATATCTTTAAAAAACCTTTTTTATTACATGGGTTGAATGAATCTAATAAAAAATTATATCTTTAAAAAACGAACGAATATACTCGATATATGATGGATGGGGTGATTGCGGTGATGGTTCTTATAAATGTCACGTAAACATAGTGAATACCGTATTTGAGTTGAGAGTTGAACACGAAAATAAAAGTATAGAACCAATAAACATTGATTAATGTTTTTGTTTACCTTTTATAAACATTTTTTAAATAAGTTATACCATTAACTACTTTAGTTTAATAAATAAATCAATCATTTACATTATATTAATTTATATTTAGTGTACCTCTTTTTTTAATTTCAGGATAAATAATTTTGAAATCTAATAAATATTTCAAAATATTATATTATCTCCTATACGAATTGTTTAAATTTATATTAAATTTAATTTTATAATTATATTTTAATTAATATTAATTATCTATAATTAAGTAAGAGAGAAAAATTAGATGACTCCAATAAATGGCATGTGTCCCTAAATTAGTTTCTTTTATTATATAGTATAGATATAGATTATTTTATCCCAAAGCTGAATAAACAATAAGTAGACCATCTCCGACATTTTTTACTTTCTGCAGTAAATTTATTTATTCTTTATTATTTTTTTGGTTTTTAAGGTTATCTTTAGTTTGATCCCGCCTCCTAGCCCAGTTGGGTATCCCCACGCTGGTTAAGTTGGGCCGGCTTCCTCCTTGGAGGTCGTCGGTTCGACTCCCGGCTGCGGCATACGGGGGGTGGGAAGTCCCAATGATGGATCGTTCCTACCGAGGCATGGTGCGGTCCTGAGGGCAACCCGGTTTTACCCAGGTGTTACCCCAGCGAGTCTCTTGTGTGGGGGCAGTATGGTTTCCGGGCGGAAGTCAGCTTGCGCAACGGCCGGGGCCCGATCGAACATCGCGTCTGTAAGAGCGGGGCTGACGGGGGAATGTCTTTGACATGACCCCGGAGACCAATTCGGTCATGTACAGAGAAAGTCTCATTCCCAAAAAAAAAGGTTATCTTTAGTTTATTATTCTAACTAGTTGATTTTCTGACCCCACGTTGCGACGGGGATCCAATGTCTGCAAAACGCATGCCAACAACGGCAAGCGGATACCAAATATTAAAACATAGATAAAAATGATGTAGTAACGATAGTTACTCCGTCCTAAAAACGATTTAAAAAAATTGAATATATAATAGTAGGACCCACACGTTCTACACGTTGGAAATTCGGTTGTTTTCAGTTCAGTTATGACGTTACTAACACGTTAAAATATGGATGAGCTCGGTACAGGTAACGGCACCGAAAGTACCAATCCCGAAAATAATCGAAATTAGGTACCGGCACCGAAAATGCTCGGTACTATACGGTATGGTATTTGAAGGTAAAAATAAGTAAATACGGGTATGGTGCTAGACCGGTGTCGAACTGAAAGTAACGATTCTGAAAACGCCAAAAGATGGGTACCAAATTGGTACCGAAAATGATTTGGTATAGTAAATTTGGTACCAATGCGATACCGGTTTGATTACAGGATTTGATATCATTTGCTCATCAGTAATTTAAATATCCAAGTTAAATTTACATGTTACAATTCATTTATTACAGAAAAAGACAAAAAAAGAAAACAAAAGAAGTTGTGTATATAAAACCTCATTCAAACGAAATACAATTTACTTACCACGTGTATGAAAATCAATCTAAACGGTGCAATTACTTGCGTTGCTACGTGGCATGAGCTCAAAGGTGATGATGTTAGGGATGAGCTCGGTACCGAAAACCCCCAAAAGTGGGTACTGATACCGAATATACATGGTACGACAATGGTACGATACCAGTATTTCAGAGTAAAAACCGGTACTGAAAATGTCAATAGTCGGTATCGAATCGGTACCGAAAATGTCAAAAGCCGGTACCAAATCGATACCGAAAATGTATCAGGTTTGGTAAATTTGATACCAGTACCCGAAACCATTTGTTTATCCCTATGTGTATTACTGTTCATTTAGTTGTGTTATTAATATATAGGTAAATTTTAACTTTTAATTTAATTTATTATTATAATCAGTTATAAATGTATGAATTTATCTTCTTACTTTTAAGATACAAAATTTTATAAATTTTCAATTATCTTATTATAACGTGTCTATTTTTTTTCTATTTTTTGATATAATATTTTTTCCAAAATCTAGTTGTGGGTGATAAACTAATAATGTATATGTAATTGAAACACGAGCGCATATGCTATTAAAACAACCTAGTTTTTTTATACATAAACTACTATTAAGAATCCCCGAGTTGTAGCGGGAGCGAACATCAATGTCACACTGTTATCAACAACCACCAACACTGAACTTTCAGCGTGTTAATGCGAAGAAACTAAACCGAAACGTAAAACATATAAAAGAATAACTAAGTCAATCTAGGACCCGCACGTTACGATGAATTTGTCAAATGGGAAAAAATAGACGACGTAAAAACGTTTAGCCACACACGCACGTTGCGACGTGTTAACTCGCAAAATTTAGAAGGGAACGTAAAACGAAAATTTTGCGAAAAATGTAAAGTATAGTGGGTGAAAGTTGAAAGTAAAATAGTTGTGAGGTTAAAAGTAAAAAAAATCAAATAGTTTTGAGTTACATGTAAAGATGAAAAGTTTTGGAGTTAAAAGTAAAAAAATCAAATAGTTTTGGTTAAAAGTAAAGAATCAAATAGTTTTGGGTTAAAAGTAAAAACATTGGCTGAATAATACGGCAACACGTGTCCGATAACTCTCAAATATTCCAGATATGTTGGAGGAGAGGAACTATTTTGATAATATTATGAAAGATGTTGAATAGAGGGGTCAAATGTGAATAAATGCCAAAAATTTGGCTTCTGAGGGTCCCTTACGGACCGCAAGCTGAGCCTTACGGTCCGTAAGGCTTTTGAAAAAAAAAACTGTGGGCGCCAAAGGTCCCTTACAGACCGTAACCAACCCCTTATGGTCCGTAAGGGGTGTCGCTGGCATAAGGATGCACTGGTAGTTGCAGCCTGCTGCTCGTGCTACCGTACTCGCAAATTTGCCACCTTTCACCACCTTCGGACACCTGCTAGGACACTTCTCTTTCAGTCTTTTTCCATTCCTAGGCTAATTATTATTCGAAAGTCAAGCAAATTGACTTTTGCTATGACTTTCGGTTCTGACCATTTTGGTCAAGTCAAATTTTGAATCAAACTTGGTTACGTGATCATAATAATGAAGATGTTAATCCCTTGTGATTACACAATCTGAAGATCATGTTAAGTAGGCGAAATAACAAGCACTGCTAGAAAACGTGGTTTTTGTCATGTAATTTTTGGTTACAAAATGGTAGCAATTTCCTTATTGTCACCAGTTTGCCACCGAAAATACGGTGACAAAAACACCCGTGTCAATTGCCCTAATGCCACCAAATTGCCACCATCTTTATATTTTGCTACCTTATTTTACCACCACAAAATTGGTCAAAATTATTTGCCACCGCTTCATGCTTCATGTTTGCTACGCTCCGCCTTGTTTGCCAGCTAGTTTGCCACCGAGTTGTGACGCGTTTTCATACCATTTAGCCACTGATTTGCCACCATTTAACCATCAGTTTTTTCACATTTTGATACCATTTAGCCACCAATATTCCCACCATTTATCCACCAATATTGCTACCATTTAGCCACCATTTGGCCATCGGTTTTTGCACATTTTGATACCATTTAGCCACCATTTAGCACCGATATTGCCACCATTTAGCCATCATTTTTCACACAATTTGCGAGTTATGATACCATTTAGCCACTGATATTGCCACCATTTAGCCACCATTTTTTACACAATTGCAACCATTTGCTACCATTTATTTGCTACCATACAGATATACAGATTACTGGAATATTGGTTTTTAATTCAGATTTCTTTTCTCCCTGCTATTTTCATCAAAATTACATATTAATAAAACTACAAATAATATGAAAAAAGTCTAATAAAATCCCAAAATTATGTAAAACATCTTGTTTTCAAAAGCATATAAAAAATACCAACTAAAATATAAACTAACTAAAATTATCCTAATAAGAGAAACATCTAAACATTCAAAATCAAGTGTTCTAAACATTCAAAACCAAGTGTTTATAGCCTATTTTCGAACCGTAGCTGTTAACATAGCTTCAATTTGTGACATCCTATCAAGCAACGCATCTTTATCCACCTTATCTTTTTCTTTGTCAGCCAACAACCCCGCATAATTCCATTGAACCTTTCTTTTTCTTCGTCTTTTTTCTTAATGAGCTCCTTGATAACTAACTTCAAATTTTCAATCTACAAAATAACCAATGAATAGAATCAAGAAATCAAAATTACCGAAAACTAATAATGGGTCAAGTTGGTTGCAAAGAAAAAAAATACAACTGTGAGCTACAATTTAAGTGCTAGAAGCTAAATAGCATTTTCCAGTTTGTTTACATATTAAGAAGGAAATTATACCTAATTTTAAAAACGTTTTTCTGTATGAAACAACCCGTAAAGAAGGTGTAATCAAATAATTATGAAATTCCTTAACATTCTCACTAATTCAAGAGCATCAAACCTAACAATAAAAAACAACCATCTCAAACCAAACAAACATAATAACAGTGGGAAACGATACAAATGCATAAAAGTTATTAGTCTAAAAGGATTAAAAATACCTCAGGGTCTTCTCTGCTATGTACACACGGGTCACTATCATTGCCTAACCCGTACCCTTTTCCTTTATTCTTGCCCTCAGCTCGTGACCACAAGTCTTTGTCAAATTTTGGATGTTTATTACGTTCTTTCCCATACTTCTCCTCAAGAAAACCTTCATATTTAACCTAAAGGGATAAACACATAATTATATTTTACAAATTTCATTGTAATAAACTTCGTGTTTTTAATTTCGAAATACTTTGTTCAGATTTACTAATCAATTGACTTACCCAAGTCTCCTCTGCCCTAGCATCAACCCATACAAGATTTTCTTCTTGAGTGTCCCCTTCCGAATCAACTTCCAAAAGTAGTGAATTGCTACAACTTAGATCTTTATCCAATGGTCGACTTCCTTTCCTGCAGTGTGATTGCTTAAACGCTTCATGAATCGTCAATTCACGCCCAAGTTTCCTTTCCTGTAGAATTTGGAAGTTAATAAAAATGATAATATTGACATGATATATATGTATATATATATATATATATATATATATATATATATATGTGTGTGTGTGATAAAAGTGGGAAATTAACAATTTTTACCGCTTTTCTTTTCATGGTCACATAGGATTGATGTCACACCCCGACTGCGTTAAAACAACGAAACCATGGCGGAAACGTCGGGGAGTGTTGTAACACAATCATTGTTTCACAACCATGGATACAAAAGTTTCGTTTTATTGATTTATTAAATAATTTACATTGTCTTAATACAAACCAAACAAGTTACACATCGATTATCATTACTATTATGTCACTAAGGCCTCGTCCAGATCCTATGTTAACACGCATCCTAGCAATCAACATCATGCAACACCACCTGAAACATATGTAAAAACAAAGTCAGCAAAGAAATGCTGGCGAGCACATAGGTTTTATGAGAGTATCGGATTCATTGCTCGTTTGCATGTTGCAGTACCTTACTAGACTACAAGAGTCAAAAGTTACAACCTTGTTTTGAAAAGTGTATTGCAACATAATTAACCAACTCAAATCAAGTTGGTTATAGTTTGTAAAATCCCGTAGCCATGATTCTTAACCCAAAAACATTTGTTTAAATAATCCAAATCGTAAATTGTTCTTGTTATAAAACTCGTATTATATCATTTAGAAAACATCGTTATGTGACATCGTTTCAAATCGTTAGCCCAAGTGAACTAAATAATGACACGGAATGTAATATGATAAAAACACTTATATATAAGAAGTATCGGCGGCGTATCTACCATGCTTTTATCATGTTACACCTGTCCCATTAGCTAATCACCACCCAAAACCAATTGTTTGTTCAAATCGTTTTAACTTGTTCCAATCGTTTCCAAAATCGTTTAAATCATCCCAAAATAGTTCTTGTTTTAATTGTGAAAACTACTTCTGGTCGCCTCGTTAATAACAACCAAACATTCGCAACTCGTCCCTCGTCCAACTCGAATTAACAAACCACCAAAGGTAAGTTAACAATCACAGATTCAGTCGTTACCCACATAACCCCCACACATAACCATGGGTGCAGTCTGATAACATGATTTGTCAGATCCTATGGTACCATAACCTAATACTGGTCGGCTTGATCAATGTTAATGAATGTCATTTGTTATGTAATTACAACCAACAAGTTTGTTCACATTATCGAAGTCGTTATTAGTTTAATATAAACCATTTTAATCATTTTCAAAACCATCGTTAAAAACATCGAAATCATTTAACACATATGAATCACCCTAAAACAATCGAAAACAGTAAAATAGGGGAACTATGTACTCACATAGTTACCACAAAACATGTAAAAAGAGGGGACTATGTACTCACATCGAAGTGCAAAGTATCCTCAATCTAAAGAATTCAACAAGCTCAAGTAAACTAGAGAAATCAAGTAGCACCTAATAAACAGATCACCTAGATAAATAATCGACACCTAAATCGGAAGATTGGATAGAATGAGGTCTCGTAAACCAAATGACTATTGGAACTCATGTGATATGGTTTAACAAAGCCTTCATTCTAAATCGAAACCTATTCTAAGTGCTTTTGACCCGTCGTGGCCCATTAAGGTAGATTACGCTACTTTAACGCGTCGTTGGCGCAAAGCGCGTTCGGGACGTCTAACTAGTCCTATGACAAGTATTATATGCCTAAACATGTTGCATAATTAGTTTAAGTGACAAAAGTTAAGTTACATATGCTTAAAATCCAATTATGCATAAAAAGGGCATTTTGGTCATTTTACCTAAGGCATATAAACTACCTATCATACAACTAATTAAACCCAAGTGACCATAAGGTATAACCTCGGAAGGTTATTCCCTATACAACTATGGTCACTAAACATGCTTGGTCAGATCCTAATGATCGACCAAATGGGTCTAGTGCAAAAGTCTAAGCGGTTGTTAAGACCGCTTGACTTACGACTCTATACAAGCACTAGACTAAGAGTGACGAGCTAAACATGTTAAAACATGTTTAACGAAGTTAGAAAACAGGTTTTGATATCAAAACAAAGGGTTTTGATACCCAAGAATAGTTTGGTTGCAAAATACGCATAAATACGCATTTTGACCGAAACTATGACTCGTCACTACGCCTAATCAACGTGGTAATCAGTAGGTATATTCACACGGGACTATAACCATCGTGATTACGCTCACGTTGCAAAGTTTAAACGAACATTGTGTTGACCATAACCTGGTCAAAGCAGAAAGTCAAACACTGTTTGACTTTTACGCTTAAAAAGCAATAAAAGCACGAAAGAAACATACAAAAGGTCCAAGCTAGGAAGATTTTGATCCAATTTGCTCAGGTATGAAGTGTTAAACCCCAACTTAGAGCAATTGAATCAGATTGTGAGTTGAAAGGAATGAAAGTGTTGGGTATTTATAGAAATCCCACAACCGTTAGGATCGTTCCTGGCAATTCGTGCTTCGATCTTAGCCATACACTTGGGCACAAGGTTTTAAAAACAATGGGGACATGAAATACCATTAAATGGTATTGCAAATCTATGATTAAAACCATCAAAAACAGGCTGGAAAGCCAGATTCAATGTTTCTAATCTGGGCTGCTGACGCGGGCCGCGTAAGAATAAGCTTAGGCTTACGCCCCAGGCCTAGCAAGTTTCACAGATTTACAATTTTAGTCTCTGAATGCCCAAAACTTGGTTTTTGATGCATTTTTGACACATTTAAGCCCCGTTAACCCCATTTCAAGGCTCTAAAATGAAGTTACAATATAGGGAACTTAAAATATGCTCAAAAACATCTCGGATGCCGGTTCATTTGGTCGTACGGTTGTGTTATTCCGGTAATTACGACGGAAGTCGTAACAGACGCAAAAACGATCCAAATTAAGCGACGAATGGTATTTTTACACACCAATCACTAAAATAAGATATTTTAATGATTACAAAAATTTTTGGATGTCCGGATATATTCAGAACGTAAGATATGCGCGAAAATGCAAACTTATGCACTTTTTGATGCTTTTAGTCCCTGATTGACCAAAAAGTTTATTTTAGCATACCGAACCCCTCAAAGCCTATTTCTAAGCTATGTAAAGGATATTTATGGTATGTTTAACTTATGATCAAGTTCCGGAATGTTCGTTACTATACAAATCGTTATAGTTTCGCAGTTTGACACAAATAGTCCCTGCGATCGAACAAACTTGATTTTGACACACCAAACCATCCAAAACTTATTTCTAAGTTATGTGAAGGTTATTTAAGGTATGTCAAGCCTATTTCACTATTCCGGAGTGTTTTTCGCGTTAAACTGATTACGTTTAAGCACCAGTTTGCGTATAACCTTCTAGAAAGCGATTTAAAGCTTGAAATCGGAATCGAATTAAATCGTAAAATCATCAAACACAATACTCACATAATAACATCAAAACACATATAATAACACCAAAACACATATAATAACACTAAAACACATATAATAACACCAAAACACATTGTTTTATTAATAATTAACATTGTTTTACATTATACATCGATTACAGAGCACAGTTGTCACAGTCTCCCCTACTTTAGGAAATCTCGTCCCGAAATTTTAACTAGAGGAAGCTTGTGAAAACAAATGCGGATATTTCATTTTCATTTGGTCCTCACGTTCCCAAGTAAACTCTGGGCCACGTTTGGACCCCCAGCGAACCTTGACCAATCGAATCCGTTTGTTCTTCAACTGTTTGACTGCACAGTCCATTATCTCCACGGGTTTCTCGACAAAGTGCATCGTTTCATCAACTTGAATTTCGTCGAGTGGAATGTGAAGATCAGCATTAGCTAAACACTTTCGCAAGTTGGACACGTGAAAAGTCGGATGAATATTTCCAAGCTCTGGAGGTAGCTCTAATCGATAGGCAACCTTTCCAATTCTTTCAACAATCTTAAATGGTCCAACATATCGAGGTGCAAGTTTTCCTTTCTTTCCAAATCTCACCACTCCCTTCTAAGGTGACACCTTGAGTAGGACATGGTCTCCGACTTGAAATTCAAAGGGCTTGCGTCGCATATCCGCATAACTCTTTTGACGGCTTCTAGCTGTCACAAGATTATCGCGAATTTTATTGATTTTATCTGTTGTTTCCAAAATGAGCTCAGGTCCAGTAAGCTGAGCTTCACCGATCTCATTCCAACTGACAGGTGAACGACATTTTCGACCATAGAGAGCTTCGAATGGTGCCATATTGATACTAGCATGATAACTATTGTTGTAAGAGAACTCGATCAATGGAAGATGAGAATCCGAATTACCACCAAAGTCTATCACGCATGCTCTAAGCATATCCTCCAAAGTTTGAATGGTCATCTCAGATTGTCCATCTGTTTGGGGATGATAAGCAGTGCTTAGATTTAATTGGGTTCCCATAGCAGATTGCATGGTCTTCCAAAAATGAGATGAAAATCGAGCATCACAATCAGATATGATATTCAAAGGAACACCATGTTGTGATACAATCTCATCAACATAAATCTTTGCAAGTTTATCAGCAGATAGATCCTCGCAAATCGGAATAAAATGAGTTGATTTCGTAAATCGATCGATAACAACCCAAATAGCATCATGACCTTTAGACGTACGCGGTAATTTAGTGATGAGATCCATCGCAATGTTCTCCCACTTCCAAACTGGTATCTCTGGTTGTACAAGCAAACTAGACGGTCATTGATGTTCAGCCTTGACTTTGAGACAAGTTAGCACCAGGATGGATAGAATATCGAGAATTGTGAGATTCGTCCATTGCCAAGGTGCGAAGGTCGTCTTGTTTCGGAATCCACAAACCATCCTTAAAATAAAATAACCCATCGTCTTTTGCTTCGAGCTTAAGCTCAAGTTGACGTGGTAATTCCTTACCCATCAAATCTTGTGAAACACAAGATTGTTGAGCTTGAAGGAAACGAGTCAGAATATCAGATAGAGCTCGAACAAAATGAAGCTTGTCTCACTCCATTCGACTAAGCGCATCGGCTATGACATTCGCCTTACCAGGATGGTAGTGAATCTCGCAATCGTAGTCGTTCAAGAGTTCAACCCAATGTCGTTGCCTCATGTTCAGCTCCTTCTGATAAAGAATGTGTTGGAGACTTTTGTGGTCTGTGAAAACCACACACTTCGTGCCATAAAGATGGTGTCTCCAGATTTATAGGGCAAAAACCACAGCACCTAACTCAAGATCATGAGTGGTGTAGTTCTTCTCATGAACTTTCAGCTGTCTTGACGCATAAGCTATCAGTTTACCTCGTTGCATAAGAACGCAACCAAGTCCTAGATTCGACGCGTCACAATGGACAACAAAATCGTCATTTCCCTCAGGCAAAGATAGAACAGGAGCATCATAGAGCTTCTGTTTCAACGTTTGGAACGCTTCTTCATACTTGGGTCCCCACTCAAAAGGCTTATTCTTATGAGTCAAAGCAGTGAGTGGAACCACAATCTTTGAGAAGTTCGAAATAAAACGACGATAATAACCAGGGAGACCAAGAAAAGAACGAATTTCTGTAGGTGTCGTTGGTGTATTCCAATCCTTAATTGCAACAATTTTGGATGGATCCATATGAATACCCTGCTTGTTGACTATATGACACAAAAACTGAACTTCTTTAAGCCAAAATTCACACTTGGAGAATTTAGCAAAAAGTTGTTCCTTCTTCAGGATTTCCAATGTCAAACGAAGGTGTTGCTCATGATCGGCTCGAGACTTCGAATAAACAAGAATATCGTCGACGAACACAATGATGAACTTGTCTAAATAAGGTTTACAGACCCTATTCATTAAGTCCATGAAGATAGTTGGGGCATTCGCCAAACCAAAAGGCATGACAGTGAACTCGTAGTGCCCATATCTCGTGCGGAATGCAGTTTTGGGAATATCTTCTTCGAGAACACGAAGCTGTGGATACCCAGAACGCAGATCGATCTTGGAAAAACAGGTAGCACCTTGCAGCTGATCAAAGAGATCATCGATTCGAGGTAGGGGATATCGATTCTTGATGGTAAGCTTGTTAAGCTCACGATAATCGATACATATTCGAAAAGACCCATCTTTCTTTTTCACAAAGAGGACAGGAGTACCCTAGGGCGAAAAGCTCGGACGGATGAATCCTTTATCAGATAACTCTTGAAGCTGTTTCGATAATTCTTGCATCTCCGACGGTGCAAGACGATAAGGTGCTTTCGCAATCGGGCTAGCATTGGGTACAAGATCAATATAAAACTCGACTTGACGAACTGGAGGCAAACCAGGCAGTTCATCAGGAAACACCTCTGGATAATCCCGAACAATCGGAATATCCTGAATACTCTTGCTCTTGCCTTTCTCCTCGGTGACGTGTGCCAGAAAAGTAACATATCCTTTTCGTAAATAACTTCGGGCTTTCGTACATGACATGAGTTTCAAACCTCCAGATGGTTTCTCGCCACAAACCTCTAGGACTTCACCAGACGAAAGAGGAATACGAACGATCTTATTGAAACAAACCACCTCGACATGATGTTTGGTTAACCAATCCATCCCTACGATAATGTCGAAACTCCCAAGTTGCATCGGTGTGAGGTCAACAGGAAAAGATGGTTATCGAGGTTCAATTGACAACCACGAATATAGAATCGAGAACAAGAGGTTTACCAGTAGCAACTTCGACAGATAAGGGTTTCCTTAGATTAGTTCTAGGTGTCGCAAGCAAAGGCTCAAATGACAACGAAACAAAACTTCTATCGGCACCAGAATCGAAAAGAACAGATGCAGGTCGATTGTTAACAAGGAACGTATCATTGACAACCTCGTTGTCAGCTCGAGCCTTGATGTGCATTAGGTGTAATCTATTTTTGATATATATTTTAAGCTCTTTTACACTTTTTAGCCAAGTTTTAAATTTATAAAACACGATATTTACTAACACTAAACACACATATGGGCAAGTGCACCCATCGTGAGCGTAGTATAGTGTTGGTAAGATACCGAGGTCATCCAAGGACACAAGAGCTTTTAGTACTGGTTTATCCTCAACGTCTAATCAAATCAAAAAGTTAGAAAAAGGTTTTTAAACTAGAAAAATAAAACTAACTAAAATGCTGAAAAGTAAAATAAAAATAAAAACAGATAGACAAGATGAAGCACTTGGATCCGACTCGTGTGTAGTGTAACCTTTGATTATTTCCGCACTTTTGCACTTTTTAAGAGATTATCTTAGTAATTGTAGTAGGCCCCTCTTTTGAAGGTGATGTTACCCTTAACCCAGTAGTTTGAGTCAGCAAGGATACAATCCTAAAGGGTCGGATTATTAAAAGATAATTAATTAAGTTATTAATGCATAATGTGGTAGGCCCCTCTTTTGAAGGTGACGTTACCCTCGGCTAAGTAGTCTGAGTCAGCAGGGATATAGTCCTAATTAGCCGGGTTAAAGTTTTAATAGTAGCTTACATATGAGGGGATCAAAGAGTTTGGACCCCCGCCATCCAATACCGGTGGGTATTGAAGGAGGTCCTACTAAATTTGACCCAGGTCCTTGAAGGATCTATACACTGAACAAGGCAAGACTCTTACCAAACCGTTCCCTTAACCCTCGACCAGGTAGCCAACATATCTCCATATAGACTGTGGAGATATGAATGGTGAAAATCTTTTATTTTATATAGACAGTAAAATAATGCCAAGACACCACAGACAAACGATAAGGAAGAATCACCTTCAACATAAGAAACTAGTTATTAAAGTCATTAATACGTAACCAAATAAAAAGTGCGAAAAGATTAAAAATAAAAAGTATTACACTAAACACTTGTCTTCACCAAGTGATGTAAGAGACTTAGGCAAACATGGCCTTTGATTGTCAAGAACTCTTACGATCAATCTTGGATCCCGAGACGACTCACACACTCTATGATGGATGATGGATGATGGATGATGGTGGTGGATGATGGTGTTGTGATGGTGGTGGTGGGTGGGTGAAGTGTGAGAGAGGTGGTGTGCCAAGGGATGGTTTGCAAATGAGCCAAGCACCCCTATTTATAGCCTGAACAACAGCTCGGGCACGGCCCCATGTCCATTGGGCACGGCTCCGTGTCCATCCTCCTTCTCTTTCTTCATTAATTGCAGTTTGTCTGCATTAGTTGACCATGCCCCCATGTCCGCTGGGCATGACCCCGTGTGTAGAAGCGTATCTGTACTATCAAGATTTCCCTAGATTTTGTGAATCTTAGAGTTGACCACGGCCTCGTGTCCGCTGGGCACGCCCCCGTGGTGGGTGATAGAAGCTTCTACAACTTTGTCTTTTCTGCAGACACTTGGGCATGCCCCCGTGCTCACTGAGCACGGGGCGTGTTCAGCCTTTTGTTCTCTTGTTTTGCTTGGGAAGATGCTGTCCGGGGGTCGGGCATGCCACATTTGTTCCTTTTCTTGTATTTATGTTAGAATTAGATGCCTTTTTGCTTCTTTTGTTCATTTGAGCTCATTTAATCCTGAAAATATAAAAGGAAGACAAAAACACACTTTTTCCAACATTAGTACTAAAAAAGGGTTAGTTTTATGCCACAATTGATGTAATTCATATGTTGCATTTTGTGCACATCAAATACCCCCACACTTGAATCTTTGCTTGTCCTCAAGCAAAACTCTTTATAATGTGGCTTTACACTCCCAAATGGAACGGGTAGAAGAGAAGGTTTTTGGGCTTGTCATAGAGTGTTCGGATTTCCAAGATTCTTTATTAAGTTTTATTTTTATTTATTTACAATCCTATTTGTCATGATTTATTAAAAACATTACATAAGATAAATTACTTATAAGGGCATAACATGTCTTTTTAAAATTCCATTTATATACAAGTTCACATACCTCGCGGGGGATCACTCAACACTCGGCCGAAGATGTATTTTAGTGAATCACTCGAGAGCGGCATGGAACTTACTTCTACCATAAGCTTGCCAAGCAATCAATCCTCCTCCTTTTTAACTATATACCTTTGTAAATATCAAGAGGACTTTTTGGGTGAAGGGTTAGGCTTGGGTAAAAAGTAGGTGGTTGGGTTAGTGGTTAGTAAAAGGGCGAAAGGCGTAAAAAGCATCGGTTTTTGTAAGACTTGTTATTATTTTGTAATTTTTTATTTTGATGAAGCCATTCTTCAAATAAATTTCTTTTTGATAGACTTGTTTGCTTATTTCTTTTGGCTTCATCATCATCATTTTTTTCAACATAAGCAAGTCATAAGAAAAACCGAGCTTTGTTACTAAAATAAAGGGTCTAGAATGAAAAAGGGTTTTGGTGGGTAAAAGGGTGTTTGTTTTGGGTTAAGAAATGAAAAGGTTTAGGCTCAAAGGGGTTAACTAGGGGGATTTTGGGTAGGTGGTAAAAAAGAAAAATAATGGTGTAGAAATAAAAAGGGTTAGTCCTAATGCCTCCGTCATTTACTTACTCGGGTTTAAGTTGGTAAGGACCGGGAATGTATCATCGTGGCAAGTTCTAGAGTCGTAAGAACCAAGCGGCTATTCACACAAGAAACGAAAAATGAGCATTTAGTTTTAAGATATGTATTAGTATGCTCAATAAAGGCTCAAAACTCACTTTTTGTGGGAATAGGTTTTTATGTGATCAAGTATATATAATCGAATTTTAACTAAACTTGTCATGCCGTTTCATAATTTTCTTATGTTGGTTCTTTTTATCATGACGCTATCGGTTGTAAATTTGTAAAAATATAACCTTTTTTAGAACTTGAAATTCCCAAAATAAACCTAGACAAGTAAAAGAAATGAAAATTTTTGAAAGAAATTTGGGGTGATTAGCGGTTCCAATAAAGTTTTGTGTAAGGCTTGTAATTAGGACTTGCAAGATTCAAGGTTTTAGCATCCCCTCCACACTTAAATTACACATTGTCCTCAATGTGTCCCAAAAAATAAGTTCTTAGGTTGATTGAATGTGAAAAAAGGTGTGAAAAAGCAAAAATTTATGTTACTGGGCGTCGGGACACGGCCCCGTGTCGGATGAACATGGCCCCGTGTTCAGAGTGCCAGTAACGAAAACTTACAGAAGGTGGATAAGGGGGCGTGTTGGCTGGGCACGACCCCGTGTCTGGCCAAAATCTTCAGAATTAAACAAACAGCAGGTATGGGGAAGTGGGCACGGGGGCGTGTCGGCTGGACATGACCCCGTGTAGACAATCTGCAAAGGTGAAAAACAGGTTTTTGGCTTCGCTTTTGCTGTACCGGCTTTAGTGGTACTAATATTTAGTACTCTAAGCCTCGGATGTACCTGTTTTATCAATAAACACTACTCCAAACCATAGCAAACATCCTAAATTACCATAGTTCAACATCCACATCACCAAGTTAAAAAGAAAAAACAAATGCAGAAAGTAAAAAGAGTTAAAGGAAAGTAAATTGTTCAACACACGGCACGCAAGCCGGAAATTGTTCAAAAGAAAAGAGGGTTAACCTGTGGAACCTCCTACCAGCTGCTCCTCCCGCCTAGTCCATGTCCTCGTCTTCATCATCACCTCCTCCTCCGTGCTCCGCCATGTACTCCCGGATGTTCCCGATGTCATCCTGAATGTCAGAGATGTTCATCTCAATTGCTCCGACCTGGGTGTACATGTTACTCGCCATATTATAGGTGTTCCTGGTGCACATGAGGTTTTCCTGCAATAAATCATGTAAACTTTGGAAGTTAGGAAAACCACCTCCTTGTGAGAAGGACTGGCCCGGATCACCATGGGGCGGGTATTGGTATTGAGCAGGTGGTTGGCACTATGGAGCGTGAAGGACGAGTGCCTCTTGCGGGTTCCATGCATGCCCTTGGACTCTTTGGAAGCTAACCGACACGTCTTCGGCTTCATAAATCAAGTTGATGGAGCGGCAGATGTGTGTGTCCCCTCTTCCCGACCATGGACTCTTCTGGAAAGATCTGGGCATGTTCACGAAGTTCCTGAAGAGACGGTATATCCACCCCTCGAAGAAGATAGGGGTTGGAGGAGTAGCAAGCCATTTCCAATGCATGTTTCGGAGCAGGAGGTATGGAACATCTAGGTGTATGCGGTTGTGAATGCAATGAAGGACCACCAGATCTCTTAACCCAATGACGCCACTGCTATCATGCCTTTGACTAAGAGAGTAAGTGAGGACCCTATGGATGTAGCAGTAAAGAGGGTCCCTCAACTTAGTGCTCTTAGTGCTACTTGGGTTGTAGATTCCTTCTCCTATTTGAGCCCAAGCGGCTTGGCGTTCGTTTTCTCCTAGTTCACGTAGCCCTCCGGTGTTTTCTTCATTACCCGCATCTTCCTTCGCATACAACCCCACTATCGACCCAAACTGTGCCATTGAAATCGAGTACTTGGTCCCCCCACATCGGAATTCCACCCCATCATTGTCAAATGGGTCGCACCTTGAATTGAACACGAATGTGCTATAGAATTCCAGATTATACTTTTGGACCGAGCGAAGGCGAGTAGTTAGGGCGACTCTTAGTGGCTCGGTGACTAGGTTGTTGAAACGGTCCCATTGGTTCACTGCTCCTAAAAGTTCCATGCACGCTTGTCGTGGGTATTCCTCCGGCCTGGCTCGAAGCACATCGTATCTTGCCTTAGCATCTAGCTCATTTGCATCGAACCTTGTGAACTTCTTGGACATCTGAAAGATTACACCAAACAATTAGCACGAAACAGTGAAATTTTCAGAAAAAACTGAAAACAGTTAGCTGGACACGGCCCCGTGTTCAGCGGACACGACCCCGTGTCCAGACGTCTGTTACTCAAAAATTTCATTTTTCGACCCGGTCCCGAAAACTTGAAAATTTTTGGTCCAGTAGGTGCGGTTTTCCCCGAAAATGAAACCCCAAGTGCCGTTTTTCCCAAAACAAACCGTTTACCCCTTCAATTTTATCTTTTTCGGTTCAAAAACAAGGGTTTGGGGTTTTTGTGAGAAATTAGGTGAATCTATGAACAATACAAGTGGATTTACTTCCTATAACACTAATCTAAGCTAATGCTAACAGATTTATGCAAAAATTTGAGGTTCGATCCGGAAGAAGTTCAAGAACCCTAGATTTTCCCCAAATTTTTGATGTTTTAACTACATGCAAGTGCTTAATCTAACTACTAATGATGATAGAATCATACCTTGATGTTGTTAGAACTAGAGGAGACGTCGAAATCTTGCAGAAAAATCGCCTGAACCAGAGAGTTTTCGGGGAAACGGGGTGTGTGGAATGAAGAAACTGCTATGAAAAAGGGGTTTTATCCCGACAGTCGCGCGGACACGGCCCCGTGTCCAGCGGACACGGCCTCGTGCCGAGCGATTTTTTTAAGTGCTCGTGTGAGTGCCCTGTTTTCCCAAAACTTGGTTAGAAGACTTACCGATTAAGATGTCAACCCGCTTGTTCGTAACTTACCAGGTATGATGTTGATGCTTTTACTCTTTGACCGTTTGAAGCGAGATTTCTTCCTCTTCACCCTCAATGAATCCTTGATAGAGCTTCAGCCGTTGGCCATTGACTTTGAATGGGATTCCATTCTGAGATTTAATTTCTACTGCACCGTGTGGGAAAATATGGGTGATGGAAAAAGGTCCTAACCACCTAGACTTTAGTTTACCCGGAAACAATCGAAGTCGTGAATTAAACAATAGAACCTGATCTCCTACTCGAAATTCATTAGGTTTAATGTGTTTATCATGCAAATTTTTCATTCTTTCCTTATAAATTTCAGAGTTAGAGTATGCATAATTCCTTAATTCGTGTAATTCATTTAATTGACAAAATCGATTTTTACCGGTAAATTCTAAACCTATGTTTACATTTTTAATTGCCCAGTAGGCCTTGTGAGCTATTTCTACTAGCAAATGACAACTTTTTCCATAGACGAGCTTATATGGGGTTGTACCTATTGTTGTTTTATAAGCAGTTCGAAAAGCCCATAAAGCATCATCTAATTTATCGGCCCATTTCTTTTTATTTAATCCTACGGGTTTTTCAAGTATTCGTTTTAAACCTCTATTAGTCACTTCGGCTTGTCCATTTGTTTGAGGGTGATATGCTGTTGAGACCCTGTGATAGACCCCATATCTTGTTAAAATTTTTTCAAGTTGATGATTACAAAAATGGGTTCCTCTATCACTTATTAATGCTTTAGGTGTGCCAAAACGAGAGAATAATTTTTTCAGAAATCTTACCATGACTCTCCCATCGTTTGTTGGAAGTGCCTCGGCCTCGGCCCATTTAGACAAGTAATCTACCGCCACAAGTATATATTTGTTTCCTTTTGATGGTTGGAAAGGTCCCACAAAGTCGAGTCCCCACACATAAAAAATTTCACAAACAAGAATGCCATTTTGTGGCATTTCGTTTTTGGAAGAAATATTACCTGATCTTTCGCAAGCGTCACATGTCTTGACAAGACTCTGGGCGTCTTTGTAAATGGTAGGCCAATAAAATCCTGAATCAAATACCTTTCGTGCGGTACTAGCGGCACCATGATGTCCTCCGTATGGACCTTTATGACAATGGCGGAGAATTCTTCTTGCCTCGCTACCATGTACGCTCCGTCGGATGAGTTGGTCGCCACACATTTTGAAAAGATAAGGATCTTCCCAAAAGTAATGCTTTACATCAGCAAAGAATTTCTTTCTTTGGTGATGTGGCCATCCTTTGGCGACTATACCGCTAGCTAGGTAGTTAGCATAGTCGGCATACCATGGTTCTTCTCTGTATTCCACCATTTTTAGGGACTCTGTTGGAAACTTTTCGTTGATTTTCTCGTCCCTGGTTGCCTCCAAAGCTGGGTCTTCTAAGCGCGAAAGATGATATGCTGCGGTGTTTTCTGTCCTCTTTTATCTTTGATTTAAATATCAAATTCTTGGAGGAGTAAAATCCACCGAATCAAACGTGGTTTAGCATCCTGTTTCTTGAAAATGTATCGAATGGCTGCATGATCTGTATAGACTATTGTTTTAGAAAGAACAAGATAAGAACGAAATTTATCAAAAGCAAATACCACAGCTAGTAACTCTTTTTCAGTTGTTGTGTAATTTTCTTGTGCATCATTAATTGTTTTACTAGCATAATAAATTGGGTGAAAATGCTTTTCTTTTCTTTGTCCCAAGACTGCTCCAACTGCAAAGTCACTTGCATCACACATGATTTCGAAAGGTAATTTCCAATCAGGCGCTATCATGATAGGTGCATCGACTAGCATTTCCTTGAGTGTTAGAAATGCTTGATTGCAATCCTTGTCAAAGATGAAAGGGGCATCTTTATCAAGTAATTTTGTTAGAGGTCTTGAGATTTTAGAAAAGTCTTTGATAAACCGCCTATAAAATTCGGCATGCCCTAAGAAACTTCTGATTGCTCTAACGGAGGATGGTGGTGGTAATCGAGAAATAGTGTCTATTTTTGCTCGATCAACCTCCATTCCTTCGCTTGAGATTTTGTGACCGAGTACTATCCCCTCCATGGGCGAGGTTAGTTTCCTCACATCGGGATAGCATTCGTTCAAGGTTATCGAGGCATTGGTCATATGAATCTCCAAAGATAGAAAAGTCGTCCATGAAGACTTCCATTGTCTTTACTATCATGTCATGGAAGATGGCCACCATGCAACGTTGGAAGGTTGCGGGGACATTACATAGACCGAATGGCATGCATCGATAAGCAAAAGTTCCATAGGGACATGTGAATGTTGTCTTTTCTTGGTCTTCGGGTGCTATCGGGATTTGAAAGTAACCTGAAAAACCATCCAAGAAACAATAAAATTTATGGCTGGATAATCTATCTAACATTTGGTCAATAAAGGGCAAAGGAAAGTGATCTTTCCTTGTTGCTTCATTTAACCGTCTATAATCTATACATACCCTCCATCCTGTGACGGTTCTCGTTGGTATTAATTCATTCTTTTCGTTAGTTATTACCGTCATATCTCCTTTCTTTGGAACTACTTGGACGAGACTTACCCAAGGACTATCGGAGATAGGGTAAATAAGTCCGGTGTCAAGTAATTTGATGACTTCGTTTTTAACCACTTCTTGGACATTTGGATTTACTCTACGTTGTGGTTGTATTACCGATTTGTAGTCATCATTCATTAAAATTTTGTGCGTGCACATGGAAGGACTTATTCCTTTAATATCTACATGCTTCCAAGCGATCGCATTTTTGTGTTTTTTCAAAAGTTTAATTAATTTTTCTTTTTCTACATTACTTAATTTAGACGAAATAATTACAGGTGATTTACCATCCTTGTCTAGAAAAGCATATTCCAAACCTTTCGGAAGTTATTTGAGCTCAAGAGGTGGGTTTTTAGGAGACTCCTTATTGGGTTGCTCATTTTGATCAAGAACTTTAAAAGTTTGTTCTATGGCGACCTCTTCTTCAACAAAGTGGTCAATCTTTTCATTTGTATCGGGTGGTTCATCTTCATCTTCAATTAGGGGGTCATTATTGCCAAAAGGATATTTCATTGAACGCTCAAGATCGATGCTCCTTTTGAATGCCCCTAATTGAAGAGATAGATTGTTGTACTTCCGGTTTTTCAAAGCTTCGTGGGTTTTTACAAAAGGTTGTCCCAATACTAGAGGAGCGTCATCGAGGATGACAAAGTCAGTTGGGATTACCATTTGATTTGTTTGAACCAAAACATCCTCAACTACACCGATTGATTTTATTACTTTCCGATTGGATAGAAAAATGGGTATTTAAAGTGGAGAAAAATCACTAATACTTATTTTTTCGAAAATGTAATTAGGCATTATGTTAACACAAAGATCTTTATCAATTGTAACATTACTAATAAAGGAATTTTGAAAAAAACATGGAACCGGTGTAATGTTGATTTCAAATGGGTCTTCTTTTATTAGCGAAGTTTGGTCGTTAGTTAACTTAATATTTACCGTTTCGTCAATTTTAGTGTTAGTGTTTAACTCTTTTAAAAACTTAGCATGAGTGGGTACTAAACAATGATTTTCAAAAGAAGGTGACAAGAGATTAATTTCTTCAAAATTAGACTCTTCTTGAATTTTAACGTTAACGGACTCACCTTTTTCGTTGTTTAACTCATGTGTCGGTTTTTCACTTATTTGTTCTTCCATTTTTACCTCTTCAACTATCTCTTCTTTATTACGAGTTAATTCTTCTCTTGCGCGGGACTCCTCTTCCCTTGCGCGAGATTCTTTTATGTATCGCTCGATAGTCTTAAGGTGTTCTAATATCCTATCGGTTACGTCAGCAATAGAGTAAGGATCGGGATTTTCAAAGCTTGAATCCGGATGTTCGATCCTTGGTTCCTCATAGTACTTGTTTTGGTCAAAAATTACCGAAGCAATTAAGTGATCAAATTAGTTAAGTGAGGTAGTGTGCTTGAAAGGTGTGTCTAAAATATTCAAGTTAAGTTACTTGCAAAAACAGCTTGAGGATACGGCTCAGGATACAGAGTTGTATCTATGATCAAACAATGAGCAAAAAAGATAAAGGGTGACACAGGATATACGAGGAAAGCCCTTGATCAATCTAGATCACCGGCACAAAACCTCGGGAGCTGACAATCGTAGCTGCCTTGTTCTTCTATTACTTCAAATGTCAGGATACAGTGTAGGATATGATGCGGATCAACTAGGTGTTACAACGTGATTTGATTACAAGTGTTGATGTGTAGTGATTGCTAGTAACTAGAGAGTAAAGTGTGCGGATGAAAGTGAGTGCCTTAACTTGATCCGATCATACTATTCATAGGTAAACGAAAACAACTAACTATCCTAAATAACCGGGATGCTCCGAATATTCCCAAGTAAACGTTGCAGTCCTGGTCTTTCGGGATCAACGTCTTTATTTCAACCGATTTGCCCGAGTCTTGGGGGGAAGAAGTCTTCTTGAATGTTGGAGACTTGTACCTCTTAATCTGCACGTGATTAATTCAGTCAATACCAGGATATCGTACCAGGATGTTACCAATATCCTGATCCGGTATCCTGATCATAAATAAACAATCAAAACCAGAATATTAGTCAGAATATATGCTCAGAAAATGACCCATAACAATGTCCCAAAATATACCAGTTGGAATTCTGAATTCAAACAGATATATTTTTAAATTTTATCACCTGGATCGAGGTAATCAATACGACGAGACCTTTGAAATGACAATGTGCAACTTCCAAGATGCTATTTACTCTTTACCCCCTTATCACTCAGCCAATAACTAGCCGAAATAGTTGGTATTATGATCATCACTTCTCAAGCGGATCTCAGGTATTTCTCTCATCTTCTCTGTTTTTCCTTTCTTTGGATTTCTGGTTTCTCGGCCGATACCCTTTATGGCATCTCGAACAAGATCCTGGTCGAATAAGCCAGTCGCAGACCTAACGAGTCAGAACCTCATACGAGAACCTCAAAACGAAATCTGCTCCTTCAATAACGCTGACATCGCCGCCCTGAAGGATTCTGGTGCATTCCCTGCTGGAGTGGTCATACGCCCTTTTGATCGGGAAGTCCGATCAGACGCATCGTCAAATGAATGGGTCTGCTTCCTTGCCTATCTTTTTTCCTTGGGACTCCAGTATCCATTTCCACCCTTTGTCTCTCGTTTCTTTGAGCTTACCGGCCTTAGTAATGCCCAAACCATGCCAATGGTTTGGCGAGTTTTAATGGTGCTGAACAAGATTAAATCTCGTCACTGCCCTGACCTGTGCATCGAAGACCTCCCCATAGCATACCGGTTGAGGTCCCATGGTAATAGCCGCTTTCTTTTGTTCTCCACTTCCAAGAGCCCTCAGTCCTTAAGGCCACCAAGAACAAAGACCGGTGGCAGCGAAAGTTCTTTTTCGTAAAAAGAGACTCTATTGACAAGGGTTTTGATCTGCCAGTTAGATGGTTAACCAATCTAGGGTTTTAGGAATATCCCCAAGTGTATCCTTAAACTATATCCTAGACTTATACCCTGATATTTTTGTGCAGCGAATTTCAGAGATCTAGCATCCCCAAGCGCGGAATTAGAGTCCAGAATCAAAGAAATATACCAACTTCCTGTTAGTGAAAGAACCTTCTCCCCGTCTCTCACAAACTCAAGCCAAAAATCAAGTTCAGAGATGTCTGGTAAGCACACAATTATAATGATTGTAAAGTACAAGAGTTGCAAATTGAACATTTCTTCCCTTATTCAGTGCCAGTTATCAACCTTGAAGGCTTCCAACTCGACGAGTTGGATAGTTATTCCAGTCTCGCACCTGTTAAGCAGAAATCCATCCTGAAGTAATCCGTTACACTGAAGCCTACCAGTTCGAAGATGACTTTCCGCTCCCAAAGCTCCTCCAGCATCTCGGACCTGGGCCTCCAGCTCCCGGAAGAGAAAGGAAACAGAGCCTCCTGCTACCCCCAATGCATTCCCATTTGAAAATCATGGGTTTGCAGAGTCCAGCAAATTCATGACCGGCTTCCTCAACCAGGTAAACATCCTAATCCATATCCTGCAACATATGCTGGTTACTAAATTTGTTAATACTTGTTTCTTTATTTTGCAGGGTCTTGAACGTCTGATTTTCCTTTACGAGGATGCATGCGGCTCGAACGTCATGCTTGAAAGCGAGCTGAAAAAGGCCGAAGCCACTATCGCAGACCAAGCAGCAATCGCCACCGCTAAATCCGAGCACTACGAGGCCAAATACAAGGCAATGGCCCAAGAGCAGCAGTCCACCATCCAAAAGGTCACCCAGGATGCTCAGGCCAAGATCGACGCCGCCCAAGTCCAACATGAGCAGGCTATGGCTTTGTATCGGGAGAGCCTCAAGAACTCTGTTGTCATCTCCCTTCTCCAGGCCAGACTGAAAATGGCTTATGAGGCAATGGCTTTGGGCTTTCAATGCCCCTCTTGGAACACCAAGGCTTGGGAGGCGAAACTGAGAGATCTTGGGGGAAATCTTGTGGAGCCTCCTGCCAAATCTGCTGTGGAAGAACCTGCTAAGGTGCCTGATGCTAGTGCTTCAAAGGATGCCGGTGGTGTTGCTGGGACAGATACTGGAGAGAATGCTGGTGGAGAGGATGCTGCTGATGATGCTGATAGGAATACTGGGGAGGATACTGGTGGAGATGTCATGGTGAAGGAGGGAGCTGCCCCTTAAATGTAGCGATGTGGGCGATGATGGATATATTTGCCAAGGCCGGAGCCCACTTTTTTAAATTTCATGGTTGTGGTCTGTTTAAACAATTTACTTTCCCTGTCGTTGAACAATTTACATTTCCTGCACTAGAACAATATGATGACCAAAGGTGGATGGGCCCTGGGTTTCAGGACGAAGCCCTTGGTCATCAATTAGTATAGAATGTTTTGAACGATGCAACGGTCGAAGGTGGATGGATCTCGTTTTGAGATGAAACCTTCAACCATTGCGTAAATACGATAAAAACTAATCATGCTTTTGGCGGATGGGCCTCGGTTTGAGGTGAAACCAAAAGCACAACTTTTGACTTGTTAATAATATAACAACCTTTTGACTTATTTGTTATTGCCTTTTAATTTTTTGTCATACATTACTTAGTTTAGATTTTAGTTTTGCACAATTAGTGAAAATATCTCGATCAATATACTCAATGGTATCCTACGAAGGCCTTTGGCAAATAGAACTTCTCAAAATCCACATAATTCGGACAAAGTTTCAAAAAGTAGTTTATTCTTTAAAATCTCAAATAATTTAAAGTTTTCAAAGGAAAAAAGATGGTTTACTTAGCATTTATAAACAAATTCAACTCTGATTTTTAAACCTAAGTATTGTATCTCAAATATCCCAACCAAATATCCTGAATCACATCCTGAGAACATATTTCGAGAACATATCCTAAAGATATATCCTAATCAACATAGTTTCAAAAGTTTAAACAAG
This sequence comes from Helianthus annuus, assembly GCF_002127325.2. NCBI lineage: Eukaryota > Viridiplantae > Streptophyta > Magnoliopsida > Asterales > Asteraceae > Helianthus > Helianthus annuus. The sequence goes on along the minus strand of NC_035446.2, from coordinate 14,048,973 downwards.
TTGTGTAAGATTCACAAAGGAAAGATCATACCAGGAATAGAGTGTAACCCTAGTACCAAACTTCAACCCTTCTTGTGATTCCTTCTACTAAGATGTCCCCAGGCTTAGTGCACTGGGTTCAAATCTGACTCTTTGTGCCTTACATAATCGCCTTAGGAGGAATGTCCCCTATGCACGAAATCTTCCAACACTTAGAAAAATTTCTTAGATTCATGTTTAACTGCATAGACAGTTATTGTGTTACATGAACTAGTCCCACCACCTTGAACTATCCCTGGACAACTTGCGCTCCAGCCGGGTTGTTTAAACCCAATTCGTGAGAAAGGTGAATACCTTTAAACCTGTGAAGGGATCAGGATCCCTTATACGTGAGAGAGGGGGCCTAATCCTCTAATCTTTCGAAGTATCCTGAGTGTGTATCTTGGAGCTATATCCCGAAGCATATTCTGCAAAACAATTGTAAGCTAAGGTGGGTGCTAGCGTGGCTAACACCCCTCCGATGCTTAAGTCAGTAACGGGTTCAAAACAATAATATTAAACATATTAAAAGAGATAATATACCATCCTGAGTTAGAAATTACATTCCTAACTCACTTGAAATAGAGCTTCAAATGTATAGCATTCCAGGATCTTGGTAGCATATCCCCCTCCATATTCTTGAGTCGGTATGCTCCTTTTTCCTGATTCTGATTCAATCTCATAGGGTCCTTCCCATTTTGGGGCCAGCTTCTCGTCAGTAGGATTAGTAGTATTCTGAAAAGCTTTTCTTAATACCTAGTCTCCAACCTGGAATCTTCTAGTCCTTATATTCTTATTATATGCTTTGGATATCCTTTGTTGATATGTTGCCATCCTTAGCGTTGCTGCATCTCTTGTCTGATCAATAGTATCTAATTCCTGGCATAGGATTTCAGGATTCTGCTCAGGATCCCGGAGGCTGGATCTTGCTGTACGTATTACCATTTCAGTCGGGATCACCGCTTCTTCTCCAAATACCAAGGAAAACAGGGTTTGGCCAGCTGCACTTTTTATTGTCGTTCTATCAGCCCATAAAACAAAGGGTAATTCTTCTGCCCATCTTCCTTTTTTGGCTCCCAGTCTCTTTTTCAGGTTGTTGACAATTATCTTGTTTGAGGATTCTGCTTGTCCATTCGCTTGAGGATGTACTGGTGTGGATGTGATCATTTTGATTCCCCAACTCTTGCAGAAGCCAGTAGTCCTCTTACTTATGAATTGAGATCCATTGTCACAAATTATTTCAGCTGGTACACCAAATCTAGTCAGTATATTCCTTTTTATGAAGGATACCACTTCCTGATCTCTGACTTGAACAAATGCTTCAACTTCAACCCACTTAGAGAAATAATCAGTCATTGCTGGCATGAAGACTTTTTCTCCTGGAGCTTTTGGCAATTTTCCTACTATATCCATTCCCCATTTCATGAACGGCCAAGGAGATACAATAGGATATAATGGCTCTGCAGGCTGATGTAGTATGTTGCTATGTCTTTGGCATGCATCACATTTTCGAGCATATTCTGCAGCATCTTTTCTCATGGTAGGCCAATAATATCCTGTTCTTAATACTTTTGAGAATAACGACCTGCCCCCAGTGTGGTTACCACAATCCCCTTCATGGATATCTTGAAGCACTTCTTTGGTCTCGGGATCCTCCAAGCACCTCAGATATAGACCTGCAAGAGATTTCTTATATAAAACATTATTTATAATAGTAAATCTTGATACCTTCATCCTAAATGCCTTAGGATTCTCATCCTTGGGGATGTGTCCTTCCTTGAGATATCTTGTGATTGGAGCCGTCCAGGATCTAGGACCCTCTTCTGGATACTCAGCACCAGGATCCTGAACACTTACTACCTCCTTACCCTGAGGATCCGTCGCAGGATACAGGATATGAAATATTGGTATTTGGGTCCCTTCTGGTATTCTGACTGATGATCCCTGATGTGTATAAAATGCAACATATAAATTACATCAAATAAGACATAAAACTAACCCTTTTTAAGTACTAATGTTGGAAAAAGTGTGTTTTTGTCTTCCTTTTGTATTTTCAGGATTAAATGAGCCTTAATTAACAAAAGAAGCAAAAAGGCAGCTAAATCTAACATAAATACAAGAAAAGGAACAAAAGTGGATTGCCCGACCCCTCGACAGCATCCTCCCAAGCAAAACAGAAAAGGCAGAAGACTGAACAGGCCCCGTGCTCAGCGAGCACGGGGCCGTGCCCAAGAAGCAGCAGAAAAGACAAACATGTAGAAGCTTCTATTGCTCACCACGGGGGCGTGCCCAGTGAACACGGGGGCGTGCCCAAAGTACTGCAGGCGTAATAATTGTAATTGCGAATTACAATTAATGAGGAGAGATAGTGTCAGACAGGCACGGGGCCGTGCCCAGGCCTCTGTTCAGCCTATAAATAGGAGTGCTAGGCTTCATTGCAACTCATCCCTTGGCACCACCTCTCTCACACTTCATCCACCACCCACCACCATCACAACACCATCATGCACCACCATCATCCATTGTCCATCATAGAGTGTGTGAGTCGTCTCGGGATCCAAGATTGATCGTAAGAGTTCTTGACAATCAAGGCCATGTTTGCCTAAGTCTCTTACATCACTTGGTGAAGACAAATGTTTAGTATAATGTTTTGGTCAAAAATCACTTAAAGATAATGCAACCAAACTTTATGTAAACGGGGAATGATGCTTGGTATGATGAACAAAGTGAAGGATCACTTAAATGTAAAATGCACAGTTGACACAAGGATTTATACGAGGAAAAAGCCCTTGATCAATGATCTCCGGCATAAAAAACCTCGGGTGATGGAAATTACCGATCACCAAACTTCAATATAACAAATAATGGTTACAACTTTGGGTGGTAACGAGCTAGGTACAAGGATCACTATAGTATCGTGTGTCAAAGCGTGTGAGAAATGTGTTGTGTCTTCCGAATGTGGAAGAGTGCTATTTATACAAGTGTGAGTGGTCGTATTTTAGGTAAATAACCTAACTATTAGCTCGTTACCCCTTTAGGAATAGAAGTAAATCTAGCCTAAATTATCGCCCTTAAATTATGCTGAGTTTCCATATCGTCCACAACGTCCATCTTCGATTATGCATATGCCAAAGTTGTAAAGACGAGTTCCTTGTTTACGTTGCTAAGAGCGGATCCTACTCGAAATTCCTGCAAGATAACATTAAATCCAAGGAGAACAACTGTTAGTATAAGGATCCCTAGGATGGTCCGTGATCCTGATCCTGGAACTCTTCTGAGGATCACTTATCTGCCAAAGAATCAAGGATCACTGGTTAGGATCGCATGTAAGGATCATAAGTCATAAAAATCCAGCCCTAACAATTGCCCCCAAAATATAAGGAGTAATATTGTAAATAAACGAGTTGTATTTTGTTTGATCTTATCCGCAACAAGTTAACGGATAACTAGCCGTTGGAGACGGACTAGCCGTTGCAAACCTTACGTCACAGAAGTGACAGCCCTGCAAATCATCATTATAAATAGGAGTTAGAGATAGGATCAATTTGCATTTAAATTCAAGAGAGACTCCCTTTATATTCTCGTCCGAAGATCAACCAGGTATCTCTTTTCCTCTTTCTTCCTTCTCTTACTCTGTTTTTCTATCTCTTTCCATCATTCTGCAAAGATGTTGCTCCGGAACTCCGCGCATAAGGATCCTAAGAAGAACAGCCCCTTGAAGGGTCAAGGGATCATCAAAGATTCTCCCACCGAGAGGTGCTGTTTTACCGATCCTCAGGTCGACAGAATCCGTCATTGTTTTCCGGCGAACACCATCTTCAAGTCTTTTACTCCCACTGCTTTGAGTGATTTTATTTCTGATACTTGGGTAGCTTTTCCTGTTACTCCGTTCTTGATAGGATATTCGTATCCTTTCCCACAGTTCACTCAATCCTTCTTCTCTCTCACCGGCATCTGCTATATCCAAGCCATGCCCATGATCTGGAGGGTGTTATATACCCTTGAAAGGATCATTGAACAAGAGGGTATTGACCTTGGTATGGCGGAGCTGGCTGAGATGTATGATCTTACCACTTTCGGATCCCATCGTTATTTGTTTAAGCGAAAAGCTGGGGAGGATCGCCCTGTCTTCAAAGTCACCAAGAATGACACGAACTGGAAGCGACAGTTCTTTTTTGTTAGTAGAGACACCATCCCTGATGGGAAGGATCTGCCCAAAGAGTGGGCTACTCATGGTAGGATAGAGGATCCTGGAAGGATCACCATAAAACCTGTTCCTTAGGATGAGGATCACTGATATTTTCTTGTTTATTGTGCAGCTATATCCATTTCTCGTCTTAGGTTGACCCCTGCTGCAAAAGAGAGACTTTTGGCTTTTAAGAAGCTTGATCCGGAGACAAGAACTTTCCAGGTTGCTACCCAGGATTCCCAAGAAATATCCTCTGCCTCTGTTGTCACACCCCTTTCTGCGGCGGAAGCACGAGGTGTGATCATGAAAGGTTCTCATTGCATACGAAAGGTAAACATGTTATATGCTCGAAATAACTTTAAACATTACATTCCGAAAACATTAGTCAAGTGTTTGCAACACATGATATCATATTGTCTTAAAAGTTACAACTTTATTTAACGATAAACAAAGCGACATCCACGAGCATAAGTAAGACCACGCGCACATCCATCCTAGTTACCTGAAATACATGTGAGTTTTGGAAAAACGTCAACATAATGTTGGTGTGAATTCATGCAGATTTGTATTTCACGTTTGTATACTTTGTATGAAAACTTAGTTTGTGAATAAATCGAGTTTTCATAAATCCAGTTTCATGTGTACACCACGTACTCATGTATGATTCAATTCTTCTTGAGTACCCCACGTACTCAAGTATAATTCCCATTTTCTTGAGTACCCCACGTACTTCAAGTACAATTCAAGCTTTTCTTGAGTACCCCACGTACTCAAGTATTCATCAAGTTTTAGTATGGTATGAAATTTTATGTAAATAAAGTATTCCTGTAAGTATCAGGATTGTTAATGGGTTGCAAAGCCATTAACGTGTGACACGACATAGGAAGTCACCAAACCTTAGGCATTTAATTGGTATATTCTGAGACACAAAAGCACTACTCGATACTCGCCCTCATCGAGAGTGTGGCTGCCCGGCACCCGTTAGATCTAACCTTTTGTTCTGCGGTCTAGGTATATTGTTGATTAATGGTGCTTCTGTACCCTATTCGTGACACGATTCCTCGCATCATTTTTCATAGCGCATCCTACTTGGTACTCGTTTCTCACCAAGCGCGCTTCCCGTATTCTTATATCACATCACACTTGGTACTCGTTTCTCACCAAGTGTGTTTCTTGTATTCTTATATCGCTACACACTTGGTACTCGTTCTCACCAAGTGTGCTTTTTATTATCATACCATTTGTTGAACATAAAAATATTTGTAACATGTATTTCACCCCCGAAGTTATAAAACTGAAAACAGTTAAGAGAAAAGGGGGAGCATGAACTCACAACTTTGCGTTCCTTGCGTCGTAAACTTCACCGGATTTGCTTAATTAACGTCGTAACCTATACGCGTTTTCTTAACGTTAGTCACTAGACTTGCGTCGCACAAGTACAGTCACTCTCTTTTGTATTCGTATTGTCGTGTTAAAAATATTTCATATTTTTAACTAATTATCTTACTTATATTATTTTCGCAAATTAATATAAGTATCTCGTGTTTTGCACTTTGCACCCGAATTGTGTATCTTGTATGTTGTATGTGTATTTTTTTGTATTTTTACTCGTTACGAGTATCTCCAATTCATATTATTTTTACTCTAAAAATAATATATATCTAGTTCACAAAATAATCACATAATCATACAAGAGATAAATATATATATTCTAAATATATATTTAACAAGTTTTATTTATGAAAATCCTCCTCCGGTATTTGGAAATTTTGTAATAAAAATCATGGCGAAGTTTGTTTGGAAAACAAGCCAAAAATATATTCATAACACTTGTCACAAAAAAAAAATATTCTAAGTGTTATTTTCTGGAAAAATTTCGCAAGAGTTTCCTCTATAACTGGAGGTGGCCACGCTTACTAGCGTATCATTTTCTTTTAAAAATTCAACCAATCAATTTCCCAGTCATCATCAAACTAGTCCCACATAAACATATATCGCAATCACATGAACTTGTAAGTTGTGTAAAAATGTGTAGTAACTTACTAGCACATTTGGTAAGTCTTTCCATCTTTAAAAAAAATAAAATCATTATCTCGAAACTTTATTTTTAAAGAATATGAAGTTTTACAACTTCTAGTCGGTATTTACGAAAATATTTCTTTGTTAAATCCTTTCGTTACACAAGTGTCTACACACTTTTTGGTTCTCAAAAATGTCTTTATTTTGAGAAAGATCCGGCTTTTTAAACATGATTTCATCATACTCTTGGTTCTTCAAAAATACCACTTGTAGATCCGTAGATCTACTAGTTTAGAACTCCATTTCATAAGAAAAATCGTTTTTACACAAGTTCATGTTTGTGAGTGAAAGGGTTCGTCATCTAGTTATTTTTACACTAAACATAGTGCTAGTTCATGTTCCATGAACATGACCTAGCGTGGTTAGATGACGATCCGTTCCCCTACTAGCATCCAACAATAATCAATAATCATAACAAAACATGTTCCACAAGTTTTACACTAATATTTACTCATTAACCACCATGTTTATTATTTTTAGTAGACTTTTAGTTTTGGTCTCCAGTGTTCATGATTTTTGCCCGTTAAATTTCTTATTAACCACTTTAGATATGAACAATAGAGTGTTTAGAGTCACTTACTACTAGCTCGAGACTAGGGAAGAAACTAGACGAAAAGTAGGCGGTTAATAGCGTTGTAGTGAGGTCCTTGCGATTCCGTATGCACCGAGCCTCCTTATGCGTGACCCTTCTCCTTTATATGTGAATAATATGGAAAGAATGGAATTTGAAAGTGGTGAGATGGTGGGAGTTAGGTTCGGCCGTAGGTATTCAAAGGGAGAAAGAAAGGGTTGCAATTTTTGTTAAGTGGTGAGAATGAAATGTTTATCCATTAAGCTTTCTTATAAACCATCAATCACTAAACCCTTTGGATATTATGTTTGGTAGATACTAGACAATTGTGATTATAAAAATCAAAGTAGGACAAGTGTGGTCACCACATGGTGAAACTGATCGGATGGGGGGTTGGGTTTATGGTTTAATTTCAATTTTATAGTTAGTATTTAGCTAAATAATTAGGAACTTTGAATAAGTTACTATTATGTAGTGTTTTGTAACGGGTGTTAGGGTACTCGGGGACCCTAACTAGCTCAGTAAAATATAAACAATGTCATTGACAATATATTTTTTTTGTGCTCCGGGTAAAGTCCGGTTGTTCGGTTGGATATTAATCCGTTAAAGTGCTAAATTACACTTTTTAGTGTCTTTTAAGTACCCTTCTTGTACCCTTTCAATTCCCAACACTTAGGGAAATATTCTGGATGATAAAACGAAATTTCTGCATAATGTTCATCTGTTTAAATGCTGAATTATTGCTGAATTATACAAATTCTGCACTTAAAGTGCGTTTCGGGTGCTTTTTAGTGCTTATTTTTGCTTTCGCAATGACTATAAATTAAACCCTTATATGTACTCTTGGGTTTTAATGTACTTTTGTCGTAGGACCTACACCTAGGCCTCAATTCTAATGTCTGACTGCTTTCTGCAGTTTTGTTTACACAGCGTGTCTTACCGGTGAGTTTACTATTATATCTGACGCAACGCTCTCGATTATGCATAAAGCAAATTTTGTAGTATACAACGTGCATGAATTCACTTGCTTGGCATCTAATCAGTCAATGCTGACATTTAAGCACCTAATTGCAGTCATTAAATAATAATTAAAGTGTGGAAGTTACCGGTTTTGTGCCAGTTGTCACAGTCTCCCCCCGTTAAAAGAATTTCGTCCCGAAATTCAGGATGAACTAACCCTTGCAGGAGTCTCTTTGAATAGGTGGGGATACTTTTCCTTGAACTGGTCTTCGCGTTCCCATGTGTATTCGGGTCCGTGCTTAGAGTTCCAACGTACTTTGACAAGTTTCACACTGCTCCTCCTGGTCTTGTTGACTTTCCAGTCGGTAACCTCAACGGGTTGTTCTGTAAATCGGAGGGCTTCATCAATATGCACTTCATCCATTGGGATGATCACGTTTTCTTGTGTTGGACTCTTCTTCAGGTTGGATACATGAAACGTATCATGTACTCCATTAAGTTCTTCCGGTAACTCCAACTTGTATGCCACGGTACCAATTCTTTTCAATATTCTGAATGGTCCGATGTATCGTGGATTCAGCTTTCCACGCTTTCCAAATCTGACTACGCCCTTCCATGGTGAGACTTTTAACAGCACTTTGTCTCCCACCTCGAATTCTACTGATTTTCTTTTCGGATCAGCGTAGCTCTTTTGTCGATCTCGAGCCGCCTTAATGCGCTCTCGGATCTGCGCAATCTTGTCGGTTGTCTCTTGTACAAGTTCAGGACCAACTATACGCTTGTCACCGGCGTCTGCCCAACATAGGGGCGATCGGCACTTGCGACCATACAGAGCTTCGAACGGCGCGGCCTTTATGCTTGTATGATAGCTGTTATTGTAGGAAAACTCAACCAAGGGTAGGTGAGTATCCCAGCTGCCGCCTAGATCCATGACACATGCGCGAAGCATATCTTCCAATGTTTGTATAGTCCGTTCGCTCTGGCCGTCTGTCTGAGGATGGAATGCCGTGCTTAGATCTAGCTGAGATCCAAAGGCTTCCTGAAATGATTGCCAGATTCTTGAGACAAAGCGTCCATCTCTGTCTGAAATAATGGAGATTGGCACTCCATGACGCGTGACAATTTCTTTTAGGTATATCTCTGCTAGTTTTCCAGTGCTATCCTTCTCTCGAATTGGTAGGAAATGCGCAGACTTCGTCAATCGATCAACTATTACCCATATCATATCGTGCCCTCTTGGGGTCCTGGGTAACTTTGTTATGAAGTCCATCGAGATTTGCTCCCACTTCCACATGGGAATCTCTGGTTGTTGTAGTAGGCCAGATGGTTTCTGATATTCAGCCTTAACCTTAGCACAGGTTAGGCATTTACCAACATAAACAGCAACGTCGCTCTTGAGTCTCGGCCACCAATAGTATTCTTTTAAGTCTTGATACATCTTGTCCGATCCTGGATGAATCGAGTATCTTGACTTGTGCGCTTCATCAAGGACGACTTCTCGTAGGCCACCATAGAGCGGAACCCAAATGCGCTTTTTAAAGCATAAGGCTCCCTCTTCATTTGGCGCCATGTACCTCAATGCACCTCGGAGGTATTCAGCTTTGCGGTTTTCCACCTTAAGGGCTTCTTGTTGTGCGTCACGAATACGTGAAGTGAGGTTCGTTCGAATAGTCATTTCCAATGCTCGAACCCTTAGGGTCTTAACCCTTTCTTTTCGGCTCAACGCGTCTGCTACAACGTTTGCCTTTCCTGGGTGGTACTTAATCTCACAGTCGTAATCATTTAGCAGCTCGACCCATCGCCGCTGGCGCATATTCAATTCCTTCTGATCAAATATGTGTTGCAGGCTTTTGTGATCTGTGAAGATTATACATCGAGTACCATATAGATAGTTGTTAGGGCTGGATTTTTACTATGAATGATCCTTATACGTGATCCTAACCAGTGATCCTTATTTCTTTGGCAGGCAGTGATCCTCAGCCGGACCTCAGGATCAGGATCACGGGACATTGAGGTGATCCTAGTACTAACGGTCATTTTCGATTACTACAACATTATTTTGCAGGAATATCTAGCAGGATATGCCCTACATATCATGATCCAGGGACGCGCTTTTACAAATATGGCAAGAGCTGAATTGAAGATGAACGTTGTGCCGGATATGGAAACATGGCTTGATCTAAGGGCAGCAATTTAGGCTAGATTATCTTTATTTCTAAAGGGGTGATGAGCTGATTAGTGGTCTATCTACCTAAAATAAGTTACCTACACATGTATAAATACCCATCTTCCTCATTCGGAAGAACACACACAACATACGACACAACTCTCAACACTTAGACACTCAGTGATCCTTGTACTCAGCTCATTATCATCCGAAGTTGTAACTACATTTTTATTATATTGAAGTTGGTGATCGGTAGTTGCCATCACCCGAGGTTTTTTATGCCGGAGATCATACATTGATCAAGGGCTTTTTCCTCGTATAAATCACTGTGTCTTTGTATCTTTATCACGGAAGTGATCCTTTACTTTCATAGCTAACCAAGCATCATACCCCGTTTACATAAAGTTTGGTTACATTATCCTTGTGTGATTTTTGACCAAAACAGTTTGGCGCCCACCGTGGGGCAATTGGTGCTTCATTCATAAAGAAAATCTTTTGTTCGAAATCATTTCAAAGAGTTACATGGCTTCATCATCGAAGAACACTTCCACGGCGATGTCTGCAGTCACCTCAGCACAAACCACTCTACCTCCTCCACCGACAGGATCCCAGAGAAATGCTGAGAAGAGACCAACCCCTTCTTTCTCTAAAACTCCATCTTCTTCTGCTATGAATTCTTCTATTCCCAGTACTAGTGATGTGTTTGCTTTAATTTTGCAGATGAAGGATCGTATGCAGCGGCAGGATGAAACTAATGACAGGATCCTCAGGGAGATTGGAGATCTCAAAAGACAAAAGAAAGCGGCAGAGGATCATTCCCCACTGATGCCAAAATCCTTGAGTTTTGAGACTCCAATGGTCACCTCTCAGCCATCAGGGATCCCAGACGTACAGATCACAGGGGAGACGAGAGGATTACATCTCAAGTCAGCAGCAATGACTCAGACATCGGGCTCGTATTTTCAGCCAGCAGGATCCTATCCTCAATATATGGGATCCTTCATGAATCCGGGAGCCTATCCGGGGGCACAGCAGTTTCAAGGATCCTACTTTATTCCAGGATCGTTCCAGGGCCAAGGATCCTCCTTTGTTCCAGGATCATCCCAGGTTCAAGGATCCTCCTTCGTTCCAGGATCATCCCAGATACCAGGATCCTTACAGATGCCAGGATCCCTAAAAAGTTTGCAAGCAGGGAATCTAGATGTCCATCAAGGGGACTTCATTCCAATGCAGACCATTGCTTCCACTGGTCCCTCCGTTATTCCAGAATCCCAGCAATACGGATTCCCTAACTTGAACCCAATGGGAGGTAACACTTTAAATAATTATCCTACCACTAACCATGGATTCATGCAGGATACAGGTACCAATCACGCTATGGCCAGGGAATTACAGAAACTAAAGGACATGATCTCAAGTGTTCCAGGGGTAGTCAAGCCTATCCCAGAGATTGCAGATGGAAGCCACAAGGTATCACGCTTTGCACCACCAATTTGTGATGCAGAGGTGCCCAAAAGGTTCCATATCCCTACCATGAAGCTGTATGATGGCACGACGGATCCAGAGGAGCATATAGCACAATACAGGGAAAGGATGGAAATCAATCCTATCCCAGAAAAGTTAAAGGAAGCATGCCTATGTAAAGGATTTGGATCCACTCTAACTGGATCAGCTCTTAAGTGGCTGCTAAGTCTTCCCCCTTACTCTATTACTTCATTTGCTAATTTAGTTAATTTATTCAATAACCAATTCTCTTGTAGTAGAAAATTTGAAAAATTAACCAGTGATTTGTACAGGATAACTCAAAATAATAATGAATCATTAAGGGATTATATAACTAAATTTAGTAAAGAATCCTTGGATATTCCCAACTTGGATATGGCTACGGCTGTTGAAGCCTTCAAAATGGGACTTCTTAAGGATTCATTATTCTATGATGATCTTGTTATGACACCTTGCAGGAATTTAGATGAAGTAAGAACTCGAGCACTCAGGTTTATCCGGCTAGAGGATGACAAGAGGATCCAGGAGAGACAAGTAGGATCCTCAAAACAAGATAAGCAAGGATCCTCCTTCAAAAACAACCAGTTCAAATCCTACCATAGAAACGAGAACAAGAATGTGCATGCTGTCGACCAAGAAGAGGATGATGAAGAATATCCTCCAATCTCAGAATATTGTTTTTCCGTTGACAATCACGAACTAATCCTTGCAATGCAGAATCTAGGTGAAAAGGCTAGGTGGCCCAGGAAGAATGATAAACCATCCGGGACTAAAGACAAGTCCAAATGGTGTGCATACCATGAGGATTTCGGCCATCTAACTGAAGATTGCATAGCCTTAAGAAAAGAAATTGGATACCTGCTAAGCAAGGGGCATCTAAAGGAATTGTTGGGAAGAAAAAAGCAAAGGACCCAGGATCCTGAAAGGATCCCTGAAAAGGCTCCAGCACCTCCGGCAAATGCACAAGTGATTAACTTCATATCCGGAGGATCAGACATTTGTGGAACATCCTTCTCAGCGGCCAAAAGACATGCAAAAGAATCAAAAATGGATAATGGAGAAAGGCCTATTAGAACCTCAAGCGTCTCAGAAGGAAAGATGATAACATTTGATGAGGATGATCGCTTCAACATCCAGGATCCTCATCATGATAGTTTAGTTATCACTCTCTTTATCTCTAACCATTTTGTCCGCAGGATCCTTATCGATGGAGGGAGCTCAGTGAACATAATCCAGCTTGATGTCTTGAAGAAGATGGGAATCCCAGAATCAGACATCACACCAAGATCCTCCGTGCTTGTAGGATTCAGTGGAGAAACGAAGAAAACTCTGGGGGACATCAAACTCCCAATCTACGTGGAAGGATTACATAATTACCAAAAATTTTGTGTTATTGACTGTTTATCTTGTTGCAACGTTATCCTTGGCAGGCCTTGGATACATGACATGAAAGCAGTTCCATCTACCTACCATCAATGTGTGAAGCTCCCTAGCCCATGGGGGATAATCAAGATCGACAGTGACCAGCAAGAAGCTAAGGATTGCTATACCTCATCCATGAAGCCAACCTCGAAGCCAAGGGAGCAATAGCAATTACAGTATCCTCCGAGGAACGTCTTGGAGGCAAGGGAACAAGATGTAGATGAAATCCTCTTGGACCCTAGTGATCCTGAATCAAAAATCTATATCGGATCAGGGATCCTTGGCAAAATGAAAGAAGACATGATATCCTTCCTCAAAAGAAGAAAATCTACCTTTGCTTGGAAACATGAAGATATGACAGGTATATCTAAGGATATTATTACTCACAAACTTGGCATTGACAGGTCTATCAAGCCAATCCATCAAAAAAGGAGGAAGTTTGCACCAGAAAGGAATGCCATTATCCAAGAAGAAGTAGAGAGACTACTTCGAGCAGGTATGATCAGAGAGGTAAAGTATCCTAAATGGTTAGCCAATGTGGTTGTTGTCCAAAAGAAAAACGGAAAGTGGAGGGTATGTGTCGATTTCACTGATTTGAATAAGGCATGTCCCAAGGATCCTTTCCCATTACCCCACATTGACTCCATGGTGGATGCAACAGCGGGGCATGAACTGTTAACTTTTATGGATGCATCATCCGGATTCCAACAAATCCAGATGGAACCATCTGACCAAGAGGATACAGCCTTTATGACCCCAACCGGTTTATATTGTTATATTGCCATGCCTTTTGGACTAAGAAATGCAGGTGCAACCTATCAAAGGCTGGTAAATATGATGTTCAAAGATCAAATTGGAAAAACTATGGAGGTGTACATAGATGATATGGTGGTCAAGTCAAAGAAAGCTGAGGATCACCTAAGGGACATGGAAGAAGCATTCGATATCCTTGATAGTTACAACATGAAACTTAATCCTTCAAAATGCCATTTTGGTGTTAAGGCAGGAAAGTTCTTAGGATACATGGTAACCCAGAGGGGCATTGAAGCAAGCCCGGAACAAATCAAAGCATTAATAAATATCAAGTCTCCTGCCAATGCCAAGGATGTTCAAAGACTAACAGGCAGGATAGCAGCTTTGAACAGGTTCATATCGAAATCCTCAGAAAAGTGCAAAGAATTCTACGATATCCTAAGGAAGAATAAGAAGTTCGAATGGACTGAGAAGCATGAAAATGCTTTACAAGCCCTAAAAGAGTATATGTCCTCAGCACCAGCATTAGCAAAACCGGAAAAAGGAGATGTGTTATCCTTATATCTGGCGGTATCCTCAACCGCTGTAAGTGCTGTCCTCGTTAAGGATCACGAAGGTACACAATATCCTATCTACTATGTAAGTAAAAGTCTACTTGATGCCGAATCCAGGTACTCACACCTCGAAAAACTCATCCTTGCATTAATCATGGCATCCACGAAGTTAAGGCATTATTTTGAAACTCATACTATTATTGTTAAAACTAATTTTCCAATTAAGAATGTCCTCAGGAAACCGGATATGTCAGGGAGAATGGCTAAGTGGGCAGTGAAGCTTAGTGCCCATGATATAAGATACGAACCAAGAACAGCCATTAAATCTCAAGCACTAGCTGACTTTGTGGCTGATTTCAGTAGTGATCTACAAAAGGGAGCAGAATTGGAGGTCCAGCAGCTGGATGAGACCAAGGATCCTTGGATACTACACACCGACGGATCCTCAAATATCAAAGGCACAGGGCTAGGGATCCTACTAAAATCGCCACAGGGGGACATAATACCCCACTCTATAGCTTGTGAGTTCCAGGCAACTAACAATGAGGCTGAGTATGAAGCCTTAATTGCTGGCTTACAAATTGCTAAGGATATGGGGGTAAAATATCTCGAAGTATATGTAGATTCATTATTGATCACCAATCACTTTAATGGATCCTATGCTGTTAAAGGTGAAAAACTAACCAAATATTTAGAGATAGTCAAAGAATTGGCACTCTCTTTTGTTTCTTTTAGCTTAACACAGGTACCAAGGGAGGATAACACGGAAGCTGACGCATTGGCCAACCTAGGATCATCTTTGAAGATTCCAGAAGATATAAGTATCCCTATCATCCATATCCTGGCTCCTGCTATTGAAAAACAGGTGGCCATGGAAATAGAAGAGGATACTGCAATGATCCCTAGTCAAGAAGCCCAACCTAATTCAGGATCATGGATCTCACCGATCATGGGATATTTGCAACACGGGGAGATCCCGATGGGAGAAAATCCTAGAGCTTTCAGGATTAAGGTATCTCAATTCACAATTCTGAATAATGTATTATATAAGCGATCTCTTGCAGGACCATATTTGAGATGTATCGAGGATCCTGAAATTGAAGAGGTGTTGAAGGATTTCCATGAAGGAGATTGTGGAAACCACACTGGGGGCAGGGCATTATTCTCAAGGATCCTTAGAACAGGATACTACTGGCCAACCATGAAAAGGGATGCTGTAGAGTATGCTAAGAAATGTGATCCTTGCCAAAGACATAGCAATATCCTTCACCAACCAGCTGAATTACTACACCCCATACCATCCTCTTGGCCATTCATGAGATGGGGAATGGATATAGTTGGCAAGCTCCCTAAAGCACCTGGTGGAAAAGTATTTATGCTTGCCATGACTGACTATTTTTCCAAGTGGATAGAAGCTGAAGCCTTCGCTCAAGTCAGAGAAAAGGAAGTCATATCCTTCATTAAAAGAAACATTATAACCAGATTTGGCATCCCCTCTGAAATTATATGTGATAATGGTTCTCAATTCATTGGAAGGAGAACCACTAACTTTTGTGACAGTTGGGGAATCAAGATGATAACATCAACACCAGTTCATCCACAAGCCAATGGTCAAGCAGAATCATCCAACAAGATCATCATCAACAATCTGAAGAAGAAGCTAGGATCCAAGAAAGGAAAATGGGCAGAGGAGTTACCTTATGTGCTATGGGCTGATAGGACAACTCCCAAGAATGCCACTGGCCAAACACCTTTCTCTTTAGTATTTGGGGCAGAAGCAGTGATCCCAACAGAGATGGTGATCCCAACTGCTAGAACAAGTGCTCGTGATCCTGAAGAAAATGCTACAACCCTAGCTCAGGATTTGGATACTATTGAGGAAAACAGGGATCTAGCTAGGATAAGAATGGCAAGCTACCAACAAAGGATGGCTGGTGCCTACAACAAGAATGTCAGGATAAGGAAGTTCCAAGTCGGAGATATGGTGTTGAGAAAAGCATTTCAAAACACCATCAATCCTGCTGACGGGAAGCTAGCACCAAAATGGGAAGGTCCCTACTTGATTGAAGCTGAAGCAGGAAAGGGGGCATACAGGTTGCTAACCATGGAAGGAAACTTGTTACCAAGAGCCTGGAATGCTGTTCACTTAAAGAAATATTTCATGTGAACATGATCCTTCCTGCATGTGATCCTTACATTGGAATATCCTTGAAGGATCCTGGAGATATCGTTGATCCTTACACAGGTAATATGCTTATCCTAAAACTATTGCATTTTCTTACTTTTTGCCTAAGGATAAGGATCATGTATCCTTCATCCTCTACTCACAAACCATTTGAGTTATGATAGTTCAGGTATCTTCAGCATATCATCAAAGATCTTCAAAAGCATCACAGATCCTCGGGTCCAACCCCAGTTATCCTTGGGATTATCCCCAGTTTCCGCCAGCAGCGCACGATGATCCTGATATAGTTCACGTCTTTGGGATCAGTACCCACTTTCGGGGCTGGCGACCTCATCGTACTGGCTATACCCAGGATCCTACGTATAATGGTGGACGCACCATACATCCGTTCCTAAGGTTTCTAACGTTTTCACGTTAGCTAAGGTTTTGACATTTTCATGTCACTAAGTTTGGATAGTTGCCAGAAAGGGCCATACTCCAGTTTACATACGATCCTTTGGGCTTGTCCCCAGTTATCCTTTGGGCTTGTCCCCAGTTATCCTATGGGCTTGTCCCCAGTGATCCTCCGGGATCATTCTCAGTTATCCTTTGGGCTTGTCCCCAGTTACAAACTTATCTTTTATATTGGCTTAGTCCCAAGTTATACTCCATTTTTCAGGTTTTCGAAGTTAAACAATTAAGGATCCTTAATCCTTATTGTTCATTAAGATTTTTACTTATGGTTATCCTGATTAAAGGTTAGGATCCTAACTCGGATCCTCAGGTATGATCCTTAACTACTTTTAATTTCATTATTCATTTGAATAACCTTTAGACCTTGACAACTGAACCTATGATCCTTAAAATAAACTATCTTGAAAACTTTCGATTATAGGATATTTGATCCAGGATCATATCCTAAATTTCTTAAACATAATTTGCTCAACTTTTCAAACAAACATGTGTCAAAACAATTGAAAATCAAAAAGGATAACAACACAAGATAAGCCAGAAAGATTAAAGTTATATTATTAAACCAAAGGATCATTAACCCTTTCAAAAAAGTTGTCAAAATTGCCAACCCACATTTCTACCAGCAAAACGTGGCCCGTCCACATGGGTTGGCAAAGGGTGTCCATTGTCTATGCGGTCTTAGCATTTTTGCAGGAAAGTAAAAGCAGCAGGATCACAAAGGCTTCATCCCCCAAACAGAGGATCCCTCCACCTTTTGTAATCCTACCTGTTGTTCAAAGGATCCAGGATCCTCAACCCTAAACTATTGTTCAAATACAGACCAACATTGTTTTAAAAACATCACAACCACTAAACAAAAAAAAAATTGGGCTCCGGCTATGTCTAGAAGTTTCCATCATTGCCCAATCTTGCAGCTCAAACCTTCGCTGCACCATCACCACCAGCTCCACTCGCTTCACCATGATCCTTGCCAGCATCACCTTCCTCCAGCCTTGGGATATCCTCAGCATCCTCCTCATCATCCAAGTCTACCAGCCTTGCCTTCCAACCTTCAACATCCCATGAGCTCTTGTCAAAGGCAGGATCCTGAGCCTCCGCAGCCATTTGTAGTTGTATCTTGTACATAGCAGTTGCGGCAGAGACCTTGGCATCCTGGATGATCTCCTGCTTCTCATTATCCATGTCAATCAGCCTCTGAGCAGCTTCATCCTTGGTGGCCTGGAGTTCCTTCTCAAGATCCGCTATCTTGAGATCCTTCAACACACCCATTTGCTGAAGATCGGCAATCTGGCTCTCCTGGTCCTCAACATTGCCAATATAAGTTTCAATCTCAGCAAGTTTCTGCAAACAAAAGAAATAAAAACAAGCTCGGAATCAGGTGATCCTCGAAAGATACTAGATAACCAACAGGGGCAGTGATCCTCACCTCGTTCACATAGTCAAGAAATTGCTGACGAAGGAGAGGGAATCCCTGGAGTTCATCAGAGGTTTTCCTCTTTTTTCCCTTACCCCGAATGGACGCTTTAGGAGCTGAGACTGAAGGGCTGGCAGCAGGAGCCTTCTTTTTCTTAGAAGACGTGACATTGGCAAGGTCACTTATCCCAAACATGGAGGCAGATTTAACAGACCTGGCAGACTTTCCGGCACCTACACAATTCAAAAACAAGATAAGTTCCCTTATTAAATTGAATACTTTCACATAAGACTTATTTTTTATGAGGATACTTACTTGACATTGTGGCAGATGCAGAGGATATCTCTTGAGAATCTTGGATAATAATCTGAAAGCTTCGAACTTCAGGATCAAGCTTCTTGAAAGCTAACACTCTTTCTTTGGCAGCAGGGGTCAACCTTAAGTGAGCAACGGAGATAGCTGCATAAAAAGACAAAAAAAAAAGACATCAGTGATCCTCATCATATGAGACAGAACTGATAGTGATCCTTCGAGGATCCTCTATCCTACCATGAGTGGCCCATTCCTTGGGCAGATCCTTCCCATCCGGGATGGAATCCCTCTTAACAAAGAAAAATCTACGTTTCCAGTTGGCATCATTCTTGGTCACTTTGAAAATGGGATGATCCTCCCCAGCTTTCCGTTTCAACAAGTACCGGTGAGAACCAAAGGTGGTGAGATCATAAAGTTCAGCTAACTCTGACATCCCCAAATCAATCCCTTCTTGCTCGATGATCCTCTCGAAGGTATATAGAACCCTCCAGATCATCGGCATAGCTTGGATATATGAGATGCCGGTAAGAGAGAAGAAAGATTGGGTGAACATCGGAAAAGGATATGAATACCCAATGAGGAAGGGAGTAGCAGGAAAAGCCACCCAGACATCTGAGACAAGATCGCTCAAAGCAGTAGGATCAAAGGGTTTGAAAACAACATTCGCTGGGAAACAATGGCGAATCTTGTCTATGTGGATATCAGTAAAGCAGCATCTCTCCACGAGAGAATCCTTGATAATTCCCTGGCTCTTTAAGGGACTCTCCTTGGGACTCTTGTGCGGAGAATTACGGAGCAGCATATTTTGAACGAAAAACAGAGTAACAGCACGAAAGAACAGAGCAAAGAAGAGAAAGAGGAAGATGATACCTGATCAAGAGTCTTCAATGATGGTTATAAAGGGAGATACCTCGAATTTAAATACAAAATGATCCTAACCCTATCTCCTATTTATAATGATGATCCGCAGGGATTGTCACATCAGTGACGTAAATATCCTAACGGCTAGTCCATGTACAACGGCTAGTAAACCGGAATCGTCCGTTAGAGATAAGCTCAAAACAAAATATAACTCATCTATTTACAATTAACTCCTTATATTTTGGGGGCAATTGTTAGGGCTGGATTTTTACTATGAATGATCCTTATACGTGATCCTAACCAGTGATCCTTATTTCTTTGGCAGGCAGTGATCCTCAGCCGGACCTCAGGATCAGGATCACGGGACATTGAGGTGATCCTAGTACTAACGGTCATTTTCGATTACTACAACATTATTTTGCAGGAATATCTAGCAGGATATGCCCTACATATCATGATCCAGGGACGCGCTTTTACAAATATGGCAAGAGCTGAATTGAAGATGAACGTTGTGCCGGATATGGAAACATGGCTTGATCTAAGGGCAGCAATTTAGGCTAGATTATCTTTATTTCTAAAGGGGTGATGAGCTGATTAGTGGTCTATCTACCTAAAATAAGTTACCTACACATGTATAAATACCCATCTTCCTCATTCGGAAGAACACACACAACATACGACACAACTCTCAACACTTAGACACTCAGTGATCCTTGTACTCAGCTCATTATCATCCGAAGTTGTAACTACATTTTTATTATATTGAAGTTGGTGATCGGTAGTTGCCATCACCCGAGGTTTTTTATGCCGGAGATCATACATTGATCAAGGGCTTTTTCCTCGTATAAATCACTGTGTCTTTGTATCTTTATCACGGAAGTGATCCTTTACTTTCATAGCTAACCAAGCATCATACCCCGTTTACATAAAGTTTGGTTACATTATCCTTGTGTGATTTTTGACCAAAACAATAGTGTCGCCAGATTTTCAAGGCGAATACCACTGCGCCCAGCTCCAGGTCGTGAGTGGTATAATTTCTTTCGTGTACCTTCAATTGCCTTGAAGCGTAAGCGATGACTTTTTGGCGTTGCATGAGCACGCAACCCAAGCCTTGTCGTGAGGCGTCGCAGTATACCACGAAGTCTTCAGTGCCTTCGGGTAATGATAGTATCGGTGCATCGCATAACTTGTTTTTGAGTAGCTGAAAAGCTTCTTCTTGCTTGACACCCCAGTCATACTTCTTGTCCTTCTGCGTAAGGGCAGTTAGCGGCTGAGTTATTTTCGAGAAATTCTCGATGAATCTCCTATAGTAGCCCGCCAAGCCCAAAAACTGGCGAACCTCAGTTGGAGTTTGGGAGCTTCCCAATTCTTAATGGCTTCAATCTTGGACGGGTCTACATGAATGCCCTTCTCATTCACCACGTGACCAAGAAATTGTACTTCGCGAATCCAGAATTCGCACTTTGAGAACTTTGCGAACAGTTTCTCTTTCTTCAGTAGCTCTAGAATGGTCCTGAGGTGTTGCTCATGCTCTTCTTTCGTCCGAGAGTAGACCAGGATATCGTCGATAAATACAATCACGAATTTATCAAGATATGGTTTGCATAAGCGGTTCATCTGATCCATAAAGACCGCTGGTGCATTCGTCAGCCCGAATGGCATCACAAGAAACTCGTAATGTCCATAGCGTGTTCTGAATGCAGTCTTTGGTACGCTTTCTTCTTCTATTCTTAACTGATGATATCCAGATCGAAGGTCGATCTTGGAATAGTAGCTTGATCCTTGCAACTGATCAAATAAGTCATCAATCCTCGGTAGTGGGTACCGATTCTTGATAGTGAGTTTGTTCAGTTCTCTGTAATCGATGCACATTCGCAGAGTTCCATCCTTCTTCTTCACGAACAATACTGGAGCTCCCCAGGTCGAGAAGCTTGGCCTTATGAATCCTTTATCTAACAACTCCTGGAGTTGTGTAGACAATTCTTGCATCTCGGATGGTGCAAGTCGATAGGGGGCCTTGGCTACAGGTGCGGCTCCTGGAATCAAGTCTATACGGAATTCGACTTGTCGTTGCGGAGGTAGTCCTGGCAGATCTTCGGGAAAAACATCGGGAAATTCCTTCACCACATGAATGTCTTCGAGTTTCGGCTCCTCAGCCTTCTTATCTACAACGTGTGCTAGGAAGGCAACACATCCTTTCCTTAAGCACTTCTGCGCTTTCATGCAGCTGATGATTCGCAGATGCGCGTCTCGTCTTTCTCCATGTACGATGAGAGTTTCACCATTCGCCAAAGGGATGCGAATGATTTTCTCATGACAAATGACTTCAGCTTTGTTCTTGGACAACCAGTCCATTCCGACTACCACATCGAAGCTACCCAATTGAATAGGTAAGAGGTCGATGCTAAAGCTTCGTTCACCAAGTTCTAGCGTGCAACCTCTAACAACTTCGCCCGATTCAACAAGTTTACCATTGGCTAGTTCTATGGAATAGGGAATATCCAATCTACTAGACTCTATCCCAAGCGTACGTTTAAATTCCACGGACATGAAACTATAATCGGCACCGGTGTCAAATAATATGGATGCAAAGTGATTGTTAATGAGAAACGTACCGGTGACCACGTTAGGGTCCTCGCGTGCGTCCCTTGCTCCAATCACAAATGCTCGAGCCTGAGCATTGTCTTTCTTTGGGCAGTCTTTCATGAAATGATCATTGCTTCCACAACGGAAGCATCCTTGGTTCCGCCCCTTCCCGTTACCATTCTTGTTACCAGCACCGTTTCCATTTCGATTCTTTCCCTTACTCCAACAGTCTTCCGCTTGATGACCCAACCTATCACATTTGTCACACCTTGGAACACGACAAGCTCCATCATGATGATACTTACATTTTTGGCACTTAGGCATGGTGCCTTGGTACCCGTTCGCTGCAACATTTGCCTCCTTAGAGGGGTTGGTGTCACGTTTCTTGTTGGAACCCTTGTTGTTTCGAGTTGCTTGATTCAGGCTTGAATGTTTTCTTTTCTTGTCACCGGATGACTCAGCATGCGTCACGGTGTTTTCTGCCGTGTTCAGAGATAGCTTCTCTATGCGAACACAGTCTTCAGTAAGGCTAACAGCCAGAGTTACAGCCTCAGTGATTGTCTGGGGTTTGGCTGAAGTCACCATGCCGCGAAATTCCGGGGCCAGACCCCAAATGTAGCGTTCAACACGCTTAAATTCCGGGGTCACCATGTAAGGAATCACCCTGGACAAATCATGGAACCATCGAGTATACCCAGTGATGTCAGCACCAACCATCGTCAAGTGCCAGAACTCTGTCTCCAACCTCTGGAGTTCGGCACGAGAGTAGTACTTCTCTCTCATTTTCTCCTTCAGTTCATCCCAGGTCATGCCGTATGCGGCTTCATCACCCAGCGTTTGAACTTGCAAATTCCAGCATGTCAGTGCTTCATCGACAAACAGTCCAGTGGCGAAAGTGACTTGCTGATCCGCGGTACACTTGCTCATGCGGATAGTGGCCTCAGTCTTCTCCGTCCAACGCACAAATGCTACTGCTCCTCCAGTGCCATCGTAGTTCATTGGTTTGCAGTCGAGGAACTGCTTGAAAGTGCAGCCTTGAGCTGCGTTTCCTCCTGACGAATCTCCATGTCCGTTGCGCCTGGCATTGCTTGGCCCTCCACTGTCTTGGGTACGGTTGGCCTCGTACTGGGCGATAGCAGCAGAGATCCTCTCTTCCAGTAGAGCGTCTAGCTCTTCAGCAGTTCTTGGCAGTGGGGGAGGAGGAGGTTGATCATCATTGCGAGCATTCACAGCTCTCCTGGGTGCCATGTTCTAGCAGAACATAACACAACAGGGTTAAACATTTGCTTGATATCGTCACCCTAGACGTTAGTAGCATATATATTCACAGGTATATATACCACATAAGGGACATCAAACAATTATTACTGCGGCAGAGTACATAGTAGGCTTGCACCGAGGGAATCTATACGTGACGAGACTTGCTGTGGTTTCTGTGCACTGAATTCCATAATTATGTATGCATCCATAATTACGTAACTCCTTGAACAGTCCGCACAGTTCGTTTCATCCTCGTATTTCTTCCTTCAGATAGGCCATTATTTTCAGGTAAAGTCACATATACTTGTGACATCCTACTTCTAGTACATGCTAATTATCACACATAATTGCAAGTAATTTCTCAGTTAAGACAAGTGCTACTCCTGCACCCTAAGTCTCGTAGTGTCTTTTCTAGACTCATGTAAACAGCTTCAGGCAGTGGATGTCGCGGGACGTTTTATGCAATGAAAACTCTTTGAAAAATTGTTTTCGTGATAGGATCCTAGAGATTGTAGACTAGACTCGAGAAGGAATCCTGGTTCACTACAATCACAGCTCTGATACCAATCTGTCACACCCCTTTCTGCGGCGGAAGCACGAGGTGTGATCATGAAAGGTTCTCATTGCATACGAAAGGTAAACATGTTATATGCTCGAAATAACTTTAAACATTACATTCCGAAAACATTAGTCAAGTGTTTGCAACACATGATATCATATTGTCTTAAAAGTTACAACTTTATTTAACGATAAACAAAGCGACATCCACGAGCATAAGTAAGACCACGCGCACATCCATCCTAGTTACCTGAAATACATGTGAGTTTTGGAAAAACGTCAACATAATGTTGGTGTGAATTCATGCAGATTTGTATTTCACGTTTGTATACTTTGTATGAAAACTTAGTTTGTGAATAAATCGAGTTTTCATAAATCCAGTTTCATGTGTACACCACGTACTCATGTATGATTCAATTCTTCTTGAGTACCCCACGTACTCAAGTATAATTCCCATTTTCTTGAGTACCCCACGTACTTCAAGTACAATTCAAGCTTTTCTTGAGTACCCCACGTACTCAAGTATTCATCAAGTTTTAGTATGGTATGAAATTTTATGTAAATAAAGTATTCCTGTAAGTATCAGGATTGTTAATGGGTTGCAAAGCCATTAACGTGTGACACGACATAGGAAGTCACCAAACCTTAGGCATTTAATTGGTATATTCTGAGACACAAAAGCACTACTCGATACTCGCCCTCATCGAGAGTGTGGCTGCCCGGCACCCGTTAGATCTAACCTTTTGTTCTGCGGTCTAGGTATATTGTTGATTAATGGTGCTTCTGTACCCTATTCGTGACACGATTCCTCGCATCATTTTTCATAGCGCATCCTACTTGGTACTCGTTTCTCACCAAGCGCGCTTCCCGTATTCTTATATCACATCACACTTGGTACTCGTTTCTCACCAAGTGTGTTTCTTGTATTCTTATATCGCTACACACTTGGTACTCGTTCTCACCAAGTGTGCTTTTTATTATCATACCATTTGTTGAACATAAAAATATTTGTAACATGTATTTCACCCCCGAAGTTATAAAACTGAAAACAGTTAAGAGAAAAGGGGGAGCATGAACTCACAACTTTGCGTTCCTTGCGTCGTAAACTTCACCGGATTTGCTTAATTAACGTCGTAACCTATACGCGTTTTCTTAACGTTAGTCACTAGACTTGCGTCGCACAAGTACAGTCACTCTCTTTTGTATTCGTATTGTCGTGTTAAAAATATTTCATATTTTTAACTAATTATCTTACTTATATTATTTTCGCAAATTAATATAAGTATCTCGTGTTTTGCACTTTGCACCCGAATTGTGTATCTTGTATGTTGTATGTGTATTTTTTTGTATTTTTACTCGTTACGAGTATCTCCAATTCATATTATTTTTACTCTAAAAATAATATATATCTAGTTCACAAAATAATCACATAATCATACAAGAGATAAATATATATATTCTAAATATATATTTAACAAGTTTTATTTATGAAAATCCTCCTCCGGTATTTGGAAATTTTGTAATAAAAATCATGGCGAAGTTTGTTTGGAAAACAAGCCAAAAATATATTCATAACACTTGTCACAAAAAAAAAAATAATCTAAGTGTTATTTTCTGGAAAAATTTCGCCAGAGTTTCCTCTGTAACTGGAGGTGGCCACGCTTACTAGCGTATCATTTTCTTTTAAAAATTCAACCAATCAATTTCCCAGTCATCATCAAACTAGTCCCACATAAACATATATCGCAATCACATGAACTTGTAAGTTGTGTAAAAATGTGTAGTAACTTACTAGCACATTTGGTAAGTCTTTCCATCTTTAAAAAAAATAAAATCATTATCTCGAAACTTTATTTTTAAAGAATATGAAGTTTTACAACTTCTAGTTGGTATTTACGAAAATATTTCTTTGTTAAATCCTTTCGTTACACAAGTGTCTACACACTTTTTGGTTCTCAAAAATGTCTTTATTTTGAGAAAGATCCGGCTTTTTAAACATGATTTCATCATACTCTTGGTTCTTCAAAAATACCACTTGTAGATCCGTAGATCTACTAGTTTAGAACTCCATTTCATAAGAAAAATCGTTTTTACACAAGTTCATGTTTGTGAGTGAAAGGGTTCGTCATCTAGTTATTTTTACACTAAACATAGTGCTAGTTCATGTTCCATGAACATGACCTAGCGTGGTTAGATGACGATCCGTTCCCCTACTAGCATCCAACAATAATCAATAATCATAACAAAACATGTTCCATAAGTTTTACACTAATATTTACTCATTAACCACCATGTTTATTATTTTTAGTAGACTTTTAGTTTTGGTCTCCAGTGTTCATGATTTTTGCCCGTTAAATTTCTTATTAACCACTTTAGATATGAACAATAGAGTGTTTAGAGTCACTTACTACTAGCTCGAGACTAGGGAAGAAACTAGACGAAAAGTAGGCGGTTAATAGCGTTGTAGTGAGGTCCTTACGATTCCGTATGCACCGAGCCTCCTTATGCGTGACCCTTCTCCTTTATATGTGAATAATATGGAAAGAATGGAATTTGAAAGTGGTGAGATGGTGGGAGTTAGGTTCGGCCGTAGGTATTCAAAGGGAGAAAGAAAGGGTTGCAATTTTTGTTAAGTGGTGAGAATGAAATGTTTATCCATTAAGCTTTCTTATAAACCATCAATCACTAAACCCTTTGGATATTATGTTTGGTAGATACTAGACAATTGTGATTATAAAAATCAAAGTAGGACAAGTGTGGTCACCACATGGTGAAACCGATCGGATGGGGGGTTGGGTTTATGGTTTAATTTCAATTTTATAGTTAGTATTTAGCTAAATAATTAGGAACTTTGAATAAGTTACTATTATATAGTGTTTTGTAACGGGTGTTAGGGTACTCGGGGACCCTAACTAGCTCAGTAAAATATAAACAATGTCATTGACAATATATTTTTTTTGTGCTCCGGGTAAAGTCCGGTTGTTCGGTTGGATATTAATCCGTTAAAGTGCTAAATTACACTTTTTAGTGTCTTTTAAGTACCCTTCTTGTACCCTTTCAATTCCCAACACTTAGGGAAATATTCTGGATGATAAAACGAAATTTCTGCATAATGTTCATCTGTTTAAATGCTGAATTATTGCTGAATTATACAAATTCTGCACTTAAAGTGCGTTTCGGGTGCTTTTTAGTGCTTATTTTTGCTTTCGCAATGACTATAAATTAAACTCTTATATGTACTCTTGGGTTTTAATGTACTTTTGTCGTAGGACCTACACCTAGGCCTCAATTCTAATGTCTGACTGCTTTCTGCAGTTTTGTTTACACAGCGTGTCTTACCGGTGAGTTTACTATTATATCTGACGCAACGCTCTCGATTATGCATAAAGCAAATTTTGTAGTATACAACGTGCATGAATTCACTTGCTTGGCATCTAATCAGTCAATGCTGACATTTAAGCACCTAATTGGAGTCATTAAATAATAATTAAAGTGTGGAAGTTACCGGTTTTGTGCCAGTTGTCACATCTGTCACAATGTCAAGTAAGTATCCTTATTTAAAAAGTAATTCTAGGTAGGATTTTCAAGTTTAATTAGAATACTTATCTTATTTTGGTTGTGTAGGTGCTGGAAAATCCTCTAAGTCTGCTTCAAAGTTCGGTATTGATGATCTTGCTAATGTCAAATCTGCAAGGAAGAAGACTCCTGCTGCCAGCCCAACTGCTTCAGCCCCTAAAGCACCTATTAGGGGTAAAGGAAAGAAGAGAAAGGCCTCTGAGGATTTACAAGGCCTGCCCCTGCTCCGCCAACAGTTTTTGGACTACTTCAACGAGGTAAGGATCACTGCCCCTGTTTGTTATCCTGACAGTTTTGAGGATCACTTGTTTCTGACGTTATGCCCTGTTTTCCTTACAGAAATTTGCTGAGATAGAGACTTATGTTGGTCACGTCGAGGATCAGGACCGCCAAATTGCTGACCTCCAACAAATGGGTGTGCTGAAGGATCTCAAGATTGCTGATCTTGAGAAGGAGCTCCGGGCTACCAAGGATGAAGCTGCCAAAATGCTGATCAACTTTGACTATGAGAAGCATGATATCACCCAGGATGCTAAGGTCTCTGCTGCGATAACCATGTATAAGATCCAGCTGCAGATGGCTGCGGAGGCTCAGGATCCTGCCTTCGATAAGAGCACATGGGACGTTGAGGGCTGGAAGGCGAGGCTGGCAGAGTTGGAGGATGATGAAGAGGCTGAGGAGGTCCCGATGCTTGAGGGTGGTGATATTGGCAAGGATCAGGGTGGAGAGGCAAGTGGAGCTGGTGGTGATGGTGCAGCGAAGGCTTGAGCTGCAGGATTGGGCGATGAAGGAAACTTCTAGACATAGCCGGAGCCTAATTTTTTTTGTGGTTGTTGATGTTTTTAAACAATTATGGTCTGTAACTTTGAACAATAGTTTTAGGATTAAGGATCCAGGATCCTTCAGACAATAGGTAGGATTGCAAATGGTGGAGGGATCCTCTGTTTGGGGGATGAAGCCATTGTGATCCTGCCGCCTTTTATTTACCTGCATGCTATGACCGCACAAACAATGGACACCCTTTGCCAACCCATGTGGACGGGCCACGTTTTGCTGGTAGAAATGTGGGTTGGCAATTTTGACAACTTTGAAGGGTTTCAAACCTTTGTTAATAAAATAACTCTTAATCTCTTTGGCTTATCTCGTATTGTTATCCCTTTAATTTCCAATTGTTTTGATACATGTTTGTTTGAGTAAGAAAAGTTGAGCAAATTATGTTTAAGAAATTTAGGATATGATCCTGGATCAAATATCCTATAATCGAAAATTTTCAAAGTAGTTTATTTTAAGGATCATAGGTTCAGTTGTCAAGGTCTAAGGGTTATTCAAATGAATAATGAATGAAATTAAAAATAGTTAAGGATCATACCTGAGGGTCCAAGTTAGGATCCTAACCTTTAATCAGGATAACCATAAGCAAAACTTTAATGGATAGTAAGGATTAAGGATCCTTAATTGTTTAACTTCGAAAACCTTTAATCAGTAGCATTCTTGGGGGTTGTCCTATCAGCCCAGAGCACATAAGGCAATTCCTCTGCCCATTTCCCCTTCTTGGATCCAAGTTTTTTCTTCAGATTGTTGATGATGATCTTGTTGGATGATTCTGCTTGACCATTGGCTTGTGGGTGGACTGGTGTTGATGTTATCATCTTAATCCCCCAACTGTCACAAAAGTTAGTAGTCCTGCTCCCAATAAATTGGGAACCATTATCACATATAATTTCAGAAGGAATGCCAAATCTAGTTATGATGTTTCTTTTAATAAAGGATATAACTTCCTTTTCTCTGACTTGGGCAAAAGCTTCAGCCTCTATCCATTTGGAGAAGTAGTCAGTCATAGCAAGCATGAATACTTTTCCACCAGGTGCCTTAGGGAGCTTGCCAACTATATCCATCCCCCATCTCATAAATGGCCAAGAGGATGGGATAGGATGTAGAAATTCAGCCGGCTGATGAAGGATATTGCTGTGTCTTTGACAAGGATCACACTTCTTAGCATACTCCACAGCATCCCTTTTCATAGTTGGCCAGTAGTATCCTGTCCTTAAGATCCTTGAGAACAATGCCCTGCCCCAGTGTGGTTTCCACAATCTCCTTCATGGAAGTCTTTTAACACTTCTTGAACTTCAGGATCCTCGATACATCTTAAATATGGTCCTGCAAGAGATCGCTTATATAGCACATTATTTAAGATTGTGAATTGAGATACCTTAATTCTGAAAGCCCTAGGATTTTCTCCCATAGGAATTTCCCCGTGTTGTAAGTATTTCATGATTGGTGAGATCCATGATCCTGAATAAGATTGAGTATCCTCACTAGGGATCATTGCAGTATCCTCTTCTATTTCCATGGCCACCTGATTTTCAATAGCAGGAGCCAGGATATGGATGATGGGGATACTTATATCCTCTGGGATCTTCAAAGATGATCCTAGATTGGCCAATGCATCAGCTTCTGTATTTTCCTCCCTTGGTACCTGTGTCAAACTGAAAGAAACAAAGGAGAGTGCTGTTAGGGCTGGATTTTTACAATACATGATCCTTACATGTGATCCTAACCAGTGATCCTTGTTTCTTTGGCAGATAGTGATCCTCAGCAGAGTTCCAGGATCAGGATCACGAACCATCATAGGATCCTCATGCTAACAGTTGCTTTCATTGAATTTAATGTTGTTTTGCAGGAATGACTAGCAGGATCCGCTCTTAGCATCACAATTAGAGGACACGTCTTTACAACTATAGCATGTGCTTAATCGGAGATGGACGTTGTGAAGGATATGGAAACTTGGCATGATTTAAGGGCGATAATTTAGGCTAGATTTACTTTTATTTCTAAAGGGGTAATGAGCTGATTATTAGTCTTTTTACCTAAAATAGGTCACCTACACTTGTATATATAACACTCTTCCTCATTCGGAAGAAGACACAACACAACTCTCACACGCTTAGACACTCGAAACTATAGTGATCCTTGTACTCAGCTCATTATCATCCAAAGTTGTAATTATTTTTCTTATATTGAAGTTTGGTGATCGGTAGTTGCCATCACCCGAGGTTTTTTATGCCGGAGATCATACATTGATCAAGGGCTTTTTCCTCGTATAAATCATTGTGTCTTTGCATATTTCACATTGAAGTGATCCTTTACTTTTCCTACAAACCAAGCATCATACCCCATTTACATAAAGTTTGGTTGCATTATCCTTGTGTGATTTTGACCAAAACAGTTTGGCGCCCACCGTGGGGCAATTGGTGCTTCATTCATAAGAAAACTTTCTGTTCGAAATCATTTCAAAGAGTTACATGGCTTCATCATTGAAAAACATGTCCACGGCGATGTCAGCAGTCACCTCGTCTCAGAACACTCTGCCTCCTCCACCGGCAGGATCCCAGAAGAATGCTGAGAAGAGACAAACTCCTACTAACTCTAAACCTCCATCTTCTTCTGCTATGAATTCTTATATTCCCAGTACTAGTGATGTATTTGCTTTGATTTTGCAGATGAAGGATCGTATGCAGCGGCAGGATGAAACTAATGAAAGGATCCTCAGGGAAATTGGAGATCTCAAAAGACAAAGGAGAACGGCAGAGGATCATTCCCCACTGATGCCCAAATCCTTGAGCTTTGATACTCCAATGATCACTTCTCAGCCATCGGAAATTCCAGACGTGCAAATTATGGGAGAATCAAGAGGATTGCACCTCGGATCAACAGTAATGACTCAGACATCAGGCTCACACTTTCAGCCGGCAGGATCCTATCCCCAGCATATGGGATCCTTCATGAAATCAGGAGCCTACCAGGGAGCGCAGCAGTTTCAAGGATCCTACTTTGTTCCAGGATCATCCCAGGTTCAAGGATCCTCCTTCGTTCCAGGATCATCTCAGATACCAGGATCCTTCCAGATACCAGGATCCTCCCAGATGCCAGGATCCCTAAAGAGTTTGCAAACAGGAAGTCTAGATGTCCATCAAGGGGACTTCATTCCAATGCAGACCATTGCTTCCACTGGTCCCTCCGTTATCCCCGAATCCCATCAATATGGATTCACTAACTTGAACTCAATGGGAGGTAACACTTTAAATAATTATCCTACCACTAACCATGGATTCATGCAGGATACAAGTGTCAATCATGCTATGGCCAGGGAATTGCAGAAGCTAAAAGATATGATCTCAAGTGTTCCAGGGGTAGTCAAGCCTATCCCAGAGATCGCAGATGGAAGCCATAAGGTATCTCGCTTTGCACCACCAATTTGTGATGCAGAGGTACCCAAAAGGTTCCATATCCCTACTATGAAGCTGTATGATGGTACAACGGATCCTGAGGAGCACATAGCACAATACAGGGGAAGGATGGAGATCAATCCAATCCCGGAAAAGCTAAAGGAAGCATGCCTATGTAAAGGATTTGGATCCACTCTTACTGGATCAGCTCTTAAATGGCTGCTAAGTCTTCCCCCTTACTCTATTACTTCATTTGCTAATTTAGTTAATTTATTCAATAACCAATTCTCTTGTAGTAGAAAATTTGAAAGATTAACTAGTGATTTATATAGGGTAACTCAAAGTCATAATGAATCATTAAGGGATTATATAACTAAATTTAGTAAAGAATCCTTGGACATTCCCAACTTGGATATGGCTACGGCTGTTGAAGCCTTCAAAATGGGACTGCTTAAGGATTCATTATTCTATGATGATCTTGTTATGACACCATGCAGGAATCTAGATGAAGTAAGAACTCGGGCACTCAGGTTCATCCGGCTAGAGGATGACAAGAGGATCCAGGAGTGACAAGTAGGATCCTCAAAACAGGAGAAGCAAGGATCCTCCTTCAAGAACAACAAATTCAAATCCTACCATAGAAATGAGAACCAGAATGTGCATGCTGTTGACCAAGAAGAGGATGATGAAGATTATCCTTCAATCTCAGAATATTGTTTTTCCGTTGATAATCATGAACTAATCCTTGCAATGCAGAATCTAGGTGAAAAAGCTAGGTGGCCCAGGAAGAATGATAAACCATCCGGGACTAAAGACAAGTCAAAATGGTGTGCATACCATGAGGATTTTGGGCATCTAACTGAAGAATGCATAGCTTAAAGAAAAGAGATTGGATATCTGTTAAGCAAGGGGCACCTAAAAGAATTGTTGGGAAGAAAAAAGCAAAGGACTCAGGATCCTGAAAGGATCCCTGAAAAGGCTCCAGCACCTCCGGCAAATGCACAAGTGATCAACTTTATTTCCGGAGGATCAGACATCTGTGGTACATCTTTCTCGGCGGCCAAAAGGCATGCAAAGGAGTCAAAAATGGATAATGGAGAAAGACCTATTAGAACATCAAGTGTCTCAGAAGGGAAGATGATAACGTTTGATGAGGATGATCGCATTAACATTCAGGATCCTCATCATGATAGTTTAGTTATTACTCTCTTTATCTCTAACCATTTTGTCCGCAGGATCCTTATCGATGGAGGAAGCTCAGTGAACATTATCCAGCTTGATGTTCTGAAGAAAATGGGTATTCCAGAATCAGACATCACACCAAGATCCTCCGTACTTGTAGGATTCAGTGGAGAAACGGAGAAAACTCTGGGGGACATCAAACTCCCAATCTACGTGGAAGGATTACATAATTATCAGAAATTTTGTGTTATTGACTCTTTATCTTGTTGCAATGTTATCCTTGGCAGGCCTTGGATACATGATATGAAAGCAGTCCCATCCACCTACCATCAATGTGTGAAGCTCCCTAGCCCATGGGGAATAATCAAGATCGACAGTGATCAGCAGGAGGCTAAGGATTGTTATACCTCATCCATGAAGCCAACCTCGAAGCCAAGGGAGCAATAGCAATTACAGTATCCTCCGAGGAATATCTTGGAGGCAAGGGAACAAGATGTGGACGAAATCCTCTTGGGTCCTAGTGATCCTGAATCAAAAATCTATATCGGATCAGGGATCCTTGGCAAGATGAAAGAAGACTTAATATCCTTCCTCAAAAGAAGAAAATCTACCTTTGCTTGGAAACATGAAGATATGACAGGTATATCTAAGGATATTATTACTCACAAACTTGGCATTGACAGGTCTATCAAACCAATCCATCAAAAAAGGAGGAAGTTTGCACCAGAAAGGAATGCCATTATCCAAGAAGAAGTAGAGAGACTACTTCGAGCAGGTATGATCAGAGAGGTAAAGTATCCAAAATGGTTAGCCAATGTGGTCGTTGTCCAAAAGAAAAACGGAAAGTGGAGGGTATGTGTCGATTTCACTGATCTGAATAAGGCATGTCCCAAGGATCCTTTCCCATTACCCCACATTGACTCCATGGTGGATGCAACAGCGGGGCATGAACTGTTGACCTTTATGGATGCATCATCTGGATTCCAACAAATTCAGATGGAACCATCTGACCAAGAGGATACAGCCTTTATGACCCCAACAGGTTTATATTGTTATATTGCCATGCCTTTTGGATTAAGAAATGCAGGTGCAACATATCAAAGGCTGGTGAATATGATGTTCAAAGATCAAATTGGACAAACTATGGAAGTATACATAGATGATATGGTAGTCAAATCAAAGAAAGCTGAGGATCACCTAAGGGATTTGGAAGAAGCATTTGATATCCTTGATAAATATAACATGAAGCTTAATCCTTCAAAATGCCACTTTGGTGTTAAGGCAGGAAAATTCCTAGGATATATGGTAACTCAGAGAGGCATTGAAGCAAGTCCGGAACAAATTAAAGCACTAGTGAACATCAAGTCCCCTGCCAATGCTAAGGATGTGCAAAGGCTAACAAGCAAGATAGCAGCTCTGAACAGGTTCATATCAAAATCCTCAGAAAAATGTAAAGAATTTTACGATATCCTAAGGAAGAACAAGAAGTTTGAATGGACTGAGAAACACGAGAATGCTTTACAAGCCCTTAAAGAATATATGTCCTCAGCACCAGCATTAACAAAGCCCGAAAAAGGAGGTGTGTTATCCTTATATTTGGCGGTATCCTCAACCGCTGTAAGTGCTGTCCTTGTTAAGGATCATGAAGGTACACAATATCCTATCTACTATATAAGTAAGAGTTTACTTGATGCCGAATCCAGGTACTCACACCTCGAAAAACTTATTCTTGCATTAATCATGGCATCAACTAAGTTAAGGCATTATTTTGAAACCCATACTATTGTTGTTAGAACTAACTTTCCAATTAAGAATGTCCTCAGGAAACCAGAGATGTCAGGAAGAATGGCTAAGTGGGCAGTAAAGCTTAGTGCCCATGATATAAGATATGAGCCAAGAACAGCCATTAAATCCCAAGCATTAGCTGACTTTGTGGCTGATTTCAGTAGTGATCTACAAAAAGAAGCAGAATTGGAAGTCCAGCAGCTGGATGAGACCAAGGATCCTTGGATACTACACACTGATGGATCCTCAAATGTCAAGGGCACAGGGCTCGGGATACTACTAAAATCGCCACAGGGGGACATAATACCCCACTCCATAGCCTGTGAGTTCCAAGCAACTAACAATGAGGCTGAATATGAAGCCTTAATTGCTGGCTTACAAATTGCTAAGGATATGGGGGTAAAGTATCTTAAAGTATATGTAGACTCATTATTGATCACCAATCACTTTAATGGATCCTATGCTGTTAAAGGTGAAAAACTAACCAAATATTTAGAGATAGTCAAGGAATTGGCACTCTCTTTTGTCTCTTTCAGCTTAACACAGGTACCAAGGGAGGATAACACGGAAGCTGATGCATTGGCCAACTTAGGATCATCCTTAAAGATTCCAGAAGATATAAGTATCCCTATCATCCATACCCTGGCTCCTGCTATTGAAAATCAGGTAGCCATGGAAATAGAAGAGGATACTGCAGTAATCCCTAGTGAGGAAGCTCAATCTTATGCAGGATCATGGATCTCACCAATCATAAGATACTTGCAATACGGGGAGATTCCGATGGGAGAAAATCCTGGGCCTTCAGGATTAAGGTATCTCAATTCACAATCTTAAATAATGTGCTATATAAACGATCTCTTGCAGGACCATATTTGAGATGTATCGAGGATCCTGAAATTGAAGAAGTGTTGAGAGACTTCCATGAAGGAGATTGTGGAAACCACACTGGGGGCAGGGCATTGTTCTCAAGGATCCTTAGAACAGGATACCACTGGCCAACCATGAAAAGGGATGCTGTAGAATATGCTAGGAAATGTGATCCTTGTCAAAGACACAGCAATATCCTTCATCAACCAGCTGAATTGCTACACCCCATACCATCCTCTTGGCCATTCATGAGATGGGGGATGGATATAGTTGGCAAGCTCCCTAAAGCACCTGGTGGAAAAGTATTTATGCTTGCCATGACTGACTACTTCTCTAAGTGGATAGAAGCTGAAGCTTTTGCTCAAGTCAGAGAAAAAGAAGTTATATCCTTTATCAAAAGAAACATTATAACTAGATTTGGCATTCCCTCTGAAATTGTATGTGATAATGGTTCCCAATTCATTGGAAGCAGAACTACTAACTTTTGTGACAGTTGGGGAATCAAGATGATAACATCAACACCAGTTCATCCACAAGCCAATGGCCAAGCAGAATCATCCAACAAGATCATCATCAACAATCTAAAGAAGAAGCTAGGATCCAAGAAGGGAAGATGGGCAGAGGAGTTACCTTATGTGCTATGGGCTGATAGAACAACTCCCAAGAATGCCACTGGTCAAACACCTTTTTCTTTAGTATTTGGGGCAGAAGCAGTGATCCCAACAGAGATGGTGATCCCAACTGCTAGAACAAGTGCTCGTGATCCTGAAGAGAATGCTACAATCCTGGCTCAGGATTTGGATACTATTGAGGAAATCAGGGATCTGGCTAGGATAAGGATGGCAAGCTACCAACAAAGAATGGCTGGTGCTTACAACAAAAATGTTAGGATAAGGAAGTTTCAAGTCGGAGATATGGTGTTGAGAAAAGCATTCCAAAACACTATTAATCCTGCTGACGGGAAGTTAGCACCAAAGTGGGAAGGCCCTTACTTGATTGAAGCTGAAGCAGGAAAGGGGGCATACAGATTGCTAACCATGGAAGGAAACTTGTTACCAAGAGCCTGGAATGCTGTTCACTTAAAGAGATACTTTATGTGAACATGATCCTTCAAGCATGTGATCCTTTTATTGAAGTATCCTCGAAGGATCCCGGTGATGTCAGTGATCCTTAATCTGGTAATGTCCTTATCTTAAAACATTTACATCTCCTTACTTTTTACCAAAGGATAAGG
This sequence comes from Helianthus annuus, assembly GCF_002127325.2. Lineage (NCBI taxonomy): Eukaryota > Viridiplantae > Streptophyta > Magnoliopsida > Asterales > Asteraceae > Helianthus > Helianthus annuus. Next base: position 14,012,258 of record NC_035446.2, on the reverse strand, counting down.
ATCCTGTATCCTTCATCCTCTTCTCACGAACCATTTGAGTTATGATAGTTCAGGTATCTTCAGCATATCGTCAAAGATCTTCAAAAGCAACGCAGATCCTTGGGCTTGTCCCCAGTTATCCTTGGGATTATCCCCAGTTTCCGCCAGCAGCGCACGATGATCCTGATATAGTTCACGTCTTTGGGACCAGTACCCACTTCCGGGGCTGACAACCTCATCGTACTGGCTATACCCAGGATCCTACGTATAATGGTAGACGTACCATACATCCGTTCATAAGGTTTCTAACGTTTTCACGTTAGCTAAGGTTTTGACATTTTCATGTCACTAAGTTTGGATAGTCGCCAGTAAGGGCCATACTCCAGTTTACATACGATCCTTTGGGCTTGTCCCCAGTTATCCTTTGGGCTTGTCCCCAGTGATCCTTTGGGATCATCCCCCGTTATCCTTTGGGCATGTCCCCAGCTACTAATTTATCTTTTACATTGGCTTAGTCCCAAGATATGTTCCATTTTTCAGGTTCTCGAAGTTAAACAAATAAGGATCCTTAATCCTTATCATCCATTAAAATTTTACTTATGGTTATCTTGATTAAAGGTTAGGATCCTAACTTGGATCCTCAGGTGTGATCCTTGACTATTTTGATTATACTAAACAACCCCTACACTTTGACAACTAAAACTATGATCCTTGAAAATTTTCAATGATAGGATATTTGATCTAGGATCATATCCTAAATTTATTAAACATGGTTTGCTCAACTCTTGTTACTCTAACAAATATGTTTCTAAAACAAACTGGAAAATAAGAAGATAAATAAAGGATAACAATACGAGATAAGCCAGAAAGATTAAAGTTGTATTATTAACAAAAGGATCTTAAACCCTTTCAAAAAGTTGTCAAAAATGCCAACCCACATTTCTACCAGCAAAACGTGGCCCGTCCACATGGGTTGGCAAAGGGTGTCCATTGTCTATGCGGTCTTAGCAGGTGCAGGAAATTAAAGGCGGCAGGATCACAAAGGCTTCATCCCCCAAACAGAGGATCCCTCCACCATTTGCGATCCTACCTATTGTTCAAAGGATCCAGGATCCTTAACCCTAAAAACTATTGTTCAAAGTACAAACCATAAAATTGTTTCAAACATCACAACCACTACCAAACTCAAAAAATTGGGCTCCGGCCTAGTCTCAAAATATCCATCATTGCCCAATCCTGCAGCTCAAACCTTCGCTGCTTCATCACCACCGGCTCCACTAGCTTCTCCACCCTGATCCTTGCCAGCATCACCACCCTCCAGCATTGGGATATCCTCAGCATCATCGTCATCCTCCAACTCTGCTAGCCTTGCCTTCCAACCTTCCACGTCCCATGTGCCTTTGTCAAAGGAAGGATCCTGAGCCTCCGCAACCATCTGCAGCTGGATCTTATACATAGTTATCGCAGCAGAGACCTTAGCATCCTGGGTGATGTCACGCTTCTCGTAGTCAAAGCTGATCAGTGCTTTGACAGCTTTATCCTTGGTAGCCCGGAGCTCCTTCTCAAGATCAGCTATCTTGAGATCCTTCAGCACACCCATCTGTTGAAGGTCGGCAATCTGGCGGTCTTGATCTTCAACGTGATTAACATAAGTCTCTATTTCGGTAAATCTCTGTAAGAAAAACAGGATATGACGTCAGACACAGGTGATCCTCAAAACCATCAGGATAACCAACAGGGGCAATGATCCTTACCTCATTGACATAGTCGAGAAACTGTTAGCGGAGCAGAGGAAATCCTTGAAGATCCTCCGGAGCCTTCCTCTTCTTTCCCTTACCCCTAATGGGTAATTTAGGGGCTGAAGCAGAGGGACTAGCAGCAGGAGTCTTCTTCTTCGAAGACTTGACGTTGGCAAGATCATCAATCCCAAACAAGGAGGCAGACTTGGCGGACTTAGCATATTTCCCAGCACCTACACAATCAAAACAAGATAAGTCTCCTAACCAATTTAATATTTTTGCATAGAACTTACTTTTTGGTAAGGATACTTACTTGACATTGTGGCAGATGCGGAGGATACTTCTTGTGAATCTTGGATGGTGACTTGAAAACTTCTGGTCTCAGGATCAAGCTTCTTGAAAGCTAAAACTCTCTCTCTTGCAGCAGGAGTTAACTTGAGATGAGTAACGGATATAGCTGAAAAAACACAAAAGACAAAAAAGACATTAGTGATCCTCATCATAAGAGACAAGTCTGATGGTGATCCTTCCAGGATCCTCTATCCTACCATGAGTAGCCCACTCCTTGGGCAGATCCTCCCCGTTAGGGATGGTATCTCTCCTAACAAAGAAGAATCGTCGCTTCCAGTTGGTATCATTTTTTGTGACCTTAAAAACAGGGTGATCCTCTCCAGCTTTCCGTTTCAACAAGTATCGACAGGAACCAAATGTGGTAAGATCATATAACTCGGCCAGCTCCGGCATCCCTAAGTCAATCCCCTCCTGCTCGATGATCCTCTCAAGGGTACACAGAACCCTCCAGATCATCGGCATGGCCTGGATATAGGACATACCGGTCAGAGAAAAGAAGGACTGGGTGAAGGCTGGAAAAGGATATGAATATCCTATGGTAAACGGAGTTGCAGGAAAGGCCACCCAGGCGTCGGAAACGAAATCACTCAGAGCGGTGGGAGTAAAAGACTTGAAGACGGTATCCGCCGGAAAACAGTGACGGATCCTATCAACATGAGCATCAGTAAAGCAGCACCTCTCTGTAGGAGAGTCTTTGACGATCCCTTGGCTTTTCAAGGGACTGATCTTCTTGTGATCCTTGTGAGGAGAATTTCGGAGCAACATACTCTTGGCAGGATAAAAGCAGAAAAAATAGAGCAAGAGAGGGAAGAAAGAGAAGAGAATACCTGATTGATCTTCGGTAGAGATTATAAAGGGAGAATATCTTGAATTTAAATGAAGATTGATCCTAACCCTATCTCCTATTTATAATCATGATTTGCAGGGATGTCACCTCAATGACGTAAAGGTTGCAACGGCTAGTTCGAAATTAACGGCTAGTTATCCGAATTGTTCGTTGCAGATAAGATCAAAGCAAAATATAACTCGTTAATTTACAATGAACTCCTTATATTTTGGGGGCAATTGTTAGGGCTGGATTTTTACAATACATGATCCTCACATGTGATCCTAACCAGTGATCCTTGTTTCTTTGGCAGATAGTGATCCTCAGCAGAGTTCCAGGATCAGGATCACGGACCATCATAGGATCCTCATGCTAACAGTTGCTTTCGTTGAATTTAATGTTGTTTTGCAGGAATGACTAGCAGGATCCGCTCTTAGCATCACAATTAAAGGACACGTCTTTACAACTATAGCATGTGCTTAATCGGAGATGGACGTTGTGAAGGATATGGAAACTTGGCATGATTTAAGGGCGATAATTTAGGCTAGATTTACTTTTATTTCTAAAGGGGTAATGAGCTGATTATTAGTCTTTTTACCTAAAATAGGTCACCTACACTTGTATATATAACACTCTTCCTCATTCGGAAGAAGACACAACACAACTCTCACACGCTTAGACACTCGAAACTATAGTGATCCTTGTACTCAGCTCATTATCATCCAAAGTTGTAATTATTTTTCTTATATTGAAGTTTGGTGATCGGTAGTTGCCATCACCCGAGGTTTTTTATGCCGGAGATCATACATTGATCAAGGGCTTTTTCCTCGTATAAATCATTGTGTCTTTGCATATTTCACATTGAAGTGATCCTTTACTTTTCCTACAAACCAAGCATCATACCCCATTTACATAAAGTTTGGTTGCATTATCCTTGTGTGATTTTTGACCAAAACAAGTGCCAATTCTTTGACTATCTCTAAATATTTGGTTAGTTTTTCACCTTTCACAGCATAGGATCCGTTAAAGTGATTAGTGATTAACAATGAATCCACGTATACCTCAAGATACCTGATCCCCATATGCTTAGCAATTTGCAAACTAGCAATTAAGGCTTCATATTCAGCCTCATTGTTAGTTGCTTGGAATTCACAAGCTATGGAGTGGGGTATTATGTCCCCCTGTGGCGATTTTAGTAGTATGCCGAGCCCTGTGCCTTTGACATTTGAGGATCCATCGGTATGTAGTATCCAGGGATCCTTGGTCTCATCCAGCTGCTGGACCTCCAATTCGGCTTCCTTTTGTAGATCACTACTGAAATCAGCCACAAAGTCTGCTAATGCTTGAGATTTGATGGCTGTTCTAGGCTCATATCTTATATCGTGGGCACTAAGCTTTACTGCCCACTTAGCCATTCTTCAGGACATCTCTGGTTTCCTGAGGACATTCTTAATTGGAAAATTAGTTCTAACAACAATAACATGGGTTTCAAAATAATGTCTTAGTTTCGCCACTGAATCCCACAAGTACGGAGGATCTTGGTGTGATATCTGATTCAGGGATACCCATCTTCTTCAGAACATCAAGCTGGATAATGTTTACTGAGCTTCCTCCGTCGATAAGGATCCTGCGGACAAAATGGTTAGAGATAAAGAGACTGATGACTAGACTATCATGATGAGGATCCTGGATGTTAATTCTATCATCCTCATCGAAGGTTATAACTTTTCCTTCCGAGACACTTGATGTTCGAATAGGTCTTTCTCCGTTATCCATTTTAGCTTCCTTTGCATGCCTTTTAGCTGCTGAGAAGGATGTACCACAGATGTCTGATCCTCCAGAAATAAAGTTGATCACTTGTGCATTTGCCGGAGGGGCTGGAGCTTTTTCAGGGATCCTTTCAGGATCCTGAGTCTTTTGCTTTTTTCTTCCCAACAACTCTTTTAAATGTCCCTTGCTTAGCAGATATCCAATTTCCTTTCTTAATGCGATGCACTCTTCAGTTAAATGCCCGAAATCCTCGTGGTATGCACACCACTTTGATTTGTCTTTAATTCCGGCTGGTTTGTCATTTTTCCTGGGCCATCTGGCTTTTTCTCCTAATTTCTGCATTGCAAGGATTAGTTCATCATTATCAACAGAAAAACAGTATTTAGAAATCGGAGGATAATCCTCATCATCCTATTCTTGGTCAATAGCATGCACGTTCTGGTTGTCATTTTTATTGTAGGATTTGAATCTGTTGCTTTTGAAAGAGGATCCTTGCTTTTCTTGTTTTGAGGATCCTACTTGTCTCTCCTGGATCCTCTTGTCATCCTCTAGCCGGATGAACCTGAGTGCACGAGTTCTTACTTCATCTAGGTTCCTGCATGGTGTCATAACAAGATCATCATAGAACAATAAATCCCTAAGCAATCCCATTTTGAAGGCCTCAACAGCTGTGGCCATATCAAAGTTGGGAATTGTTAGGGCTGGATTTTACTGTAGGTGATCCTTACACATGATCCTAACCAGTGATCCTTCTTTCTTTGGCAGACAGTGATCCTCAGCAGAACTTCAGGATCAGGATCATGGGACATTATGGTGATCCTCATACTAACGGCTACTTCCACTCAATACAATATTGTTTTGCAGGAACATCTAGCAGGATATGCTCTAAAGACCATGATCCAGGGACGCGTCTTCACAAATATGGCAAGAGCTAAATCAGAGATAGACGTTGCACAGGATATGGAAACTAGGCTTGATTTATGGGCAGCAATTTAGGCTAGATTGTCTTTATTTCTAAAGGGGTAATGAGCTGATATTTAGTCATTTTACCTAAAATAAGTCACCCACACATGTATAAATACCCATCTTCCTCATTCGGAAGAACACACACGACATACGACACAACTCTCAAACACTTAGACACTCAGTGATCCTTGTACTCAGCTCATTACTATCCGAAGTTGTAATCATATTTTTGTTATATTGAAGTTGGTGATCGGTAGTTGCCATCACCCGAGGTTTTTTATGCCGGAGATCGTTCATTGATCAAGGGCTTTTTCCTCGTATAAATCATTGTGTCTTTGCATCTTTTATCACAGAAGTGATCCTTTATTTTCATAATTAACCAAGCATCATACCCCGTTTACATAAAGTTTGGTTACATTATCCTTGTGTGATTTTTGACCAAAACAGTTTGGCGCCCACCGTGGGGCAATTGGTGCTTCATTCATAAGAAAATCTTTTGTTCGAAATCATCTCAGAGAGTAACATGGCTTCATCATTGAAGAACACGTCCACAGCGATGTCGGCGGTCACTTCATCACAGATCACCTTGCCTCCTCCACCGGCAGGATCTCAGAGAAATACTGAGAAGAGATCAACTCCCACTTCCTCTAAACCTCTATCTTCTTCTGCTATGAATTCTTCTATTCCCAGTACTAGTGATGTATTTGCTTTAATTTTGCAGATGAAGGATCGTATGCAGCGGCAAGATGAAACTAACGAAAGGATCCTCAGGGAAATTGGAGATCTCAAAAGACAAAAGAAAGCGGCAGAGGATCATTCTCCACTGATGCCCAAATCCTTGAGCTTTGATACTCCAATGATCACTTCCCAGCCATCGGGGATCCCGGATGTTAGGGCTGGATTTTTACTATGAATGATCCTTATACGTGATCCTAACCAGTGATCCTTATTTCTTTGGCAGGCAGTGATCCTCAGCCGGACCTCAGGATCAGGATCACGGGACATTGAGGTGATCCTAGTACTAACGGTCATTTTCGATTACTACAATATTATTTTGCAGGAATATCTAGCAGGATATGCCCTACATATCATGATCCAGGGACGCGCTTTTACAAATATGGCAAGAGCTGAATTGAAGATGAACGTTGTGCCGGATATGGAAACATGGCTTGATCTAAGGGCAGCAATTTAGGCTAGATTATCTTTATTTCTAAAGGGGTAATGAGCTGATTAGTGGTCTATCTACCTAAAATAAGTTACCTACACATGTATAAATACCCATCTTCCTCATTCGGAAGAACACACACAACATACGACACAACTCTCAAACACTTAGACACTCAGTGATCCTTGTACTCAGCTCATTACTATCCGAAGTTGTAACTACATTTTTATTATATTGAAGTTGGTGATCGGTAGTTGCCATCACCCGAGGTTTTTTATGCCGGAGATCATACATTGATCAAGGGCTTTTTCCTCGTATAAATCATTGTGTCTTTGCATATTCATCACAGAAGTGATCCTTTACTTTTATAGCTAACCAAGCATCATACCCCGTTTACATAAAGTTTGGTTACATTATCCTTGTGTGATTTTTGACCAAAACAGTTTGGCGCCCACCGTGGGGCAATTGGTGCTTCATTCATAAAGAAAATCCTTTGTTCAAAATCATTTCAAAGAGTTACATGGCTTCATCATTGAAGAACACTTCCACGACGATGTCTGCAGTCACCTCAGCACAAACCACTCTACCTCCTCCACCGGCAGGATCCCAGAGAAATGCTGAGAAGAGACCAACCCCTTCTTTCTCTAAACCTCCATCTTCTTCTGCTATGAATTCTTCTATTCCCAGTACTAGTGATGTGTTTGCTTTAATTTTGCAGATGAAGGATCGTATGCAGCGGCAGGATGAAACTAATGACAGGATCCTCAGGGAGATTGGAGATCTCAAAAGACAAAAGAAAGCGGCAGAGGATCATTCCCCACTGATGCCAAAATCCTTGAGTTTTGAGACTCCAATGGTCACCTCTCAGCCATCAGGGATCCCAGACGTACAGATCACAGGGGAGACGAGAGGATTACATCTCAAGTCAGCAGCAATGACTCAGACATCGGGCTCGTATTTTCAGCCAGCAGGATCCTATCCTCAGTATATGGGATCCTTCATGAATCCGGGAGCCTATCCGGGGGCACAGCAGTTTCAAGGATCCTACTGTATTCCAGGATCGTTCCAGGGCCAAGGATCCTCCTTTGTTCCAGGATCATCCCAGGTTCAAGGATCCTCCTTCGTTCCAGGATCATCCCAGATACCAGGATCCTTACAGATGCCAGGATCCCTAAAAAGTTTGCAAGCAGGGAATCTAGATGTCCATCAAGGGGACTTCATTCCAATGCAGACCATTGCTTCCACTGGTCCCTCCGTTATTCCAGAATCCCAGCAATACGGATTCCCTAACTTGAACCCAATGGGAGGTAACACTTTAAATAATTATCCTACCACCAACCATGGATTCATGCAGGATACAGGTACCAATCACGCTATGGCCAGGGAATTACAGAAACTAAAGGACATGATCTCAAGTGTTCCAGGGGTAGTCAAGCCTATCCCAGAGATTGCAGATGGAAGCCACAAGGTATCACGCTTTGCACCACCAATTTGTGATGCAGAGGTGCCCAAAAGGTTCCATATCCCTACCATGAAGCTGTATGATGGCACGACGGATCCAGAGGAGCATATAGCACAATACAGGGAAAGGATGGAAGTCAATCCTATCCCAGAAAAGTTAAAGGAAGCATGCCTATGTAAAGGATTTGGATCCACTCTAACTGGATCAGCTCTTAAGTGGCTGCTAAGTCTTCCCCCTTACTCTATTACTTCATTTGCTAATTTAGTTAATTTATTCAATAACCAATTCTCTTGTAGTAGAAAATTTGAAAAATTAACCAGTGATTTGTACAGGATAACTCAAAATAATAATGAATCATTAAAGGATTATATAACTAAATTTAGTAAAGAATCCTTGGATATTCCCAACTTGGATATGGCTACGGCTGTTGAAGCCTTCAAAATGGGACTTCTCAAGGATTCATTATTCTATGATGATCTTGTTATGACACCTTGCAGGAATTTAGATGAAGTAAGAACTCGAGCACTCAGGTTTATCCGGCTAGAGGATGACAAGAGGATCCAGGAGAGACAAGTAGGATCCTCAAAACAAGATAAGCAAGGATCCTCCTTCAAAAACAACAAGTTCGAATCCTACCATAGAAACGAGAACAAGAATGTGCATGCTGTCGACCAAGAAGAGGATGATGAAGAATATCCTCCAATCTCAGAATATTGTTTTTCCGTTGACAATCACGAACTAATCCTTGCAATGCAGAATCTAGGTGAAAAGGCTAGGTGGCCCAGGAAGAATGATAAACCATCCGGGACTAAAGACAAGTCCAAATGGTGTGCATACCATGAGGATTTCGGCCATCTAACTGAAGATTGCATAGCCTTAAGAAAAGAAATTGGATACCTGCTAAGCAAGGGGCATCTAAAGGAATTGTTGGGAAGAAAAAAGCAAAGGACCCAGGATCCTGAAAGGATCCCTGAGAAGGCTCCAGCACCTCCGGCAAATGCACAAGTGATTAACTTCATATCCGGAGGATCAGACATTTGTGGAACATCCTTCTCAGCGGCCAAAAGACATGCAAAAGAATCAAAAATGGATAATGGAGAAAGGCCTATTAGAACCTCAAGCGTCTCAGAAGGAAAGATGATAACATTTGATGAGGATGATCGCATCAACATCCAGGATCCTCATCATGATAGTTTAGTTATCACTCTCTTTATCTCTAACCATTTTGTCCGCAGGATCCTTATCGATGGAGGGAGCTCAGTGAACATAATCCAGCTTGATGTCTTGAAGAAGATGGGAATCCCAGAATCAGACATCACACCAAGATCCTCCGTGCTTGTAGGATTCAGTGGAGAAACGAAGAAAACTCTGGGGGACATCAAACTCCCAATCTACGTGGAAGGATTACATAATTACCAAAAATTTTGTGTTGTTGACTGTTTATCTTGTTGCAACGTTATCCTTGGCAGGCCTTGGATACATGACATGAAAGCAGTTCCATCTACCTACCATCAATGTGTGAAGCTCCCTAGCCCATGGGGGATAATCAAGATCGACAGTGACCAGCAAGAAGCTAAGGATCGCTATACCTCATCCATGAAGCCAACCTCGAAGCCAAGGGAGCAATAGCAATTACAGTATCCTCCGAGGAACGTCTTGGAGGCAAGGGAACAAGATGTAGATGAAATCCTCTTGGACCCTAGTGATCCTGAATCAAAAATCTATATCGGATCAGGGATCCTTGGCAAGATGAAAGAAGACATGATATCCTTCCTCAGAAGAAGAAAATCTACCTTTGCTTGGAAACATGAAGATATGACAGGTATATCTAAGGATATTATTACTCACAAACTTGGCATTGACAGGTCTATCAAGCCAATCCATCAAAAAAAAGAAGAAGCTAGGATCCAAGAAAGGAAAATGGGCAGAGGAGTTACCTTATGTGCTATGGGCTGATAGGACAACTCCCAAGAATGCCACTGGCCAAACACCTTTCTCTTTAGTATTTGGGGCAGAAGCAGTGATCCCAACAGAGATGGTGATCCCAACTGCTAGAACAAGTGCTCGTGATCCTGAAGAAAATGCTACAATCCTAGCTCAGGATTTGGATACTATTGAGGAAAACAGGGATCTAGCTAGGATAAGGATGGCAAGCTACCAACAAAGGATGGCTGGTGCCTACAACAAGAATGTCAGGATAAGGAAGTTCCAAGTCGGAGATATGGTGTTGAGAAAAGCATTTCAAAACACCATCAATCCTGCTGACGGGAAGCTAGCACCAAAATGGGAAGGTCCCTACTTGATTGAAGCTGAAGCAGGAAAGGGGGCATACAGGTTGCTAACCATGGAAGGAAACTTGTTACCAAGAGCCTGGAATGCTGTTCACTTAAAGAAATATTTCATGTGAACATGATCCTTCCTGCATGTGATCCTTACATTGAAATATCCTTGAAGGATCCTGGAGATATCGGTGATCCTTACTCAGGTAACATACTTATCCTAAAACTATTGCATTTTCTTACTTTTTGCCTAAGGATAAGGATCATGTATCCTTCATCCTCTACTCACAAACCATTTGAGTTATGATAGTTCAGGTATCTTCAGCATATCATCAAAGATCTTCAAAAGCATCACAGATCCTCGGGTCCAACCCCAGTTATCCTTGGGATTATCCCCAGTTTCCGCCAGCAGCGCACGATGATCCTGATATAGTTCATGTCTTTGGGATCAGTACCCATTTTCGGGGCTGGCGACCTCATCGTACTGGCTATACTTGGGATCCTACGTATAATGGTGGACGCACCATACATCCGTTCCTAAGGTTTCTAACGTTTTCACGTTAGCTAAGGTTTTGACATTTTCATGTCACTAAGTTTGGATAGTTGCCAGAAAGGGCCATACTCCAGTTTACATACGATCCTTTGGGCTTGTCCCCAGTTATCCTTTGGGCTTGTCCCCAGTTATCCTTTGGGCTTGTCCCCAGTGATCCTCCGGGATCATCACCAGTTATCCTTTGGGCTTGTCCCCAGTGATCCTCCGGGATCATTCTCAGTTATCCTTTGGGCTTGTCCCCAGTTACTAACTTATCTTTTATATTGGCTTAGTCCCAAGTTATATTCCATTTTTTCAGGTTTTCGAAGTTAAACGATTAAGGATCCTTAATCCTTATTATCCATTAAAGTTTTACCTATGGTAATTTCGATTAAAGGTTAGGATCCTAACTTGGATCCTCAGGTATGATCCTTAACTACTTTTAATTTCATTATTCATTTGAATAACCTTTAGACCTTGATAACTGAACCTGTGATCCTTAAAATAAACTATCTTGGAAACTTTCGATTATAGGATATTTGATCCAGGATCATATCCTAAATTTCTAAAACATAATTTGCTCAAACTTTTCAAACAAACATGTGTCAAAACAATTGAAAATCAAAAAGGATAACAACACAAGATAAGCGACAAAAGTTTAGGATTTTATTAAACAAAAGGATCTTTAACCCTTTCAAAAAGTTGTCAAAATTACCTACCCAAAGCATCTACCAGCAATACGTGGCCCGTCCGCTGGGGTAGGTAAAGGGTGTCCATGATAATAGGTTCAAAAGTATTGCAGGGAAATTAAAAGGCGGCAGGATCACAACGGCTTCGTCCCCCAAACAGAGGATCCCTCCCCCGTGTGTAATCCTACCTATTGTTCAAAGGATCCAGGATCCTTAACCCTAAAGAAACTACTGTTCAGAGATTACAGACCATAATTGTTCACAAACCACAAACCACTACCAAAAAACCTAAAAAATTGGGCTCCGGCCTAGTCAACAATATCCATCATCGCCCAATCATGCAGCTTACTTCTCCGCTGCTCCATCTCCACCAGCATCTTCACCATGATCCTTGCCAGCATCACCTCCCTCCAGCCTTGGGATATCCTCAGCATCCTCCTCATCATCCAAGTCTACCAGCCTTGCCTTCCAACCTTCAACATCCCATGAGCTCTTGTCAAAGGCAGGATCCTGAGCCTCCGCAGCCATTTGTAGTTGTATCTTGTACATAGCAGTTGCGGCAGAGACCTTGGCATCCTGGATGATCTCCTGCTTCTCATTATCCATGTCAATCAGCCTCTGAGCAGCTTCATCCTTGGTGGCCTGGAGTTCCTTCTCAAGATCCGCTATCTTGAGATCCTTCAACACACCCATTTGCTGAAGATCGGCAATCTGGCTCTCCTGGTCCTCAACATTGCCAAGATAAGTTTCAATCTCAGCAAGTTTCTGCAAACAAAAGAAATAAAGACAAGCTCGGAATCAGGTGATCCTCGAAAGATACTAGATAACCAACAGGGGCAGTGATCCTCACCTCGTTCACATAGTCAAGAAATTGCTGACGAAGGAGAGGGAATCCTTGGAGTTCATCGGAGGCTTTCCTCTTTTTTCCCTTACCCCGAATGGACGCTTTAGGAGCTGAGACTGAAGGGCTGGCAGCAGGAGCCTTCTTCTTCTTAGAAGACGTGACATTGGCAAGGTCACTTATCCCAAACATGGAGGCAGACTTAACGGACCTGGCAGACTTTCCGGCACCTACACAATTCAAAAACAAGATAAGTTCCCTTATTAAATTGAATACTTTCACATAAGACTTATTTTTTTATGAGGATACTTACTTGACATTGTGGCAGATGCAGAGGATATCTCTTGAGAATCTTGGATAATAACCTGGAAACTTCGAACTTCAGGATCAAGCTTCTTGAAAGCTAACACTCTCTCTTTGGCAGCAGGGGTCAAGTTTAAATGAGCAACGGAGATAGCTGCATAAAAAGACAAAAAAGAAAAGATATCAGTGATCCTCATCATACGAGACAGGACTGATAGTGATCCTTCAAGGATCCTCTACCCTACCATGAGTGACCCATTCCTCGGGCAGATCCTTCCCATCCGGGATGGAATCCCTCTTAACAAAGAAAAACCGACGTTTCCAGTTTTTATCATTCTTGGTAACTTTGAAGATAGGGTGATCCTCCCCAGATTTCCGTTTCAACAAGTACCGGTGAGAACCAAAGGTGGTGAGATCATAGAGCTCAGCTAACTCTGACATCCCCAAATCAATCCCTTCTTGCTCGATGATCCTCTCAAAGGTATATAGAACCCTCCAGATCATCGGCATAGCTTGGATAAATGAGATGCCGGTAAGAGAAAAGAAAGATTGGGTAAATGTCGGAAAAGGATATGAATACCCGATGAGGAAAGGAGTAGCAGGAAAGGCCACCCAAGTGTCCGAAACAAAATCACTCAGAGCAGTAGGATCAAAGGGTTTGAAAACAACATTCGCTGGGAAACAATGGCGAATCTTGTCTATTTGGATATCGGTAAAACAGCATCTCTCCATAGGAGAATCTTTGATAATCCCCTGGCTTTTCAAGGGACTATCCTTCTTAGAGCCTTTGTGCGGTGAATTCCGAAGAAGCATATTCGAGATGAAAACAGAGTAAAAGCACGAAAGAACAGAGCAAAGAAGAGAAAGAGGAGAATGATACCTGATCAAAGCCTTCGGTGACGATTATAAAGGGAGATACTTCGAATTTAAATACAAAGTGATCCTAACCCTATCTCCTATTTATAATGATGATTCGCAGGGATTGTCACATCAGTGACGTAAATATCATAACGGCTAGTCCATGTGCAACGGCTAGTAAATCGGAATCGTCTGTTAGAGATAAGCTCAAAACAAAATATAACTCATCCATTTACATTTAACTCCTTATATTTTGGGGGCAATTGTTAGGGCTGGATTTTTACTATGAATGATCCTTATACGTGATCCTAACCAGTGATCCTTATTTCTTTGGCAGGCAGTGATCCTCAGCCGGACCTCAGGATCAGGATCACGGGACATTGAGGTGATCCTAGTACTAACGGTCATTTTCGATTACTACAATATTATTTTGCAGGAATATCTAGCAGGATATGCCCTACATATCATGATCCAGGGACGCGCTTTTACAAATATGGCAAGAGCTGAATTGAAGATGAACGTTGTGCCGGATATGGAAACATGGCTTGATCTAAGGGCAGCAATTTAGGCTAGATTATCTTTATTTCTAAAGGGGTAATGAGCTGATTAGTGGTCTATCTACCTAAAATAAGTTACCTACACATGTATAAATACCCATCTTCCTCATTCGGAAGAACACACACAACATACGACACAACTCTCAACACTTAGACACTCAGTGATCCTTGTACTCAGCTCATTACTATCCGAAGTTGTAACTACATTTTTATTATATTGAAGTTGGTGATCGGTAGTTGCCATCACCCGAGGTTTTTTATGCCGGAGATCATACATTGATCAAGGGCTTTTTCCTCGTATAAATCATTGTGTCTTTGCATATTCATCACAGAAGTGATCCTTTACTTTTATAGCTAACCAAGCATCATACCCCGTTTACATAAAGTTTGGTTACATTATCCTTGTGTGATTTTTGACCAAAACACCGGACGTGCAAATTATAGGGGAGTCAAGAGGATCACATCTCAACTCGGCAGCAATGACTCAGACATCAGGCTCACATTTTCAGCCCGTAGGATCCTATCCTCAGTACATGGGATCCTTCAGGAATTCGGGAGCCTATCCGGAGACACAGCAGTTTCCAGGATCCTACTTTGTTCCAGGATCATCCCAGGTTCAAGGACCCTCCTTTGTTCCAGGATCATCCCAGGTTCAAGGATCCTCCTTTGTTCCAGGATCATCCCAGGTTCAAGGATCCTCTTTCGTCCAGGATCATCCCAGGTTCAAGGATCCTCCTTCGTTCCAGGATCATCCCAGATACCAGGATCCTTACAGATGCCAGGATCCCTAAAAAGTTTGCAAACAGGGAGTCTAGATGTCCATCAAGGGGACTTCATTCCAATGCAGACCATTGCTTCCACTGGTCCCTCGGTTGTTCCAGAATCCCAGCAATATGGATTCCCTAACTTGAACCCAATGGGAGGTAACACTTTAAATAATTATCCTACTACTAACCTTGGATTCATGCAGGATACAGGTACCAATCATGCTATGGCCAGGGAATTGCAGAAACTAAAGGACATGATCTCAAGTGTTCCAGGGGTAGTCAAGCCTATCCCAGAGATTGCGGATGGAAGCCACAAGGTATCCCGTTTTGCACCACCAATTTGTGATGCAGAGGTACCCAAAAGGTTCCATATCCCTACCATGAAGCTGTATGATGGCACAACGGATCCAGAGGAGCATATAGCACAATACCGGGAGAGGATGGAGATCAATCCTATCCCAGAAAAATTGAAGGAAGCATGCCTATGTAAAGGATTTGGATCCACTCTTACTGGATCAGCTCTTAAGTGGCTGCTAAGTCTTCCCCCTTACTCTATTACTTCATTTGCCAATTTAGTTAATTTATTCAATAACCAATTCTCTTGTAGTAGAAAATTTGAAAAATTAACTAGTGATCTGTACAGGATAACTCAAAATCATAACGAATCATTAAGGGATTATATAACTAAATTTAGTAAAGAATCCTTGGACATTCCCAACTTGGATATGGCTACGGCTGTTGAAGCCTTCAAAATGGGACTGCTTAAAGATTCATTATTCTATGATGATCTTGTTATGACACCATGCAGGAATTTAGATGAAGTAAGAACTCGAGCACTCAGGTTTATCCGGTTAGAGGACGACAAGAGGATCCAGGAAAGACAAGTAGGATCCTCAAAACAAGATAAGCAAGGATCCTCCTTCAAAAGCAACAAGTTCAAATCCTACCATAGAAATGAGAACAAGAATGTGCATGCTGTTGACCAAGAAGAGGATGATGAAGAATATCCTCCAATCTCAGAATATTGTTTTTCCGTTGATAATCATGAACTAATCCTTGCAATGCAGAATCTAGGTGAAAAAGCTAGATGGCCCAGGAAGAATGACAAACCATCCGGGACTAAGGATAAATCCAAATGGTGTGCATACCATGAGGATTTCGGGCATCTAATTGAAGATTGCATAGCCTTAAGAAAAGAAATTGGATACCTGCTAAGCAAGGGGCATCTAAAAGAATTGTTGGGGAGAAAAAAGCAAAAGACCCAGGATCCTGAAAGGATCCCTGAAAAAGCTCCGGCACCTCCAGCAAACGCACAAGTGATTAACTTTATATCCGGAGGATCAGACATTTGTGGTACATCCTTTTCAGCGGCCAAAAGACATGCAAAAGAATCAAAAATGGATAATGGAGAAAGGCCTATTAGAACCTCAAGTGTCTCAGAAGGGAAGATGATAACATTTGATGAGGACGATCGCATTAACATTCAGGATCCTCACCATGATAGTTTAGTTATCACTCTCTTTATCTCTAACCATTTTGTCCGCAGGATCCTTATTGACGGAGGGAGCTCAGTGAACATTATCCAGCTTGATGTCTTGAAGAAGATGGGAATCCCAGAATCAGACATCACACCAAGATCCTCCGTGCTTGTAGGATTCAGTGGGGAAACAAAGAAAACTCTGGGGGACATCAAACTCCCAATCTACGTGGAAGGATTACATAATTATCAGAAATTTTGTGTTATTGACTGTTTATCTTGTTGCAACGTTATCCTTGGCAGGCCTTGGATACATGATATGAAAGCAGTCCCATCTACCTACCATCAATGTGTGAAGCTCCCTAGCCCATGGGGAATAATCAAGATCGATAGTGACCAGCAGGAGGCTAAGGATTGTTATACCTCATCTATGAAGCCAACCTCGAAGCCAAGGGAGCAATAGCAATTACAGTATCCTCCAAGGAATGTCTTGGAGGCAAGGGAACAAGATGTAGATGAAATCCTCTTGGATCCTAGTGATCCTGAATCAAAAATCTATATCGGATCAGGGATCCTTGGCGAGATGAAAGAAGACATGATATCCTTCCTCAAGAGAAGAAAATCTACCTTTGCTTGGAAACATGAAGATATGACAGGTATATCTAAGGATATTATTACTCACAAACTTGGCATTGACAGGTCTATCAAGCCAATCCATCAAAAAAGGAGGAAGTTTGCACCAGAAAGGAATGCCATTATCCAAGAAGAAGTAGAGAGACTACTTCGAGCAGGTATGATCAGAGAGGTAAAGTATCCAAAATGGTTAGCCAATGTGGTTGTTGTCCAAAAGAAAAACGGAAAGTGGAGGGTATGTGTCGATTTCACTGATTTGAATAAGGCATGTCCCAAGGATCCTTTCCCATTACCCCACATTGACTCTATGGTGGATGCAACAGCGGGGCATGAACTGTTAACTTTTATGGATGCATCATCTGGATTCCAACAAATCCAGATGGAACCATCTGACCAAGAGGATACAGCCTTTATGACCCCAACCGGTTTATATTGTTATATTGCCATGCCTTTTGGACTAAGAAATGCAGGTGCAACATATCAAAGGCTGGTAAATATGATGTTCAAAGATCAAATTGGAAAAACTATGGAGGTGTACATAGATGATATGGTGGTCAAGTCGAAGAAAGCTGAGGATCACCTAAGGGACTTGGAAGAAGCATTCGATATCCTTGATAGTTACAACATGAAACTTAATCCTTCAAAATGCCATTTTGGTGTTAAGGCAGGAAAGTTCTTAGGATACATGGTAACCCAGAGGGGCATTGAAGCAAGCCCGGAACAAATCAAAGCATTAATAAATATCAAATCTCCTGCCAATGCCAAGGATGTCCAAAGACTGACAGGCAGGATAGCAGCTTTGAACAGGTTCATATCGAACTCCTCAGAAAAATGTAAAGAATTCTACGATATCCTAAGGAAGAATAAGAAGTTTGAATGGACTGAGAAACATGAGAACGCTCTACAAGCCCTCAAAGAATATATGTCCTCAGCACCAGCACTAGCAAAACCGGAAAAAGGAGATGTGTTATCCTTGTACCTGGCGGTATCCTCAACCGCTGTAAGTGCAGTCCTTGTCAAGGATCATGAAGGTACACAATATCCTATCTACTATGTAAGTAAAAGCTTACTTGATGCCGAATCCAGGTACTCACACCTCGAAAAACTTATCCTTGCATTAATCATGGCATCCACTAAGTTAAGACATTATTTTGAAACCCATACTATTATTGTTAAGACTAATTTTCCAATTAAGAATGTCCTCAGGAAACCAGATATGTCAGGGAGAATGGCTAAGTGGGCAGTAAAGCTTAGTGCCCATGATATAAGATACGAACCAAGAACAGCTATTAAATCTCAGGCACTAGCTGACTTTGTGGCTGATTTCAGTAGTGATCTACAAAAAGAAGCAGAATTGGAGGTTCAGCAGTTGGATGAGACCATGGATCCTTGGATACTACACACTGACGGATCCTCAAATATCAAAGGCACAGGGCTAGGGATCCTACTAAAATCGCCACAGGGGGACATAATACCCCACTCCATAGCCTGTGAGTTCCAAGCAACTAACAATGAGGCTGAGTATGAAGCCTTAATTGCTGGCTTACAAATTGCTAAGGATATGGGGGTAAAGTATCTCAAAGTATATGTAGACTCATTATTGATCACTAATCACTTTAACGGATCCTATGCTGTTAAAGGTGAAAAACTAACCAAATATTTAGAGATAGTCAAAAAATTGGCACTCTCTTTTGTTTCTTTTAGCTTAACACAGGTACCAAGGGAGGATAACACGGAAGCTGATGCATTGGCCAACCTAGGATCATCCTTGAAGATTCCAGAAGATATAAGTATCCCTATCATCCATATCCTGGCTCCTGCTATTGAAAATCAGGTGGCCATGGAAATAGAAGAGGATACTGCAATGATCCCTAGTGAAGAAGCCCAATCTTATTCAGGATCATGGATCTCACCAATCATGAGATACTTGCAACATGGGGAGATTCCAACGGGAGAAAATCCTAGAGCTTTCAGGATTAAGGTATCTCAATTTGCAATCTTAAATAATGTGCTATATAAACGATCCCTTGCAGGACCATATTTAAGATGTATTGAAGATCCTGAAATTGAAGAAGTGTTGAGAGACTTCCACGAAGGAGATTGTGGAAACCACACTGGGGGCAGGGCATTATTCTCAAGGATCCTTAGAACAGGATACTACTGGCCAACCATGAAAAGGGATGCTATAGAGTATGCTAAGAAATGTGATCCTTGCCAAAGACATAGCAATATCCTCCACCAACCAGCTGAATTACTACACCCCATACCATCCTCTTGGCCATTCATGAGATGGGGAATGGATATAGTTGGCAAGCTCCCTAAAGCACCTGGTGGAAAAGTATTTATGCTTGCCATGACTGACTATTTTTCCAAGTGGATAGAAGCTGAAGCCTTCGCTCAAGTCAGAGAAAAGGAAGTCATATCCTTCATTAAAAGAAACATTATAACTAGATTTGGCATTCCCTCTGAAATTGTATGTGATAATGGCTCCCAATTCATTGGAAGCAGAACCACTAACTTTTGTGACAGTTGGGGAATCAAGATGATCACATCAACACCAGTTCACCCACAAGCCAATGGTCAAGCAGAATCATCCAACAAGATCATCATCAACAATCTGAAGAAGAAGCTAGGATCCAAGAAAGGGAAATGGGCAGAAGAGTTACCTTATGTCCTATGGGCTGATAGGACAACTCCCAAGAATGCCACCGGTCAAACACCCTTCTCTTTAGTATTTGGGGCAGAAGCAGTGATCCCAACAGAGATGGTGATCCCAACTGCTAGAACAAGTGCTCGTGATCCTGAAGAAAATGCTACAATCCTAGCTCAGGATTTGGATACTATTGAGGAAAACAGGGATCTAGCTAGGATAAGGATGGCAAGCTACCAACAAAGGATGGCTGGTGCCTACAACAAGAATGTCAGGATAAGGAAGTTCCAAGTTGGAGATATGGTGTTGAGAAAAGCATTTCAAAATACTATCAATCCTGCTGACGGGAAGCTAGCACCAAAATGGGAAGGTCCCTACTTGATTGAAGCTGAAGCAGGAAAGGGGGCATACAGGTTGCTAACCATGGAAGGAAACTTGTTACCAAGAGCCTGGAATGCTGTTCACTTAAAGAAATATTTCATGTGAACATGATCCTTCCTGCATGTGAAGTATCCTTGAAGGATCCTGGAGATATCGGTGATCCTTATTCTGGTAATATGCTTATCATAAAACTATTGCATTTTCTTACTTTTTGCCTAAGGATAAGGATCATGTATCCTTCATCCTCTACTCACAAACCATTTGAGTTATGATAGTTCAGGTATCTTCAGCAAATCGTCAAAGATCTCCAAAAGCACCACAGATCCTTGGGTACAACCCCAGTTATCCTTGGGATTATCCCCAGTTTCCGCCAGCAGCGCACGATGATCCTGGTATAGTTCACGTCTTTGGGACCAGTACCCACTTTCGGGGCTGACAACCTCATCGTACTGGCTATATTTAGGATCCTACGTATAATGGTGGACGCACCATACATCCGTTCCTAAGGTTTCTAACGTTTTCACGTTAGCTAAGGTTTTGACATTTTCATGTCACTAAGTTTGGATAGTTGCCAGAAAGGGCCATACTCCAGTTTACATACGATCCTTTGGGCTTGTCCCCAGTTATCCTTTGGGCTTGTCCCCAGTTATCCTATGGGCTTGTCCCCAGTGATCCTCTGGGATCATTCTCAGTTATACTTTGGGCATGTCCCCAGTTACTAATTTATCTTTTACATTGGCTTAGTCCCAAGTTATATCTCACTTTTCAGGTTTTGGAAGTCTAAACATATAAGGGTCCTTAATCCTTATTAACTATCAAAGTCTTATCTATGATTGTCTTGATTGAAGGTTAGGATCCTAACGTGGATCCTCAGGTATGATCCTTGACTATTTTTGATTATACTCTTTATCCTAACCAACCCTTATACTTTGACAACCGAACCTATGATCCTTGAACTAAAACACTTTGAGAATTTTCAATATAAGGATATTTGATCCAGGATCATATCCTAAGTTTATTAAACACTTTGTCAACTCTTGTTATTTTAACAAATATAGCAATTGAGAAATAAGAGGATTATTGAAGGATAACAACACAAGATAAGCCAGAAAAAGTTAAGTTATATTATTAAACAAAAGGATCATTAACCCTTTCAAAAAGTTGTCAAAATTGCCAACCCACATTTCTACCAGCAAAACGTGGCCCGTCCACATGGGTTGGCAAAGGGTGTCCATTGTCTATGCGGTCTTAGCATTTTGCAGGAAATAAAGGCGGCAGGATCACAAAGGCTTCATCCCCCAAACAGAGGATCCCTCCACCTTTTGTAATCCTACCTATTGTTCAAAGGATCCAGGATCCTTAACCCTAAGAAACTATTGTTCAGAGATTACAGACCATAATTGTTTCAAACATCAACAACCACAAAAAACCACTACCAATCCTAAAAAATTGGGCTCCGGCCTAGTCTCGAAATATCCATCATCGCCCAATCATGCAGCCTACACCTTCGCTGCTTCATCACCACCAGCATCTCCACCTTGATCCTTCTCAGCATCACCACCTTCCAGCATGGGGATCTCCTCAGCCTCATCCTCGTCCTCCAGGTCTGCCAGCCTTGCCTTCCAACCTTCAACATCCCACGAGCTTTTGTCAAAGGTAGGATCCTGAGCCTCCTCGGCCATCTGAAGTTGTATCTTATACATAGCAATTGCCGCGGAGACCTTAGCATCTTGGGTGATCTCCTGCTTCTCGTTATCCATATCAATCAACCTCTGAGCAGCCTCAGCCTTCATGACCCGGAGTTCTTTCTCAAGATCTCCTATCTTGAGATCCTTAAGCACGCCCATTTGTTGAAGGTCAGCAATCTGGCTCTCTTGGTCCTCAACATGGCCAAGATAGGTCTCAATCTCGGCAAGTTTCTGCAACAGGAGAAGAAAAAGATAAGCATAAGATCATATGATCCTCAAAAAAAGCAGGATATGCTAGGCGGATAACCTACAGGGGCAGTGATCCTTACCTCATTCACATAGTCAAGGAATTGCTGACGGAGGAGGGGAAATCCTTGTAGATCTTCAGTAGTCTTCCTCTTCTTCCCCTTGCCCCGGATAGATGCTTTGGGAGCTGATGCTGAAGGACTAGCAACAGAAGCCTTCTTCTTCTTTGAAGATGTGACATTGGCAAGATCACTTATCCCAAATTTGGAAGCTGATTTGACAGACCTAGCAGACTTTCCGGCACCTACACAATCAAAAAATCAAGATAAGTTGCCTTATTAATCAAACAATCTTACATATAATTTATTTTCTATAAGGATACTTACTTGACATAGTGGCAGATGCAGAGGATACTTCTTGTGAGTCTTGGACGGTGACTTGGAAACTTCTGACCTCAGGATCAAGCTTTTTAAAAGCTAGAACTCTCTCTTTTGCAGCAGGGCTTAATTTCAGATGAGCAATGGATATAGCTGCACAAGAAATAAAAAGAGATATTAGTGATCCTCATCATATGGGACAAGGCTGACAATGATCCTTAGAGGATCCTCTATCCTACCATGAGTGGCCCATTCTTTGGGCAGATCCTTCCCATCTGGGATGGAATCCCTTCTAACAAAGAAAAAACGACGCTTCCAGTTAGGATCATTCTTGGTGACCTTGAAGACAGGGTGATCCTCACCGGCTTTCCGTTTCAGCAGATACCGATAAGAACCAAAAGTAGTAAGATCGTAAAACTCGGCCAACTCCGTTATCCCCAGATCAATCCCTCTCTGCTCAATGATCCTTTCGAAGGTATACAGAACCCTCCAGATCATCGGCATAGCTTGGATGTAAGAGATGCCGGTTAGAGAAAAGAAGGATTGGGTGAAGGATGGAAAAGGATATGAATACCCTATGGTGAAGGGAGTAGCAGGAAAAGCCTCCCAGGTATTCGAAACAGAGTCGCTCAAAGCACTAGGATCAAAGGACTTGAAAATAACATTCGCCGGAAAGCAATGACGAATTTTATCTATGTGGGCATCAGTAAAGCAGCACCTCTCCGTAGGAGAATCCTTAATAATCCCCTGGCTTTTTAAGGGACTATCCTTCTTGGAATCCTTGTGCGGAGAATTCCGAAGCAGCATGTTTGGAACAGAAACAGGGTAGAAGCAGAAAACAGAGCAAAGAAAAATAGAGAGAAGAAGAAACAGAAACAGAGTAGAATACCTGATCAATCTTCGAGTGCAGAATATAAAGGGAAGTATCTTGAATTTAAATACAAACTGATCCTCACCCTATCTCCTATTTATAATCATGATCTGCAGGATTGTCACATCTCTGACGTAATGATCACAACGGCTAGTCCGAACATAACGGCTAGTTTCTTGGAGTCGCCCGTTAGAGATAAGATCGAAACAAAATATAACTCGTTTATTTACAATTAACTCCTTATATTTTGGGGGCAATTGTTAGGGCTGGATTTTACTGTAGGTGATCCTTACACATGATCCTAACCAGTGATCCTTCTTTCTTTGGCAGACAGTGATCCTCAGCAGAACTTCAGGATCAGGATCATGGGACATTATGGTGATCCTCATACTAACGGCTACTTCCACTCAATACAATATTGTTTTGCAGGAACATCTAGCAGGATATGCTCTAAAGACCATGATCCAGGGACGCGTCTTCACAAATATGGCAAGAGCTAAATCAGAGATAGACGTTGCACAGGATATGGAAACTAGGCTTGATTTATGGGCAGCAATTTAGGCTAGATTGTCTTTATTTCTAAAGGGGTAATGAGCTGATATTTAGTCATTTTACCTAAAATAAGTCACCCACACATGTATAAATACCCATCTTCCTCATTCGGAAGAACACACACGACATACGACACAACTCTCAAACACTTAGACACTCAGTGATCCTTGTACTCAGCTCATTACTATCCGAAGTTGTAATCATATTTTTGTTATATTGAAGTTGGTGATCGGTAGTTGCCATCACCCGAGGTTTTTTATGCCGGAGATCGTTCATTGATCAAGGGCTTTTTCCTCGTATAAATCATTGTGTCTTTGCATCTTTTATCACAGAAGTGATCCTTTATTTTCATAATTAACCAAGCATCATACCCCGTTTACATAAAGTTTGGTTACATTATCCTTGTGTGATTTTTGACCAAAACAGGAATGTCCAAGGATTCTTTACTGAATCTGGTTATATAATCCCTTAATGATTCATTATGACCCTGAGTTACCCTATATAAATCACTAGTTAATCGTTCAAATTTTCTACTACAAGAAAATTGGTTATTGAATAAGTTAACTAAATTAGCAAATGAAGTAATAGAGTAAGGGGGAAGACTTAGCAGCCATTTAAGAGCTGATCCAGTAAGAGTGGATCCAAATCCTTTGCATAGGCATGCTTCCTTTAATTTTTCTGGAATTGGATTGATCTCCATCCTCTCCCTGTATTGTGCTATGTGTTCCTCAGGATCCGTTGTACCATCATACAGCTTCATAGTAGGGATATGGAACCTTTTGGGTATCTCAGCATCACAAATTGGTGGTGCAAAACGAGATACCTTATGGCTTCCATCTGCAATTTCCGGGATAGGTTTGACTACCCCTCGAACAGTTGATATCATATCCTTCAATTTTTGTAGTTCTCTGGCCATAGCATGAGTGATACCTGTATCCTGCACGAATCCATGGTTAGTGGTATAAGAATTATTAAAAGTGTTACCTCCCATCGGGTTCAAATTAGGAACATTGGATGTGAATCCTTGTTGCAGGGATTCTGGGATGATGGAGGGACCAGTGGAAGCAATGGTTTGCATTGGAATAAAATCTCCTTGATGGACATCCGGACTTCCTGTTTGCAAATTCTTCAAGGATCCTGGTATCTGAAGGGATCCTTGAACCTGGGATGATCCTGGAACGAAGGAGGATCCTTGAACCTGGGATGATCCTGGAACAAAGGAGGATCCTTGAACCTGGGATGATCCTGGAACGAAGGAGGATCCTAAGCTCATGAAGGATCCCATATGCTGGGTGTAGGATCCTGCCGGTTGGAAATATGATCCTGATGCCTGAGTAATTGCTGCTGGGCCGAAATTCACTCCTCTTGATCCACACATGTGTTGAACGTCTGGGACCTCTGATGGCTGAGAAGTAATCGCCGGAGTATCAAAATTCAAAGATTTGGGCATTAGTGGGGAATGATCCTCTGCCGTTTTCTTTTACTTTTTGAGATCTCCGATTTCCTTGAGGATCCTGTCATTAGTTTCATCCTGCTGCTGCATACGATCCCTCATCTGCAAAATCAAAGTCAATATATCACTAGTACTGGGAATAGAAGAAGTTAGAGCAGAAGATGATGGTTTAGAGGAGATAGGAGTTGGTCTCTTCTCAGCATTTTTCTGAGATCCAGCTGGTGGTGGAGGCAAAGGTGGAATGCCATTAGATGAATTGACTGCAGACATCGCTGTGGAAGTATTCTTCAATGATGAAGCCATGCAACACTTCCGGAATGATCACCAACAGAAAAACTTTCTTATGAATGAAGCACCAATTGCCCCACGGTGGGCGCCAAACTGTTTTGGTCAAAAATCACTTTAAGATAATGCAACCAAACTTTATGTAAACGGGGAATGATGCTTGGTATGATGAACAAAGTGAAGGATCACTTAAATGTAAAATGCACAGTTGACACAAGGATTTATACGAGGAAAAAGCCCTTGATCAATGATCTCCGGCATAAAAAACCTCGGGTGATGGAAACTACCGATCACCAAACTTCAATATAACAAATAATGGTTACAACTTTGGGTGGTAACGAGCTAGGTACAAGGATCACTATAGTATCGTGTGTCAAAGCGTGTGAGAAATGTGTTGTGTCTTCCGAATGTGGAAGAGTGCTATTTATACAAGTGTGAGTGGTCGTATTTTAGGTAAATAACCTAACTATTAGCTCGTTACCCCTTTAGGAATAGAAGTAAATCTAGCCTAAATTATCGCCCTTAAATTATGCTGAGTTTCCATATCGTCCACAACGTCCATCTTCGATTATGCATATGCCAAAGTTGTAAAGACGAGTTCCTTGTTTACGTTGCTAAGAGCGGATCCTACTCGAAATTCCTGCAAGATAACATTAAATCCAAGGAGAACAACTGTTAGTATAAGGATCCCTAGGATGGTCCGTGATCCTGATCCTGGAACTCTTCTGAGGATCACTTATCTGCCAAAGAATCAAGGATCCCTGGTTAGGATCGCATGTAAGGATCATAAGTCATAAAAATCCAGCCCTAACATATAATACTTTTTATTTTTAATCTTTTGCACTTTTTATTTGGTTTTGTATTAATGACTTTAGTAACTAGTTGCTTATGTTGAAGATCACTTATCTGCCAAAGAATCAAGGATCCCTGGTTAGGATCCAAACTCTTTGACCCCCTCATAAGTTAACTACTATTAATACTATAACCCGGCTATTTAGGACTGTATCCCTGCTGACTCAGACTACTTAGTCGAGGGTAACGTCACCTCCAAAAGAGGGGCCTACCATAATTTGCATTAATAACTTAATTCATTATATTTCAATAATCCGACCCTTTAAGATTGTATCCTTGCTGACTCAAACTACTGGGTTGAGGGTAACGTCGCCTTCAAAAGAAGGGCCTACTACAATAACTAAGATAATCTCTTAAACAAGTGCAAAAGTGCGAAAATAATCAAAGGTTATACTAATACACGAGTCGGATCCAAGTGATTCATCTTGTCTATCTGTTTTATTTTTATTTTATTTTTCAGCATTTAGTTAATTTTATTTTCTTAGTTTAAAAATCTTTTTTCTAACATTTTGATTTGATTAGACGTTAAGGATAAACCGGTACTAAAAGCTCTTGTGTCCTTGGACGACCTCGGTATCTTACCAACACTATACTACGTCCACGATGGGTGCACTTGCCCATATGTGTGTTTAGTGTTAGTAAATATCGTGTTTTATAAATTTAAAACTTGGCTAAAAAGTGTAAAAAGGTCTTAAAATATATATCTAAAACATATATACACTAACACGCATCAAGTTTTTGGCGTCGTTGCCGGGGACACCAGGATTTTAAGAAAGTTAGGAATCAACGGCCTAATCTTTTTTTATTTTTTTTAGGATTTTTTTTCAGCTTCTGAAGAGCTCAGCACGGGCCGTGCCTGGTCGGACAGGGGCCGTGCCCAGCGTTGTTACTGGAAGTTTTTAGTTTTTCAAGTTACAGAAGGCTGACCACGGGGCCGTGTCAGTGCAACACGGGGCCGTGTCCAACTCTCCAGTAACTGGGATCTGGAAAACAATCACTATAACTCCGACCACAGGCCGTATTCATTGAGCACGGGGCCGTGGTGAACCTTCTGACCAGCATTCTTTTCTGTTTTTGTTGCAGGACTTGGAACCAAACGCCAACCATACGTAGTGTATGAGCTCCAGTTCTAATAAGGATATAAAAGAACCTCTAGAAGAACCCGAACGCTTTCTCAGAAAAAGACTAAAAGCCAAAAACCAAGAGAAGGTT
Organism: Helianthus annuus; assembly: GCF_002127325.2. NCBI lineage: Eukaryota > Viridiplantae > Streptophyta > Magnoliopsida > Asterales > Asteraceae > Helianthus > Helianthus annuus. The sequence goes on along the minus strand of NC_035446.2, from coordinate 13,984,497 downwards.
TCGGGAAACCCACTTACAATGGCGGACCAACGTACCCTGATGGATTATCTACGACCCACCGTAGGTAACCTCAGCGCCGCCATCAATGCACCGAATGTTGAAGCCAATAACTTCGAACTTTGGCCGCATTTGATACAAATGCTTCAGAACTCCGCAACCTTCCATGGGCTTGCGGACGAGGATCCCCATCTACATGTTACTAATTTCTTAGAAATATGTGATACCTTTCGGATCAATGGAGCATCAAATGACGCCATCCGCCTCCGAATGTTTCCTTTTTCACTAAAAGACCGAGCAAAAGCTTGGCTTAACGCCCTCCCAGCTGGATCGGTAAACACCTGGGATGAACTAGCCCAAAAATTTCTATATAAGTATTTCCCTCCCGCTAAAACGGCTAAATTAATGACTGAAATTAATACATATTCACAAGAGGACGAGGAATCCTTGTATAAAACTTGGGAAAGGTTCAAGGAGCTATTGCGAAAGTGTCCACATCACGGCCTTGCGATATGGCAACAAGTGTCCACTTTCTATAATGGGTTGTTGCCACACACAAGGCAAACACTAGACTCTAGCTCCGGGGGACTTTTAGGTAATCGTCGTCCGTATGAAATATATAATCAAATTGAGGAAATTGCTCAAACCAATTTTCAGTGGCACACTCCCCGAGGCAATAAATCCATTGCCCCGGGCGCCCATAAGGTTGATGAAAGCACTTCTTTACAAGCCCAAACCCTTTCTTCAAAAATAAAAAAATTGGAAATGACAAAAACGGTCTCGGTTATGGCTTGTGAAGGGTGTGGTGGGCCACTTGAAAATTGGAGTTGTATGAAAGAAACAGACGATCAACAAGAATCGGTAAACTACATTGATAATAGACCTAGGCCGTCGGGTCCTCCAACGGGCACCTATAACCAAGGATGGCGAAATCACCCTAACCTTGGTTGGAGAGAACCCGACAATGGTAGTAACCAACAAAACTTAAACCAACGAACAAACTTTCAACAACCAACGAGAAAGGCTTGAAGATACTATATCTCGCCTCATCTCCGACACTGAAAAGAAAAACTCAGATAGATTTCTACAATTAGAATCAAATTTTAGAAATCAACAAGCTAGTATTCAAAACATCGAAAAACAAATAAGTCAACTAGCACAAAATTTCTCCGAGAGACCACAAGGCGCGTTACCAAGCAATACCGAAACAAACCCAAAGGCGCAAGTTCATCTCATAACACTACGGAACCGCACCATGGGTCTTACGGAAAGCCCGCCGCCTACCGAGGAGACCGTAACACCGCCCTTACAAGAGAAAGGTTCCCCTCCCTCATCAGAGCCTACCAAGACTCCTCGAGTTCCGTACCCCGGTAGGTTAATCCGACAAAAGACCGATGAGCAATTCGCAAAATTCGAAAGTTTACTAAAACAATTGCATGTCAATATTCCTTTCATTGATGTCCTAACCCAAATGCCTAAATACTCTAAGTTCATGAGGGACTTCCTCACTCATAAAAGGAAAATTGAAACATTGCAATTAGTTAACCTAGGCGAAGAATGCTCTGCCCTCGTACTCAACAAACTCCCCCAAAAGAAAATCGATCTCGGAAGCTTCACAATTCCTTGCTCAATCGGTGACTCCCCCGTTCGTAATGCACTATCCGACCTTGGAGCTAGCATTAACCTCATGCCCTCATCAATGTTCAAAAGACTCGACCTAGGAAAAACGAGTCCTACAAAAATGAGTATACAACTTGCTGATCGATCCGTCAAATTCCCGCAAGGTGTCATTGAAAATATCCTAGTCAAGGTCGACAATTTCGTCTACCCGGCCGACTTTGTCATACTTGATATGGAAGAAGACACCAAAGTCCCCCTTATATTAGGGAGACCATTTCTCGCCACCGCACAAGCAGTGGTAGATATGAATGACGGAACACTTACTTTAAAATACGGGGATGATGAAGTAAAGTTCGGGGTTGGGAAGAGAATAGAGGACGATGACCCGGTCAATTACATGAAGGTTATTGATTCAAGTTTGGATGATGCTCTCCGACGGTGCAACATGGGATGCAAAACATCCCGCTCAGAAAACATATAACCTTGCCTTGGGTCTAGCCAAGGACCCTTATAAACGTGGCGCACCATGGAGGCAATCCGCGCAACTATCCTTAGTTTAAGTTTAATCTTTTAGTTTTAATTTGCAGGAATAAAACGCACTCATGGTGGTCAAGGATGACAAGGGAAACGAGAAACATAAACCCATGCACAAAAACAAGGCCACCCGACAACAATTTCTCCATTACAGTAAGTTCAGCACGGGCCGTCCCAGCCAACATGGCCCCGTGCTGAACACCCTGCAGGCAAATGCCCAGTTCAGGTAACTGGACACGGGCCGTGTTCACCGAACACGCCCCCGTGTCCAGGCTTCTGTTTCTTTTCTTTAATTATTGTTACTGGCACCTAAACACGGGTCCGTGCCCGGTCCCCACGGGGCCTTGTCCAGACTGCTAGTAACATAAATTTTTGCTTTTAAACACAATGTTACACATTCAATCAACCTAAAAATTTATTTTTGGGACACATTGAGGACAATGTGTAATTTAAGTGTGGGGGGGGGGGGATGCTAAAACCTTGAATTTTGCAAGTCCTAATAACAAGCCTTACACAAAACTCTATTGGAATCGCTAATCACCCCAAATTTTTTTCAAAAATTTTTTTTACTTGCCTAAGTTTAGGTTGGGAATTCTAAGACTAAAAAGGTTATATTTTTATAAGTCTACAACCGATAGCGTCGTGATAAAAAGAACCAACATAAGAAAATTATGAAACGGCATGACAAGCTTAGTTAAAATTCGATTATATATACTCGATCACATAAAAACCCATTCCCACAAAAGTGAGTTTTTGAGCCTTTATAGAGCATACAACTATACATCTTTAAACTAAATGCTCATTTTTCGTTTCTTGTGTGAATAGCCGCTTGGTTCTTACGACTCTAGAACTTGCCACGACAATTCATTCCCGGTCCTTACCAACTTAAACCCAAGTAAGTAAACGAGGGAGGCATTAGGACTAACCTTTTTTCTTTCAACACCATTATTTTTATTTTTCTTTTCACCTACCAAAAAATTCCCCCTAGTTAACCCCTTGGAGCCTACACCTTTTCATTTCTTAACCCAAAACCCTTTTTTACCCACCAAAAAAAAAAATACCCTTTTTATTGTTTACCCTTTATTTTAAGTAACAAGCTCGGTTTTCATGTGACTAATATATATATATATATATATATATATTACAATGAAGTTAGAAATAAGCAAACAAAGCTCCTCAAACAAAAGCTTGTTTGGCTAAATACTTCATTTAAAATAAAAAGTCACGAAAACAAAATGTTTTACGAAAACCGACGCTTTTTACGACTTTCGCCCTTTTCTACTAACCACTAACCCAACTACCCACCTTTAACCCAAGCCTAACCCTTCACCCAAAAAGTCCTCTTGATATTTACAAAGGTATAGAGTTAAAAAGGAGGAGGATTGATTGCTTGGCAAGCTTATGGTAGGAATAAGTTCCATGCCGCTCTCGAGTGATTCACTAAAAATACACCTTCGGCCGAGTGTGAGTGATTTCTCCCGTGAGGTATGTGAACTTGTATATAAATGGAATTTTAGAAAGGCGTGTTATGCCTTAATAAATAATTTACCTTATGAAAAGTTTTTAATAAATCATGACGAATAGGATTGTAAATAAGTAAAAATAAAACCTAAACAATCTTGGAAAATCCCGACACTCTATGACAAACCCAAAAACCTTCTCTTCTACCCATTCTATTTGGGAGTGTAAGCCACATATTAAAGAGTTTTGCTTGAGGACAAGCAAAAATTCAAGTGTGGGGGTATTTGATGTGTATAAAATGCAACATATAAATTACATCAAATAAGGCATAAAACTAACCCTTTTTAAGTACTAATCTTGGAAAAAGTGTGTTTTTGTCTTCCTTTTGTATTTTCAGGATTAAATGAGCTCTAATTAACAAAAGAAGCAAAAAGGCAGCTAAATCTGACATAAATACAAGAAGAACAAAAGTGGATTGCCCGACCCCTCGACAGCATCCTCCCAAGCAAAACAGAAAAGGCAGAACACTGAACACGCCCCGTGCTCAGCGAGCACGGGGCCATGCCCAAGAAGCAGCAGAAAAGACAAACCTGTAGAAGCTTCTATTGCTCACCACGGGGGCGTGCCCAGTGAACACGGGGGCGTGCCCAAAGTACTGCAGGCGCATTAATTGTAATTACGAATTACAATTAATGAGGAGAGATAGTGTCAGACAGGCACGGGGCCGTGCCCAGGCCTCTGTTCAGCCTATAAATAGGAGTGCTAGGCTTCATTGCAACTCATCCCTTGGCACCACCTCTCTCACACTTCATCCACCACCCACCACCATCATCCATTGTCCATCATAGAGTGTGTGAGTCGTCTCCGGATCCAAGATTGATCGTAAGAGTTCTTGACAATCAAGGCCATGTTTGCCTAAGTCTCTTACATCACTTGGTGAAGACAAGTGTTTAGTATAATACTTTTTATTTTTAATCTTTTGCACTTTTTATTTGGTTTTGTATTAATGACTTTAATAACTAGTTGCTTATGTTGAAGGTGATCTTTCTTTATCGTTTGTCCGTGGTGTCTTGGCATTATTTTACTGTCTATATAAAATAAAAGATTTTCAACATTCATATCTCCACGGTCTATATGGAGGTATGTTGGCTACCTGGTCGGGGGTTAAGGGAACGGTTTGGTAAGGGTCTTGCCCTTGTTCAGCGTTTAGAGGTCCTGCAAGGGACCTGGGTCAAATTTAGTAGGATCTCCTTCAATGCCCAAAGGTATTGGATGGCGGGGATCCAAACTCTTTGACCCCCTCATAAGTTAACTACTATTAATAATATAACCCCGCTATTTAGGACTGTATCCCTGTTGACTCAGACTACTTAGTCGAGGGTAACGTCACCTCCAAAAGAGGGGCCTACCATAATTTGCATTAATAACTTAATTCATTATCTTTCAATAATCCGACCCTTTAGGATTGTATCCTTGCTGACTCAAACTACTGGGTTGAGGGTAACGTCGCCTTCAAAAGAGGGGCCTACTACAATAACTAAGATAATCCCTTAAACAAGTGCAAAAGTGCGAAAATAATCAAAGGTTATACTAATACACGAGTCGGATCCAAGTGATTCATCTTGTCTATCTGTTTTATTTTTATTTTATTTTTCAGCATTTAGTTAATTTTATTTTCTTAGTTTAAAAATCTTTTTTCTAACATTTTGATTTGATTAGACGTTGAGGATAAACCGGTAATAAAAGCTCTTGTGTCCTTGGACGACCTCGGTATCTTACCAACACTATACTACGTCCACAATGGGTGCACTTGCCCATATGTGTGTTTAGTGTTAGTAAATATCGTGTTTTATAAATTTAAAACTTGGCTAAAAAGTGTAAAAAGGGCTTAAAATATATATCTAAAACATATATACACTAACACGCATCAATCCCAGATTTGCCAAGGCATCAGCTTCAGCATTGTCCTCTCTTGGTACCTGTTCAAGTGTAAAAACATCGAAATATCCTGCTAATTTTTTGACAATTTCAACGTATTCAGCCAATTTTTCACATTTTACTGCATAAGATCCATTAAAATGATTAGTGATTAACAAGGAATCAACAAACACTTGTAGACTCTTGATATTCATGCTCTTAGCCAATTCTAATCCTGCAATTAAAGCTTCATATTCTGCTTCATTATTAGTGGCAGGAAACTCACATCTAATAGCCTGGGGTAATATGTTCCCCTGTGGCGATTTTAGTAGTATACCCAAACCTACACCTCTTACATTAGTTACACCATCAGTATATAATATCCAAGATTCTAAGTTTTCTCCTAGCTGTTGTACCTCTAAGTCTACTTCATTTTGAATGTCACTACTAAAATCAGCCACAAAGTCAGCTAGAGCCTGAGACTTTATGGCATTTCTAGGTTCGTATACTAGATCAAATGCACTTAATTTTACCGACCATTTAGCCATCCTACCGGACATCTCCGGTTTCCTAAGCACATTCTTAACAGGATAGTTGGTTTTAACATGAATCCTATGTGTTTCAAAATAGTGTCTAAGTTTTGTTGATGCCATAACTAGGGCTAATATTAGCTTTTCTAGGTGAGAATACCTAGTTTCAGCATCTAATAAACTTTTACTGACATAATAGACAGGATACTACTGACCTTCATGATCTTTTACAAGGACAACACTTACTGCATTCCCTGATACTGCAAGGTATAGGGATAGTGGTTTGCCATCTTCAGGTTTCATTAACAGAGGTGCGGTTGAAAGATACTGCTTCAAATCCTGCAAGGCTGTTTCATGCTTCTCACCCCACTCGAATTTCTTATTTTTCTTCAGAATATCATAAAATTCCTTACATTTTTCGGAGGATCTTGAGATAAATCTATTCAATGCTGCTACTCGCCCTGCTAATCGTTGAACATCCTTCATATTTGAAGGTGACTTGATATCCAAGATGGCTTTAATCTGCTCCGGGCTTGCTTCTATCCCCCTTTTAGTCACCATGTACCCTAGAAACTTTCCTGCGCCCACTCCAAAGTGGCATTTAGCAGGATTCAATTTCATGTTGTACTGGTTCAGGATATCAAATGCTCCCTTAATATCTTGAAGGTGATCCTCGGTCTTCTTGGATTTTACTACCATATCGTCGATGTATACTTCCATGGTGTCCCCCAGTTTGTCTTTAAACATCATGTTCACCAGCCTTTGGTATGTTGCACCTGCATTTTTTAAACCAAAAGGCATAGCAGTATAACAATAAATACCTGTGGGTGTCATGAAAGCAGTATCCTCCTGATCAAAGGATTCCATTTGGATTTGTTGAAATCCTGAAGACGCATCCATGAAGGTTAACATCTCGTGGCCAGCGGTAGCATCTACCATTGAATCAATATGAGGTAGAGGAAACGGGTCTTTGGGACAAGCTTTGTTTAAGTCGGTGTAATCCACACATACTCTCCATTTCCCGTTTTTCTTTTGCACCACAACCACATTAGCCAGCCATTTGGGAAACTTCACTTCCCTAATCATCTTGCTCTTTAGTATCCTTTCAACTTTCTCTTGGATGATCATATTTCGTTCCAGAGCAAATTTCCTTCTCTTTTGTTGGACTGGTTTAAATGATCTCTCAATACCAAGCTTATGTGTTATAACATCCTTGGAAATGCCTGTCATATCCTCATGTTTCCATGCGAATGTCGACATCCTGCATTTAAAAAAGTTAGTCATTTGATTTTCAATATCCTGAGGGATATTGGTTCCTACGAGCACTGAGATATCCGGGTTATCCTGATCCAGGATAATTTTCTTTACATCTTGCTCAGAAGCCTCCAGAATATCATGGGCCCGCATCTTTAATTGCTATGCTGCTTTAGGCTTGGTTGAGGATTTCATCGAGGATGAGTAACATTCCTTTGCTTCTTGCTGGTCACTATCCACTTTGACAACTCCCCAAGGCGTAGGGATCTTGATACACTGATGATAAGTCGATGGCATAGCTTTCATATCATGGATCCAAGGCCTACCCAATATAATGTTATAGCAGGATAGTGAATCCATCAGGCAAAAGCGTTGTATTGAATTGACTCCTTCAACATATACTGGTAATTTTATCTCCCCCACGGTATTCATGGCTTCTCCACTGAACCCGACGAGCACGGTGGACTTCGAAGTAATATCCATCGGGGATACATTCATTATTTTTAACATCTCCAGCTGAATTATGTTGACGAAACTGCCGTTATCTACCAGTATCCTGCGCACAAAATGGTTGGCGACATACAAAGTAATTACTAAAGCATCATGGTGAGGATCCTGAACAGTATCCCTGTCATCACTATCAAAAGTGATCACCTTGTCAATTGTGAGCGTCGTCATTCTGGTCGGCTTTTCTCCTCTTTCTGCCTTAGCTTCCTTTGCATGTCTCTTGGCTGCGGAATATGAAGTCCCGCAAATATCGGATCCTCCTGAAATAAAGATAATTATTTTGGCATCTGCTGGGGGTGATGCTGCTCGTTCAGGATCCTTCTCAGGATCCTGCCCTTTATTCTTCTTTTTTCCCAGCAGATCCTTTAGATATCCCTTGCTCAGCAGGTAGCTTATTTCTTTCCTTAGAGCATTGCAATCCTCGGTGATACGTCCAAAATCCTTGTGGAAGGCACACCATTTGGACTTATCCTTCCAATCAGCTTTTTGTTGATTTTTGCGAGGCCACCTGGCTTTGTCTCCTAAACCCATCATAGCATACATATTAATTCAGGTATATTAACAGAAAAACAATATTCAGATCAGGATACTCCTCAGGATCCTCATCTTCAACATCATTGACTTTTTTGCTATCATTTCTGCCATATGGCTTTGAGCGATATGGTTTATACGAGGATTCTGATTTCCTGTTGGTTGACTCATAGGTTGTGGACGAATTCATTCTTTCTTGCATCTTTTTGTCATCCTCCAGTCGAATGTATCTCAATGCCCTGTTGCGAGCTTCATCCAGATTCCTGCAGGGATTCATTACAAGATCCTGGTAAAACTGGGATTCTTTTTGCAATCCCATCTTGAAAGCCTGCACAACTGTTGCAACATCAAGGTGCGTGATATCTAAGGATTCCCGGCTAAACTTATTCACATAATCCCTTAAGGATTCCTGAGGTCCTTGAGTTATCCTGTAAAGGTCACTGGTTAGTTTCTCAAAACTTCGGCTGTAGGAAAATTGACTATTAAATAAATTAACTAAATGGGCAAAAGAAGTAATTGAGTGAGGAGGAACGTTTAACAGCCATTTTAGGGCTGATCCTGTTAAGGTAGAGCCAAAACCCTTACATAAGCATGCTTCTTTGAGATCTGGGGGAATAGGATTAATTTCCATCCTTTCCCTATAATAGGAGATATGCTCCTCAGGATCCATAGTTCCGTCATAGAGTTTCATGTTGGGGGTTTGAAATCTTTTTGGGATTTCAGCATCACAAATGGGATATGCAAACCGTGATATCCTGTGGCTATCCTGGGACACTTCAGGAATTGGCTGCACCACCCAAGGTACACTGGATATTATGTCCTTCAGCTTCTGAAGCTCTCTAGACAGTGCTGATGTCATACCTGCATCCTGCAAAGATCCAACACCGTTAGTAGCAAGAGTATTATTATTATTAGATACATTACCATTCTGAGGATTCTGGCCATATCCTGAAGCATATCTTGAGCTTCTCACAGTTGATATTCTAACTGATGAGGGTATCTCAGGAGTATGATTCTGGGAATGGCTAGGCACAATATTTCCTCGGTTATCCTCGGTAAAAACTGCAGAACTGAAGTTCAAAGCCCTGGGTTGCAAGGGAGTGACAGTATCTTCAGTCGGCCTGCTCGAGCCGGATTTCAAGAGTTGTATCTCTCTCATCAGCTTTTGATTAGTTTCCTGCTACTGCCTCACTGTTCCTGTACACTACCAAACAAATTTAGAATTTCCTCATTAGAAGCTAAAATAGGACCAGATCCCTGGATGTTGTGAGCGGGGATAACATCCCGTGCCACATGAATTTCAGTTCCTTGGGAAGAAGCTTGAGATCTCGGAGGAGGTGGTGGAAGCACCAAACCAATTGTTGCAGAGGTTGTAGCAGACATGGTGGAAGAGCTCATGTTTGATCTTGAGGCCATTAAAAATAGTGTAGCAAAAGTTTTGAAAATAGAAAACCAAGTAGCGATTTTGCAAAGGCTTTTAGTAAGAATAGCACCACTTGCCCCACGGTGGGCGCCAAATTGTTTTGGTCAAAAATTACCGAAGCAATTAAGTGATCAAATTAGTTAAGTGAGGTAGTGTGCTTGAAAGGTGTGTCGAAAATATTCAAGTTAAGTTATTTACAAAAACAGTTTGAGGATATGGCTTAGGATACAGAGCTGTATCTATGATCAAACAATGAGCAAAAAAGATAAAGGGTGACACAGGATATACGAGGAAAGCCCTTGATCAATCTAGATCGCCGGCACAAAACCTCGGGAGCTGACAATTGCAGCTGCCTTGTTCTTCTATTACTTCAAATGTCAGGATACAGTGCAGGATATGATGCGGATCAACTAGGTGTTACAACATGATTTGATTACAAGTGTTGATGTGTAGTGATTGCTAGTGACTAGAGAGTAAAGTGTACGGATGAAAGTGAGTGCCTTAACTTGATCCGATCATACTATTTATAGGTAAACGAAAATAACTAACTATCCTAAATAACCCGGATGCTCCGAATATTCCCAAGTAAACGTTGCAGCCCTTGTGCATCATTAATTGTTTTACTAGCATAATAAATTGGGTGAAAATGCTTTTCTTTTCTTTGTCCCAAGACTGCTCCAACTGCAAAGTCACTTGCATCACACATGATTTCGAAAGGGAATTTCCAATCAGGCGCTATCATGATAGGTGCATTGACTAGCATTTCCTTGAGTGTTAGAAATGTTTAATTGCAATTCTTGTCAAAGATGAAAGGGGCATCTTTTTCAAGTAATTTTGTTAGAGGTCTTGAGATTTTAGAAAATTCTTTGATAAACCGCCTATAAAATCCGGCATGCCCTAAGAAACTTCTGATTGCTCTAGCAGAGGATGGTGGTGGTAATCGAGAAATAGTGTCTATTTTTGCTCGATCAACCTCCATTCCTTCGCTTGAGATTTTGTGACCGAGTACTATTCCCTCCATTACCATGAAATGGCATTTTTCCCAATTAAGGGCGAGGTTAGTTTCCTCACATCGGGATAGCATTCGTTCAAGGTTATCGAGGCATTGATCATATGAATCTCCAAAGATAGAAAAGTCGTCCATGAAGACTTCCATTGTCTTTTCTATCATGTCATGGAAGATGGCCACCATGCAACGTTGGAAGGTTGCGGGGACATTACATAGACCGAATGGCATGCATCGATAAGCAAAAGTTCCATAGGGACATGTGAATGTTGTCTTTTCTTGGTCTTCGGGTGCTATCGGGATTTGAAAGTAACCTGAAAAACCATCCAAGAAACAATAAAATTTATGGCCGGATAATCTTTCTAACATTTGGTCAATAAAGGGCAATGGAAAGTGATCTTTCCTTGTTGCTTCATTTAACCGTCTATAATCCATACATACCCTCCATCCTGTGACGGTTCTCGTTGGTATTAATTCATTCTTTTCGTTAGTTATTACCGTCATATCTCCTTTCTTTGGAACTACTTGGACGAGACTTACCCAAGGACTATCGGAGATAGGGTAAATAAGTCCGGTGTCAAGTAATTTGATGACTTCGTTTTTAACCACTTCTTGGACATTTGTATTTACTCTACGTTGTGGTTGTATTACCGATTTGTAGTCATCATTCAATAAATTTTGTGCGTGCACATGGAAGGACTTATTCCTTTAATATCTACAAGCTTCCAAGCGATCGCATTTTTGTGTTTTTTCAAAAGTTTAATTAATTTTTCTTTTTCTACACTACTTAATTTAGACGAAATAATTACAGGTGATTTACCATCCTTGTCTAGAAAAGCATATTCCAAACCTTTCGGAAGTTATTTGAGCTCAAGAGGTGGGTCTTTAGGAGACTCCTTATTGGGTTGCTCATTTTGATCAAGAACTTTAAAAGTTTGTTCTATGGCGACCTCTTCTTCAACAAAGTGGTCAATCTTTTCATTTGTATCGGGTGGTTCATCTTCATCTTCAATTAGGGGGTCATTATTGCCAAAAGGATATTTCATTGAACGCTCAAGATCGATGCTCCTTTTGAATGCCCCTAATTGAAGAGATAGATTGTTGTACTTCCGGTTTTTCAAAGCTTCGTGGGTTTTTACAAAAGGTCGTCCCAATACTAGAGGAGCGTCATCGAGGATGACAAAGTCAGTTGGGATTACCATTTGATTTGTTTGAACCAAAACATCCTCAACTACACCGATTGATTTTATTACTTTCCGATTGGATTGAAAAATGGGTATTTAAAGTGGAGAAAAATCACTAATACGTATTTTTTCGAAAATGTAATTAGGCATTATGTTAACACAAAGTTCTTTATCAATTGTAACATTACTAATAAAGGAATTTTGAAAAAAACATGGAACCGGTGTAATTTAGATTTCAAATGGGTCTTCTTTTATTAGCGAAGTTTGATCGTTAGTTAACTTAATATTTACCGTTTCATCAATCTTAGTGTTAGTGTTTAACTCTTTTAAAAACTTAGCATGAGTGGGTACTAAACAATGATTTTCAAAAGAAGGTGACAAGAGATTAATTTCTTCAAAATTAGACTATTCTTGAATTTTAACGTTAACGGACTCACTTTTTCGTTGTTTAACTCATGTGTCGGTTTTTCACTTATTTGTTCTTCCATTTTTACCTCTTCAACTATCTCTTCTTTATTACGAGTTAATTCTTCTCTTGCGCGGGACTCCTCTTCCCTTGCGCGAGATTCTTTTATGTATCGCTCGATAGTCTTAAGGTGTTCTAATATCCTATCGGTTACGTCAGCAATAGAGTAAGGATCGGGATTTTCAAAGCTTGAATCCGGATGTTCGATCCTTGGTTCCTCATAGTACTTGTTTTGGTCAAAAATTACCGAAGCAATTAAGTGATCAAATTAGTTAAGTGAGGTAGTGTGCTTGAAAGGTGTGTCGAAAATATTCAAGTTAAGTTACTTGCAAAAACAGTTTGAGGATACGGCTCAGGATACAGAGTTGTATCTATGATCAGACAATGAGCAAAAAAGATAAAGGGTGACACAGGTTATACGAGGAAAGCCCTTGATCAATCTAGATCGCCGGCACAAAACCTCGGGAGCGGACAATCGTAGCTGCCTTGTTCTTCTATTACTTCAAATGTCAGGATACAGTGTAGGATATGATGCGGATCAACTAGGTGTAACAACGTGATTTGATTACAAGTGTTGATGTGTAGTGATTGCTAGTAACTAGAGAGTAAAGTGTACTGATGAAAGTGAGTGCCTTAACTTGATCCGATCATACTATTTATAGGTAAACGAAAACAACTAACTATCCTAAATAACCGGGATGCTCCGAATATTCCCAAGTAAACGTTGCAGTCCTGGTCTTTCGGGATCAACGTCTTTATTTCAACCGATTTGACCGAGTCTTGGGGGGAAGAAGTCTTCTTGAACGTTGGAGACTTGTACCTCTTAATCTGCACGTGATTAATTCAGTCAATACCAGGATATCGTACCAGGATGTTACCAATATCCTGATCCGGTATCCTGATCACAAATAAACAATCAAAAGCAGAATATTAGTCAGGATATATGCTCATAAAATGACCCATAACAGTACTCATATGAAGTTGATGGTTCATACCATTGTTCTTCATTGTAAGTATATGATGGATAAGGGTCGTAATTTTGTTCTCCTTAATACTCATATGAGGTGGGTTGTTCACGCCATGGTTCCTCATAATAAGCATATGCAGGTGGTGGCTCATATCTTGGTTCCTCAAAGTATGAGTATGAAGGCTCATACCTTGGTTCATCAAAATATGAGTATGAGGGAGAAGGTTCATACCTTTGGTCTTCATATGATGTGTATGAAGTCGATGGCTTGTACCTGGGCTCCTCATAGTAGGTGTATGAAGTTGATGGTTGAAATAAGTCGCAATATTGAACCGAGTGCGGGTTACCACAATTAGTACAATAGTTTTCCCTATAATCATCCTCCTCATAGGTGTAGTTGTAGCCTCCGGAGTATTGATCCATGAGAATCACTCAGCAGACCACCACAGAGTCTCAAGACCAGAAAACAAAAATAAAAACGGAAACAAAGGCTGGACACGACCCCGTGTTCAGTGGACACGGCCCGTGTTCAGGGTCTGTATCTGGGCGTTTGTATTAAAGGTTACTTGTTTTATGCAGCACAGGGGCGTGTTCAGTGAGCACGACCCCGTGTTCAGACTCTGTATCTGGGTGTTTAATGAAAAATATGCAGCACGACCCCGTGTTCAGTGAACACGACCCGTGTTCAGGCTACTGTAAATGCAAAACTATCTAACATGCAGAAAAAATGTGCGCGCGTTTTTTAAAAAATTTTGAAAAACTGATTAGGCCGTCGATTTTAAGCTTTCTTAAAATCCTTGTGTCCCTGGCAACGGCGCCAAAAACTTAATTTGCGTTAGGTGTAATATATTTTTGATATATATTTTAAGCTCTTTTACACTTTTTAGCCAAGTTTTAAATTTATAAAACACGATATTTACTAACACTAAACACACATATGGGCAAGTGCACCCATCGTGAGCGTAGTATAGTGTTCGTAAGATACCGAGGTCGTCCAAGGACACAGAGCTTTTAGTACCGGTTTATCCTCAACGTCTAATCAAATCAAAAAGTTAGAAAAAGGTTTTTAAACTAGAAAAATAAAACTAACTAAAATGCTGAAAAATAAAATAAAAATAAAAACAGATAGACAAGATGAATTACTTGGATCCGACTCGTGTGTAGTGTAACCTTTGATTATTTCCGCACTTTTTCACTTTTTAAGAGATTATCTTAGTTATTGTAGTAGGCCACTCTTTTGAAGGTGACGTTACCCTCAACCCAGTAGTTTGAGTCAGCAAGGATACAATCCTAAAGGGTCGGATTATTGAAAGATAATTAATTAAGTTATTAATGCGTAATGTGTTAGGCCCCTCTTTTGAAGGTGACGTTACCCTCGGCTAAGTAGTCTGAGTCAGCAGGGATACAGTCCTAAGTAGTCGGGTTAAAGTTTTAATAGTAGCTTACATATGAAGGGATCAAAGAGTTTGGACCCCCGCCATCCAATACCGTTGGGTATTGAAGGAGGTCCTACTAAATTTGACCCAGGTCCTTTGCCGGATCTATACACTGAACAATGGCAAGACTATTACCAAACCGTTCCCTTAACCCTCGACCAGGTAGCCAACATACCTCCATATAGACCGTGGAGATATGAATGGTGAAAATCTTTTATTTTATATAGACAGTAAATTAATGCCAAGACACCATGGACAAACGATAAGGAAGAATCACCTTCAACATAAGAAACTAGTAATTAAAGTCATAAATACAAAACCAACTAAAAAGTGCAAAAGATTAAAAATAAAAAAAGTATTACACTAAACACTTGTCTTCACCAAGTGATGTAAGAGACTTAGGCAAACATGGCATTTGATTGTCAAGAACTCTTACGATCAATCTTGGATCCCGAGACGACTCACACACTCTATGATGGACAATGGATGATGGTGGTGGATGATGGTGTTGTGATGGTGGTGGGTGGTGGGTGAAGTGTGAGAGAAGTGGTGTGCCAAGGGATGAGTTGCAAGAGCTCCAAGCACTCCTATTTATAGGCTGAACAGAAGCTCGGGCATGGCCCCGTGTCCACTGGGCACGGCCCCGTGTCCATTCATCTCTCTCTTCATTAGTTGCAATTCGCAATTTCATTAAATGCGTCTGCGACCACGCCCCCGTGTAGTGGGCACTAGAAACTTCTACTACTGTCTTTTCTGCTGACACTTGGGCACGCCCCCGTGCTCACTGAGCATGGGGTGTATTCAGTCTTCTGTCTTCTTGTTTTGCTTTGGGAAGATGCTGTCGGGAGGTCGGGCATGCCACGTTTGTTTCTTTTCTTGTATTTATGTTAGATTTAGCTGTCTTTTTGCTTCTTTTGTTCATTTGAGCTCATTTAATCCTGAAAATATAAAAGAAAGACAAAAGCACACTTTTCCAACATTAGTACTAAAAAAAGGTTAGTTTTATGCCACAATTGTGCACATCAAATACCCCCACACTTGAATCTTTGCTTGTCCTCAAGCAAAACTCTTTATAATGTGGCTTTTTCACTCCCAAATGGAATGGGTAGAAGAGAAGGTTTTTGGACTTGTCATAGAGTGTCGGGATTTCCAAGATTCTTTATTTAAGTTTTATTTTTATTTATTTACAATCCTATTCGTCATGATTTATTAAAAACGTTTCATAAGATAAATTACTTATTAGGGCATAACATGCCTTTTTAAAATTCCATTTATATACAAGTTCACATACCTCACGGGGGATCACTCAACACTCGGTCGAAGGTGTATTTTTAGTGAATCACTCGAGAGCGGCATGGAACTTACTCCTACCATAGGCTTGCCAAGCAATCAATCCTCCCCCTTTTTAACTATATACCTTTGTAAATATCAAGAAGACTTTTTGGGTGAAGGGTTAGGCTTGGGCTAAAGGTGGGTGGTTGGGTTAGTGGTTAGTAAAAGGGCGAAAAGCGTAAAAAGCATCGGTTTTTTTTAAAGACTTTTTTATTTTTCACAATTTTATTTTTTTTATTTTAATGAACCATTTCTTTCAAACAAGGTTAATTTTGATGAACTTATTTGTTTATTTGGTTTCATCAACTAAATATTTTTTTTTTTTGAAAAGTCATAAGAAAAACCGAGCTTTGTTACTAAAAGAATGGGTTAAAATAAAAAGGTTTAGGTGGGTAAAAAGGGTGATTGTTTTGGGTTATGAAATGAAAAGGTTTAGGCTCAAAGGGGTTAACTAGGGGGATTTTGGGTAGGTGGTAAAAAAATTAAATATAATGGTGTACAAAGAAAAAAAGGGTTAGTCCTAATGCCTCCATCATTTACTTACTCGGGTTTAAGTTGGTAAGGACTGGGAATGCATTGTCGTGGCAAGTTCTAGAGTCGTACGAACCAAACGACTATTCACACAAGAAACGAAAAATTGAGCATTTAGTGTAAAGATATGTATTTGTATGCTTAATAAAGGCTCAAAACTCACTTTTGTGGGAATGGGTTTTTATGTGATCAAGTATATATAATCAAATTTTAACTAAGCTTGTCATGTCGTTTCATAATTTTCTTATGTTGGCAATGTTGTAAAAGTCGGATTACTCGGCCGAGTACTCGGTCCTCGGACCCCCTCCGAGGCGACTTCCTCCTAGGCGGTCTCAATTAGTCGGCCTCGGGATTACTCGGGAGTACTCGGTGCCTAGTCGGCCTAGTCGGACGTAGTCGGACGTAGTCGGCCTAGTCGGTCTAGGCGGTCAACGTGGTTTGTGGACTTTTAATCGGTCAAACTCGGTCAAAATCGGCCTACTCGGCCTTGTACTCGGACTACTCGGCCTTGTACTCAGACTAGTCGGACTTGTATTCAGAATATTCGAACTTTAAACATGTTTTTTTTTTAAATTATACTCAGTTGACATGAATTATGCTTATTTTAAAACATAAATAATATATAACAATTAATTTTCTTTATGTTTACCATGTCTGCGTACTCCCCGAGTACTCTCCGAGTACTCCGATTACTCCCAACTCCCCAGTCGGCCGAATAGGGACCGCCTAGCGACTTTTACAACACTGTGTGTTTGTTCTTTTTATCACGACGCTATCGGTTGTAAACTTGTAAAAATATAACCTTATTAGAACTTGAAATTCCCAACTTAAACTTAGACAAGTAAAAAAAATGAATTTTTTTTTTTGAAAAAATTTGGGGTGATTAGCGGTTCTAATAGAGTTTTGTGTAAGGCTTGTTAATTAGGACTTGCAAGATTCAAAGTTTTAGCATCCCCTCCCCCCCACTTAAATTACACATTGTCTTCAATGTGTCCCAAAAATAAGTTTTTAGGTTGATTGAATGTGTAAATGGGTGTTAAAAGCAAAATTTTATGTTACTGGCACTCTGGGCACGGCCCCGTGTCGGATGGGCACGACCCCGTGTTCAGGTGCCAGTAACGAAAACTTACAGAAGGTGGACACGGGGGCGTCTTGGCTGGACACGGCCCCGTGTCTGGCAAAAATCTACAGAAAGTAAACAAACAGCAGGTCTGGGAGGTGGCCACGGGGGCGTGTCGGCCGGACACGACCCCGTGTAAACAGTCTGCAAGGTTGAAAAACAGGTTTCTAGCTCCGGTTTTCCTGTTCCGGCATTAGTAGTACTAGTGTTTAGTACTCTAAGCCTCGTATGTACCTGTTTTATCAATAAATACCACACCAAACAATACCAAACATCCTAGATTACCAAGTTCAACATCCAAACCATCAAGTTAAACAGAAAAGCAAAAATAAAAAGAAGTTAGGGAAAGTAAATTGTTCAACACTCGGCACGCAGGCCGGAAATTGTTCGATAGAAAAGGGGATTTAACCTGTCGGATCACCAACTACCTACTCCTGCTCCTACTCCACCCGCCTAGTCCATGTCTTCATCACTGTCCTCGTCATCACCTCCTCCTCCATGCCCCGCCATGTACTCCCGGATGCTTCCGATGTCATCTTGGATATCAGAGATGTTTCTTTCAATGGCTCTGACCCGGTTGTACGTGTTGTTGGTGAGGTTGTAGGTGTTCCTGGTGCACATAAGGTTTTCCTGCAAAAGATCATGCAAACTCTGAAAGTTAGGAAAACCACCTCCTTGTGAGGAGGATTGGCCCGGTTCACCGTGAGGGTGGTACTGGTAGTGTAGAGGTGGAATGTGAAGGACTAGCGCCTCTTGTGGGTTCCATGCATGGCCTTGCATCCTCTGAAAGCTTACCGACCCATCTTCTGCCTCATAAATTAGGTTCATGGAGCGGCAGATGTGTACATCGACTCTTTCCGACCATGGGCTTCTTTCGAAAGACCTGGGTATGTTCACGAAGTGCCTGTAGAGACGGTACACCCATCCCCCGAAGAAAATAGGGGTTGGTGCATGGGCTAGCCGGTTCAGATGCATGTTTCGGAGTAGGAGAAATGGAACATCGAGGTGTCTTCGGTTGTGAATGCAGTGAAGGACTATCAGATCTCATAACCCAACAACACCACCACTATCATGCCTTTGGCTTAAAGAGTAACCGAGGACCCTATGGATGTATCGGTAGAGTGGGTCCCTCAACTTGGTACTCTTTGTGCTGCTTGGGTTGTAGTGCCCTTCACCAATCTGAGCCCACGCGGCTTGGCGCTCGTTCTCATCCAAATCTCGCACTCCTCCGGTGTTCTGTTCACTACCCGAATCTTCCTCCATATACAGCCCTACTATTGCCCCGAATTGTGCCATTGAGATCGAGTACTTCGTTTCACCACATCGGAATGCCACCCCATCATTGTCGAAAGGGTCGCACCTTGAATTGAAAGTGAAGGTGCTATAGAACTCCATAGTGCACTCATGGACGGAACGAAGTCTAGTGGTTAGGGCAATCCTTAGTGGGCCGGTAACGAGGTTGTTAAACCGGTCAAGTTGGTTCACCATGGCTTAGAGATCCGTACACACTTGTCTTGGATATTCTTCCGGTCTTGTTTGAAGTGTGTCATATCTGGCCCTAGCATCGAGCTCGTTTGCATTGAATCTTGTGAACTTCTTCGACATCTGAAAGAATATACCAAAAGTTAGCACGAAATAGTGAAATTTTTCGGAGAAAACTGAAAACAGTGGACTGGACACGGCCCTGTGTTCAGCGGGCACGACCCCGTGTCCAGGCGTCTGTTACTCAAAAATTCAATCTGAAAATTTTTGGTCAAGTAGGTGCGGTTTCCCCCGAAAATGAAACCCCAAGTGCCGTTTTTCCCAAAACAAACGGTTTACCCTTTCGATTTTATCTTTTTCGGTTCAAAAACAAGGGTTTGGGGTTTTTGTGAGAAATCGGGCAAATCTATCAACAATACAAGTGGGTTTACTTTCCATAACACTAATCTAAACTAATGCTAACAGATTTATGCAAAAAAATTGAGGTTTAATCCGGATGAACTTCAAGAACCCTAGATTTTTCCCCAAATTTTTGATGTTTTAACTACATGCAAGTAACTAATCTAACTACTAATGAGGATAGAATCATACCTTGATGTTGTTAGAGTGAGAGGAGACGTCGAAATTCTGCGGAAAATCGCCTGGACCAGAGCGATTTTCGGGGAAACGGGGCGTGTGGAATGGTGTAACTGTTATGAAAAAGGGGTTTTATCCCGACAGTTGCGCAGACACGGCCCCGTGCTGAGCAGAGTTTTTGAATTTTTTTTATATATAGTGCTCGTGTGAGTGCCCTGTTTTCCCAAAACTTGGTTAGGAGACTTACCAGTTTCGATGTTCATCCGCTTGTTCGTAACCTACCAGGTATGATGTTGATGCCTTTATTCGTCGACCGTTTGAAGCGAGATTTCTTCCTCCTCATCCTCAATGAATCCTTGATAGAGTTTTAGCCGTTGGCCATTGACTTTGAATGGAATTCCATTCCGAGATTTAATTTCTACTGCATCGTGAGGAAAAATATGGGTGATGGAAAATGGTCCTAACCGCCTAGATTTTAGTTTACCCGGAAATAATCGAAGTGGTGAATTAAACAATAGAACTTGATCTCTCACTCGAAATTCATTAGGTTTAATGTGTTTGTCGTGTAAATTTTTCATTCTTTCCTTAAAAGTTTCAGAGTTAGAGTATGCATAATTCCTTAATTCGTCTAATTCATTTATTTGACAAAATCGATTTTTGCCTACAAATTCTAAATCCAAGTTTACATTTTTTATTGCCCAGTAGGCCTTGTGAGCTATTTCTACCAGCAAATGACAACTTTTTCCATAGACGAGCTTATATGGGGTTGTGCCTATAGTTGTTTTATAGGCAGTTCGAAAAGCCCATAAAGCATCATCTAATTTATCGGCCCATTCCTTTTTATTTAATCCTACGGTTTTTTCAAGTATTCGTTTTAAACCTCTATTAGTCACTTCGGCCTGTCCATTTGTTTGAGGGTGATATGCTGTTGAGACCCGGTGATAGACCCCATATCTTGTTAAGATTTTTTTCGAGTTGATGATTACAAAAATGGGTACCTCTATCACATATTAATGCTTTAGGTGTTCCAAAACGAGAGAATAATTTTTTTCAGAAATCTTACCACGACTCTTCCATCATTTGTTGGAAGTGCCTCGGCCTCGGCCCATTTAGATAGGTAATCTACTGCCACAAGTATATATTTGTTTCCTTTTGACGGCGGGAAAGGTCCCATAAATTCGAGTCCCCTCACATCAAAAATTTCACAAACGAGAATGCCATTTTGTGGCATTTCGTTTTTGGAAGAAATATTACCTGATCTTTGGCAAGCATCACATGTCTTAACTAGACTTTGCGCGTCTTTGTAAATGGTCGGCCAATAAAATCCTGAATCAAATACCTTTCGTGCGGTACTAGCGGCACCATGATGTCCTCCGTATGGACCTTCATGACAATGGCGGAGAATTCTTCTTGCTTCACTACCATGTACGCACCTTCGGATGAGTTGGTCGGCACACATTTTGAAAAGATAAGGATCCTCCAAAAAGTAATGCTTCACATTAGCAAAAAAAAATTTTCTTTGGTGATGTGGCCATCCTTTGGCGACTATACCGCTAGCTAAGTAGTTAGCAGAGTCGGCATACCATGGTTCTTCCTTGTATTCCACCATTTCTAGGGACTCCGTTGGAAATTTTTCGTTGATTTGCTCGTCCCTAGTTGCCTCCAAAGCTGGGTCTTCTAAGCGCGAAAGATAATCTGCAGCGGTGTTTTCTGCTCCTCTTTTGTCTTTGATTTCAATATCAAATTCTTGGAGGAGTAAAATCCACCTGATCAAACGGGGTTTTGCGTCTTGTTTCTTGAAAAGGTATCGAATGGCTGCATGATCTGTATAGACTATTGTTTTAGAAAGAACAAGATAAGAACGAAATTTATCAAAAGCAAATACCACAGCTAGTAATTCTTTTTCAGTTGTTGTGTAATTTTCTTGTGCATCGTTAAGTGTTTTACTAGTATAATAGATTGGGTGAAAATGCTTCTCTTTTCTTTTTTTCCCAAGACTGCTCCAACGGCAAAGTCACTTGCATCACACATGATTTCGAAAGGAAATTTCCAATCAGGCGCTATCATGATAGGTGCATTGACTAGCATTTCCTTGAGGGTTAGAAATGCCTGATTGCAATCCTTGTCAAAGATGAAAGGCGCATATTTTTCAAGTAATTTTGTTAGAGGTCTTGAAATTTAAGAAAAGTCCTTGATAAACCGCCTATAAAATCCGGCACGCCCTAAGAAACTTCTGATTGCTCTAACGGAGGATGGTGGAGGCAATCGAGAAATAGTGTCTATTTTTGCTCGATCAACTTCCATTCCTTCGCTAGAGATCTTGTGACCGAGCACTATTCCCTCTATTACCATGAAATAACATTTTTCCCAGTTAAGGCCGAGGTTAGTTTCCTCACATCGGGATAGCATTCGTTCAAGGTTATCGAGGCATTGGTCGTATGAATCTCCAAAGATAGAAAAGTCGTCCATGAAGACTTCCATTGTCTTTTCTATCATGTCATGGAAGATGGCCACCATGCTACGTTGGAATGTTGCGGGGGCATTACACAGACCAAATGGCATGCGTCGATAAGCAAAAGTTCCATATGGACATGTGAAAGTTGTATTTTCTTGGTCTTCGGTTGCTATCGGGATTTGAAAGTAACCTGAAAAACCATCCAAGAAACAATAAAATTTATGACCGGATAGTCTTTCTAACATTTGATCAATGAAGGGCAAAGGAAAGTGATCTTTCCTTGTTGCTTCATTTAATCATCTATAGTCTATATATACTCTCCATCTTGTGACGGTTGTCGTTAGTATTAATTCATTCTTTTCATTAGTTATTACCGTCATACCTCCTTTCTTTAGAACTACTTGGACGGGACTTACCCAGGGACTATCTGAGATATGGTAGATAAGTCCAGCGTCAAGTAATTTGATGACTTCGTTTTTAACCACTTCTTGCATATTTGGATTTACTCTACGATTTACTCTACGATTTGTATTACCGATTTGTAGTCATCATTCATTAAAATTTTGTGTGTGCACATGGAAGGACTTATTCCTTTAATATCTACAAGCTTCCAAGCGATCGCATTTTTATGTTTTTTCAAAGGTTTAATTAATTTTTCTTTCTCTAAACTACTTAATGTAGACGAAATAATTACATGTGATTTACCATCTTTGTCTAGAAAAGCATATTCCAAACCTTTCGGAAGTTCTTTGAGCTCAAGGGGTGGGTCTTTAAGAGACTCCTTATTTTGTTGCTCATTTTGATCAAGAACTTTAAAAGTTTGTTCTATGGCGACCTCTTCTTCAACAAAGTGGTCAATCTATTCACTTGTATCGGGTGGCTCATCTTCATCTTCAATTAAGGGGTCATTGTTGCCAAAAGGATATTTCATTGAGTGCTCAAGATCTATGCTCCTTTTGAATGCCCCTAGTTGAAGAGGTAGATTGTTGAAATTCCGGTTTTTCAAAGCTTCATGAGTTTTTACAAAAGTTCGTCCAAACACTAGAGGAGTGTCATCGAGGATGACAAAGTCGATTGGGATTACCATTTGATTTGTTTGAACCAAGACATCCTCAACTACACCGATTGATTTTGTTACTTTCCCATCGGATAGAAAAATGGGTATTTGAAGTGGAGAAAAATCATTAATACTTAATTTTTCGAAAATGTAGTTAGGCATTATGTTAACACAAAGATCTTTATCAATGGTGATATTACTAATAAAGGAATTTTGAAAGAAACATGGAACCGGTGTAATGTTAATTTCAAAACGGTCTTCTTTTATTAGCGAAGTTTGATCATTAGTTAACTTAACACTTACCATTTCTTCAATTTTAGTGTCAGTGTTTAACTCTTTTAAAAACTTAGCATGAGTGGGTACTAAACAATGATTTTCAAAAGAAGGTGACAAGAGATTAATTCCTTCAAAGTTAGACTCTACTTGAATTTTAACGCTATTGTCCTCACCTTTTTCGTTGTTTAACTCATGTGTCGGTTTTTCACTTATTTGTTCTTCCATTTTTAACTCTTCAGCTATCGTTTTTTTATTTAATTCTTCTCTTGCGCGGGACTCCTCTTCCCTTGCGCGAGATTCTTTTATGTATCGCTCGATAGTTTTAAGTTTTTCTATTATCCTATCGGCTACTTCGGTGATAGAGAAAGGATCGGGATCCTCAAAGCTTGAATCCGGTTGTTCGATCCTTGGTTCCTCATAGTACTCATATGAAGTAGATGGTTCATACCATTGTTCCTCATTGTAAGTATATGATGGATAAGGGTCGTAATTTTGTTCATCATAGTACTCATTGAGGTGGGTTGTTCACGCCATGGCTCCTCATAATAAGAGTATGAAGGTGGTGGCTCATATCTTGATTCCTCAAAGTATGAGTATGAAGGCTCATACCTTGGTTCATTAAAATATGAGTATGAGGGAGAAGGTTTATACGTTTGGTCTTCATAGGATGTGTATGAAGTCGATGGCTCGTACCTGGGCTCCTCATAATAGTTGTATGAAGTGGATGGTTGAAATAAGTTACAATATTGTACCGAGTGTGGGTTTCCACAATTAGTGCAATAGTCTCCCCTATAATCATCCTCCTCATAGGTGTAGTTGTAGCCTCCTGAGTATTGATCCATAAGAATCACTCAACAGACCACAACAGAGTCTCGGGACCAGAAAATAAAATTAAAGACGGAAACAGAAGCTGGACACGGCCTCGTGTTCAGGGTCTGTATCTAGGCGTTTTATTAAAGGTTACTGGTCTTGTTGAGCACGGGGGCGTGATCAGTGAGCACGACCCCGTGTTCAGACTCTGTATCTGGGTGTTTTATGAAAAATATGCAGCACGGCCCCGTGTTCAGTGAACACGGCCCCGTGTTCAGGCTACTGTAAATGCAAACTAAACTAAAATGCAGAAAAATGTGCGCGCGTTTTGAAAAAGTTTTGTAAAACTGATTAGGCCGTCGATTTTAAGCTTTCTTAAAATCCTTGTGTCCCCGACAACGGCGCCAAAAACTTGATGTGCGTTAAGTATAATATAATTTAGGTGTATATTTTCAGCCCTTTTTACACCTTTTAGCCAAGTTTTAAATTTATAAACACGATATTCACTAACACTAAACACACATATGGGCAAGTGCACCCATCGTGGAATTAGTATAGTGTTGGTAAGATACCGAGGTCGTCCAACGACACAAGAGCTTTTATTACCGGTTTATCCTCAACATCTAATCAACTCAAAATGTTAGAAAAAGATTTTTAAACTAGAAAAATAAAACTAACTAAAATGCTGAAAAAGAAAATAAAAGTAAAAACAGATAGACAAGATGAATCACTTGGATCCAACTCGTGGGTATTATAACCTTTGGTTATTTTCGCACTTTTGCACTTGTTTAAGAGATTATCTTAGTTATTGTAGTAGGCCCCTCTTTTGAAGGTGACGTTACCCTCAACCTAGTAGTTTGAGTCAGCAAGGATACAATCCTAAAGGGTCAGATTATTGAAAGATAATTAATTAAGTTATTAATGCATAATGTGGTAGGCCCCTCTTTTGAAGGTGACGTTACCCTCGGCTAAGTAGTCTGAGTCAGCAGGGATACAGTCCTAAGTAGCCGGGTTAAAGTTTTAATAGTAGTTTAACTTATGAGGGGATCAAAGAGTTTGGACTCCCGCCATCTAATACCGTTGGGTATTGAAGGAGGTCCTACTAAATTTGACCCAGGTCCTTTGCAGGATCTATACACTGAACAATGGCAAGACTCTTACCAAACCGTTCCCTTAACCCCCAACCAGGTAGCCAACATACCTCCATATAGACCGTGGAGATATGAATGGTGAAAATCTTTTATTTTATATAGACAGTAAAATGATGGTGGTGGATGATGGTGTTGTGATGGTGGTGGGTGGTGGGTGAAGTGTGAGAGAAGCGGTGTGCCTAGGGATGAGTTGCAAGAGCTCCAAGCACTCCTATTTATAGGCTAAACAGAAGCTCGGGCACGGCCCTGTGTCCACTGGGCACGGCCCCGTGTCCATCCGACTCTCTCTCTCTTCATTAATTGCAATTCGCAATTTCATTAAATGCGTCTGCAACAGTTGACCACGCCCCCGTGTCCGCTGAGCATGGCCCCGTGGTGGGCAGTAGAAGCTTCTATCACTTTGTCTTTTCTGCTCACACTTGGGCACGCCCCCGTGCTCACTGAGCACGGGGCGTATTCAGTCTTTTGTCTTCTTGTTTTGCTTTGGGAAGATGCTGTCGGGAGGTCGGGTATGCCACGTTTGTTCCTTTTCTTGTATTTATGTTAGATTTAGCTGTCTTTTTGCTTCTTTTATTCATTTGAGCTCATTTAATCCTGAAAATACAAAAGGAAGACAAAAGCACACTTTTTCCAACATTAGTACTAAAAAAGGGTTAGTTTTATGCCACAATTGATGTAATTTATATGTTGCATTTTGTGCACATCAACACTCATCCCAAGAGTTCCCAGGTAAGAGTGACTGGTCCGATTATGTGGATTTGTACGAACACTCTAGCCTTAGACAGAAAACTCAGGATACAGGCATCCACCCTTCCAGATTACATGTGTTCACACTATAAGACCCAAACTTTGACAACATTTTGAAAACATAGAGGGTTCAAAACCTTATAACAAATCATTTACGAAGAAATGATTAGTTTTCAAAGCGGATTCGAAATTTGTGTTCTCATTGTGGTTATCACCTAAGGATAGGTGACGGTTTTGTTTTAAAATCTAAACGCAAGAAGACTCGCGTTAGGGTCCTAGAAAGTTATAGTCTAGGTCAAAGCATTGCTAATAACCTAATTCCCTATAACCATTGGCTCTGATACCAACTCTTCTGTCACACCCCGACCGCGTTAAAACAACGAAACCGCGGCGGAAACGTCGGGGAGTGTTGTAACAGAATCATTGTTTCACAACCATGGAGACAAAAGTTTTGTTTTATTGATTTATTAAATAATTTACATTGTCTTAATACAAAACAAACAAGTTACACATTGACTATCATTACTATTATGTCACTAAGGCCTTGTACAGATCCTATGTTAACATGCATCCTAGCAATCAACATCATGCAACACCACCTGAAACATATCTAAAAACAAAGTAAGCAAAGAAATGCTGGCTAGCACATAGGTTTTATGAGAGTATCAGATTCATGGCTCGTTTGCATGTTGCAGTACCTTATTAGACTACAAGAGTCAAAAGTGTTTTGAAAAGTGTATTGCAACATAATTAACCAACTCAAATCAAGTTAGTTATAGTTTGTAAAATCCCATAGCCATGATTCTTAACCCAAAAACATTTGTTTAAATAATCCAAATCGTAAATTGTTCTTGTTATAAAACTCGTATGGTTTATATCATTTAGAAAACATCGTTATGTGACATCGTTTCAAATCGTTAGCCCAAGTGAACTAAATAATGATACGGAATGTAATATGCTAAAAACACTTATATATAAGAAGTACCAGCGGCGTATCTACCATGCTTTTATCATGTTACACCCGTCCCATTACCTAATCACCACCCAAAACCAATTGTTTGTTCAAATCGTTTTAACTTGTTCTAATCGTTTCCAAAATCGTTTAAATCGTCCCAAAATCGTTCTTGTTTTAATTATGAAAACTACTTCTGGTCGCCTCGTTAATAACATCCAAACCTTCGCAACTCATCCCTCGTTCAACTCGAATTAACAAACCACCAAACGGTAAGTTAACAATCACAGATTCAGTCGTTACCCACATAAGCCCCACACATAACCATGGGTGCAGTCTGATAACGGGATTTGTCAGATCCTATGGTACCATAACCAAATACTGGTCGGCTTGATCAATGTTAATGAATGTCATTTGTTATGTAATTACAACCAACAAGTTTGTTCACATTATCGAAATCGTTATTAGTTTAATATAAACCATTTTAATCATTTTCAAAACCATCGTTAAAAACATCGAAATCATTTAACGCATATGAATCACCCCAAAACAACCGAAAACAGTAAAATAGGGGAACTATGTACTCACATAGTTACCACAAAACATGTAAAAAGGGGGGACTATGTACTCACATCGAAGTGCAAAGTATCCTCAATCTAAAGAATTCAACAAGCTCAAGCAAACCAGAGAAATCAAGTAGCACCTAATAAACAGATCACCTAGATAAATAATCGACACCTAAATCGGAAGATCGGATAGAATGAGGTCTCGTAAACCAAAGAGTATTGGAACTCATGTGATATGGCTTAACAAAGCCTTCATTCTAAATCGAAACCTATTCTAAGTGCTTTCGACCCGTCGCGGCCCATTAAGGTAGCTTACGCTACTTTAACGCGTCGTTTGTCAAAGCGCGTTCGAGACGTCTAACTAGTCCTATGACAAGTATTATATGCTTAAACATGTTGCATAATTAGTTTAAGTGACAAAAGTTAAGTTACATATGCTTAAATCCAATTATGCATAAAAAGGGCATTTTGGTCATTTTACCTAAGCATATAAACTACCTATCATACAACTAACTAAACCTAAGTGCCCATAAGGTATAACCTCGGAAGGTTATTCCCTATACAACTATGGTCACTAAACATGCTTGGTCGGATCCTAATGATCGACCAAACGGGTCTAGTTCGAAAGTCTAAGCGGTTGTTAAGACCGCTTGACTTACGACTCTATACAAGCACTAGACTAAGAGTGACGAGCAAAACATGTTAAAACATGTTTAACGAAGTTAGAAAACAGGTTTTGATATCAAAACAAACGGTTTTGATACCCAAGAATAGTTTGGTTGCAAAATACGCATAAATACGCATTTTGACCGAAACTATGACTCGTCACTACGCATAATCAACGTGGTAATCAGTAGGTATAGTTACACGGGACTATAACCATCGTGATTACGCTCACGTTGCAAAGTTCAAACGAACTTTGTGTTGACCATAACCTGGTTAAAGCAGAAAGTCAAACACTGTTTGACTTTTACGCTTAAAAAACAATAAAAGCACGAAAGAAATTTACAAAGGGTCCAAGCTAGGAAGATCTTGATCTAATTTGCTCAGGTATGAAGTGTTAAACCCCAACTTAGCGCAATTGAATCAGATTGTGAGTTGAAAGGAATGAAAGTGTTGGGTATTTATAGAAATCCCACAACCATTAGGATCCTTCCTCACAATTCGTTTTTCGATCTTAGCCATACACTTGGGCACAAGGTTTTGAAAACAATGGGGACATGAAATACCATCAAATGGTATTGCAAATCTATGATTAAAACCATCAAAAACAGGTTGGAAAGCCAGATTCAATGTTTCTGATCTGGGCAGCTGACGCGGTCCGCGTAAGAATAAGCTTAGGCTTACGCCCCAGGCCTAGCAAGTTTCACAGATTTACAATTTTAGTCCCAGAATGCCCAAAACTTGGTTTTTGATGCATTTTTTACACGTTTAAGCCCCATTAACCCCATTTCAAGGCTCTAAAATGAAGTTAAAATATAGGGAACTTAAAATATGCTCAAAAACATCTCGTATGTCAGTTCGTTTGGTCGTACGGTTGCGTTATTCGGGTAATTATGACGGAAGTCGTAACGAACGCAAAAACGATCCAAATTAAGCGACGAATGCTATTTTTACACACCAATCACTAAAATAAGATATTTTAATGATTATAAAAATTTTTGGATGTCCGGATATATTCAGAACGTAAGATATGCGCGAAAATGCAAACTTATGCACTTTTTGACGCTTTTAGTCCCTGATTGACCAAAAAGTTTATTTTAGCATACCGAGATGTACGAGGAAAGCCCTTGATCAATCTAGATCGCCGGCATAAATTAGTTAAGTGAGGTAGTGTGCTAGAAATTGTTGTTAAAAATGTGCTTGTTGAGTTGTTTATGAAAACAGTGTTTGGGATACGGCTCAGGATATCGAGCTGTATTATTGATCAAACAATGAGCAAAAAGTAAAGTAAATAACACGAGATGTACGAGGAAAGCCCTTGATCAATCTAGATCGCCGGCATAAAACCTCGGGAGCTGACAATCGCAGCTGCCTTGTTCTTCTTATTGCTTCAAATATCAGGATACAGTGCAGGATGTGGTGCGGATCAACTAAGTGTTACAATGCGATCTGAGTACAAGTGTAGTGATTGCTGTGAGCTAGAGAGCAAGAGTGTATGGAAGTGTTCGTGTAAAAGTGTGTGTCTTAAACTGATCCACCACATCTATTTATAGTAAAGATAAACCAACTAACTACCCTAAACTTGCGGGATCCACCGGATATTCCCTCATCGAACGTTGTAGACCTGGTCTCTCGGGCTCAACGTCTCTTCTTCAACAACTTCTTCCGAGTCTTGAGGAGAAGAAGTCATTTCGACCGTTGGTAAGTCTTAGTCTTCAACCTGCACGTGGTTAATTAACGAATCTCAGGATATTACCCAAGATGTCAGTAATATCCTCTTCCAGCATCCTGGCCACAAGCGAACAAACAAAGGCAGGATATTGGTCAGGATATGCATGCTTAGAAAATGACCCATAACAATTGTCCCCAAATATATCTGTTGGTGTACCAATCCAACGGATATATTTCGAAAATCTTATCCCATAACTCATGGTATTTAAAATAAAGCGACGGTCAAGATCACATCGTAACTTCCAACGCGTTTTTTACTCAATGAAGATTTACGATGCCCCTATATCTTCTCTCTTCTTGTTTGAAAAGCAGATATCTCCAATAGAAACTTCAGGTAATTTCTTCACTTCAAATTTTCTTCCTGTCAATTTACTTCATTTCGCTTGCAATGGATACCAAGGTCTTCACCCAGCAGAATCTTCTTAAAAATTCCGAGAAGGAGGTCTGCGCTTTTGACAATGCGGACATCGCAGCTTTAAGAGCTTCTGGTGCCTTTCCCGACGGCACAATCTTCAGACCATTCGATCGGTCAGTCCGATCGGACGTTTCTTCTACCGAATGGATTTGTTTTCCGGCATATCCCTTTTCACTAGGTCTTCGGTACCCTTTTCCTGAATTCATGATGCAATTCTTTCGAACCACCGACATCTCTTTTGCCCAAACCATGCCCATGGTTTGGAAAGTATTGATTGTACTCAATCAAATCAAAAATCTCCACTGTTCTGACCTTCGCATCGAGGACTTGCCTATCGCTTATCGTCTTCGATCCCACGGCTCCAGCCGATTTTTGCTTTTCTCGACATCCAGCAAACCCTTGATTCTTAAAGCCACCAAAAACGAAGACGGATGGCAACGCAAATTTTTCTTTGTCAAACGAGATTCCATTGCCGAGGGTGCCAACCTTCCGGTGGAGTGGTTAACCACCGGTAGGATCATAAACATCCTCATAAACCATTTAATTGCTGTCCTCCACTAATACCCTTCTTTTTGATCTTTATGCAGTGAACTTTAAGGAAGTGGCTCCTCCTGGCGCTGATTCAGAAGAGAGAATCAATACCATTTACCGGTTACCTGCAATAGATAGAACTTTCACCACGCACGTCCCGAGTTCCAGCCAATACTCGTCATCTGAGATGTCTGGTAAGAATTTCTTTCAGAATAGTTAGTCACAATAGTATAGAGATAAAAATAAAGACTAAAGCTTTTCCCTTTTATGCAGCACCAGCCAAGATTCCTGAAGTCTTTGACCTTGACGAATTGGACAGCTACTCCGATCAGATCCAGGTCAAGAAAGAGCCTAACCCTAAAGCTACAGCCACGTCCAAACCCAGCAGCTCCAAAGCCATCGTCTTACCTAAACCTTCACCGGCCACCAAACCCCGAAGTTCAAGTTCCCGCAAAAGGAAAGAACCTGATTCCCCTGTCATTTCTGACATATTTCCTTACGAGAAGCACGGGTTCATTGAAGCTAGCGGGTTTATGACTTCTTTTCTTAATCAAGTCAGTATTCTCATACCATATCCTGCAATTTATACTACTATCAAAGGTTTATTAATATCTATCTTTTTACTTTTGTAGGGTCTCGAGCGTTTGGTTAACTTATATCAAGAATCCTGCAAGCTCAACAAGACACTCGAATCTAAATTAAAGGAAGCAGAAGTCACGATCTCTGACCAAGGTATGATTGTGGCCGCCAAATCTCGTCATTATGAGGAGAAATACAAAGCTATGACCCAAGAACACCAAGCTGCTCTCAACCAAGCCACTCTTCAAGCCCAGGCCGATCTAGAAGCCGCCCATGTGCAATACGAACGGGATATGGTCAGCTACCGGGAGAGCCTCAAAAGTTCCGTCGTAATTTCTCTCCTTCAAGCCAGGTTGAAGATGGCTCACGAAGCCAAACACTAGGCTTTGATTGTCCTTCCTGGGATGTTGCTGCTTGGGAGACCAAGCTGAAGAACCTCGGCGGCACCTTCTCCAAATCAAATGCCGATGAATCTTCCAAGGCAGCCGAAAAAGCAACCAATGCTGAGAAGGATGCTGGGGCGGATTCCAAGATGGATGCTGCTGAAACCACTATGGACCAAGAAGGCGCTACCCCCTAGAACTTATTTCCTTTAAATTTTTCGAACAATTTTATGTTTCTAAGAACAATTTGTATTTCCGTATTTGAACAATTCGATAGCCGAAGGTGGATGGACCCTGGGTTTCAGGATGAAACCTTCGGTTATCAAGGAATAATTATTTCATTTCTTTCCAAGCATAAATTTTTCAAAAAATTCCATCCTGTTATCTCACAAAATATCCTGATCAGTATGCTCAGTAATATATCGTAAAACTCTTTATTAGATAGAACTTACAAACACCACCTCAGCTTCGTAGAAAGTGTTTGATTAATAACTACTTTTAAATGATCAAAATCCCAAACTATTACTAGTTTCAAACATCCTAATCAATTATTCTGAAAAAGACTTTGAGAATATATCAGGATATTTGTCCTTTTTATAAAACATAATGTCATTAAAATTTAAACGATGTTCGCAAAGGAAAGATCATACCAGAAATAGGATATAAACCTATTACCAAACTCCAATCCCTTTGCAATTCTTCCCATAAAGGTGTCCCCTGTGCAAGGTACTTAGTGCATTAGTTCCAAATCCTATCTTTTTAGCTTCTGCACCATCACCTTAATGGGAATGTCCCCTGTGTACAATGCCTTCAAATACATTAGAAATCTTCTGAATGTTGGTTTTCATCGTTTAGGCAATTTTTTATGTCCTAGGGGCAAAACCCAAAGGTGTACTGGAGATAAAATCCTTATATCCTGGGGAAAATCCCAAATTTTCATGCGCTACAGGCGGGAGTGTATAAACTCCAAGACTTAGAAAGGTGAACACCTTTAAACCTTAGAGAGTATGAAAATACCCTTTCGTGAGAGAGGGTGATCAATCCTCATTTACCTTTAGGATTCAGGATATAGCCAATAGTGACGAAATTGTCAGCCACTTTTACATGGACTGGTCCCGCCACCTTGAACTATCCCTGAATAGCTTGCGCTCCAGGCGGGGTGTTTAAACCCAATTCGGAAGAAAGGTGAATACCTTTAAACCTGTGAAGGGATCAGTATCCCTTAAACGTGAGAGAGGGGGCCAATCCTCTAGTCTTTCGAGTTATCCTAAGCACATATCCTGGAGCTACATCCTGAAACATATCTTGCAAAACAATTGTAAACTAAGGTGGGTGTTAGCCAAGCTAACACCCCTCCGATGCTTAAGTCAGTATTGGGTTTCAAAGAATAAATTAAACGAAACATATTTAAAAAAGGTAGAATTCATACCATCCTGAGTTAGAAATTAAATTCTAAACTCACTTGAAATAGAGCTTGAGGTGTATAGCATTCCAGGACCTTGGTAGCATATCCCCCTCCATATTCTTGAGTCTGTATGCTCCTTTTCCTGCTTCTGATTCAACCTCGTATGGTCCTTCCCATTTTGGGGCTAGCTTGCCATCGGCAGGATTGGTAGTATTCTAAAAAGCCTTTCTTAGTACCCAATCTCCAACCTTAAACCTTCTGGTCCTAATGTTCTTGTTATATGCCCTGGATATTCTCTGTTGATATGCTGCCATCCTTAGCCTTGCCGCATCTCTTTTCTCATCTATACTGTCTAAATCTTGACACAAGGCTTCAGGATTCTGCTCAGGATCACTTAGGGTTGATCTTACAGTGGGTATTGTCATTTCTGTCGGGATTACTGCCTCTGCTCCAAATACTAAGGAAAATGGAGTTTGCCCAGTAGCATTCTTCACAGTTGTCCTGTCAGCCCATAGGACAAATGGTAGTTCTTCTGCCCATCTTCCCTTCTTAGCCCCAAGTCTCTTTTTCAGACTGTTGACAATTATCTTGTTTGATGATTCTGCCTGCCCATTCGCTTGAGGATGTACTGGAGTAGATGTTATCATTTTGATCCCCCAACTCTTGCAGAAATCAGTGGTCCTCTTGCTTATAAACTGGGACCCATTATCACAAATGATTTCAGCTGGTACCCCGAACCTGGTCAGGATATTCCTTTTTATGAAGGACACTACTTCTTGGTCTCTAACTTGGACAAAGGCTTCAGCTTCAACCCATTTAGAGAAATAATCCGTCATTGCTAGCATAAAGACTTTTCCTCCCGGGGCCTTTGGTAATTTTCCTACTATATCCATCCCCCACTTCATAAATGGCCAAGGGGAAACAATAGGATATAACGGTTCAGCAGGCTGATGCAATATGTTACTATGTCTTTGGCACGCATCACATCTTCGAGCATACTCTGTGGCATCTTTTCTCATTGTTGGCCAATAATATCCTGTCCTTAATACTTTCGAAAATAATGACCTGCCCCCAGTATGGTTACCACAATCCCCTTCATGTATATCCCGAAGTACTTCTTTGGCTTCAGTATCCTCCAAGCATCTCAAGTATGGTCCTGCAAGGAATTTCTTATATAAAATATTATTTATAATAGTGAATCGTGATACCTTCATCCTAAATGCTTTAGGATTTTCATCTTCGGGGATATGTCCTTCCTTTAGATATCTCATAATTGGAGTTGTCCAGGACTTAGGATCCCCTTCAGGATACACCACTCCAGGATTTTGAATACTAGCTACTCCCTTATGCTGAGGATCCGTTGCAGGATACAAGATATGTAATATCGGTATCGGGGTCCCTTCTGGTATCCTGATTGATGATCCCAAGTTTGCCAATGCGTCTGCTTCGGCGTTATCCTATCTTGGTACCTGTTCAAGTGTAAAAATATCGAAATATCCTGCTAATTTTTTAAGAATACCGAGGTATTCAATTAGTTTCTCACCCTTGACTGTATAGGATCCATTAAAATGATTAGTAATTAACAAGGAATCAACATATACTTGCAAATTCTTGATATTCATATTCTTAGCCAATTCTAATCCTGCGATTAAAGCTTCATATTCTGCCTCATTGTTAGTAGCAGGGAATTCACATCTAACAGCCTGGGGTATTATGTCCCCCTGTGGCGATATTAGTAGTATACCTAAACCTACACCCCTTACATTAGATGCACCATCAGTATATAATATCCAGGATTCTAAGTTCTCTCCTAGTTGTTGCACTTCTAGGTCTACTTCATTTTGAATATCACTACTGAAATCAGCCACAAAGTCTGCTAGAGCCTGAGACTTTATTGCATTTCTAGGTTCATATACTAAATCATAGGCACTTAATTTTACCGACCACTTAGCCATTCTACCCGACATCTCCGGTTTCCTAAGCACATTCTTAATAGGATAATTAGTTTTAACATGAATCCTATGTGTTTCAATATAATGTCTAAGCTTTGTTGATGCCATTACTAGAGCCAATATTAGTTTTTCTAGGTGAGAATATCTAGTTTCAGCATTTAACAAACTTTTGCTAACATAATAAACAGGATACTGCTGACCTTCATGATCCTTTACGAGTACCACACTTACTGCATTCCCTGATACTGCAAGATACAGGGATAATGGTTCGCCATCTTCAGGCTTCATCAATAGAGGCGCGGTTGAGAGATACTGCTTCAAATCCTATAGGGCTGCTTCATGCTTCTCGCCCCATTCAAATTTCTTATTCTTTTTCAGGATATCATAGAATTCTTTACACTTTTCCGAGGATCTTGAAATGAACCTATTCAGGGCTGCCACACGTCCTGTTAACCGCTGAACATCCTTCATGTTCGAGGGTGACTTTATATTCAAGATAGCTTTAATCTGCTCCGGGCACGCCTCTATCCCTCTTTTTGTCACCATGTATCCAAGAAACTTTCCTGCGCCCACTCCGAAATGGCATTTAGCAGGATTCAGCTTCATGTTGTATTGATCCAGGATATCAAATGCTCCCTTTATATCCTGGCGTTGATCCTCAGCCTTTTTAGATTTCACCACCATATCATCAATATATACTTCCATGGTGTCCCCCAGTTTCTCTTTGAACATCATGTTCACCAATCTTTGATACGTTGCACCTGCATTTTTTAAACCAAAAGGCATAGCAGTATAACAGTAAATACCTGTTGGTGTCATGAAAGCAGTATCCTCCTGGTCTGAAGGTTCCATTTGAATCTGCTGGAATCCTGAGGATGCATCCATGAAGGTTAACATTTCATGGCCGGCAGTGGCATCTACCATCGAGTCTATATGAGGCAGAGGGAATGGGTCTTTTGGACAAGCTTTGTTCAGGTCTGTGTAGTCTACACAAACTCTCCACTTCCCATTCTTCTTTTGAACCACTACCACATTTGCTAGCCACCTAGGGAATTTGACTTCTCTAATCATTCTAGACTTCAATAATCTTTCAACCTCCTCTTGGATAATTGCATTCTGCTCAGGTGCGAATTTCCTTCTCTTTTGTTGTATAGGTTTGTATGACCTGTCAATTCCAAGCTTGTGAGTAATAATGTCTTTCGATATGCCTGTCATATCTTCATGCTTCCATGCGAATGTAGACATCCTGCATTTCAGAAAGTTAGTTAATTGTTCTTCAATATCCTTAGGGATATTGGTCCCTACGAGCACCGAGATATCAGGATTATCCTGGTCCAAGATAACTTTTTTCACATCCTGCTCCGAATTCTCCATGATATCCTGGGCCCGCATCTTTAATTGCTATGCTGGACTCGGTTTGGCCGAGGATTTCATTGAGGATGAGTAGCATTCTTTCGCTTCCTGCTGATCGCTATCGATTTTGACAACTCCCCAAGGGGTAGGGATCTTGATGCATTGGTGGTATGTTGATGGAACGGCCTTCATATCATGAATCCACAGTCTCCCGAGGATGATGTTATAGCAGGATAGAGAATCCATCACACAGAAACGTTGCATCTTATTGACTCCTTCAACATATACGGGCAGCTTTATTTCTCCCACTGTGTTCCTAGCTTCTCCACTGAAACCAACGAGCATGGTAGACTTCGAAGTGATATCCATTGTAGACACATTCATTCTCTTCAGAGTCTCCAGTTGGATTATGTTGAAGGAACTGCCATTATCAACCAATATCCTGCGTACAAAATGGTTAGCCACATATAACGTTATTACCAGAGCATCATGGTGAGGATCCTGGACAGTATCCCTGTCATCAGCGTCAAACGTGATCATTTTGTCAGTTGTGAGGGTAGTCATTTTGACAGGTTTATCCCCCCTCTCAGCCTTAGCTTCTTTTGCATGTCTCTTCGCCGCTGAGTACGAAGTCCCGCAAATATCGGATCCTCCCGAAATGAAGTTGATTATCTTGGCATCCGCAGGAGGTGAGGGTGCTTTTTCAGGATCCTTCTCGGGATCCTGGCCTTTATTCTTCTTCCTTCCTAGCAAGTCCTTCAGATATCCTTTGCTCAGAAGATAGCTTATTTCCTTCCTCAAGGCGATGCAATCCTCCGTAACATGTCCGAAATCTTCATGGAAGGCACACCATTTGGATTTATCCTTCCAATCAGCTTTTTGTTGATTCTTCCGAGGCCACCTGGCTTTATCTCCTAAACCCTGCATAGCATACATTAGTTCAGGTATATTAACAGAAAAACAATATTCAGATAATTCAGGATATTCTTCAGGATCCTCGTCTTCAACAACATTCACTCTCTTGTTATCATTTCTGCTATATGGCTTGGAGCGATATGGCTTATATGAGGATTCTGATTTCCTGTTAGTCGATTCATACGATGAGGATGCATTCATCCTCTCTTGCATTTTCTTGTCATCCTCCA
Organism: Helianthus annuus; assembly: GCF_002127325.2. NCBI lineage: Eukaryota > Viridiplantae > Streptophyta > Magnoliopsida > Asterales > Asteraceae > Helianthus > Helianthus annuus. Next base: position 13,946,452 of record NC_035446.2, on the reverse strand, counting down.
ATCTAATATATCTCAGAGCCCTGTTACGAGCCTCATCAAGATTCCTGCAGGGATTCATTACAAGATCTTGATAAAACTGACAGTCCTTTTGCAATCCCATCTTAAAGGCTTGCACAGCTGTTGCAACATCAAGATGTGGGATATCCAAGGATTCTCGACTGAATTTGCTCACATAATCCCTCAAGGATTCCTGAGGTCCTTGAGTTACCCTGCAAAGATCACTGGTTAGTTTTTCAAAACTCCGACTGCAAGAAAATTGACTATTAAATAAATTGACTAAGTGGGCAAATGATGTAATCGAATGCGGAGGAACATTTAACAGCCATTTTAAGGCTGATCATGTCAGAGTAGAACTGAAACCCTTGCACAGGCAAGCTTCCTTGAGATCCGGAGGGATAGGGTTGATCTCCATCCTTTCCCTATACTGGGCAATATGCTCTTCAGGATCCGTGGTTCCGTCGTAAAGCTTCATATTCGGAGTCTGAAATCTTTTTGGGATTTTAGCATCACATATAGGATGCACAAACCGAGATATCATGTGGCTATCTTGGGATACTTCAGGAATTGGCTGCGCCATTCCAGGTACACTGGATATCATATCCTTTAATTTCTGAAGCTCCCTGGATAATTCTGACGTTACAGTTGTATCCTGCAAAGATCCAACACTGCTAGTGGTAATAGCATTATTATTATTAGATACGTTACAAGTCGGAGGATTCTGCCCATATCCCGAAACATATCCTGAGCTCCTCATGGTAGACATCCTAACCGAGGAGGGTATTTCAGGAGTAGGATTCTGAGGGAGGCTGGGCACAATATTCCCCCTATTATCCTCAGTAAACACGGCTGAACTAAAGTTCAAAGCTCTGGGCTGTAATGGAGTGACGATATCCTCAGCATGCCTGCTTGAGCCGGACTTCAGGAGTTGTATCTCCCTTAACAGCATCTGGTTTGTTTCTTGTTGCTTCCTCATTTGTTCCTGCACACTCCCAAATTAGGTTAGGATTTCATCATTAGAAGCCAAAATCGGAGCAGATCCCTGAACAGTCCGGGTAGGGATCACGTCCTGAGGTTGCGAAGAAGATTGCATCCTTGGAGGAGGTGGTGGAAGCACTGGACCAGTAGTAGCAGAAGTCATAGCAGACACAGTAGAGGAACTCATGTTTGATCTTGAGGCCATTATGGACAATGTGGTAAAAAGTTTTGAAAACAGAAAACTGATTAGCGATTTGATAAAGATTTTTAGTAAAGAGAGCACCACTTGCCCCACGGTGGGCGCCAAATTGTTTTGGTCAAAAATTACCTAAGCAATTTAATGATCAAATTAGTTAAGTGAGGTAGTGTGCTAGAAATTGTTGTTAAAAATGTGCTTGTTGAGTTGTTTATGAAAACAGTGTTTGGGATACGGCTCAGGATATCGAGCTGTATTATTGATCAAACAATGAGCAAAAAGTAAAGTAAATAACACGAGATGTACGAGGAAAGCCCTTGATCAATCTAGATCGCCGGCATAAAACCTCGGGAGCTGACAATCGCAGCTGCCTTGTTCTTCTTATTGCTTCAAATATCAGGATACAGTGCAGGATGTGGTGCGGATCAACTAAGTGTTACAATGCGATCTGAGTACAAGTGTAGTGATTGTTGTGAGCTAGAGAGCAAGAGTGTATGGAAGTGTTCGTGTAAAAGTGTGTGTCTTAAACTGATCCACCACATCTATTTATAGTAAAGATAAACCAACTAACTACCCTAAACTTGCGGGATCCACCGGATATTCCCTCATCGAACGTTGTAGACCTGGTCTCTCGGGCTCAACGTCTCTTCTTCAACAACTTCTTCCGAGTCTTGAGGAGAAGAAGTCATTTCGACCGTTGGTAAGTCTTAGTCTTCAACCTGCACGTGGTTAATTAACGAATCTCAGGATATTACCCAAGATGTCAGTAATAACCTCTTCCAGCATCCTGGCCACAAGCGAACAAACAAAGGCAGGATATTGGTCAGGATATGCATGCTTAGAAAATGACCCATAACAGTTTACGCACCAGTTTGCGTATAACCTTCCAGAAAGCGATTTAAAGCTTGAAATCGGAATCGAATCAAATCGTAAAATCATCAAACACAAATACTCACATAATATCATCAAAACACATATAATAACACCAAAACACATATAATAACACCAAAACACATTGTTTTATTAATAATTAACATTGTTTTACATTATACATCGATTACAGAGCACAGTTGTCACAATTGAGATCCTAGTGTATGTTTGCCGCCGGCTGCCCTACTTCTAATGTCTTTGTTTCTTAAAGACTTTGCTTTCCACTTAGGTGTGTTCCAGTGGTCAAGCATTTGTTTCCATATCTCAGATCTTATCCATGTTGGTTTAAAGTCAATAAGATCGGTTATCGTCTCCAACATTTTTACCTTGTTCCTTCGCCTTAGCTTTAGCCTCATTCCGTACGTTGCACAACAAAGTGGGGAATTTACCAGCAATGCACTTCTCCCAGCACCTATGAATTTGTGCATGGCTTTTATCCTCCCACTGATAATACATCTATGAAGAAGAAAAAAACAATAAATAAACATACAAAATGTTCCAACAAGTTAAATAAAAATTGTCTAAGTACACACACCTGGAATCGCTCAAACAATCGTGTCCTGTGCTCATTAGGAACATCTCTCCAGCTGTCCCATGGACCGGACCACAAACTTATTAAATTTGATGAAATACTCCGGGTAGCAGTCCCTTGATTACTAAATCTACAAAACGAAAGCAATGAATACAAAACCATATTAGTAACATATTTTATGTACATAAAGATACAATATATGTGTAGTTACTCTCCTTTAACAACCCAAATCCAATCGCGATTGATAGGTTCAGGTACTTGGGCTTGGGAAGCGCTACCCCGCCTCGCGGGAGCAACATGAAAAGCAGACTCATCATCACCAGCGCTACTCTCAATAGGAGAATTCATCAAGTGAAAATCATAGTCAACATCAACATCACCAACACCTCGATCACCGCCTCGATCACCCGCTTGACCACTACTTTGACTGTTACCTATACCACCACCTCGCCCAACTCCTCGATCACCCGCTTGACCACTACTTTGACTGTTACCTATACCACCACCTCGCCCAACTCCTCGATCACCCGCTTGACCACTACTTTGATTGTTACCTATACCACTACGTCGCCCAACTACTCGATCACCCGCTTGACCACCATCTCGCACATAAACTGGACCACCACAACGCCAAACCTCTTGAGTAGTAGCTAGACTGCTACCTTGACTACTACATCGTCCACCAGCTTGACCAACATCTTGCCCAACACCTCGAGCACCAGCCGGAACACTATCTCGACCCATAGTACGTGCCATGATATCTGCAACAAAAGCAACAATAAATATTTAGAAAAAAAAACATTTGATAACACAAATTAGTTGCAATCACTTTGAATGTTAGACAACTAATTAGCAAGCAAAACACTATTTGGAAGGAAAATGGATTATGCGCAATTCTAAATAAAAACCTAACCACACACACACACACACACACACACACATATATATATATATATAAATCAAACCTGTCACTCGATTCTCCATTCTCAGAATTTTCATTGTTCAAATGAACTTCTTCATCATTATCGTTAAAACCCTCATCAACTAAATGTGTGGCTTCATACTCAACTTTATCATTATTATAATCGTCGACATCTTCCACTTCTTCTGACCTTCCATTCTCATGTACATAAGAAATGGGGAGAAGATCCTCTGTAACTTTGCATTCTACCCTTTCATTCTCTTGAAAGAAATGTTCCATGCCAGCATCATCATCCCCCACCACTTCACTAACATCTTGGGCGAGTTGGTAAACTCCTCTTGGGGTCGTCTTTACAATGGCTAACCAACCATTTAGTTCTTTTTCTTTTGAAGGATATGATGTATAATACACTTGTTGCGCCAGTGATGCTAAGATAAAGGGGTCATCAACACATCCTATTACAGTAGGTTTAACATCAACCATATGAGTTTTGGGTCTACCCTTACCCCCTTCATAGGGTCAAACCAAGTACATCTAAACAAAACAACCACACGACGCCCAGTGGTGCTATGGTATTCCAACTCTAGGATCTCATTAATCTGTAATTATTGACTCGAACAATAATCGAACCGTTTCGACCCGTACCGTTTCGACTAGTACCGTTTCGAATCGAACCATTTCGACCCGTATGTCATGACTTCTTGTGAAGCATTAGCAATACTTTATGTCAACAATTACAGTATGTTCCGACATAATATTAAGCCAACATTAACGAGCCCATCCATGACCATATCGTTGAGGAGCTTATTTTCTTTGTAAACTGGCCACTTTAGTCTATATAAGTGAAGGAATTTCATGAGATATGACCAGATAGGCAAAAAAAGCATCTGCAGTTTGTAAACTCCAAACTGTCAAAACAAGACTATCACATACAAAAATAAAAACAGAAATTTCAGTTCTACGTTTAAAAAAAAAACATTTTTTTAACCAACCCGACCTGACTTGTCACACCCGACCGCGTAAAACAACAAATCGCGGCGGAAACGTCGGGGAGCGTTGTAACAGAATCATTGTTTCATAACACATGAAAATTGAAGTTTTGTTTGATTGAATTACAAAAGGTTACAATGTGTTAAAAACAAAGATACATAACATAATTAACTAGTCTTGCATCTTTTATTGTCACTAAGGCCTAAGTCTGCCTAAGTGTATCTTGATCAATCATATGCATCAGCTCCTGACAACACATGTGAAAATAGGTACGTCAGCATAAAACTGCCTTTGAGATACATAGGTTTTATTAATGCAGGATTCATGACTTGTAAGTTTAAAAGAATGTTTAACAAAAAGTAGTCATGAACTTATAAAAACGTTTTCTTTTATAAATCATGAGAAAATCGATAAGAAATCAGATGATATAAAACAATAATGCATAGATAAATAAATAACCAAGTAAAATGAGTTTGTATAAAATATGTTGTTTGTAAAACAATGTTTCATGAAGATACGAATTTTGTGTAAAATGTAATATGTCTAACTTGAAATGGTTTAAATAACGCTACAATATGTAATATCATAAAAGCACTTATATATAGGAAGTACCAGCGACGTTTCCACCATGCTTTTATCATATTACATACGCCTCCTTATTTAAATCACTTACCCAAACAAACCACCGATGTAAAAATGTTCATGTATAACCAAATGTAATGTATAGTGAATAAAAGCATTTACTCAACCCTATAAGAAAAAAATGTACAAAACAATGTGTTTGATAAATCATAATTTAAATCAAAAGTTATGTTTTGTAAAATCCATGCTTTATTGATACAAACATCTACGCAGTAATGTTAAACGCCTACATTCAAGCCTTGCGACTGAAGAGACAAACCCTTAACAAGTTAAAGGTTTATCAAACTTCTGAATATCGAATTCGGTCATTCCTTCCACCCAAACAAACCTAGGATTTCAGGAATGGGAGTTGTCAATTCCTATGGTACCACTACCTACTAACGAACGGCATGATCGGTGTTAATGAATGTATCCCGTTAAACAAACCAAATGTCATACCAAATGTAAGCATGTTATATGAAAATAATGTACTTAAATATGCTAAATGAAGATATAAAGTAGAGATGTAAAACAATGTGTCCATATGCTGGATGAACATATGCAACAAAAATCTAATATATAAAAATCAATGTGCTAGCATGTTAATAAAACATACATAGCAAAAACATGGAAGAAATCATGTACTATATGTGTACTAATGAACATAGTAAGTATATGATATAAAAGGATGAAAAGCACGAAAGTAACAACCAAGCAGTAAAAGAGGGGACTATGTACTCACTTGAGAATGCTTAGAAGTCTTGAATAACAACCAAGCAAATCTAGAGGGATCACGGAATCCAATGACACCTAATATAGGTAACTATGTTAATAAACCGGACCTAAATCGGAAGATCGGATAGAATGAGGTTTCGTAAACCAAATGAGTATAGGAACTCATGTAATATGGTTTAACGAAGCCTACATTCTAAATCGAAACCTATCCTAAGTGCTTACGACCCATTACGACTCGTTTAGGTAGTTTACGCTACTTTAACGCGTCGTTCGCATAAAACGCGTTCGAACTGCCTAACTAGTCCTATGACAAGTATTATATGCCTTAACATGTCTAATAATGTTGCTTAATCAGTTTAGATGTCAAATTTAGGTTACATATGCTGAAAATGAATTTATGCGTAAAAAGGGTATTTTGGTCATTTTCCTAAGGAATATAAACTACTTATCATACAACTAACTAAATGAAGTGACCATAAGGTATAACCTCGGAAGGTTGTTACCTATACAACTATGCTCACAAAATATGTTTGGCCGGATCCTAATGATCGACCAAACGGGTCGGGTTAGAAAGTCTAAGCGGTTGTTTAGACCACTTATCTTACGACCCTATATAAGCACTAAACAAAAAGTGACGAGTTAAACATGTTAAAACATGTTTAACTGAGTTAGAAAAACAAGTTTGATATCAAAACAAAGGGTCTTGATACCCAAGAATAGTTTGGTTGCAAAATACGCATAACCGAAACTATGACTCGTCACTATGCCTAAATAACGTGGTAATCAGTAGGTATAGTCACAAGGGACTATAACCATCGTGATTACGCTCACGTTGCGAAGTTCAAACGAACTTCGTGTTGACCATTGACTAGTCAAAGCAGAAAGTCAAACATTGTTTGACTTTCATGCTTAAAAACGCATAAAAGCATGAAAGAAACTTACAAAAGGTCCAAGAAATGGAGATTTGATTCAAGTTACTCAGGTATGAAGTGTGGAAACCCCAACTTAGAGCAGAAATAAATCAAGTGTGAAGAACCAAATGAATCAAGGTGGGTATTTATAGAGTTTGGACAACCATTAGGATTGTTCCTTGGATACCGAGCTTCAATCTCAACCATCCAAGTGTTATCCACTGAAATATAATACTATGGGTGCCCAAAAACAGCTCCATGTATGAAGAAACCATGTACAATAACCCAGAAACCAGCTGCTGATTGCAAAACTGAGTTTTGCAGGTCTGGGGGCTCTCGCGCCTCGCGTAGGTTGTGGCCTAGTCTTACGCGGCCCGCCACCCAGCTCCAGATCAGCTGAAGTTTGACAAAATTATAGAAACAGTCCCTGCAGATGTTAAATGCCATTTTTGACATGTCTAAGGCCCGTTATCCCCATTTCAAGGCTCCATAATGAAGTTTAAGCATAGGGAACATGAAATATGCTCAAAAATATCACGGATGTCGGTTCGTTTGGCCGTACGGTCGCGTTGTTCGGTTAATTACGACAAAACTCGAACGGACGCGAAAAACGATTCAAATTGTGCGACGAATGGAAATTGAGCATTCCAATCTCTAAAATAAAATATTTTAATGATTACATAAATTTTCGGATGTCCGGATATATTCAAAATGAAAGATATGCGCGAAAATGCAAACTTATGCACTTTTTGATGATTTTAGTCCCTGTTGATCAAATAAGTTTATTTTTGCGCACCAATGATGTGTGTAAAATGCAACATATAAATTACATCAAATGAGGCATAAAACTAACCCTTTTTAAGTACTAATGTCGAAAAAAGAGTGTTTTTGTCTTCCTTTTGTATTTTCAGGATTAAATGAGCTCAAATTCACAAAAGAAGCAAAAAGACAGCTAAATCTAACATAAATACAAGAAAAGGAACATAAGTGGATTGCCCGACCCCTCAACAGCATCCTCCCAAGCAAAATAGAGAAGGCAGAAGATTGAATACGCCCCGTGCTCAGCCAGCACGGGGCCGTGCCCAAGAAGCAGCAGAAAAGACAAACCTATAGAAGCTTCTATTGCCCACCACGGGGCCGTGCCTAGTGAACACGGGGACGTGGGGAAAGTACAGCAGGCGCATTAATTGTAATTGCGAATTACAATTAATGAAGAGAGAGAGTGTCAGACAGGCACGGGGCCGTGTCCAGCGGACACGGGGCCGTGCCCAGCCTTCTGTTCAGCCTATAAATAGGAGTGCTTGGTTTCATTGCAACTCATCCCTTGGCACACCACCTCTCTCACACTTCATCCACCACCCACCACCATCACAACACCATCATCGACCACCGTCATCCATTGTCCATCATAGAGTGTGTGAGTCATCTCGGGATCCAAGATTGATCGTAAGAGTTCTTGACAATCAAGGCCATGTTTGCCTAAGTCTCTTACATCACTTGGTGAAGACAAGTGTTTAGTATAATACTTTTTATTTTTAATCTTTTGCACTTTTTATTTGGTTTTGTATTAATGACTTTAATAACTAGTTGCTTATGTTGAAGGTGATCTTTCTTATCGTTTGTCCGTGGTGTCTTGGCATTATTTTACTGTCTATATAAAATAAAAGATTTTCACGATTCATATCTCCACGGTCTATATGGAGGTATGTTGGCTACCTGGTCGGGGGTTAAGGGAACGGTTTGGTAAGGGTCTTGCCCTTGTTCAGCGTTTAGAGGTCCTGCAAGGGACCTGGGTCAAATTTAGTAGGATATCCTTCAATGCCCATAGGTATTGGATGGCGGGGATCCAAACTCTTTGACCCCCTCATAAGTTAAATACTATTAATACTATAACCCGGCTATTTAGGACTGTATCCCTGCTGACTCAGACTACTTAGTCGAGGGTAACGTCACCTCCAAAAGAGGGGCCTACCATAATTTGCATTAATAACTTAATTCATTATCTTTCAATAATCCGACCCTTTAGGATTGTATCCTTGCTGACTCAAACTACTGGGTTGAGGGTAACGTCGCCTTCAAAAGAGAGGCCTACTACAATAACTAAGATAATCTCTTAAACAAGTGCAAAAGTGCGAAAATAATCAAAGGTTATACTAATACACGAGTTGGATCCAAGTGATTCATCTTGTCTATCTGTTTTTATTTTTATTTTATTTTCAGCATTTGGTTAGTTTTTATTTCCTTAGTTTAAAAATCTTTTCTAACATTTTGATTTGGTTAGACGTTGAGGATAAACCGGTACTAAAAGCTCTTGTGTCCTTGGACGACCTCGGTATCTTACCAACACTATACTACGTCCACGATGGGTGCACTTGCCCATATGTGTGTTTAGTGTTAGTAAATATCGTGTTTTATAAATTTTAAACTTGGCTAAAAGTGTAAAAAGGGCTTAAATATACATCTAAATTATATTACACTACACACACATCAACCAAACACCTCTAAGCCTATTTCTAAGCTATGTAAAGGATATTTAGGGCATATTTAACTTATGATCAAGTTCCGGAATGTTCGTTATGATACGAATCGGTAGACTTTCACAGTTTGACGCAAATAGTCCCTGTGATCGAATAAACTTGATTTCGACACACCAAACCCTCCAAAACCTATTTCTAAGTTATGTAAAGGTTATTTAAGGTATGTTAAGCCCATGTCACTATTCCGGAGTGTTTGTCGCGTTAAACTGATTACGTTTACGCATCAGTTCGCGTATAACTTTCCAAAAAGCGATTTAGAGATCGAAATTGAACGAGAATTGATATGTGCAAATAATACACATATTTATACAAATCCCAAGTATGAAACACAATATTTCATTGATTTAGTATTTGTTTGATGGTCGAAGAGACATAGATGTCACATAACCCGAGTCGAAACTCGTTCTGACCCGAACCCTTTTTGACCCGAACCAATTACAACCCGAACCTGCTTTGACCCGAACCCGTTTTGACCCATGATGGAGCGTTAATCTGTAGTTTTTGATTACAGACTGCAGGGGTAAAAGGGTAAAATATGTTGCTGGTCTCATGAAGATCCTGAAAACTAATTGGTTGGACAGTTATGCTGTTTGTCTGCTGTTTTTAGCGAAGGCCCATTATTGGATTAAAAAATGCGCTCGAAAAAAGCTCGTCAAAAATTGGCTCGTTTGTACACGAGCTAAGCTGGAGCCAAGGTAAGCTGGCTTGTTGGCTCGCTCAAGTGGCTCGTTTAAACTAAAGCTAAAACTTTTAATGTACATAATTTATAACCCAAATTTTAATTTAAATAAAAGTTATAAATTCTGCATTATGTGTATGTTAGAAAAAAATTACGTTTTGTTTTTATATACATCAATACGGGTAAAAAAACTTACAAAATTTTAGAAATAAGTAAGTTGGCTCGAGCTTTCTACTAGCTGAGCTCAAGTTCAACATTTCAGCTCATTAAGATAAACGAGCCTAACGACTTGACTTAATTCATAAACAAACAGGATCCCCAGCCCCACCTGGCTTGGCTCGACTTGTTTACAACCGTAAATCATAATCAGTTGCAGCTACTACCAAGCTGGTTCCCTTAAACCGATTATTTCACCTCTATAATAATCACATAACGAAAATCATTTCCACTACATCCAAACAATCTCAAACAAATATTCTCTTCATGTAAAGTTCTACGAGCTCAATTCGATAAAAATCAAACAGATTTGGCTCAAAATTCTGAGTTTCATGCATACAATTTTCAAAACTAAACGCCCATGACCGTAAACATAATCCCCATCAAGATCATAACCAATAAATAAATTACAGGAATTTTTAAACCCAAATTTCCCTAATTATAATAGCGGGTCGACAACATTAAAGAAATGGGTCGATGTGGGTTAGTGTCTTAAATAAACCAGTACCGTTTCGAATCGAACCGTTTCGACGCGAACCGTTTCGAATCGAACCGTTTCGACCCGTACCTTAGTTTGTCATTATTGACTCGTTAGTGTTATTAATCTGTAATTATTGACTCGAACAATAATCGAACCGTTTCGACCCAACCTCTTTGCCAGGTCTACTATAAACTGTCAACAGCAGAGGTTATTCTAGTGTGTTTGGGCCCTGAATGCGTGACCCAGCTGCAGAACCAGAACTGGGATTTAATAGGCTGAGGTTTGTTGCTGCTGTTCGGTAAAAGGGTAAAAGGGTAAAATAGGCTGAGCTTATTCTGTTGTGTTAATCTGCAGCTTTTGATTACTGACTGCAGGGGTAAAAGGGTAAAATATGTTGCTGGTCTCATGAAGGTCATCAAAACTAATTGGTTGGGCAGATATGCTGTTTGTCTGCTATTTTTAGCGAAGGCCCAAATTTGTAAACTTATACCGGTTATGAATACTAAAAAACAGCAACGGTTTTACTGGTACCGATGTTATTCGGTCGGAACCAAATTTGTTCGTCAAGAAACCCGTAGCACATCGAGAAAAGCATAAAGCGGATACAAGTATCTATCTTGTTCATTTGGTGTTTGTTATGTTCATCAAGGTAAAGAAAATATCCATTATGTATAAAACTTATTTATAACTGAACCAAAAGATTATAATCGAACTAAACTAAAAATATTTAGTTTAAAGTATGTTTCTTTTTTAACTTATTATTGATTTTAAGTTGAGTTTTCAGTCCTTCCAAGCCTGATTATTCCCAAAACAATTTTATCACACATCTGGTGTTCTTCATTTTATATACAGTAAAATTATATCTTAAAAGACTTTAAATGTTGGTGGGTTTAACGCCGATTATTCTCAAATCCGACGTCAAGACACGTGCAGCTGCATGATGTTATTACTTGTTTCCATTATAGTCGGGCGCCCCTTACCAGCAACAACAGAGATACTTTTTCTCTCTATACCTCTCAACAAACAGACAAACCATATTTAACTTAAGTGGGTTTACCATGGAAACTTTATGTCATACAGAAATTGAGACAATCACTTTAGTTATGCACTTGTTAAGTATGCCATCTATGAAAGAATTAAATTAGCTTTGTCCAGATATTAAAACATTCATGCTTATGATGACCACTTAACATAGCTTTCTGCGAATGGCTCATTAAATCAGTTATAGTTTGTTTGATGGTATCTTGCTACTCGGATAACCGTAATAATTCTAGAGCTAATACGTGCAACAAACCCCGACTTCTGGAAGCACGTCTCGGAGACGGCCCTGTTGCAGCCACTGCTGCTGGATAGTTTCTGCAGCCGCTGATGCGGCTTAGTTTCTGCAGCCGCTGCTGCTGCGTATCTGCAGCAGTGCGCTGCGTTTCGGTAATAAAAAATGTTATTTTACATATATATGTAATATATTAATGAAAAACTAAATAAACATTCGGCACATTTAGGCTCGCGAGTCGGCTCGAGCTCGATAAGTGAAGCTCGGGCTTGCTTACTAAACGAGCTTGTTTTTTGGTTCGGGGTCCAGCTCGTTTAAGCTCGGCTCATTCGAGCTTTTTACACCCCTTAGAAGCAGCAGCCAAAAAACACACATTTCGGAATTTGAATCAATCGGAAGATAAAAAGGACCATTTTTCGGAATTTTATCCCTTATTTGGATTTGGTCCTTACTAGATTCAACCTAAATATTTGTATTCAATTTCCAACCCAAATATTTTCTATCTGTATTTTTTTCCATATATATAATATCACTTTTTCCTAGATAATTCTTGATAGGAATATTTTTGAGGATGTTAACAGTTTTTTCTTTATTTCTGGTGGAACTACTTTTCTTTTACAAAAAAAAAACAACTTTCACACGTACTTAATCACTCGTTAGACAAAAGTAACTCTCATCCATGTATAATCTCTCTAAACAATGATGACATGAGTACATGACATATGAATACACATCAACTTAACAATATCAAAACCCCTATCTGATCAATCACAAACCCTATCATCATCTGAACATTCAATAATCCACAAACAAACACTCAAAATCATGAAATAAAAGTTACATGTCAAACAGAAGCACAAATAGAACCTCAATCCTGCAGCAGCAACTGGAAAATAAATAAAACGATTGTTAGCCATCTATTGAGTAGGAAAAAAAACTCAATTACACATGCAGAAGGTCGTAGAAACAAGAACCCTAAAATAATTGATATTCCAATACTATGTAGATGATTAATTTCACATCAATTGATATTTTGAAGAAAAGAATTCCATCAAGGAGAAAAGGAAATTGGATTCAATTAGGGTTCTAGGGTCTCAATTGGAAATTAGCTTGTTGGAGTGGACCATGATTATAATCAATTGTTAGATAATGCATATGATATATAAATAAGTCGTAGGAACAAGAATCATACCTTTTGCAGAAGTTCCAGTTCTTCGATTTAGAGTTTGATGGAATGATGTACAAGGGTACGTACGTAGTATTATGCACAACCCTAATTAGTGGAGAGTTGAGTTAATTATGGATAATATATATATGGTGCCCTAAAAATAAAAATAATCCCGCTCAAATTTCATGGTCACTAATACGGTGGCAATTCAACCCTCAAATAATATTTTAATGTTGCTACCGCTCTCCCGGTCACAATTACGAAAATCTGGCCCACCAATTTCGTTAGGCACGATTTTAAGGCCAAATATAAATAAGTATCCCACGAATTTGTGATGTGAAATAAATGGTGGCAAAATTTGCAACCACTCAGCTACCATATCCTATAAGCACGCTTAATTTGCTAGATTGCTACCTTCTTTTTTTTACGGTAGCAAAACTTTGGTGACAATTGCCTAATTTTCTAGTAGTGAAGTCAAAGCTATATTAAATAAAAGTCAAAACGCAGATTTTTGCAAATTATGCTAAATGAGTGTCTAAGTATCGAAACCTTAATTTTTGACATTATAATAGTTTATATAACATATTAGGACATGTTTAATCATATCCAACTCGTCATTTCTTGCTTAGAGCTCATTTCGTAATCGAAAGTCAAACAGTTTGACTTCTGCTTTGACTTTCGATTCTAACCCGTTTGGTCAAGTTTAGAGCATGTATAAAGGTTGTTATATGATCATATTCTTGTAAGGAATAACCCTTTGAGGTTATACCTTCTGTTTATACCATTTGTCGGGTTTATTGATAAGTCTACATAATATGCCTTAAGTGCCCTTATGGCACAAAAATGGTTTTAAAACCAAATGAACATGTAATCTGACTTTGAAACTAATATTATAACATAATGAAATGTACTTTGGCATAATGGACTTGTCTTTGACCTATTCGACCACCCAATGCCGCATATGCGCGTACGACTAGTTTATATAGAATAATATATATAAACTAGCCGAATTGGGTCAAAACCTTTCAAAGAATGTATTGTTATTTGACCCATATTATATGAGTCCTTACACTTGGAAGGGAATTGTAGGATCGTATTCGGCCCTGTTTGAGTCGATCAGAAGAATTCCTATCCAAAACAAGAGGCAGAAACTAAAGTTCTGGTGCAATTACAGCTGGATTCACTTTAAATTTGCTGTTGTATTGATCACAAATGCGTTTACAGACTCTGACAGCACTTCGGCAGCACTTCGTGGCTTGCCGGAAGAAAACACCTACAACTACTAATGAGGTTTCGCTTCAATGACCTATATATAGGCAGGCAGGTCTCGCTTATTCGGACATAACCAAATGAGCGGAACCTTCACATTACCGTATAAGCGAACCTAACACTCTGTCATATAAGCGAAACTACAATCAATGACACATAAGCGAAACCTAGATAATGACACATAAGCGAAACCTATACTAACTCATGTTTCTAGGATTTCGTGCCATATCTAACCTATACAACTCTAGACTCGATCTAAGACGTAGTCGATAGACGTAGTGCACCAACAAACTCCCCCTCGGATGTTGACGGAGTCTTCAGTGTCGAGTCTTCAGTTGTCACTCTACAGTCTATATCAGTCTTCGATCTTCCTCTGAAGTATTTGTCATTTCAAGAATCCGCAAACTCTATCTTCATCATCAACAAACTCCTCTCCCTCGGATGTTGACACGGTGTCTTCAGACTCCCCCTCTCAATCTGTTGGGATCGTAGTCTGGAATTCACAGCTTCAAAATTTATCTTCAAGATTGATACCTGGCTTTATTCCATCACAGAATAGTCACCTGGGCACACATTTACCTGCACAATCTCTACCCATCCATAAGCTTCTTCAATTATTAAACCTTTTTCAACAATTAGAAACTTTTGCCAGAAACTATATTCATGATTTTATATACAGAATCTTTTACTGGCACTTATCAAGCAATCTTTACAACATCCAATACTCTCTCCCAAACCTGTTCTTCATGTTTAGCACTTTGAACTTCGAAAATCAGCTTCTCAACACCAGTTGTCGAAAATCTTTTTGGATTTTACAAAAATTTATGCTAAAACACACTAAAATCTTTTTGGATTATCTGAAAGAAAGTAACTAACACCACTTGTAAAAACACGAAACAATGCAGAAATGAAATATTTACAGACAATATTTTTGTGAGTTCGTGCAAGGGGATCATATCAGTTTCTGAGACATATCATCAACACCGTTAAGCTTGATTTCATTTTAAGCTCTAAACAATTTACCTAGATTGTCAGTATGTTTGTCCTCTTAAATTTTCACACAAAGTTCAACTGTTTTGATATAAGCAATTAGTGTCTTAGATACTTAAACTTATCCGTGTGTCCCACTTCTTGAATATACTGTAACAACTCTCACTAAAATTAATACTTAGTATGGTAATTATCCAATAAGGAAACCCTAATTGAGACACCCAAGCGATTCTGCACAAACCCTAAAATTTTCAGAACAATCGGAATCAGGATCAGGGCCCCTAAAACTCAGAAGGGGACAAACCTAGTTGACGATTATCTTAAAATACTCGTTGTTAAAATTTCATTCGAAATTTCTGTCAACTCAGCAGGCCTAGTCCCAAACGTGGCTACCCTATAGTCGGTTCGTACCCCTTACGGACCGTAAAGGATAAGGCTTACGGTCCGTAAGCATGTCCAATTTTGTGTATAAATAGCAGACATTGGCACTTACAGTCTGTTGTTCAAACGACGCTCAAACTCTAAATTGACGTCGAGTTATACGTTATTTAGTCCAAAACACACACGGATCACTAATTAGTGTAGCGGCGTGCTGCTACGATGCCGGGTATTAACTCGATCGCTGTTCAATTCGTTCCGTCAGCTTTTATTTTTGTAAATAATAGCTCGGGATTTTACCCTCTAAATCCCTAAACTCTGCCCGTTATTAGGGTAATAACTCTAATCACTGGTACGATACTTTATCCGATCGATTATAACTATCCAACGATTGTCTGAGTGCTGCTCAAATTGAGTTATACTTTGTTATTCATCGTGATTTCGACTTGAATGTTTGAGTGCTGTCCGAACTCGGGCTATACTCTGTCATTCGTTGTGAATCCGCTGAATTATTAAGTATTGCACTTGTAAATCGTTGTGAGGGTTTTATCTCGTGATTATCGTTAAAGTTGACTTGAGTTAGTACACTAATACGAGTTCCATTGTGTCTAGAAATTAGAACTCGTAATCAGGAAACTGCTAGAATACTTAATAGTTAAATAAACTTAACAGTTAAGTTAGCTGAATAGATTAATTAATCTATTAATTAAGTTAAGTGTGATTAATTAATTAGTTAATCAAGATTAAATAAGTTAATCAAGATTAATTAAATATTAATTAAGCTAAGCAAGATTAACTAAGCTAAGCAAGATTAATTAAGCTAAGTAAGTTATTTAGTTAAATGGATAAGCAAACTTAATAGTTAAGGAAACTTAATAGTTAAGGAAACTTAATAGTTAAGGAAACTTAATGGTTAAGGAAACTTCCTAGCTAAGGAATAAATCTACCTATAAATAGGAAGCTTAGGAATTCATTTCCTTTGTTCATTTCTTCTCTCTATACGTTGGTGTTCTAACCAATAATCACCAAAGCGATGTTCTGTCCGATCGATTCAGGAACCATCTAACGAATGCCGAAGTGTTGTGCTTTGTGAATTTCGTTAAACGGAATCCAAAGTACTATACTTTGTGAGTTCATTAAATGGATACCAAAGTACTGTCTGAATAAGACTATACTTTGTGAAATTCGTTAAGGTTCGAATCTCGTGACTACCGTTAAGTTTTGATTTGGGTTTTACACAAATACGTATTCCATTCTGTTAAACTATATGTTTAACTACCAAAAATACCCCCAACTACACACTCACAATCAAACAAACTAATAAATCATCAGAAGATCCAGAATAATAAAGTGCATGCTTAATTATGGAAGAAGTAGAATCAAGAAGCTTGTTAACTCAATCTTGCATATTTATAAAGTGAGTCATTCTCTTTTTATCAACTGTTTTACAAAACTCCAAGTTATTTTTCCAAAGTTATAATTACAGGGATTAAGTCTATGTAATCACCAAATTACTGCCGGTATGTGGGGTTTTGTATACATTACTTATTTCCCGTCACACTTGGACAAACGGGCGGCCAAGGGGTGATCTGACCACAGTCACAGACACCATTGGACAAATGGGCTAGCCAATGGGTAGTCGAGTGACAAATACTGTGGGTAGTTGGTTTGATATCCGAAACATTGTAATCACCCTTAATACTGTAAATTATAACAAATCTGTTTTTATAAAACCTGAGTGAACTCACTCAGTATTTCCCGCTGACAAAACCTTTTTTAAAACGCGTTTCAGGTAATTACAGTAGATTGGGGTCAGAATTGGATCCAGCACTGAAGGACTTCAAGAAGTGGCTTATTTATTAAATAAATCAACTTAAGAAATATTGTTTTTGGGTTTATCCCGTATTAAAAGCTACCTTTGTAAAACATGGAATTTATTCCATCTATTTAAATAAAATCCGGTGTTTCTAAACTCTGATATTTTTCCTAACTCACGGTCCTGATAAAATTTCCGCTGCAATGTTTTTCAAAATAATCACCGGTACCACTGGACTGCTCACGGCACCCGATTCCGTCCAGGGTGGGTCGGGGGACGTGACAGAAGGTGGTATCAGAGCCACTGCTTTAAGCCTATAAGTGTTGCGATAATAATACTTAAGCTTAAATAAAAAGAGGTAGGAGATTACTATTAAATGGTAGCACAGCTGATAGCAGTTAGACTTGGACATAAGAAAAGATGCCTTAATATAAGCTAAGCCATTAGAAATAATAGCTAAGTTTAAACGGAGAATTAGAAACTTAATATTATCTGATAGCACTCCGAATGATATTTAGACTTGAACTTAAGAATTTTGCCTTGAAATAAACTTTAAGGTAAATTACTTATATAAGTATAATATAATGGATATTGGTATTCCATAAGAATGACGATTAGCAGGCAATAGCACTTAATTGCTCCTTGCTTATTAATAATTATTTGGTCTAGAATAAGATATGTTATGGAAATACAAATTTCCTTAATTCTGATAAAAGCCCTAATAAAAGAGGCACTTTTAAAATTTTGAAAAGATACTAATTATGGGAAATAGAAAATTTTCTCCGGCAAAATTGGGTATAGAGTAGCAGACTCTCCAGCTTGTCCGGATAGACTGAGGTTACCTCTCCGGCATGAACCGGGTAAGATGGGGTATATAAAATGTCAAATCAGTGACAAGATTTCCCTAAATAAAATCATGACCAGATATCTGACTTGTTTTTGAAAATATGAATTTGCTAAATACAATGACCTTATAGAAGGTATGTATATTACAGCATGTGAAATATATAATTATATAGATATGTATATCTATAAGAAATTCCAAAAGTCAGTTAGGAATAAAACACAAGCATATGTGTCTAGATTTCTTTATTAGGAATCTCTTTTCCGATATCAAACATTATTTCGTTTGATCATTTATCTCGTAGTTCGTGTGACAAAATAAACAGTGGAAACTCTATAAGTTGGAACACCATCAAAAATATAAAGAATTACCAATGCATTATCATAAACTATTAACGCAAGTAAGAAACATGTAAAGTTGTGCTAATGCACAAGAAAACACATGAAACTTAAAATTATATGTCCACGGACGTCAAAGTTTATCACACACGACTTCCAAAGCAAGACCTTTGAAAAAATATAAACTTGGGCACGATAATAATTCCGTCAGTAAAAGAACTCCTAAATCAAAAAGCGGCACTTTGCCACATGATCTTACAAACGATCTAAATCTCACTGAGGTACGTTAAAACAAGAATCCAATCTGAGTCATAATTATTAACACTGCAAAAGGAATCCCATACCTTTGCAAATCTCCTATTTTCATTTTATTCGACATTCCCTGATAATGTCACTTAACAACGGTTAGCACTTTGAACTTCGAAAATCAGCTTCTCAACACCAGTTGTCGAAAATCTTTTTGGATTTTACAAAAATTTATGCTAAAACACACTAAAATCTTTTTGGATTATCTGAAAGAAAGTAACTAACACCACTTGTAAAAACACGAAACAATGCAGAAATGAAATATTTACAGACAATATTTTTGTGAGTTCGTGCAAGGGGATCATATCAGTTTCTGAGACATATCATCAACACCGTTAAGCTTGATTTCATTTTAAGCTCTAAACAATTTACCTAGATTGTCAGTATGTTTGTCCTCTTAAATTTTCACACAAAGTTCAACTGTTTTGATATAAGCAATTAGTGTCTTAGATACTTAAACTTATCCGTGTGTCCCACTTCTTGAATATACTGTAACAACTCTCACTAAAATTAATACTTAGTATGATAATTATCCAATAAGGAAACCCTAATTGAGACACCCAAGCGATTCTGAACAAACCCTAAAATTTTCAGAACAATCGGAATCAGGATCAGGGCCCCTAAAACTCAGAGGGGGACAAACCTAGTTGACGATTATCTTAAAATACTCGTTGTTAAAATTTCATTCAAAATTTCTGTCAACTCAGCAGGCCTAGTCCCAAACGTGGCTACCCTATAGTCGGTTCGTACCCCTTACGAACCGTAAGGGATAAGGCTTACGGTCCGTAAGCATGTCCAATTTTGTGTATAAATAGCAGACATTGGCACTTACAGTCTGCTGTTCAAACGACGCTCAAACTCTAAATTGACGTCGAGTTATACGTTATTTACTCCAAAACACACACGGATCACTAATTAGTGTAGCGGGGTGCTGCTACGATGCCGGGTATTAACTCGATCGCTTTTCAATTCGTTCCGCCAGCTTTTATTTTTGTAAATAATAGCTCGGGATTTTACCCTCTAAATCCCTAAACTCTGCCCGTTATTAGGGTAATAACTCTAATCACTGGTACGATACTTTATCCGAACGATTATAACTATCCAACGATTGTCTGAGTGCTGCTCAAATTAGTTATACTTTGTTATTCATCGTGATTTCGACTTGAATGTTTGAGTGCTGTCCGAACTCGGGCTATACTTTGTCATTCGTTGTGAATCCGCTGAATTATTAAGTATTGCACTTGTAAATCGTTGTGAGGGTTTTATCTCGTGATTATCGTTAAAGTTGACTTGAGTTAGTACACTAATACGAGTTCCATTGTGTCTAGAAATTAGAACTCGTAATCAGGAAACTGCTAGAATACTTAATAGTTAAATAAACTTAACAGTTAAGTTAGCTGAATAGATTAATTAATTAGTTAATCAAGATTAAATAAGTTAATCAAGATTAATTAAAGATTAATTAAACTAAGCAAGATTAACTAAGCTAAGCAACATTAATTAAGCTAAGTAAGTTATTTAGTTAAATGGATAAGCAAACTTAATAGTTAAGGAAACTTAATAGTTAAGGAAACTTAATAGTTAAGGAAACTTAATGGTTAAGGAAACTTCCTAGCTAAGGAATAAATCTACCTATAAATAGGAAGCTTAGGAATTCATTTCCTTTGTTCATTTCTTCTCTCTATACGTTGGTGTTCTAACCAATAATCACCAAAGCGCTGTTCTGTCCGATCGATTCAGGAACCATCTAACGAATGCCGAAGTGTTGTGCTTTGTGAATTTCGTTAAACGGAATCCAAAGTACTATACTTTGTGAGTTCATTAAATGGATACCAAAGTACTGTCTGAATAAGACTATACTTTGTGAAATTCGTTAAGGTTCGAATCTCGTGACTACTGTTAAGGTTTGATTTGGGTTTTACACAAATACGTATTCCATTCTGTTAAACTATATGTTTAACTACCAAAAATACCCCCAACTACACACTCACAATCAAACAAACTAATAAATCATCAGAAGATCCAGAATAATAAAGTGCATGCTTAATTATCGGAAGAAGTAGAATCAAGAAGCTTGTTAACTCAATCTTGCATATTGTGAGTCATTCTCTTTTTATCAACTGTTTTACAAAACTCCAAGTTATTTTTCCAAAGTTATAATTACAGGGATTAAGTCTATGTAATCACCAAATTACAGCCGGTATGTGGGGTTTTGTATACATTACTTATTTCCCGTCACACTTGGACAAACGGGCGGCCAAGGGGTGATCTGACCACAGTCACAGACACCATTGGACAAATGGGCTAGCCAATGGGTAGTCGAGTGACAAATACTGTGGGTAGTTGGTTTGATATCCGAAACATTGTAATCACCCTTAATACTGTAAATTATAACAAATCTGTTTTTATAAAACCTTAATGAACTCACTCAGTATTTCCCGCTGACAAAACCTTTTTAAAACGCGTTTCAGGTAATTACAGTAGATTGCGGTAAGAATTGGATCCAGCACTGAAGGACTTCAAGAAGTGGCTTATTTTATTAAATAAATCAACTTAAGAAATATTGTTTTTGGGTTTATCCCGTATTAAAAGCTACCTTTGTAAAACATGGAATTTATTCCATCTATTTAAATAAAATCCGGTGTTTCTAAACTCTGATATTTTTCCTAACTCACGGTCCTGATAAAATTTCCGCTGCAATGTTTTTCAAAATAATCACCGGTACCACTGGACTGCTCACGGCACCCGATTCCGTCCAGGGTGGGTCGGAGGACGTGACATATACTCCCGTATCCAGATCCCAATATTCAGTCTTACAGGTGAGTATACCACAAATGATATCTGTAAAGGGGTTATGTGCGAGGGCCGTGAGAGCTCAGGTCGATACTTCCGTATACACACAGAGATGACGGCTTCGACTTTCGGTGTGTCCCCTTTAGAGGATCTTTTATTACAACAGCAGCGACTATCAATTTTATTATTTCATCAGCTAGCTGAGGGCGATGCTATGTTTCAAGCATTATGCAGAAAGCATTATCCGGGGACTAGGTCAGTATTTCCATACAGCAGAAGTCCCGGGATAATACCCCAGATATCACTGAGTATAAAGACCAAGTATCTCAGAATAAGGGACCTTTCAAACAAGATTTCAGGGGTTACCTATATATCCAAGCAGTTTTGTTAACCCACAGAATAAGCAAGTTTGATTTTAGGTTTATATCTCGTTACAGTTTACTAAATGTGCGAAAGTCTACCGACACATCCACAGTAAGATTGTTTATCACATTTTGACATTACATTTCTTTAGCGTGTCGTGATAGTCCACTGATGTACTATCATTTCCTCTTTTATGCAACAAAAACTCATTTTTAAATATATCATGTTTTTGTCTTTTTCAAATTTTCTGATGTTTTTGGATTTTCTAAAATTTTTTACTCCCCCTAAAATTCAAATACATCTAATGAAAAATGAAAACAAACTATACAGAACATGACAACTGATATCGAATTGCCTCAATTCTCCATCCGTTTGGCATAAACAATCAGAACTCCCCCTCACAACAAACTATTTTCCCATAATGATTTCAAAAACTCAAGTTTGTTTTAATCAGAATGGTTTTTCCGGAAAATAAGTTTTGTTGATTTTACCACTTGTAAAATTGGGGATTAAATCATCACGTTGTTTTACCAATCTTTTGAATGATTGTTAATTCAAGTTCAATCTAATGATCTTGATTAACCACTTGTAGAGTCAACCTGGTTCTAATTCTGAACCACTTATAACAACAACAACCATCCAACTCAAACCTGTTTTTCAACCAATTACCATCAGTTGGTTGAATTCTCAAGGTGCCGATTCCTACTCCTCGCTTACAAACCTGGGAGTTCCGGCAAGTCCTGCTTTTCAAAAACACATTTTACAAACATGATAAAGAATGATGCCGATTCATGCTCCGCGATTACCAACTTGGGAGCTCCGGTAAGTCAGGTTATTTACTCTTTGAAAAATATATCCACCCAAGCCTGACCTTCCTTGGGTGTAACAACATTTTGTTCATCTTTACTTTTAACGGACTTGTGAACCCCTCTTTTGGCAGCATAAAATTCTTTAACACCTTTGGCCTTACCATTGACCATTTTGCCAAAAATGTGTTTCACATTTCCATTAAAAGTTTTTTCAACATCAAATTTCTTCTTGTCAGAATAAAATTGATTTGAAATTTCAACTTTTCCAACTTTCTTCATAAAATTTTCAGCACGCAACGGTGGAAAATTTTCATCGTTCATAGTTGGAACTTTTCTTTCAACCTTTTTCTCAACACGTGGCTCCTCTGATTTTGTGGAATCAGATTCATCACCAGAATTATTACCTGAACCTTTCACAACCCATTTTTGATTTATTACATTTTCTTTTCTTTTCAAAGCACTCTTTGAACATTCTCCCTTTTCAAAGATCGAATTTTCAAAGCCTGTAAATTTTTGGGTTAAAAGTTCAGTGTTATCGACAACTTTCTCTTTCAATTTACCAGAGACTTCCTGTTTTGGTTTGAATGCTTTCGGACAATTCTTAGCAACATGACCAGCAATCTTGCACTGAAAACAGGTTCTGGTTTCTGTTGGTGCACTACATCTGTTGACTTCGTCTTTGTCACGACCCCCGACCCGGTTTAACCCGTTTCAGGAGCCGCGGGACAGAAATCCCGTGATATTTATTTAATTAAGTTTAGTAGCGGAATTTTAACGTCAGGATCGTTTTAAAGCTAAAAACTTTTCCCGATTATTTTATTTCACAATTCGGGACAAAACCCCGATCATTTACAATAATAAGATTTTTCTGATAATCTTTGTTTTAAAACATATTTCTTTATTTTATGTTGAGCCACTATCGTAAGCTTGAAATGCTCCTCGGCACTTTTCCTGAATTACAGTAGATCACCTGAAACATGTTTGAAAAAGGTTTTGTCAGCGGGGAAATACTGAGTGAATCATTCATTTTACTGAAAATGACACATTTATTATTCACAGTGTTAAGATCTTTTACGCATGTTTCTGATATCAACCAACTACCCACAGTATTTGTCACTCGACCGGATCTGTGACAGTGGTCATATCACCATTGGCTGCCCCAATGAATGACGTAAATCAATTAAAATTAGGTTCGCCCACCTAAAATGATTTAAACTGTAGTAATGTGCACAATACCCCACATACTAGCTGTAATTTGGTGATTACATCAACTTAATCACTGTAATTATAATTCTGAAAATAATTTGGAGTATTGTAAAACATTTAATAAAAAGAGAATGACTCATATTGCAGATTTAATACGGACAGAATATGATTTAGCCTCGTTAACCTAATAGTAATAATAATGCACACAAAACTGGGTTAGTGATCAATACAGCAGTCACGATAACTCACGAGATCAAATTCTCACAATGAACGACAAAGTGCAATACTTAAACATTCATCGATTTAACGACGAACGACAAAGTATAACCCTAATGTGGGCGGCACTTAAACATTCTTTGGATATATTGATCTCGGAAAATGAATCGTAATAGCGATCGAGTAATTACCATGTTTTGCGGCAGCGATTCGAGTGCAGTGTGTGTGTTTAATAGTAGTATTTTGGTGTTAATTCGACGTACAGACAGCAATTGAACGTCGTTTTCATTTCTAATTTCAAGTCCCAAGGTCGGCTATTTATAGCCAGAAAATAGCCTCGCTTACGGACCGTATGCTTCAACCCTTACGGTCCGTAAGGGAAGCACATATGCTTACGGTCCGTAAGGCATTTTCCTTTACGGTCCGTAAAGGGTGCAGTCTATTTACCTAGACTAGCTGGAAACGGGACTAGCTTGCATGAATCATCAAAAATTCGAATTTCAATTGTGACAACGGATTTTGTTGATAATTATCAATTAGGGTTTACCCCCCCTGAGTTTTAGGGGCCCTGATCCTAATTCTGATTGTTCTGAAAATTTTAGGGTTAGTGCGGAATTACTTTGGTGTCTCAATTAGGGTTTCCTTTTTGACTAATTATCATTCTAATTATAAATTTTAATGAGAGTTGTTATAGTCTTGGATCGAGTCTTAGTCTTAGGTTGTTAGATCAGGGCACGTTTTACGAGAAAACAGGAGATTGTATAGGTGTGTGTAATAGGTTTCGCTTGTATGGTCTTAGCAATAGGTTTCGCTTGTAGTGTCTTTGATGGTTTCGCTTATATGTCAGTTGAAGGTTCCGCTTGAACAACATGTATGTTCAAGCGAAATCTCAACAACTATATATAGTGTTTCAAGCGAAACATTTGAATTAATGTTGATGTAACTCGTACCGAAGTGCTGCCGGATCGAGATTTGAATGTACACTGTCAGAAATCAATACAAGTAGAAGTTTAAAGTGATTTGCTAGCTGTTCCTAAGTCAAATACTTATTTTCCGCATCTGTATTTGATAGAATATCTTCTGAACGACTCGTTCGGCTCGAGACACGATCCTACAATTGGTATCAGAGCTTCAGGAGGAGGAGTTCTGCAGAGAATAGCTGAAATTTGTCAAGATTTCTTACTTCTACACCTTCTTTCTTCAGTTCAAACTTTTTCACCGGTCAAAATCAGCACAAAATCTCACGGATTGTGTGTAATAGTGTATAGACAAACCCTGGAAAGTTTGGTGTTAAAATTCACATTAAAAATGGGTCAAACATGCTCGTGAATAGGTTCCGCTTATTCGGTCACTTCATAGTTTCGCTTGAGTGTACAAGGTAATTCCGCTTGTTGTTACATCAGTTCAGATAGTTTCGCTTCAAAGTTCAGGTGATTCCGCTTCAAAGTTCAGTGATTTCGCTTCAATGTTCCGCTTCAAGGACCATTGAGTTTTCGCTTGTTGAGACAAAACTTAGTTCCGCTTCAGTGATCTTCTGTGGTTTCGCTTAATTGAACATCAATTGGTTTCGCTTAGTTGTACGTAGTGGTTCCGCTTATCTGGACTTATCTGTTCCGCTTGTGTGTATTCAACAGTTTCGCTTCTGTGGTTCCGCTTATAAGGACTGTTGTAAAATTGTTTAAAATTTTTTTTGAAAATGGACGAGGAATTTTTCAACGCATTCGCTACTCCGGTTACACCGATCACATTTGCACAGAAAACAATGCTCGAGAATGAAACGGGTACAATGCAAAAACCACCCAAACTCATGAACATAGAAGAATTTAAAGGTTGGGAAGGTCGCTTTGAGAATTGGGTACAAGCTAATTACCTAGATGCTTGGGAATGTGTCGAGACAAAATATGTTCGACCAATGAATGATGATGAAGAGCCTGTTCCGATAAAAGATCTTAGTGCGGATGCTAGAAAGAAGTACAAAGATGAGAAAATGATGTTAAGTCTTCTTCAACAAGCAGTGAAAGAGGATATTATGGTGCTTTTGCAACATAATGGAACTTCATATTCGATTCGGAAAGCTTTAAGGTCAAAGTTTCGTGGGAGTGAAGAAATGGTCAAAAGCAAGAAATCGCTTCTAAAGAAAGAATTTGATCTGTTTCGCGGGTTAAAGAATGAAAGTACAAGAGAGATTATCGAAAGATACTGCAATTTGCTTGCTAACATGAAGAGATTAAGTATTGAGAAAGACAATGAAGAGTTGATCGAAAAACTTGCTGATGCTTTGCCTTATGAAACTTGGGGCACATATCTTATGATGTTAAGAAACAAGAAAGGTTTTAGCAATTTGACACTCAGCAAGTTCATTGAAAAAATCGAAGCTCAAGAAATGGAACAACGAAAAGTTATTCGAATGAAAGATTTTGATGGTGAACAGGATATCGGATTATACTATAAAGCAGGAGTGAATGAGAAATCATCAAATCTATCTCCGAAAATTGAAACTGCCTACAGTGTCAAGAATTCATCTGAAAGTTCATCTAAAGTAGGGCTGGCATATCGTGTATACACGTACACGATAAGACACGACACGATAAGACACGATACACGAAATCCCATACACGAACACGACACGATAACTTATCGTGTCCTTTTTTTCAAACACGAACACGACATGATTACACGAAAATTACCTGTTAATACCTGTTAACACGACTGTTCGACTGATATACACGGAAATTACATGTTAATACCTGTTAACACGAACAAAAACACGAACACGACATGCTATCTGAGAGTTACAGAGGGAGTTTAAGGTTTTATTTATTTTTTTAATTGAATGAGGAATGAAACTAGAAAGGAATTAAGGAACCCACACGCACATGGCTGTTGAGTTTTATTTAATTTAATTTCTTATCATGTACTAACGGGTATTAACAGGTAAACAGGTAGTTAACCTGTTAATACACGAAAATTAACAGGTAATCTCGTGTCTACCTGTTTGATACACGATACCTGTTAAGGCCATACACGATACCTGTTAACTTCGTGTAGGTTCGTGTCGTGTATTCGTGTAAAATTGCCAGCCCTAATCTAAAGGATCAAGCAGCAAAACAAATTTTACATCATTTTCGTCTTTTGATCCAAACATTTCAGCAACGAAAAATGGGAAGAAACTTCAGTGCAATATTGTATTAAATCTTGAAAATGATCAAGATTATTCTGAGAAAGTTGCTAAAAACCAAATGTCTTTATTAGGAATGGTTTTGGAATCTTATAGTTGTTTTGTTGCAGGTCGTATTGGGAATCCAATGCTAACAAAGGAAGACTACGACCAGATAGATGCTGAAGAGATGGAGCTGATGGACATAAAGTGGTGTTTGGCTAGCGTGTTAAGAAGAGCTGAGAAATTCAAGCAGATCACGGGGAGAGATGATCTTTGTGAGGCTAATGTTTCTACTTTAGGTTTCGACAAATCTAAAGTCACTTGTTTTTGGTGCAGGGAAAAAGGACACTTCAAAAGGGAGTGCACTAATCGCCAAGCAAGTGGAGCTCAGAACCCGTTCAATAACAACAATGATTACTACAGAAAAGCCATATATCATCAGGTTGCTCAATCACCATCACAACAACATCAACAACAAGCACAAACTGCACATGGAAGACCAATAATTGAAGATTCTGGAAAGAAAGCGTGTGTGGTTAATCCAGATGAAAAGAAGTCATTCAGTTGGGATAATTATATTCCAGAAAATGCAAAAGCTTGTTTGATTGATCAAGAAGATGAAAAGTTACCAGAGGGTTTCAGCTGGGAAAATTTTACTTGGGATGATTATATTCCTGATCAAACCAGGGCTTACACTGCTTTCATGGCAAAGGTTGAAAGTGATAGTGATAATGATACCGAGTATTGGGCAAGAAAATTCAAAGCTGATATGAAGTTGCTTGCTGAAAGTGATAGTGAAAATGAAAAAGTCAAGAAGAAAAAGAAAAAGATCAAGACACCAGTGAGCAGTGATGATGAAGATGTTCCAGTGATAAGAAGACAAAAGGTGAAAGAAGTTCCTAAATTCAAGGTTGAGGAAGAAGTTGATGCGAAAAAGATTCCAGTGAAGTGTGAAAACTGTGAAGCTATAAAGAAGCAGAACAGCACACTGATTTACAACTTGAACAGTTTGAAGGAATCTTACGATGTGTTGAACAAAGCAATGAACCAATACAACCAAACGAATGAAGAACAAGCAACTGCAATGAAGACACTTCAGGGAGCATTCATGATCAAACAGAAAGTTGTGAATAATTACATCGAGAAGTGTGCTGCTTTGGAACAAAAGCTTGAGTTGCAAAGAATTGAAACTGAAAGAGTTAACCTTTGTTAAAAAGTTACTCATGTACTTCTTATGTCATTGACAGGATTTATCCGACGGTTGAGAGTATGAAGGCATGGGAAGATGATGAGGTGACTGAAGAAAAGGAAGCTGAAAAAATTGCTGATGAAAAGACTTTGGAAAAGAAGAAGAATGACACGAAGAAAAAGATTGACAAGAAAGATTCTGGTAAGAAACAAGGTGTCAGTTATAACAAGTGTCCACCCCCGCTGGAAAATGGATATTTGCCGAGATACCCAAACGATGAAAGAGTCAAAAAGGCAACAAATTTACAGTGGGAGTCAGAGTCTTCAGTCAATCTACCAGATAGTATTGATGTTGTGTTTACATCGTCTGACACTGATCAACAGTCTCAATTGATGAAGAAAGTCGTGGATCATGTGTTAGAAAATGATGACATTGAGGAGTCAAAGTCGGAGTTCGCATCAGAGTTAAAGTCTGAGTCAAGCACTCCGTGTCGAACTGAAAAACAGGGCAAAATAGTCTATGATAGAAAATTTTTGTTATCAAAATCTAATTTGGATGATGGATTGTTCAAAGTTGCATACACTTTGAATGATTCTGACAAATTATATTCTGATGAGGAATTTCCAATAAGAGGTGTCAAAACTGAATTGATAAACAAGGTTTTTAAACTCACAGAAATTAATATTTCTGAAATAAAAGACTTATGTCTTAATGAAAAACCAAGACATTACATCTCAAGAGTTCAACAAAGATTGAACAAGAAAAAGAAACTATTATGGTTCTGGTTTCCAAAAGAAATCAAACCATAACGGTAATTTCAAAAGGAAAGGCTTAGGTTTTATTCCTACAGAAAAACAGAAAAATGAAAAATATGTTCGTGATTTTAAATCCAAAATGTCATTTGTTTCAGGTACATCAACTGATGAAGAAGAAAAGACAAGTTTCTGGAGGGAATCAAATAGTGAGTTTCTTGCAAAGAAGCAAGATGAACAGAAGAAAGATACAAGAACCTGTTTCCGATGCAACAATGTTGGACATATTGCAAAAGATTGTTCTAATGCAATACAATCAAAACATGGAGTATTTTGCAATCTCAAAGAGAAAGTGGTTGAGTTCGAACCACCAATTGATAGAGAAAAATTGTTTAAAAATTCTAAATTTGAAATTGGTGAGTGTTCGAACAAGTTTTACAAGAAGAGAGCTAAATCTGACAACCAGAAATGGGTTGTTAAGAATGTTGGTGAAAGATCTAGCGATGATTCTGATAGGTCAAAATCAGAGGAGCTATCTTCGGGCGATGAAACTGATTCCATAAAATCAGTTGAGCCACAAGTTGTTTCAAATTGTGAAGCTGTTTTAAAAGACGAAAAATCAGTTCCGATTATGAATGATGAGGAGTTTCCATCACTTCGGGCTGAGAATTATAAAGAGAAAATTGGTAAAATTGAAATTTCTAACCAATTTCATAATGATAAACAGGAATTTGATGCTGAGAAGGTCTTTAACCCCAAGGTAAAACATATCTTTGGCAAGATGATTGATCGAAAAGTCAAAGGGGTTAAAGAATTTTATGAAAAGAAAACAAAGAAAGAAAAGGTTGAACCATCCCTGGTTTGTGACTGGGATGGTACATATTATGAACAGTAAGTCTCAGGACTTGCCAGAGCTCCCAGGTTGGTAAGCGTGGAGCATGAATCGGCATCTTTCTTGAATTTTATTCGGTAACGTCAATCATAAAAATGGTAAAGAGGTTTGTTTATGTTTGTTGGTTATAATTACAAGTGATTAGATGATTGGATTGCATATGGTAAATCAAGGACATTAATTTGTACTTGTATTTTCCTACAACTGGTTGGAAGACAATATGATGAACCACATCCCCGTTTCTACAAGTGGTAAAATCAATCAAACTTATTTTCCGGAAAAACCATTTTGATTAAAACAAACTTAAGTGTTTTGAAATCTAAATGGGAAAATAGTTTGTTGATAGGGGGAGTTCTGATTGTTTATGCCAAGTGAATGGCGAATTGATGTGATTTGATATCGGTTGTCATGTTTCTGTACAGTTTTGTTTTCATATTTTCGTTAATGTGTTTGCATTTTAGGGGGAGTAGAAAATTTCAGAAAAACCAAAAACATTAGAAAATTTGAAAAAGCCAAAAACATGATAAAACTGAAAAATGAGTTCTTGTCGCATAAAAGAGGAAATGATAGTACATCAGTGGACTATCACAACATGCTAAAGAATTGGAAAGTTTAAAAGTGATGAACTATCTTACTACGGATGTGTCAGTAGGTTTTCGCACATTCAGTAAATTGAAACGAGATATAAACCTAAATTCAAACTTGCTTGATTCGTGGGTAACTATTCTTGGATACATGGGTAACCCCCGAAATCTTGTTTGAAAGGTCCCGTATTCTGAGATACTAGGTCTTTATGCTCAGTGATATCTGGGGTATTATCCCGGGACTTCTGCTGTATGGAAGTACTGACCTAGTCCCCGGATAATACTTTCTGCAAAAAGCTTTGAAATATAAGCTCGCCCTCAGCATGCTGACGAAACAATAAAATTGATAGTCGCTGATGTTGTAATAAAAAGATCCTCTAAAGGGGACCCACCTAAAGTCGAAGCCGTCATCTCTCTGCGTATACGGAAGTATCGACCTGAGCTCTCACGGCCCTCGCACATAACCCCTTTACAGATATCATCTGTGGTATACTCACCTGTAAGACTGAATATTGGGATCTGGATACGAGAGTATATTCAAGTGGAGTGATACACAGTTAAGTTCTAGTATCTAAACATTAATATCGTATCTCGAATCGATTGAAATTTGTGTGAAAATTTAAAGTGGACCAATATACTGACAATCTAGGTAAATTGTTTAGAACTGAAAATGTTTAAAGCTTATTAGTGTTAGTGATTTGTCTCAAAACTGATATGATCCTCTTGCACAAACTCACAAAAATATTGTCTGTAAATAGTTCATTTCTGCATTTACTTTCTTTCAGAAAATCCAAAAAGATGTCAACATCAAAGTGAGGGAGTTTGTTGGTGATAAAAGAGAAAGAGATGAAGATAGAGAGAGAGAAGCCCAGAGTCTGTTCAAGACTGAAGATGTGAAGACACAGCATTGTCGTGACTCGATGGACGACTCCGTCAACATCTGAGGGGGAGTCTGTTGGTGCACTACATCTGTTGACTTCGTCTTGGATCGAGTCTTAGTCTTAGGTTGTTAGATCAGGGCACGTTTTACGAAAAAACAGGAGATTGTATAGGTGTGTGTAATAGGTTTCGCTTGTATGGTCTTAGCAATAGGTTTCGCTTGTAGTGTCTTTGATGGTTTCGCTTATATGTCAGTTGAAGGTTCCGCTTGAAAAACATGTATGTTCAAGCGAAATCTCAACAACTATATATAGTGTTTCAAGCGAAACATTTGAATTAATGTTGATGTAACTCGTACCGAAGTGCTGCCGGATCGAGATTTGAATGTACACTGTCAGAAATCAATACAAGTAGAAGTTTAAAGTGATTTGCTAGCTGTTCCTAAGTCAAATACTTATTTTCCGCATCTGTATTTGATAGAATATCCTCTGAACGACTTGTTCGGGTCGAGACACGATCCTACAGTTTCAATCTTCTCCTGAACAACATTCTTCTTCAACTCTTCTTGCTTCTTGGCAAGGAATTCTTGATTTGTCTGCTTTCTGAATGATTGTTCTTTCTCAGCCTCTGACGTTTTCCCTGAAACAAACATAGTTTTTGGTTTATACATTTTTTCATTTTTATAGTTTTTCGGTGGAACAAAACCTAATCCTTTCTTTTTGAAATTACGATTATGGTTTGGTTTCTTTTGGAAACTATAACCACAATTGTAACCCAATCTCTTGTTAATTCTTTGTTGTTCTCTTGAAGTGTATTGTTTAGGTTTTCCGATAAGATTTAAATCTTTTATTTCAGAAATATTAATTTCTGTTATTTTGAAAACCTACTGAATCATATCAAATCTGACACTTCTTATTGGAAAAGCATCATCAGAATATAATTTGTCAGAATCTTTCAAAGTATATGCCACTTTGAATGATTCATCCTTCAAATTAGATTTTGATAACAAAAACTCTTTGTCATAAACCCGTTTGTCCTTTTTGACTGTTGACTTTGATGTGTCGAACTCAGATTTTGACTCGGGTATGGACTCCATGTTTGACTCCTCACTGTCGTCTTTATCTAACACCTGATCGACCACACTTTTTATCAACTTTGACTCATGATCAGTTTCGGATGACGTGTATGTGACATCAATATTTTCCGGCAAGTTATCCGATGGCCCGGACTCCCATTCTAAGTTTATTGCTTTTTCGACTCTCTCGGAATTTGGATTTCGAGGTGAATATCCATTTTCGACCGGGGGCGGACATCTATTGTAGACCACACTTGATTTCTTACCAGAAGTCTTCACTTTATCTTCTTTTTTTGTCACATATTTATTCTCTTCAGACGTCTTCACTTCTTCAAACGTCTTTAACTCTTCCACGACTGGATAAATCCTGTCAACAACAAAAGTAGAACATGGGTAACTTTCTAATAACTTTTTAACTTTCTCAGTTTCTATCTTTTGTGTTGCTAACTCCAACTCCAGATCAGCACATTTCTTTGTATGAAAATTGGCATCATCAAGCTGTCTCAGGTACGCTATCTTCAATGTATTCATTGCCACAGCTTGTTCACCGTTTGAATCAGTATATTTGTTGATTTCTCTGTTCATTGTATAATATGATTCTTTCAATCTGTTTATGTTATGCAGCAACTCATTATTCTGCTTGATTAAGGAATCACAGTTCATGCACTTTTCAGGAACTTTAACTGTTTCAGCATCAACTTTAACTTCAAATTCAGGAACCTCTTTGACTGTTCTGTTTGATCGTAAAAATTCAGCTCTTCTTTTTCTCTCAGCTTCAGCTTCGGCTTTTAATCTCTCTTCCTTTTCTTCCTCTTCGTCGAGCTTTCTCCGTCTTGCTTCAGCAGCTTCTATGACTTTCCTGCATTTTTCAGCACATTTTAAATCGTAAGCATTAGCAATGAAGGCATTAACATTTGAAGTGTTTTTG
Organism: Helianthus annuus; assembly: GCF_002127325.2. Classification (NCBI taxonomy): domain Eukaryota; kingdom Viridiplantae; phylum Streptophyta; class Magnoliopsida; order Asterales; family Asteraceae; genus Helianthus; species Helianthus annuus. Next base: position 13,912,499 of record NC_035446.2, on the reverse strand, counting down.
GACATCCCTTTGGCCATTAATTCTTGATCTGGGCAAAAATTGTCCCAACTGAAACCTTCAGCCAATTTTTCATCATCTTGTTCTGCCAAACACACTTTGCTGTTTGTTGGAATATATTTATCCCAGGTAAAATTATCATATTTTCCTAGACATGCTCTTTTTGACCCATCAATCACATCTCTCCCATGTGCAGTTTGTGCCTGATGCTGTGCTGGTGGTGTGATTTGATGATAAATCGCCTTTTTTGTGATAATCGTTGTTTCCAAAAGGATTATGGGCACCAGTAGCTTCACGATTTTTGCACTCCCTCTTGAAATGCCCCTTTTCCCTGCAACGAAAACACGTAACTTTAGATTTATCAAAGCCTAAAGTTGAAACATTTGCATCACGAAAATCATCTCGGCCTGTAATTTGTTTAAACTTCTCAGCTCGTCTCATCACACTAGCCATGCACCATTTAATGTCCATTAATTCCATTTCTTCAGCATCAATTTGATCGTAATCTTCTTTCGTAAGCATTGGATTACCGATCTTTCCGGCCACAAAACTACTATAAGACTCCAAAACCATTCCCAACAAAGACATTTGATTTTTGGCAACTTCTTCAGAATAATCTTGATCACTTTCAAGATTTAATACAATATTGCATTGAAGTCTTCTTCCATTCTTTGTTGCAGAAATGTTTGGATCAAATGATGAAAATCTTGTGCTGCTTGATCCTTGGGATGATTTCTTTTCAGAAGAATCTTTCACACTGTAAGCAGTTTCAATCTTTGGAGAAAGATTTGGTGTTCCAGTAACACCACTCTTGTAGTACAGACTGATGTCCTGTTCTCCATCGTAGTTCTTTATCCTGGCAATCTACCTCTGCTCCATCTCTTGAGTTTCCAGGTGTTTGATGAAATCTCCCAGTGTCATATTTTTATAATCTTTTCTGTTGGATCTCAGCATCATCAGAAACGTTCCCCATGTTTCATGTGGTAGCGCATCTGCAATTTTTTCAATCAATTCATCAGTATCTTTTTTAATTCCAAGTTTTGTCATATTTCTCACCAAGTTACAATATCTATCAATTATTTTCTTGGTGTTCTCAGATTTCAAGCCACGGAATAGATCAAATTCTTTCTTTATGAGAGACATTTTGTTTTTGAGCATATCATCACTACCAACAAATTTTGCTTCCAATTCTGTCCAGATAGAATAAGCAGTTCCATCATGTTGAAGCAGTATCAAGATATCTTCTTTTATCGCTTGCTGAAGCAGACTCACCATCAGTTTCTCATCCCTGTATTTCTTTTTATCTTCCATACTCATTTCTCTAAGTGTTAACTGAGTATTATTTCTTGTGGGCCTAACATATGGTTCTTCAGTGTGTTCCCACGCGTCTAAGTGATAAGCCTCAACCCAGTTTCCAAATCGTTCAGACCACCCATTATAATCATCAATATCCATGAGTTTAAGAGGTTTCTGAGACGTTCCGGTTTCATTTTCAAGTAACGCATTCTGAGTGATTGTGATCGGGCTAGCAAATGCGTTATAGAATTCGTTGTCCATTGATCAATTGTCCAAAACTTCACAAATTTCCAAGCTTAGGCAAAGTTGACTCTTGAAGCGAAACACTAACTGTCACAATGAGCGAAACCTCTTAGTTGTTCCTTGGAGCGAAACCAAGTTTGACAGATGAGCGGAACCACAAGTTATCAAATGAGCGAAACTTCTAAATGTCACAAGAGCGAAACCTCAATTGATCTTGGAGCGGAACCACTGACTTGTACAGATAAGCGAAACTTCAAGGTGCCTTAAAAGCTGAACCTCTAGGTCACTGGAGCGAAACTATTGAATTTTCGAGCGAAACCTCAGTTCAAATGTCCAAAAGAACGAAACTACCCTGTACCTTGGAGCGGAACTATCTGCTGATGTCACTTTTTGAACGAGTTCGTATAAGCGAAACCCCAAAAATCCTACTTTCTAGGTCGATTTTAGATCTGAAACTTTCAAGGGTTTACTAATACATGATTCCGAGTGCAATGTGTGAAATTGAGCTGGTTTTACCGTAAAAATTTTAAAATTTTGAAGAAAGTGTAGAAAAACAAAATGAATGCAGCTGAAATGGCAAGAACTCTCCCTCCTGAGCTCTGATACCACTTGTAGGATCGTATTCGGCCCTGTTTGAGTCGATCAGAAGAATTCCTATCCAAAACAAGAGGCGGAAACTAATGTTCTGGTGCAATTACAGCTGGATTCAATTTAAATTTGCTGTTGTATTGATCACAAATGCGTTTACAGATTCTGACAGCACTTCGGCAGCACTTCGTGGCTTGCCGGAAGAAAACACCTACAACTACTAATGAGGTTTCGCTTCAATGACCTATATATAGGTAGGCAGGTCTCGCTTATTCAGACATAACCAAATGAGCGGAACCTTCACATTGCCGTATAAGCGAACCTAACACTCTGTCATATAAGCGAAACTACAATCAATGACACATAAGCGAAACCTAGATAATGACACATAAGCGAAACCTATACTAACTCATGTTTCTAGGATTTCGTGCCATATCTAACCTATACTAACTCATGTTTCTAGGATTTCGTGCCATATCTAACCTATACAACTCTAGACTCGATCTAAGACGTAGTCGACAGACGTAGTGCACCAACAGGAATAAACCACATTCTATCCGGTCTCCGCTTGATCTAGCGAACCGTACGTGTTTATTAAAGTTAACCGGTCAAAGTCAAATGACTTATATTAGACCGTTAACAATTCTAACACATCATAGCTCCATTCATTCCAGACTAGGAGCCTCTAGTAAATTGCGTTTGTGTTTAGGTTGTTTTGAAATACGGTTGTGCTAAACACCTTTGATTTGTAAAGAATAGCACAGTTAAATACTCTTAGCCTATTTTCTTTTATAAAAGCTTGGGATACGACACTAGCCGCTTGGTGGGGTATTAAATAAAGGACGGATGATGTTAATGAAATTTAAATAACCTGTTTTAATCCATTTTATTTAATAACTTAAACATTGAGGGTTAATACGACCTTGTCCTTGATATCCCGATTCATTAATTGCAAATGACCATAACCTAAGCGCGGGGTGTAGGCTTACACCTGACATACGCTAATGCTATATTTATGTAATATTAAAAATATGCTGTGTCGATTAATCATGTATCGACGTTTAATTCCGGTCCCAATTGTATTGACAAGAATGTAAAACTGGTAACAAGAGATATAGTTTGTCCCAATTTATTTAAAAATGATATACCAAATGGTATCAAATTCATTTTAAAATGATTTTTCAAAAGAGTCGGTTAATTGTATTTACCAGTGAAAACTGAGGTATTTTCAAAAGACTAAACGCAGGTCATTTAGCAAGTACGGAATAGGCTGGAGCTGCTCGGTCTTGATATATATTGGAATTTCCAACTCCACGAGAAAGACCTTATTAGTCTCAAGTCTTATTTTATATCATTCGATCCGCCTGTGGATCTTTTAGTATGAACAACTTGTATAATATGTTTGTACTTTATTTCTTATTTGTACTTTGTATAGTTTAATTTAAAATCCCATCTCCATTGTGCATTGTGATTACTGATATCAATTGTAACGCATATACCCTAAGTCTGGGCCCACCGGGAAATCAGAGTGTAATACTAAACATGTTAAAAATTATAGTATTGGATAATGACACCATGTATCTTTTTTCGTTATTATAATACAGTGTAATGTTTTATGAAATTTTAAATATACATTTTGTTTTGCTTTCTTTTTTATCTACGATTCGATAAAAGTTTTATTCAAATTTGAAGCGGACAAACATAATTGATTTTTTGTTATTTTTATCGTGACGAAACGAACTGATACTGTCTGAAAATTTCAGTAATGGTATAGAATATCTTTTTTATAACATAAGCTATAACGAGTGTTATACCGTATTGGTGCCATCGCGAACCGAACTGATATCATCCCAACAATAACAGTACCACGTCAATTCCGACCTAACATGATAATCACTTTTATGGTTTTCGATCGATATAAAACACATGTCGATATCCTTTTGGGCATACTATGACTTTCTTTTTGTTTTTATCTTTTAGTTGCTATAACGAGTGTCGGTACCATACCGCCACAGTAATGAACTGAACCGAACAAACCAAATCCCCGCCGCAACGCAAAGAAGAATTCTACTACTTTACCATAAAATGTAACAGTAATACTTTAGTGGCCAAAAGTTACAAAAGAGGTAAAGTACATGGACTTTTTGTGAAATGTTGAATATATAGAAACGACAGAATGGCTTGATAATAGAAGTAGGCAGTTATAAAGCTGACCTTATATTAGGTTTCTTGTATTGCACGGTACACGCAACCTTTTTCTGTTTCATGACCACAAAATACAAATATACAATGTATCCTCATATAGCAGATATTTGGACCAAAACTTGTGATTGTCGTATCTATTATTTAGTGTATATCATTATATTTGTGAACTGTACTCACATGGGTCACTTTCAAATAATTAGATTATATTGATTGAATCAAACAAAAAAAAATGAGAGTAACAATTGAAAAGGTTCTAATGAACCTACTAAGAAAACCAAAACTAAAGGGAAATATCAAGAGAAAACATATATTAATATTTTAGAACGGTTTAAATGTATAAATAGAGAGCTAATAAAACTATACCAATGACCACTCGTAAGAATAAATATTTCTCTTTTAATGTTTTTTAGAAATGGGTATGTCGGCATGTCGTAGTTACCAACCGCGGCATTTCTATTTGAAAAAAAAAAGTACCATGTAGATCCACATGCTAACCAAAGAGCCGTTTGTTGTGATTATTAAAAGCAACATCTACAAAAAAAAAAAAAAAAAAAAAAGAAATAAAACATTTTCAATCTGAAGGGGTATGGTCCCAGATCTCGCGTCAGCATTGACCGCGAGTGACCATTACCCTTATCAAAACCCCCACTAGCTAACAACCTACTTGTGCCCATGCGAGGACGCGTCGGCACAAGGGTTGAATCCAATCTATCTAGTAACGAAGGAGGACTTACATGGAACATGAGAACGGTAGAGTGATGCGACATAGCATCACATCTGGTGTATGAAAACGGAAGTATTCACAGCGATGCGGCGTCGCACCGCATCCAGTGAACACTTCTATCAATACAAGAAAGCCTTACCTTAGGCATAGAAGAAGATGAACGTAACGGTGCGGCTGACACCGCACCATACGGGCATTTTCGTCACGACAAGGGAGGCAGGCAAGGCGACGATGCGGCTAGCACCGCATCTCGCGTATTCCTTGGTCACAAGTAGGAGACGCGGTAACTTCAGATGTTACCGCACGTAGCGATGCGGCTTGCACCGCATCCTATGCACTCAAACAAGTGGGACTGACACCACAGTGCAAGTGGCACCAATGGCAGTTACCTGTCAGAGCTACGTAAGCAATGGACTGACGTGGCGTAACCTCCACAACCGACAAGCCTGACACACCTGCAAAGGTGCAGCACGTCGTCAGTCCATCCATCATCATCCTCCTTCACTCCTCGGCTATAAATACCAACCCCAAACCAGGTTTGAGGTATCTCTTCACAACTCTCTCACTACTACTATCTTACTTTGCTTCCCAAGCAAACTACTGATTCTCACGCCGGAGAGTGGTAACAAGGAGCACCCCCCACCCCATCCTCCTTGTTACGAGTCACGGCTTGTTTCCTTGTGCAGGAGATCAACCACCGGTGATCCAGCCAGCGATCCTCGAGAGGAAGGGATTAACCCTTCTTGACGAGACCAGTGTGTTAACCCTGCCCGGTTAACCATTGTTTCATCATTGGCGCCCACGGCTACTCTTAGCATTTTCTAAACCATCCTTTTTCCTCTCTCACGATCATGACTGATCACCAAAACAACATTGCGGATAACCAAAATCCTCCAATCCCATCTCCGGTAGGGGTCAATGCCTCGACCTCCCAACCTGGACACATCGGGACGTCCACACAAAGGAGTCCCTCCTTTATGTTTGGACATGACTTATCACAGTTCCCATCTGTGATCCCACCAGGCATGACCGTTCATACCTGGTACGAGCAGCAGGCAGCCACGCTGACCGCAGCATACAACCGCGCTTGTACTGAAGCGAATATACGAGCTGGGCTTCCCCCAGCACCGCACACCCCTGTTGAGCGTATTTTACAATACGACGGCAGGATACATTCACGCCCGGCTTCAAGAAGCCGACGTGAAGAACGGGGATCGTCTTACTGTTCGGTCCACACCCTCAACGAGGACGATTCCTCATACGGGTCCCACACCAGAGGACCGGTACATACCCGCCTTGGCCCCCATGGCGAGGACAGGAGGCGATCAGCCTCCCGACGCGGCCCAGGCATTCAGAGCCGATTGGGCCCGCAACCATACACCGAAGGGTACGGTCATACCGACCCTGACGACCATAGCTACCGCGGTGATTCGAATGACACCAGCAGCAGACCGGGAGGACGCAACTATGTTCCTCCCAGTCACCCCCGCAACACATACCTTAGGGCGGCAAAGCGCCCTGCGAACGAGCCATACAGGCCAAAGGCAGCGGCCGAAAATTCCAAGTTCGGCACGCGGATTGCCAACGCCCATGTCACCACGACTAAGTTCCCATTCAACGTTGAGAAATACAGTGGTTCGACCGACCCGGACGACCACATGAACATCTTCATGGGCGCGGGCATCAACGGCCAGTGGGATGAACCCACTTGGTGTAATTTTTCCCCCAGACCCTTACGGGCCTGGCCAGGGCATGGTTCGATTCTTTGCCAGTGGGATCACTGGATTGGAGGACTTGCGTACCAAGTTCCTCGCCCATTTTTGCCAGCAGCGACGCCACGAACGAGATTCATTGGACGTCATGAACATCTGGCGAAGGGACGACGAATCGCTCGAAGCATTCGTCGTCCGATATAATAAAGAGTGCCTGGAGATAGGTGACGTGGCAGACCAGATGGCACGAAACCATTTCATCCGGGCCGTCAAAGACAGAGAGATGATCATGACCATCTCTGGCAAGGAGGGCTTGCCCAAAAAATGGGAAGAGGTCATGACCGCGGTCAAGACATACGCCCAGACACAGCGGTCACTTGAACCGCATGTGACAAAGGCAAAGCCCCAAGCCGAAACATCCCACCAAGGGTCCAAGCGTAACAATAAACGCAACCGGGACGTTGGAAATCGCGATATTTCCAAACCGTACTTCCCGCGAACCAACACGTTCGACCCAAAGAACTACAACCCCGCCCGAGACAGTCGGGCGTCAAAAAAAGATTCTCGGGACCGCAACTGGACCGAGATCACCATGTCGCCAAGTGAGGTCCTCCTTACGGACCCACAGTTCTTGCGACCGGCCCAACCAATGAAGTCCAAGAAAAATCAGGACCTCACACTCTACTGTGAGTAACACAAGGACTCGGGCCACACCACCAACAACTGCATCAGTCTCCGACTGGAGATTGAGCGCGCCTTAAAGGAGGGGAAACTGCGACACCTTTTGCCAGGTGGGCAAAAACCCACCAAGCGCATTACCCCTCATGGCGAAGGTACCTCCTCCGGGAAGAGAACCATGCACGTGGCTTCCACCCACATGATCCACGGAGGCAAGGGCAGGCCGCGCAAAGCGGCGAGAAGGCCGGAATGTGACTGGAAAGACGAGCAAGTCGTCTTTCCAAAAGTCCGAGGCGGACCGCGCGATAGGGGCGCCATCTTCATTACAGGCCAACTGGCACACTACCGCACCGAGCGTCTATTCATCGACCCGGGCAGTACATCGGATATAATCTACGAACAATGCTTCAACCAGTTCGACCAGGAGGACAAAGATCGGTTGCAAGCAGTAGATTACCCGTTAACCGGGTTCGCAGGGGAAACTGTCTTTCCCCTAGGCCAGATTACTTTCCCTGTGCGTCTTTCCAGCGTAAACCGCACAAGGACAGAAGAGGTAAACTTCATGGTTTTACCTCACACCTCCAGATATGACGTACTCCTCGGGAGAGAATCCCAAGGAGATTTCAATATGATTACGTCGGTCCCCCACTCTGTGGTTGGTTTCCCAACCGAATCGGGGGTCGCGATAATCTATGCCCGCAGGGACGTCATGATGTCGGACGAAGTACGTCCGACCAAGGTCGCAAGGCCCACTCCCAATGACCAACCAGAAAAATGGGTTCTCAACGCGAGATACCCAGAACAAAAGGTCACATTGGGTCACGCCTTATCCCCGACCACCAAAGCGCAACTGAAGCAGCTTCTCTTCAGGAACCAAGACATCTTCGCGTGGACACCCGCAGACATGACCGGGGTCCCACGTGATATTGCGCAACATCACTTGAATACCTTGCCAGGTATTAAGCCAGTGATCCAAGGCCAACGCCACCTTGGGTCAGCTAAAAATCAGGCGATGCAAGAGCAGATCGAAGAACTGCTCTCCGCAGGCATCCTGCGGGAAGTCAAATACCAGACGTGGTTATCCAACCCAGTCATGGTAGAAAAACCGTCCGGGGGCTGGCGCATGTGCGTCGATTACAAAGACCTTAACAAGGCCTGCCCCAAGGACTGTTACGCGCTTCCAGAAATCGACGAAAAAGTCGATAATCTCGCACCATTCAGGTGGAAGTGTTTCCTCGATTGCTACAAAGGGTACCATCAAGTACAAATGGCAATCGAGGATGAAGACAAAACGGCATTCCGGACTCCCACCGGAAATTACTGCTACACAAAAATGCCGTTTGGGTTGCGCAACGCGGGCTCAACCTACCAAAAGTTGATGAACGACACTTTCCGCGGCCAAATAAGCAAAAGTGTCGAAATCTACATGGACGACCTGGTCGTCATGAGCATGGAAGAGGATACCATGCTCACAGATATTGAAAGAACATTCCAAACTCTGCGCAGCGTTAACATAAAGCTCAATCCAGGAAAATGCTCGTTTGGAATGGAAGAAGGCAAATTCCTTGGGTTCATCGTCACTAAAGATGGATTCAAGGTAAACCCGGAGAAAGTCCAGGCGATCGAGCGCATGCCATCGCCTTCATCGATGAAGGATATGCAAAGGCTAGCCGGCAGGCTAGCGGCACTTAACAGATTCTTAGCCAACCACGCAACTATGTCTTATCCGTTCATCAAGACCCTGCGGAGCTGTTCAAAGAAAGAACAATTCCAGTGGACCGCAGAGGCTGAACAGGCCTTCCGGGAAATGAAGGAGTGTTTGATACAACTCCCAACTCTAACCGCACCACGCAAGGATGAGCCACTCATCTTATACCTATCCGCCGCGGATAACGCGGTGGGTGCGGTATTAATAGTGGAGCGAAAGGGGGTTCAAACACCCATCTATTACATCAGCAAGATGCTCAACGACCCAGAGACGAGATACTCAATAATGGAGAAATTGGTGCTAGCATTAGTGCACGCCTCAAGACGGTTGCGACGCTACTTCGTAAACCACGTCATCACAGTGCTAACCAATTACAGGATCGGCCCGATCCTCTCCAAACCCGACATCTCTGGGAGATTAGCAAAATGGGCAATTGAGCTGGGCGCGCACACGATACACTATAAACCGCGCCCCGCGATTAAAGGCCAGATCTTAGCTGATTTCGCCGCCGAAGTACCGGTGAATCGCATCCAAGAATGCGAAGAAGCACAAACTCCTGCACCAACGCCACCCTCCTCAGAAACATGGGCGCTATTTACCGATGGCGCCTCCAACGAGGAAGGTGCAGGTGCAGGTCTGCGACTCGTCAGCCCTGACGGTCAAGAGCTTACATATGCAATCCGCCTCGACTTCAAAAGCACAAACAACGAGGCAGAATATGAGGCCCTGTTAGCGGGGCTACGTTTAGCAGTCAAAATCGGCGTGCAACATCTGGAAGCACACGTCGACTCTTTGTTAGTTGCAGGCCAAGTACGCGGCGACTATGCCGCAAAAGGGGATATCATGATCCTCTACCTCGAGCAAGCCCTGCAACTAAAATCCAAATTCGCTTCGTTCAATATTCGCCATATTAATCGAAGCGAAAACAAGTCCGCAGATGCACTATCAAAACTTGCATCTACCAGCTTCCAACACTTGGCAAAGGAGATACGCATCGAAATCCTGCAAAATCCTTCGGTACCCCTGCGCCAAGTAAACGTCATTCAATACGGCTCAACATCATGGATGACACCTATTATCGCATATCTACAGTCAGGTGTGACTCCCGAAAGCAAATCAGAAGCACGCAAGCTACAATACAAAGCGTGCCATTATCAAATGGGAGACGGTATCTTGTACCGCAAATCATACCTCGGGCCACTACTACGATGCGTCAACCCCCAGGATGCCACATACCTCATCCGAGAGATACACGAGGGCATATGTGGCATACATGCTGGACCACGCATGGTAGTGGCCAAAATCATGAATGCCGGGTATTACTGGCCCGGCATGCACCTGGACGCCGTCAAAGAGTTGCGCAAGTGCATTGACTGCCAACGTCATGCTCCAAAAACCTTGCGGCCAAAGAACAACTTAGTCCCCGTCACAACTGCATGGCCCTTTCAGAAATGGGCAATTGACGTGGTGGGACCATTCCCTGACGCTCCAGGTGCGGTTAAATTTATCATAGTAGTGGTTGATTACTTCACAAAATGGGTGGAAGCAAAACCGCTCGCCTCAACCACTGCTATGATAACAAGAAAGTTCATTTAGGAACACATCATCTGCCGTTTCGGTTTACCAATGTGCATTGTCACCGATAACGGCACCAACTTCGCTGCCGACGAATTTCAAAAATGGCTAAAAGAACTACATATTGAGCACATATTCTCATCAGTCGCACACCCGCAAGGGAACGGCCAAGTCGAGAGTATCAATAAAAGCCTAGTCGAAGGGATCAAGGCACGGTTGGGAACGGCCAGGCGTGGCTGGGTCGATGAACTCCCAAGTTGGGCTCACCGTACAAGCCCAAAAACAAGCAATGGGGAAACACCCTTCAGCCTAGTCTACGGTTCAGAAGCGATGATCCCCGCAGAAGTAGGTCTCCCCTCTCCTAAAATGTTGGCTATTGAAAAACTAGACAACAACATGGAACGCAGGATCGATTTGGACCTCTTGGAAGAAAGGCGCGAAAACGCTGCCATCAACGAGGCCAAATATAAATCCAAACTTGAAAAGTACTACAACGCGCGCGTCCGCGTTTGTACTTTCAACCCAGGAGACTACGTCCTACGCGACAATGAGGCATCTAATGCCGAGCGCCCAGGCAAACTCGCCCCCAAGTGGGAAGGACCCTACCTCATCAAAGAGGTCTTAGGGAAAGGCGTGTACAAATTGCAAACACTAGAAGGCGAACCTATCGCACGCACATGGAATGCACAACAGCTTCGACGCTGTTATATGTAAGCCATGTTCTTACATTTCTCTATGTAAGCTATCGGGCCACAGGCCATTTGCAAATAAATAAATAAGCAATTTTATACATTATTGTTTGTTATTACTATTACAAATGCGTGTTCCACTTTGCGGTATCCCAAAAACAGATTGGCAAAATCTTCATTCGCGATACCCATACAAAGTGGTAACCACACACAAATATTGTAATAGGCCAGCAAAAGGCAAAAAGACTTGCATATTTATCCGGCCGGATAAACAAGTTTTTGTTAAACACTTAACACAATTCCTGAGCCCAAAAAGGCAAACAATGGAATTGACGCGGACTCATACGACAAAGGTATGGAGTACACTCGACCCCATTCACAAATGGGTAGAGTTCCGGACATATAAGCTTTTACAAAGTTTACACAATTCCTGAGCCCAAAAAGGCAAACAATGGAATTGACGCGGACTCATACGACAAAGGTATGGAGTACACTTGACCCCATTCACAAATGGGTAGAGTTCCGGACATATAAGCTTTTACAAAGCTTACACAATTCTAAAACCCTAACGCGGTAAATAACAGAATTGACGCGTCCTCATACGACAAAAAGTATGGAGTACACTTGACCCCATTCACAAATGGGTAGAGTTCCGGATATATAAGTTTTTACAAAGCTTACACAATTCTAAAAACCCTAACGCGGTAAATACCAGAATTGACGCGTACTCATACGACAAAAAGTATGAAGTATACTTGACCCCGTTCATAAATGGGTAAAGTTACGCATACATACGTTCAGACATGCAAGAATGAAAAACACTTGTACAAACTGAACAAAGAAACTTTGTATTCAAAAAATTCAAGCACCCACATGATGCTTCATGAATTTACATAAGGTTCCTATTCTATACAAGAGGAATACAAAAAGGAGGCACACTAGCCAACCTAAACCCTATTTTGTACCGCTGGTTCCCGCATCTCCTCCGGCACCACCAGCGGGTTCTTCCTCTCCCGCATCCGGATAAAGCATCCGCAAGCGGTCAACATAATCCGCAGCCTCCAAGCAATCGTCCAATTTCTCCACACAAGAGAGAGACGTATCATAAAAGGAGGCTACGGCCGCGTTCAGGCGACCTTCGGTGTCCACATCACGGAACCCGGATCGCTTATCAGTATAACCGCCTGCGGATAACACATTGATATGCCCAATGCAGCAGTTATAACCAGCTTTAAAGCCAGCATCGCGCGCACGTTCCTTAACCAGATCCAAACCAGCCGCGGTCTCAGGGGCATTCACAATAGCCTCAACAATCTGCAACACAAGGATCATAAGTCTCGGATATTAGTCCAAGCAAATCTAAAGAAAAGGGATACTTACACGCGCGATACCGTGAGCCCGCAACCACTCACGGTCAGCCTCCAGCTGGTTAACAGAGGACACCAAGGCATCCTTGGCCTCAACAGCGGCATCAGCCCGCTCCTCCGCAACAGAGACACGGGCAGTAAGGTCTGTAACCGCGACCTCCCGGGCCTGAACCTCAGCCTGTTACAAAAACAGCAAACAGTTCACTCGATAAATATTTTCAAAACGATAAAGGAAATATACAACAGAGGTAACGAAACATACCTGAAGGCTGGCAACAACCTTATCGAAACGAATGCGCTCCGCATGCGCCTCTTCAAGAGCCTTAGAAGAACGGCTCTCCTTCTCTGCGGCCTCTTCAAGGGCCTTTGCAGCACGCGCCCCGGCTTCCTTGGCCTCCTCAAGCGCCTTCAGGGCCTCGGCCTTCGCCTGCTGCGCTTTCACAGCAATGGCCTCCGCTGCAGCTTTCTCTTTACCCAAGGCAACGTTCGCTGCCTTGGCGTTCGTTAACTCCTGCCGAGCATGAAACAGAATGTCATTCTGCTTAGCCCAAGATTCATTCCACTTCTTGCGCTCACTGGACATTTTTTCATTCCAACTCTTGCGCTCATCAGCAAGAAGCTTAGCAAGGGTACGCACCTGTTTCAGCTGGGCAGTGGCAGCCCATTCAGAAGTCTGCTTCTGCTTCTCAAAAGCAGCCTTGTCCTTCTCAAGCTGCTCCGCACCCGCACGGGCAGCCTGGACCAACTTCTCCGCTTCAGCCTGCATGCGAGCAGCATCTTCCTCGCGCCGGCCCAGCACTTTATAATCTTCCAAAATGGCATTTGCCACAATGGAAGTCCCTACCAGCATTGTTGAGAGCTGGTTTATACGCAGCTCTCGGGGTGCAGCACGGGCACGCTCGACTTCAAAAGGGGTGCCTAGACCACCCAGAATCTCCTTGCATGCCGCAGGGTTATTAGAAATATCGTCCCCCTGCATAACAGTCCAGGGGGGTCGGTGATACACCATACTGCGACCCTGGGAGTATGTGCGGTAATAATACTCCAACTCAGACTCCCCAGGCTGAATTGGAGGCCCATCATAACCCGCACCACCGGCATCAGCACCGGTAACCTTCACACCAGCAGAAGAGCTCTGCGGCTCATTAGCAGTCTTCTGCGCTTCCGCATCAGACTTCTGCTTACCAGTATCTGAAAACCTCAAGTCCAATCCATCACCCTCATTAGGAGAGATCAGATTGTCCGAGGAATCCACAGTGTCGAATATCCGGTCAGCAGTCGTTTCCACCGTTTTCTCCAAGGGGGGATCGCGAACCGGCCCAACAAAAGGGGCCGTAGGCTCCTTGGGCACGATAGTCTCCTTCGATACCCCCGCACCCGCAGCAGCGGTATGCAGAGGAGACGAAGGGAAGTCAAAGAAAGAATACCCTGCATCTCGGGATTCTGCAACACAAAGAGCATCAATGATTATTCCCACCTATTGTACATACAAAACAAGGAAAAGGGATAAACTTACCAGCAGCAACTGCAGGTTTCTTTTGTGCCGGAGCAACTCTCTTGGTCTGCAGTCTCCGACGCTTCGGTTCACCACCACCAGCCTTCTGCTCTGGTCCTCTTTTCTCACCAACAACGGGGGGAACCATAGCAGTTCCACCCGCAGCCGCACCACCACCTATAACACCCAAACCCTCAAGGGTGTCAGATACTACCACGTAATCGGTATATCCGCGATAACAAGATCGATAGGTACCTGCGGCTTCAGAAACTGAAGAAGGGGCAACTGAGCCTTCAGCACTCCCCTTGCCACGACCCCGCACGGTCTTCTTCACCGGTTTCTTCTCCACAGTCTTTTTGGGGATGCGTTTCTCAAACTTCCCCAAATCCGCAAGGATACCTAGATCAATCAACAAAACCAGTCAAAAAGATAAACTGAAAAAACTAATGCCACGTACGACATACCTCTTGCGTCTCCCAGCACCGGGGCATCCAGTACCGCACGCGACGGTACGCGGAAGTTGCTAAGAATTTCAAGGTTGAAGCCTTTCTTCAGCTCAACCGCGATAAGTTCAACCCGGCCCTCGAAATCGGGCTTAAACATTCTCCACAAGCCAACCGCATCCGCTGATACATGCATACAGGTTACTACAAGGCTTAGGAAGTAAGGAAAATAACAAAGTGTAAAGAGCTTACCACCACCCTTTTCCCGCAAAACGGGCCTCGCCTTCCTATCTGGTCTCGAGAGCATCATCCGCAATATCCACAGTTGATCGTTATCCAACTTCTTGAGTTCAATAGGCCGCAGCCTAGAGAACCAGTCCACGGTCTTTGCGGTAGCAACAGGAATATCTTCATCAGAAACTCCAACGTTGACATTCCTGAAAGACATGCTAGCATAGACCGCACAGGCTTTCACATAGAAGAACCTCTTCTTCCAGCCCGTCACACCCTTAGGGGGCGTCATCAACTTCAAGCTCCCATGCCGTTGAGTAAACGAGAAAAAACCGGTGTTCACCGTCAACTGGTAGAACCGCCGGAAATTTTCCACTGTAACGGGCAAGCCATGGGCACGGAATGTATATTCAAAGTTCCTAATCCGGAACATTCCAAAGGGACTAAGTTGGGAGATATGGAGATGATAATACTCCAATACCTCCGCAACAAACACCGTCACCGGCAACCTAAGGTTGCCGTCGTTGAAAAAATCAGCCCACAAGGTTATATAACCAGCCGGAGCATCGGCACCGGTGTCCCCCTCTTGTGGGTAGGTGGCATCCCAATCTTTGGCCATCTGCACAGTGGCCATCAGGAGCTTAAAACCACCCTTTGACCACTTCAACACCGGTAACCCACCACCGGGAACGTCAACATCATCATCTTCGTCTTCATCAGCCGATACTACCGGCTGTTCAGGGTTTTCACCCTCCACATTGTGTGGATTTGATGGTTCAGCCATCAGAAAATATCAGAGATATGAAAGAACGTGAGTAGAAAAACTAAAACCCTCACTGGAACTTCAAGAAATTTCGTCGGAGAAGACAAAGAACAAGGTTTCTCTCACCGGCAAATTTTTGAAATTTCGAACAAGTGAGGGGAAACCACGAACGGTTTCCCCTTATATACCCATCGCAATTAATGCGGAGGGAGAAAACAAATCATCACGTTCAAAAAGAGCGAATCGTATGACACCACGTGTCGAGCGCCGTTTTCGCTGACGGTTATCACGCGCGCGTGGCCGCCCACGCGCCTGACAAAAGAGACGTTTACACTCTTCGCTACAGTGCATTTAATGCCTCGGGCAGTGCAAACGTCCTTTCATTTCAGCACATGTCAGGAAGATCTCACCAACTTCCACCAACTCACACGTGAGATCAGCCACGTATGCAACAAAAAGCGACTACATTATCCAATTATAAGCGGCATGCGGTTTCTCTGGTATACCGCACCATAACCCATACCGCATGTCTTTTTTTAACATACCCCTAAAAATAGGTAAAAATATATATCTCTACACTATAAGGGGGTATAATACCTATCCGCACTACCCACGAGCACACGTGGAGTATGCGGACATGACACACACGAGCCCGTTCAGGTGTGTCAGATGCTCAGAACCAGCGTAGTCCGTTGGACTGAACCGCATCTCAGACACAGGGGAACCGCATTACCTTCATTCTCTTCAAGCTTCAAATCCCTCCTGTCCGGTTCACAACCGCAGAGGGTACATGAACACCTTCTTTAACAAAAGGAAGGAAGGGAATGCACGCGAACGCACATCAGCAACCCTGTCTCCTGAACCTTCAAGAGCTACATCCGAGCAACACACCCGCTTCGAACGAATGTGGTAATGCAAAACCACAGACACTCACGAGGAGCTACGGACATAACCATAGCTTCCGCAGAGTGGTTGCTACGGAAGAGCCAAGCTCACTCCACATCACCGAGCAATGCTACTTCAAGGCAAACTCGGTATTGGAGCGGGAAGGTAAGCGGCTACAAAACGAACGCAGATAGGCGCTCTAAACGAGCCTTTGTCGAACAGCAAGCGTCCGAACAACGGTAATAAGTCTGCTTATGACTTTGTTTGCCCGCCTATGGGCCGGATAGAATAAACAATGGTAGGCAGAACCTTGCCTATGACCATGTTTATCTACCCATAGTACAAATATACATTGTTCGACCAAACATGGCCAACAATGACGCAACGAGGTAACCGCAAAGAACGTGCGGTTACTAGAGAGCTATGACGACGAACACGAAAACCCAACAAAAAAGGGATCGTCATCTCATGACTAGATGCTGAACATAGAGCTTGAGCAAAGCACTTACAAGCATCAACTACTTTTGATCCCAGTCTCAAAGATTGGTCCAAAATTTTCTTTTCTTCTTCATGCACCAATTCAACAATTGGTATGAAGAAAAGACCACCTTAAAAGGATGGGAAACCTCTGCATACCTTCAAACCACCATCTCAGAGGTTGGTTCGAAGTTTGTGCAGCATTACTAACAAAGTCTCCAAGAGACCTTCGGCACATTGGTGACATAAATCGGCTGAGAATTTCGCATCAGACGAAGATTCCTTCACCGATACGGAAGAGGCGTCAGATAACCCTTCCAGACCTCCAGCTTGATTTACATACAGAAAAGACCACACATGGTCTAGGATCTTCTCCAGACTCCAAACTACCTTCCAAACACCATAGTCCAGTACTCCTCCCACATACAACTTGTATGTGGCAGCAACACTAGACTGGGGGGACTTGAAGGGGTATGGTCCCAGATCTCGCGTCAGCATTGACCGCGAGTGACCATTACCCTTATCAAAACCCCCACTAGCTAACAACCTACTTGTGCCCATGCGAGGACGCGTCGGCACAAGGGTTGAATCCAATCTATCTAGTAACGAAGGAGGACTTACATGGAACATGAGAACGGTAGAGTGATGCGACATAGCATCACATCTGGTGTATGAAAACGGAAGTATTCACAGCGATGCGGCGTCGCACCGCATCCAGTGAACACTTCTATCAATACAAGAAAGCCTTACCTTAGGCATAGAAGAAGATGAACGTAACGGTGCGGCTGACACCGCACCATACGGGCATTTTCGTCACGACAAGGGAGGCAGGCAAGGCGACGATGCGGCTAGCACCGCATCTCGCGTATTCCTTGGTCACAAGTAGGAGACGCGGTAACTTCAGATGTTACCGCACGTAGCGATGCGGCTTGCACCGCATCCTATGCACTCAAACAAGTGGGACTGACACCACAGTGCAAGTGGCACCAATGGCAGTTACCTGTCAGAGCTACGTAAGCAATGGACTGACGTGGCGTAACCTCCACAACTGACAAGCCTGACACACCTGCAAAGGTGCAGCACGTCGTCAGTCCATCCATCATCATCCTCCTTCACTCCTCGGCTATAAATACCAACCCCAAACCAGGTTTGAGGTATCTCTTCACAACTCTCTCAATACTACTATCTTACTTTGCTTCCCAAGCAAACTACTGATTCTCACGCCGGAGAGTGGTAACAAGGAGCACCCCCCACCCCATCCTCCTTGTTACGAGTCACGGCTTGTTTCCTTGTGCAGGAGATCAACCACCGGTGATCCAGCCAGCGATCCTCGAGAGGAAGGGATTAACCCTTCTTGACGAGACCAGTGTGTTATCCCTGCCCGGTTAACCATTGTTTCATCACAATCTTACACCAACATCTGCATGAGACGATGCTTTTAATGGAGATGTTGCGATTAGTAAGTGTGGCATACCCATTTCTAGAAATAAGACCATGTTGCAACATTGGCATTCACAACGGATCCCTTACCGTGTAAATGACGCATGCGTTGAAGGGGAATAGGGGACTATTCTCATCGCTAGAACACCACCAACAATCTCCTTCACCTTGCGGTAAACTCAATCACAAGGGGAGTATTCACGGTCAAAGGAGAGGAGAGAGTGAGGGTTAATGGTGGGGGGGGGGGGATAATGGTGGACCTTTCTATTTTCCACAAGATCACACTTTTATCTTTATTCTAATTATTTTTTTAAAGAAAAAAATGTTTGGGTGAAGTGTTGCCAATGATTGAGAGCAAAATAGAGAGTGAAGAAAAGAGTTGGCAAAGTAGAGTAGAATTGGTTGGAGTGGAGAAGGGACTAATCCCCCCTAGTGGAGCACCCCTTACACCCTTATAAGGAATGGTTGTGAGTGAATTTAAGTGGAGGAGAGAGAAAATATATAAGAATGTTATTGTCCATCTATAACTATATGAGATACATTGTTCACTCTGTTAGGAAACTTTTATAAGTATTGAAGAAAAATATGATCAATATGATCATGTCCTAAAGATGATAAAGTCAAGAGATTAAACAAGAAGAAGATACAAGATAATAAGACAAATCAGAATGCCAAACATCATCTTCAGCAAGTATCAGAATCTGATCACAAGCAAAGAATGACGACCAAAAAGTACCAATCTGATAAGTCTAATGATAAATATGATGTTTATCATCAGAATCTGGTAAATTCTAGTCATCAGAAATCTGGTGATTAATTCAACAGAATTCTGGTAAGTTATTCATCAGAAAATCTAATGAACCAACTTGTCTAAAAGATAAGGCTCTGCCACTATAGTAAAGTAGCAAGTTGACCTTGGATGAATTCAATGAATATGCCAAAAAGCTACTTTATGCAAACAAGTGTATGTTTATTCATGTCAAACATTCTCTATAAATAGAGAACCCAACACCGAATGGAGGATGAGTTAAGCCAAGCAGTCATTACATACAACAAAAACTCAATTGCCCTTCATTACAGAATTCTTAAAGTATTCGTTTTTATTAGCCAATAACCTTACAATCACCTTGTAAACCATGTTTCAAAGTGATAAACTTCAAAATTTTTTAGTTGTGTTTTTTTAGAGTTTAATTTCTATTTCCGCACATTATTTTCATACTTGTTGAAATCACATGCCAATTTAGTTAAAGAACATTGTTATCGGGGATAACAATTGGTATCAAATCAGATTGAATAAGCTATTTTCAAAAGATCAATTGCTCAAAATTTTCTTTTATGCTTTTCTCTAAAATTAATATGACAAACTTTCAAACATGGAATAATGCATTCAATACTGGGTCTATGTCAAAGTCTCCGACTTTTGTCAGAAAGGAGTACCCCTAATGGAGAATCAGGATGATCAACTTCCTAAATGGACATGATCGAGCTCTATTTCAATCCATTGAGAGAGGCCCACATACACCCACTGTTGAAATCCCAATTGTTCTAGCAGCTGAGCATACACCAGAAATACCTGTCTCTTTGGCTCCAAAACAGAAAATATATTGGAGCAAGGAAGAAAAGGATGAGATGGAAGCCGATGAAAGGGGTAAATCACTTTTGATTATGGCACTTCCTAATGACATATTCTCTCGGGTAGATGCGTGTGCATCTGCTAAAGAAATATGGGATCAGTTCGAAAATCTTTGTGAATGAGGGGAGAGAATGAAAAGAAACAAACATACAAATTGTGTCTCTTCCTATGAGAGATTTAAAAGTCTTCCCAATGAGAGTCTTTCTAAAACATATAATAGATTTGCTAAACTATTAAATGAACTCAAAAAATCAGTGTTGAGAAATCCAATGATGAGAGAAATGTAAAATTTCTGGATGCTCTACCAAGGGAATGGAGAAGTCTAACAATGACTTTAGCATCCACCCTAGAGCTGGGAAACATGAGCTTGCACGATCTCTATAGTATTCTTGTTCCAACCCAAAGAGGAGGACCTATAGCTCTCATCTCCAACGCACAAAGAACAATCAGTTCTGATCCACAAACCTCTCAATGTCAAAACATAAGTATAGAAAATTCGGATACTTCATCCGATTTTTCAGCATTTGCTAAGGCAATTGCTTTGGGACACTATGCCTCAGAGTGTAAAAACAAGAAACTGGAGGATATTTCTTATTATGAGAAAAAGATTGAAGAAGCCAAAAGACAACAGTAGGTCAGCCTAATTGCGGGAACAAGGGGTGTGCAAGGGTCGGTTTAAGTCGGTTTTGACAAAAAACCATAACCATAACCGCGATGTCGGTTATTGGATAACCATAACCATAACTGATTGGTTATGGTGGTTACGGTTATTCGGTTTTGATGGTTATAGTGGGTCGGTTATGGGTGGTTAACCGTATATTTAGCTTAGCTAAAAATAGCTTAATTTTTTTAACATGGAATAAATTATTATTGCATATTTGTATATATTAGTATATTACATTGTATTAAAAATATATATAATCTATAATATTAATACCAATTATTATTATCGAATATTCAAATAGATACATTCCATAAATTCAAATAAACATTCAACCAAAACCATAAAATGATATGAAAAACCCATAAGTACTAAAAATCTTCAGTCAAAAACATCAGATATTAAAATATGGTGAAAAGTCCTAAATCCTACAAAGATTTATTACATGTCGGTTCGGTTCGGTTATGGTGGGTATGGAAAATATGATAACCATAACCGACCCGCTACTTTCGGTTTCCAAAAAACCATTAACCGACCCACTGGTTTTTTACTTGGTTCGGTTTTTTCGGTTCGGTTTTGTCGGTTAATTCGGTTATGGTTCGGCTAATTCGGTTTTTTGCACACCCCTAGCGGGAACAGACTCCTGGCTAACAGATGATTCTTTTGATGATGATGAAGAAGAAGAAATGGCAAACTTTTGTTGCGATTAGTAAATGTGGCATACCGATTTCTAACAGATCTTAAAAACCATTCTCATCACTTTTTTCTGAAATACTCATTAATAAAATAATCTAGAAATAAGACCATGTTGCGACATTGGCATTCACAACGGATCCCTTAGCGTGTCAATGACGTATGCGGTGAAGGGGAAGAGGGGACTATTCCCCTCGCGGGAACACCACCACCAATCTCCTTCACCTCGCGGTAAACTCAGTCACAAGGGGAGTATTCATGGTCAAAGGAGAGGAGAGAGTAAGGGTTAATGGTGAGAGAGGGGGAGGGGGGATAATGGTGGTCCTTGCTCTTTTCCACAAGATCACACTTTTATCTTTATTTTAATTATTTTTTTAAAGAAAAAATTGTTTGGGTGAAGTGTTGCTAATGATTGAGAGCAAAATGAGGAGTGAAGAAGAGAGTTGACATGGTAGAGTAGAATCGGTTGGAGTGGAGAAGGGACTAGTCCCCCTTAGTGGAGCACTGTCACACCCCAACCGATGGCGGAAACATCGGGGTGCGGCACTAAGCGAATCAGATTGCTCAAGAGAATCCACAACACTAATTGTTTCGATAATTGATTAATCAAGTTTCATAAAATCGTCTAAAACACCAACCACAATTTCACAACCACAAAAGTATCAAATAACATAAACATTAAATATTGTTCAAGCTTCCTAATTTATCTAAGAGAAAAATGCCCGGATAGTCCCTGTGGTTTCGCCTTTTTTCACCTATAGTCCCCAACTTTCTAAAATTACCTGAATAGTCCCCAAGTTTTCATTTTTTGTTCCCGAATAGTCCCTGGGTCTAACTTCAGTTTGTTTTCTCTGTTAAATGGCCCCATGTGCATATCACGCGAGGGGTATTTTGGTCAATTTCTTTGTGCCTAATAAAATATTCATAAAAATAATATTAATAATCTAATAATAAGGGACCCACTTTTACCCACACCATTCCATCCCTCTTCTTTCTTTCTTGTTTATCTTCACCCACATTTGACCAAAATCAAAGCACCACCACCACACCTAAATCTCAACCGCCACCACCCTCAAATCCCCACTACCGCCACCACCTCACCCCGTAATCAGACCGCTGCCACTGCCGCACCCTGTCATAACCGGCAGACCACCACTTCCAGACAAACTCACCCACACCATCGCCGGAAAAAACGACCATCAAATCAAAATCAAAGGGACTGAATGAAATTATTTATGCCCCCAAAATCAATAAACATTAATGGTACTACATTCCTTCATAATTACAAAAATAAATAAAACTTCCATAATTCCTGAAACATCATCGTTGTATGAATCATAAACACTCAAATCAATTGCCATAAAGTATACCATTGGATGACGTCATTATCGGCTTCTGCTTATCTCGGACGATGTGTACCGGAGAATGATCTCCGAGTATGTGGGTTTCTGATGAGATAGATGTACAAGTAGATCTACAGACTCGGATACGGGGACCGAACGACCGACCGATCTTGTTTTTGTTTTTTTTTAAATCCAATCGATGCAACCTACCCAATCGGTCTCTCATTGGAGGTAGTTTCGGTGAAGGTGGATTTGATGGTCGTTTTTCCGGCGATGGTGTGGGTGGGTTTGTCTGGAATTGGTGGTCTGTCGGTTATGACAGGGTGCGGTGTTGGCGGCGGTCTGATTACGGGGTGAGGTGGTGGCGGTAGTGGGGATTTGAGGGTGGTGGTGGTTGAGATTTAGGTGTGGTGGTGGTGCTTTGATTTTGGTAGAATGTGGGTGAAGATGCAGACATAAACAAGAAAGAGAGAAGAGGGATGGAGTGGGGTGGGTAAAAGTGGGTCCTTTATTATTAGATTATTAATATTATTTTTATCAATATTTTATTAGGCACAAAGAAACTGACCAAAATACCCCTCACGTGATATGCACATGGGGTCACTTAACAGAGAAAACAAACTGAAGTTAGACCCAGGGACTATCCGGGAACAAAAAATGAAAACTTGGGGACTATTCAGGTAATTTTAGAAAGTTGGGGACTATAGGTGAAAAAAGGCGAAACCACAGGGACTATCCGGGCATTTTTCTCTTTATCTAAGATGAGTTTCTAAGCATCATCCTAGCTTGTTTCTTGGTTTCCCAGCTACTGTTAACCAGCAACATGTATTAAAATAAAATCAACAAAAATGTTGGCGAGCATACAAGTTTGAATACATAGCATAATAGTTTAACAAAAACTCATACCCGTCATTAAAACATATAATAAGTTTCACCATGCTAGTTAACGCAGTCCAAGTGATAGCCCAAGTTTCCAATGCGTTAAGTGCCTTTCCCAAAGTTTAATGGGAGGTTATATGTCTCATCCTAACAATACCCCAAAGACTAACGGGGAGGTGCATTACCCCTATAGTGCTACCATTGTTAAGGCGGAACTACACACAAGGATTAAACATTCACATAGCATAAAAGTCTCAAGTATCAAGTTTCAAGTTTCATGTTTAATGAGGATAGAGTATGTTTCAAATAAGTTACAAGAGTCAAGTGTCTTGATAATAGAATATATGTTGCATCCCAAAAGTGTTTAAAGCAAAATGGGATCGAGTATACTCACAGTGGGTGCTTAAACCAAACACTGCTAAGATTGGATCGAAGGGAGCGCTGGATCAGCCTGCGTGTGGGGAAACAGAGCATAAGTCCTCTAAGTGCTGACCCGGTTTGGAACAGAGTGTCGAATGGTGCGAAAATCAAGTAAAAGTGTCTGACAGAAATACCTGAGCGGATGGTCATCTGGACGGATGGTTATCCGGTCGGATGATCATTCGAACAGATGGATTCCATCCGATCGGATGGTCATCCGGACGGATGACCATTTGAACGGATGGCCATTCGAACAGCGGGTGTTTGTGAACTGTTAAAGTTTCAAACGTTGTGATCATAGTGTCCTGTAAAACAAATAAGTGTCATCAAAATCAGATCATCCGGTCGAATGGTCATCCGATCGGATGACCATTCGGACAGATGGTCAGTGAGTGTAGTTTTCATGAAATTTGCTAAGTTTCGAGTTAACGGAGGCGGTATGACGACGTGCAAAAAAAAACAACGGAAACACACCAAACACAGCTCGCTCGATCGGATGGGTATCACCCCTTTTCGTACCGACGAGCTGTTTCTGATGAAGTTTCATGTTTGGACCCGTCAGTCGGCCTGTTTTCCAGTGAAATTCAGTTCTCAAGCCGGCTTTTGACTAAGGAAAGAGTTGAAAGTGTGTTTGAGTCTAATTCCAGCACCGTTTGTATAAAAGTTAAAGAAGAATCCGAAAAACTAGTTGCAAAACATGATGTTCATCAGTTCTGAGCCGGAAACATGAGGAATTTCGTCAGATCTGGTACAAAAGTGTGATAATTCCTTGGATTTTGTTTAAAAGATGTGAAAATCTGTCAGATCTGAGGCCGATCTTGGTTACGTGGTGCTCCACAACAGTTTGTACCAACATCTGAGTGGAAACCACCTTCAAGAGGCCCAAATTAGTTGGTTTTCATAAAAATGTTGAAGTGTTCGTGTGATTTTGATGGAGAATGTTGTGTAGAAGTGATACATGATGAAGGTTGTACAAAGATTTAGGAGAAATACTTATGGAATGAGCTTGAATCTTGCTTAAAATGACTGAGAGTGCGTGTGGTCGGATGGCAGAGAGTGAAAGGTGAGAATGAGAGTTCAATGGGTCTATTTATAGGTGATGGCGACAAATAAGGTGGTGTAGAGTGCAAGTGATCGAATGGCTATTCGGTCGAATGGCCATCCGATTGGATGGTCATCCGATCGGATGTCCATTTGGACAGCCAAGATCCGTTTGCTAGTTTTCCAACTTTGGTTCATTTTGCGAGCTAGATCAAGTGTTGCGTTGCGTACTATTGTGAGTAACCATCACATGGTATAATTATAATTAACACAAAAGTTTCCGTGTTTCAAGTTGCGTTCAAGCTAGTTTCACGTCTAATAAGTATCAAGTTTCTCGTTTAATAAGCATCAAGTTTCTCGTTCAACAAAGTATCAAAGTTTATCGTTCAATAAGTATCAAGTATCAAGTCTCTCGTTCAATAAAGAATCAAAGTTTCTCGTTCAATAAGTATCAAGTTTCTTGTTTAATAATTATCAAAGTTTCTTGTTTAACAGGTATTAAGCATAACAACTGTCAAGTTTCAAGAGTCAAGTTTCAAAGTACCACAAGATTCATGTTTCATATTGTTTACGTATAAAGCATCACAAAAAGTATCACGTGGAGAATAGTTTCACATAATCAAGATTCAAATTAAGTATAACAGGGATGAAACATGCCAAAAGATAAAAGTTTCGAAAGCAGGGCGTTACAAGCACCCCTTACACCCTTATAAGGAATGGTTGTGAGTGAATTCGAGTGGTTGTGAGTGGAGGAGAGAGAAAATATATAAGAATGTTATTGTCCGTCTATAAATATATGAGATACATTGTTCACTCTGTTAGGAAACTTTTATGATTATTGAATAAAAAAATATGATCAATATGATCATGTCTCGAAGATGATAAAGTCAAGAGATCAAACAAGAAGAAGATACAAGATAACAAGATAAAGCAGAATGCCAAACATCATCTTCAGCAAGTATCAGAATCTGATCACAAGCAAAGAATGACGACCAAAAAGTACCAATCTGATAAGTCTGATGATAAATCTGATGTTTATCATCAGAATCTGGTAAATTCTGGTCATTAGAAATCTGGTGATCAATTCAACAGAATTATGGTAAGTTATTCATCAGAAAATCTAATGAATCAACTTGTCCAAAAGATAAGGCTCTACCACCATAGTAAAGTAGCAAGTTAACCTTTGATGGATTCAATGATATGTCAAAAAGCTACTTTATGCAAACAAGTGCATGAATAAACAAATGTTTATTCATGTCAAACATTCTCTATAAATAGAGAACCCAACACCGAAGGGAGGATGAGTTAAGCCAATCATTCATTACATACAACAAAAACTCAATTGCCTTTCATTACAAAATTCTTAAAGTATCCATTTTTATTAGCCAATAACCTTACAATCACCATGTAAACCATGTTTCAAAGTGATATAAACATCAAAATTCATTAGTTGTGTTTCTTGAGAGTTTGATTTCTATTTCCGCACATTATTTTCATACTTGTTGAAATCACTTGCCAAATTTAGTTAAAGAGCATTGTTATCTGGGATCAACAATTGGTATCAAAGCAGATTGAATAAACTATTTTCAAACGATCAATTGCTCAAAGTTTTGTTTTATGCTTTTCTCTAAACTTAATATGACAAATTTTCATACATGGAACAATGCTTTCAATACAGCTACGCCAACAATTATTAGAAACTGATTTTGATAACTTAGTTTACTTAAACATAAAATTGATAGATAATGAAATTAGATTTATTAAGCTAAATACCCAAACTAATTTTATTGAAAGTGAAGTTTTGAGCACAAATAATGATTTTGATGATGATTATATTTCTGATGAAGATTTTAATTTTAGTCACTATGAATGGACAAGTTCTGATTTTACATATGATGATACTGATTGGAAATATAGTTCTCCATGATGGAAAACAAAAATTTTAATAAACTAAAAGAAGGTGAAAATTCTTTAAAAATAGATAAAGATATAATAGAAATAACTCTCATTTTCATTTAAATTCAAATTTCTTTTTTTTTTTCAATTTAATTTTTTTTTGACGATTTTATTTATATATAAAATACTGGCCGAGTTACATCAATATCGTAGGTAAGCGAGCAACAAGCTGTGCCGCTACCCCTTTCTGAATAGCAAACCCTAGCCTATTAAAGACAAACCCCTGGCCCCCTGTTGATGAGCAACTGCTGTGGACAACCTTTTGGACCCTAGTCAACAAACGGATAGCTTCTGGAGCTAGGGAGCCAAAGGTGTCGAAGGCGAAGGGGACAAATGCATGTTGGTTATCAGCACATGCTTTAGCGTGTTTATCCACTTTTTTAGATTCCGCTTTCCTTATAGCCTGTCCTGCTACAAACCCGCTTTCCCTTAAACCAGCTAAGGGGGAGACTCCTGTGAGATCCACACAAGCATGTTTCCCTCCCGCCCAGCCAAAGACGAGCAGATCCGCTGGTCTCAATGTAGATCTCCCTTCCATCGGATCTATAAGGAAATTCACAAGGGCCTCCTTCTTGGCAGAAATCCTCGCTCTCCTCAAGATGTCCCCCAAAACCTCTCTCACCCAGTCGTGCCGATATTTGAAACCAGGGAGCTCCTTACAATGAATAGCATGCTCCCCGTATTTATCCATGCAAGCTTTATGGCAAATTGGGCAGGTTTCGTCTTCTGAATACATAGGGATCATCTGCTGGTATTTGAGGATAGCCCTATACTCAACAGCCGACATGCATTGCCCCAGCCCGACAGATAGATGGACAACGTTTATGGAGATAAAATAATATTTAGACTAGATAAAATTATGGAATTACTAGAATCTGCCTATCCTAGTAGGAAAGATAAAGAAACAATAACTAATTTACAAGACCCTTTAGTTCAACTTTTGCAAAATATGAAGATACCTAAAGGTTATAAAAACAATTAAAATGAATTCAGATACGGAAAGTGAAAATAATATAATTCCTAAGTTAGACAATTCTGAAATAGAAAATTTAACAACAAAAATAGGGGATATGGAATTGAATGATAATTTCATCAATATTAAAACTCAAGAAAATTTTAATATAAATGATACAGCTAGTACAAGCACTAGATTACCAATAAGAAATGAATCTCAAAGACCATCCCTAGGATACGCCGTTATAAAATCAACAATAAGACCGGAAGATAACTATAGGCCTTATCCTTCAATGAAAAATGAACCAATAAATCCTTTTGGAATATATTTAGATTTAGATTGTGTTAATAACACGGAAGAAGCAATTGATAAATGGGAAACCGCTTTTAGAATAGCCGTTTCTTTTAATAAAATGGATATTGAAACAATAAAAAGATTTTTAGAAAGAACTCTTTTAAATAGTGCTTTAAGATATTGGCAAAATATAAGTCCTGATGCTAAACAATATATATTTAATTGAGATGAAGATTTGGCCAACATAATAACAAGAGCCGTATAGGCTTTTAGATTAGAGTTTTGTGGAGAAGGTAATATAATAAGAGACCCAGCAACTATACAAAAATATTTTACAGCTTTACTAAGATTACAATTATGTGATATTTGTGAAATTGATAGGTATATTTGTGTTTTTCAATATTATTATTACCATATCTATAATCAAGTACCTGATACGGTAATTATTTACCCTTATTTTTTGCAAAAATACCTGATCCTTGGGGACAAAAACTAATAAGTACTTATAACCCAAGAACATCAGATACCTTAGGAAAAAGGATAACTCACGTCAGAGACAAATTAAGCGAGTGGTGTGGGGATGCAATCTTAGCTAAATTAAGCACGGGATTAAAAAGAAAAATATCTTTATGTTGTAGTAACCCAAAAATGTCGTTAATGATAGGTTGTGATAGTTCTTATTATTATGGAAAGATAAAAAGAAAATATAAGAAAAGGACTCATTTTAGAAAAAGATTTTTCAAAAAGCGTAAAACAAAATTTTATAAAAGAAAAGGATATAAAAAAGACTTTTAAACCTACATATAAAAGAAAGCAAAGTCCTAAGAAGTGTAGATGTTTTCTTTGTCATGAAGAAGGACATTATGCAAATAAATGTCCTAAGAAATTTAATAAAAACCTCAAGATATTTGAAATAGATGAAGACATTGAAAAAATGATGAATGAAGGAGAATTTATACAAATTAATGATTTTCATAATGAAGATTCTGATGAAAGCATATTTATATTAACCGAAACAGAATACACATCATCCGAAGATGAATAGATTAGATATAGCCACCACTAGTAAAATAGATGATGATATAATTGATTGCCAAAATGAACAATTTGGAGAATATAAACAAGAAGTATTAATAGATAAGAAAAAACTTAAACAAATACAACATGAAAATTTCTCATTATCAAACCACTCAGGATTCAAAATGAATACTTTACAAAAACTAGGAATAAAACCTAGAGATCATCATTTATATTATGGGCTAAATATTAACATCTAACAAAGTTATGATACCTTTATTATCTAAACAAGATATCCAAGAAAAATTACAAAAGATAAAACCAGAAATAAGAAACACTTTGGGATGGATACATGTAGGAGCTATTCAAATAATAATAAAATCCACCTTTAAAGAAGGTATAGATACCCCTATAGAATTAGCTGTTATGGATAATAGAATACAAAATAGAGAAGAAGCATTCCTTGGAATATTAAGAGGAAATTTACAATATGGAAAACTGAAATTTAGTATCTATCCTAGAATTTCCTCTAATATTCAAGATAAAGATTTTGATAAAACTCTAAGTCTATTACAAGATTTTAAGAGAAAAGATTTCTTTAAACAACAAAATAGACCTTATTCTATTACATATGCTATTTCTTATGCAGTGTCAAATACTCATCATTCTGAATGTTTTAGTATAAATATTGATTTTCCTTATTTATTCAACGATGTTTATGAAATACAAATACCGACCTTACCCAAAATAGAAGAAATAGATTCAAGACCTTTTAGTCTTGATCTACGAGATAAACCAATGATGTCATCTAACCAGATAACCCCTAGATTATTGTTCTCAAACAAAGAGGTAATAAGTCATCCTCTAAGAATAACCAATTCAAGTAGATATAATGATATAATTAGTGAAAAAGAAGATAATGTAAGGAATTACAAAATTCAAGGAGAGTATTTCAATGGAAAAAGATTTTCGGCAGTAAACATGCTAATAGATACAGGTGCTAATGGGAATTATATAAACCATAAAATTTGTAAATATTTACAAAAATATCCATTAGAAGAACCCCATCAATACACAAATTTTAATGGTGAACTACATGAAATTAATGAAGCTGTAGAAACCACAATAAAATTTGGAGAAGAAAAAATTCCTTTAAGACTCTTAATAGGTAATGAAGATGAGAACGATACATTAGAAATCATTTTAGGATTAACTTTCTTAGAAAATGTAAAACCATATCAAATAACCTCCTATGGATTAAAAATTACATACAATGGCAAAATGATTTATATACCAAAATGACAAGCCCTAAAAGCATATATATCCCAATAGGTATTACTTATAAAGATTACAAAGCTGAGTACTTTGCTGCTTATATAGATAGTGGCTCAGGATTATGTATATGTAAACCAGATTGCTTTCCAAAGGAATATCATGAGGATTTAACACCATGTAATGGAGTTAGCTTTTCAAAAACAATAGTTCCCCTAAAAAGAGGAATAAAAAATCCAATAATAATAATTGGATCATATATGGTTAAATGTCCACCATTTTACTTTTATAATTCGGGATCAGATGTATTATTAGGAAATGATTTTTTAGAAAGATTTAACAAAATTACTTTTGATATAGTAGCCTACCAAATTATACTAAAAACACTATGTCATCACTTGATAGTAGTTAAACGAATAAAAAATGCATATGGAAGAAAATTTCCGATTAACTTTACAACACGCGCAAGCCATCGTGGTGATATTGGATACAAACAAAATCCAAAATTAGAAAAAGGGATATCAGTCTTGGAATATTACTTAAGAGAACCCTTAGATTATCAAGTAAATCTAAGAAGATTGGATAACCATATAGAAAACATAAAAGATAAGTTAAAACAATGTTATACAAGTAGGGGAAGGTTCATTTGAGAAGAAAATTTAATTGAGAAGAAAAAGAACAAAGGGTATAATTGTAAAACATTAAATACTTTTTCATTTATCTCATTTATTATCATCTTTGACTAATTAATTAGTCATAAAACTATCATCCTTCACACTAATGTTTTTTTACTACACACATCAAAAGTTACCCTACATCTTTCGAAATTTACCCTACACATGTTGAATCTTATCTTACATAACCCGTAATTTATCATATACCCATTGTAATTTATCCTACACTCTAAATTATTTGATTTTATTTCTTTGAAAAAATATATGTTTTGAAGATAAGTTACAAATTTTAATGTAGTTAACTATTAAAGACGAATACTACTAATTAATGATCTTTGTAGGTTTACCATATTACCCTTATAGTAACATTAAATACTTATATTAAATGAAGTAAAATGAAGCATTCTTATTGGTTGAAATTTCTTCTTTTTTCTTCTTACATAAAGTTTCTTCTCATTTGAACTCTCCACTATACAAGTAACCCGTTACAATTTTGGGACAAAAATCAGATAACAGCAAAATTAGAAATGAAAGATAATGATAAGGAGATTAGAGTAAAACCAATGAGATACAATCCAGAAGACCAAAAAGAATTTAGGTCCCAGATAAAAGAACTCCTAGATTTAAAGTTGATCAGAGCTAGTCATAGCCCACACAGCTCTCCGACCTTCTTGGTAAGAAAACACGCTGAGGTTACAAGAGGTAAACCTAGAATGGTAATAAATTACAAGAAACTGTTAATTTTTTGGGAATGAAGATAGATGGCCAGGGGATAGAACTTCAAAGCCATATTTTGGAAAAAAAATAACTGCCTTCCCAAATAAATTGACTGATAAAAAACAAGTTCAAAGTTTTCTTGGGATATTAAATTATGCTTCTAATTTTATAGAAAATCTTGCAGCTTTAAGAAGACCCTTTCAAGCTCTTCTTAAAAAGGATAAAATATTTAGTTTTGATAAAGGTCTAGAAGAACAAGTAAAAAGATAAAAGAATATTGTAAAAGGTTACCAAAATTACAATTACCCAAAGAAAAGGATGATTTAATTTTGGAAACTGATGCTTCAGAATATTGTTAGGGCTGGATTTTTATGACTTATGATCCTTACATGTGATCCTAACCAGTGATCCTTGATTCTTTGGCAGATAGTGATCCTCAGAAGAGTTCCAGGATCAGGATCACGGACCGTCCTAGGGATCCTCATACTAACAGTTGTTCTCCTTGGATTTAATGTTATCTTGCAGGAATTTCGAGTAGGATCCGCTCTTAGCAACATAAACAAGGAACTCGTCACGACAACTTTGGCATATGCATAATCAAAGATGGACGTTGTGGACGATATGGAAACTCAGCATAATTTAAGGGCGATAATTTAGGCTAGATTTACTTCTATTCCTAAAGGGGTAACGAGCTAATAGTTAGGTTATTTACCTAAAATATGACCACTCACACTTGTATAAATAGCACTCTTCCACATTCGGAAGACACAACACATTTCTCACACGCTTTGACACACGATACTATAGTGATCCTTGTACTTAGCTCGTTACCATCCGAAGTTGTAAAAATATTGTTTGTTATATTGAAGCTTGGTGATCGGTAGTTGCCATCACCCGAGGTTTTTTATGCCGGAGATCATTCATTGATCAAGGGCTTTTTCCTCGTATAAATCCTTGTGTCACTTGCGTATTTTACATTTAAGTGATCCTTCACTTTGTTCATCATACCAAGCATCATTCCCCGTTTACATAAAGTTTGGTTGCATTATCTTTAAGTGATTTTTGACCAAAACAGTTTGGCGCCTACCGTGGGGCAATTGGTGCTTCATTCATAAGAAAGTTTTTCTGTTGGTGATCATTCCGGAAGTGTTGCATGGCTTCATCATTGAAGAATACTTCCACAGCGATGTCTGCAGTCAATTCATCTAATGGCATTCCACCTTTGCCTCCACCACCAGCTGGATCTCAGAAAAATGCTGAGAAGAGACCAACTCCTATCTCCTCTAAACCATCATCTTCTGCTCTAACTTCTTCTATTCCCAGTACTAGTGATATATTTACTTTGATTTTGCAGATGAGGGATCGTATGCAGCAGCAGGATGAAACTAATGACAGGATCCTCAAGGAAATCGGAGATCTCAAAAGGCAAAAGAAAACGACAGAGGATCATTCCCCACTAAGGCCCAAATCTTTGAATTTTGATACTCCGATGATTACTTCTCAGCCATCAGAGGTCCCAGACGTTCAACACATGTGGGGATCAAGAGGAATGCATTTCGGCTCAGCAGTAGTGACTCAGGCATCAGGATCATATTTCCAACCGGCAGGATCTTATACTCAACATATGGGATCCTTCATGAACTCAGGATCCTCCTTCGTTCCAGGATCATCCTAGGTTCAAGGATCCTCCTTCGTTCCAGGATCATCCCAGGTTCAAGGATCCTCCTTCGTTCCAGGATCATCCCAGGTTCAAGGATCCTCCTTCGTTCCAGGATTATCCCAGGTTCAAGGATCCTCCTTCGTTCCAGGATCATCCCATATTCAGGGATCCCTTCAGATACCAGGATCCTTGAAGAATTTGCAAACAGGAAGTCCAGATGTCCATCAAGGAGATTTTATTCCAATGCAAACCATTGCTTCCACTGGTCCCTCCATCATCCCAGAATCCCAGCAACATGGATTCACATCCAATGTTCCTAACTTGAACCCGATGGGAGGTAACACTGTTAGGCCCTAAAGTGTGAGACTGACGCATCAAATCAACACAATGGGCTATGGTTACGAACTGGGCTTTACCGAGTTAGTTTATATTAGGTTGTGGACCTTTACAGGTCACTTGGGCCAAGCTTTAGGCCATGTGGGCCAAGCAGGCCCAAGGGGAGCCCATGTAGGGACTTGGGCTTAAGTTAGTATATAAACAAGTTTTCTACTTGTTTTAGGGTTTGACATTTATAGTTACAATTTCTCTAGTTAGAGAGGCAATTGGTGGTGAACTTGTACCAGACGATTTTGCTTGTCAAAGTAATAGAATCGTGTGCAAGTTTAAAGGTGATTCGGTTTGTTCTTCGTTTCCATATTTTTGGTTCGTATTTTCATTGTTTTCGATTTGTTCTTGAATCACATCAAGTTTGGATTCCGCACAAACTTGGTGTTGTTTGATATCATTGAAAGATCCGGTTAAACGGGACTTACAAGTGGTATCAGAGCCTTTAGAACCTATTTCTAGGCTCGGTTTGATATCAAAGATTCAAGATTTTCGTTATTTTTGGTTCGGTGTTCTTCGAGTTCTTAGCGTTCTTCGCGTTCTTCGTAGCATTCATCGAAATTTTATCTAAAATCACCATATTTTGGCTGTTGATTTGTTTTGAAAGTTGTTATCAGATAAACGAAAATTTTTGAAATTTTTAAAGGATTCATTATTATCTTTCCAAAGTTATCAAAATCCCAAGATTTTCGTGATTGTTCTTTGACTTTTAAAGGTTGTGTTTTGAAAAACAATTACTATAATTTTCAAATTTTAAATTCAACACAGCACTTCACGGTTTCGAATTATCTGTTTCCATCTTCACATTCAACACTCGCAACCGCATCTACCGACTCGCAACCACATCTTCAGCTGATTATCATTGATTATCATTCACACTCGCAACCGCATCCACCGACTCGCAACCACTTATCAGGATTGAAGATCGCGAGTCGCAACCACCTACACGATTTCGGTTCATCACGTTTTGTGTCGCAACCTTCAAACTCGCAACCTCCGGACTCGCAACCAAAATCAAGATCAATCGCAACCATCGTTCGGACTCGCAACCTGGTTACGAGTCGCAACCTCCAGCATCATCATAACCTGCAACATCAACTGGCAACGAGTCTTTCGAACTGCGTCTTCTTCATTGTTAACCGCCGTCCTCCGATCATCTTCTCCGTTCATCTTCAAACCACCTGAAATTACCGATCATCTACATCATCGTCCGACCTCCATAATCTCCGGTCATCTTCATCTCCGTCTCCGACCACCTCGTCTCACATCACAGTTCACTACATAGACATCATCATCGTTCACCGTTTCGGAACCTGTATCTCACAAAAGTTTCATCGTCAACCTCCGTCTTGGTCGCCGACGTTAATCACCTGTCATCACACAAAATCACCATAATCTTCATCGTCATCACCGTCACCGGCGAGTGCATTATCACTGTCCCCGGCAACGTTCGACACTCATCACCTTCTCCGGTGACTATCACACTCATCTCCATCCATCATAATCTTCATTGGTTTCGTTCGGAGTTGTTGTTCAAACGAAGAAGACGGACTTGGCGGCTGAAAATTGAATAGGGTTTTGGTTCGGTTTTGTGGTGTTCAACGAAGAAGACAGACAATTCATTTTGGTTTAAATTAATAATTAATAATAATTATTATAATCTTAAAAATCATTTGTTAATCATTGCTATTATTAATAATATATTGATTAATCATTGGTTCATAATTACTTAATCATTGATAAACAATAATAATAATAATAATAATAATAGTTTTGGTTATTAATTAATTAATTAATTTAAAAAAAAATAATAAAAAAAAATTAATATAATAATAATAAAAAAAAAAAGGTTTGTTTGTTTGGTGGTGAAATTGGTTTGACAGGTTTTTGAGGTGCGGTTCAGAAAGCGGGCTCGATTCGAGTGCAAAGGGAGTTGAGTGAGCGAGTACACGGGTTATTGTTTGGTTTGTGTTCTGAGGAGAAGAACAAACGTATCAACCACCCGCTGAAATCATGGCATTAGTATTTCACAAACCCGTGGTTCAAGAAATGACTGTTGAAGATACACTTTCGGTTTTCTGTACTCCTGAATGTAGGGAACGAGTTGAGGCTTATAGAATTCACAACGCTGAGCTAATCGAAGACTATAATGAAATTAAACGGAAAAATTTCACTTTAACGAAAAATGAAAAACTTTTCAAAGAGAAAATCGAAGCTCAGCGTAAG
This sequence comes from Helianthus annuus, assembly GCF_002127325.2. NCBI lineage: Eukaryota > Viridiplantae > Streptophyta > Magnoliopsida > Asterales > Asteraceae > Helianthus > Helianthus annuus. The sequence goes on along the minus strand of NC_035446.2, from coordinate 13,876,158 downwards.
GACATCGTTCAACTCAAGGACGATGTTAGTGTAGCTACGGCCCAACTCATCATAGTCAAAGAAAAACTATGTGAAGTGACTAAAGAACTGGAGGATGTCAGGGATAAATATCAAATAAATCAGTTGAATATTAAGAAATTTGATTCCTCCAGTAAATTAGTCAAAAATCTGTGTGATCAACAACTAGCATATCATAAAAAGAAAGGGTTGGGATTGGGTTATAATCAGGCTCCTCCTCCGTATAATGACAATTATACTTACTTGCCCATGACTGAGGAGGAGATAATGAATGAAAGCAAAATGACATATGGTCCCAAAAACAATAAGTCATCAGTTGATGTCAGACCTGCTGAAAAACAGGTGGTTCAACCAGTCTGTTTTGAGTCCAAGGGTACTTTTGATTCTAACGTTTCTTCATCATGTGCAGATGAAGTACCTGAAGTACCGGAAGTGATGTGGGGAGATATATTTGGGAATGAACCAGATTCAAATTCAGATTTTTCTAAAAACTCAATAAATGAAACAGCTTCTGAATCTGTTTTTGGATCAAACTTTTTTACGTCGTTATTTGGTTCTTTTTCAGTTGATAATAATTGTGATGTTTCTTGTTCAACAGCAACTGAAGTTGAACAAACAAATGAAAGTGAGAGTGAAGATCAACAATGTTCTGATTATTCTTCTGAAACTGTTTCTGTAAATGTCCCTGATAATGTATCATGTGGGACCACTGAAACACACTCTCAAACGGATCAGGAGACTTCTCTCAAAAACAAAGCTGCCAGTGAACCATTCTTGAACACAAATGGTTCATGTGCTGATAACTCGTCAAATGATTCTGCTAAAGTTTCTGGTATTTCTTCCGACAAACCAGAACTCTCCGACTCTGTCAAAGCTGATGACATGAAGAATGAAGAGAAGACAGTCGTGAAAAAGGCTCCAAATGCGCAAGCTGAACAATCTGAACCTTCGGTTCGTGGTGAAAAGGTTCAAATCAAGAAACAAGAGCCAAAACAAGTAGGTAAAGGACGCGGAAATAAGAAGCCTAAACAAAAGACGATCAGGCTCTCCACAGTCCTCAACGGGCAGCAATAGTCATCAAAAGGCCCGTGATGTGAAAAATGCCTTTGTTAAGCCAGTCAGTAATGGCAAATGTGAAAAATATGCATTTGACTGTGCTAACAAAGCCTTCGGAAAGACTGGTGAGATTTCTGAACAAGACTTGCAGTCTAAACAAAACAAGAAGGATCAAAAGAAATCTCTACCACAGAAGGCCCCAGCAAACGACAAATACAGACATCCAAATTCCTCCTCGTTTGCAAGAAATGTGCAACACCAACAAGCACAGAAAGGACCGGTTCGTCCTTCAGGGCCTGCAAGAGCAAATCCAGCTGATCAGAATGCCTTCTACATAAAGAGACAAACATGCTTCAATTGCAGCATTGCTGGTCACATAGCTCGGAACTGCACACATCGTCCCTACGTACCTTATTATGTGCAAAATCAGAGGGTTACACCTAAGGATAACTACCATTCCAAGCCGATGAAGGTATCATCACTTAAGGCAATGAAGAATGTGAATCCCAAGGTTAAATCTTCTGATGGGGATTGGAACGCTGCTAAAAACAAACGCAAAGCTGTTCAGGAACAAAAATCTGTTTTCAAAACTCACAAACCTGAACAAGTTAAAGTTGCTCAACCGAAGGTAGCAAACACGTTTGTTAGACCGAAACAGATTTGGAAACCCAAATCTAAAGCAGCAACGTCTCCAATCCTTGAGACAAAAGGGGACTTGTGTTTGAAAGAAGTGTCTTACTTTGATGCTTCAGGAAATCCCAGGACCACGATGGCCTGGGTACCCATGTCTTACTAATCTCCTTACTTTTCAGGAACAACCAAGGAGGAGCTGTTGACAATCTCTGGAATGTTGATAGCGGTTGTTCCAGAGATAAAACGGGTAACATTTCACTGTTGCAAAAAGTTCAATTTTTTTTTTACAGATGATATGTTTCCTTTGGAGGAGATAAGAGAAGTAAGAAATGATCAGCAAAAGGTACCGTTTAAATTCAGTACTTTGATTTGATTTTGATTAGTCTTCAATCTGATGACAGAACGGTTAAACAAAAATATTTTCTCTTTTTCTTAGTTTATAACCTTGTATATAAAGTGTCCTTTCTCTTGTAAAGGGTAAATTTGCGCAAAAATCCAAGATTTATGCACAAATTTAGGGGGAGAGAGAGACATATATAGAGTTTAGGGGGAGAAAATGAGAAAAATACAAAAACATTAGAAAAATGAAAAAGCCAAAAAGAAAAATTGCATGATATGGGAAGTGAAATAAATGTTTGTGTTAAAGGGTTTGACTAACACATGTAAGGTGCCATAGCTGAAAAGACTAGGATCTACTGCGATATGTCGATAGGCTTGACGCTCAACATGATAAAAGATACTAAGTGATATAAACATAACGAACTATGTATCATGTGGGTAACATACCAACGGCGTATGATCTTATGGTCTTAAATCTTGCGCTGATTGATAGCCAACATCTGAGGTTTCGGGTCTTTATATTGTTGAATCATCCGAGGATATTTTGGTTGTTCTTCTGCTTAGAACTAAAAGTGTACATGACCCCAGGAAAGAAAGTCACTTGGAATTAGCTCATATCTATTTGAATGTCTGTATGTTTCCCGATACACACAATTTTGATCTGATTCTGAAATCTTCTCTGAAAAAAGTCGTGTACCTCCTCTGCTGCATCCAGATATATGCTGACCTGGAGGTGCTAGGCAACGACAGCTTCTGCTGCATCCAGATACATGCTGACCTAGCTGTACGTTGTCGCGCTATAGATCTAATACACCCGAAAGAGGCCCTCTAGTGCCCAAAAGAAACCCCAAGAAACCTATATCAAATTGAGAAAAACTCATTTGATCTGTATATTATATCATCTCTGCAAAAGATCTATTCTGTTCTCTTCTCAACCTACTCCCAGTTAAGATTTCAGAAATCTGGATTGGACTTGTGAAATATGTGGTAGGAAAGATACTTGCATGATAGAGTGTGCTGTTTATATTTCGGGGATTTGATTAGTATTTATTTGGGTGTTCATTGTCAAGAAATCAAAACATGATAAAACAGATTATATGCAGACCTAGACAGTCAGGATATCTTAAAGGATGACATCAGTATACTCACCTGCTACGATGAACCGTTGTGCTTACCTTGATCGTGGGGGTATGCCTTGGAATGGGACGCACGGGTATAATAGTATAATATTACCTTAAGCATATCACGAAGTTGAAAATTGAAAGTTGAGCGTTAAAGTTTAAGTGGACGAATATATTGGCAATCGCATAGACCAGTTTGATTAGGCTCGTACTGAAAAGTGTTCCTTAGTCTGCCTGAGAACGAATTTGATCCCATTGCAATTGTAATTGTATATTATGGTAGTTGTTTATATTTTGAGTTTTTATTTGTTTTAGTTCTTGACATTAAAAATTAAAAAAAAATAGAAAAATTCAAAAATCCAAAAATAGTGTGTTTTTTTGTTTTTCTTAAAAATTAAAAATGTAACCGTTCTTGAAGATTTGACTGATCATCAAAAGTTGAAAGAGTTTAAATTGTGAAATCCGAGTACAAGTACTTGGATGTACCTAGTGTTCATGTGGTACTCTCCCTGTTGCATAAGAAATGTTTGCTTATGAGTTTGTGAGCATGTGCAGAACTTGATTTCAATCAAGAACAGGGGTTGATGAAGACTGAGATGCTGTTAGTTGCTGAAGAAGCCTACAGAATCACAACAACAAGATGTACCTGAGTCAGAAGAACCGGATACGAGACGTCGTCTGACAGTGAAAGTGCATTTGAAGAAGTACCGTGAACCTGCTTGAAAGACAAAGATTAAAGAAGAAAAGAGTTGCTGAGAATCCTCCTCTCACATTCTTTTTGACAAGATATTTCAAGCAAATGCTGATAGAGATCCTGATATGAAGCTAACCACAAAAGCTGAAGAAAGAGATCCAGTGTTGAGAGTTCAGAAGTCAAGAACTTCCACAACATCTACAGCTTAGAGACAACCATGGATTTCGTTGAAGACATTGCTGAATTCAAGTTATGAAGACAATTTGATGGCATCAGTCTAGGGGGAGATTGTTAGGCCCTAAAGTGTGAGACTGACGCATCAAATCAACACAATGGGCTATGGTTACGAACTGGGCTTTACCGAGTTAGTTTATATTAGGTTGTGGACCTTTACAGGTCACTTGGGCCAAGCTTTAGGCCATGTGGGCCAAGCAGGCCCAAGGGGAGCCCATGTAGGGACTTGGGCTTAAGTTAGTATATAAACAAGTTTTCTACTTGTTTTAGGGTTGGACATTTATAGTTACAATTTCTCTAGTTAGAGAGGCAATTGGTGGTGAACTTGTACCAGACGATTTTGCTTGTCAAAGTAATAGAATCGTGTGCAAGTTTAAAGGTGATTCGGTTTGTTCTTCGTTTCCATATTTTTGGTTCGTATTTTCATTGTTTTCGATTTGTTCTTGAATCACATCAAGTTTGGATTCTGCACAAACTTGGTGTTGTTTGATATCATTGAAAGATCCGGTTAAACGGGACTTACAAACACTTTTAATAATTCTTATACCACTAACCATGGATTCGTGCAGGATACAGGTATCAATCATGCTATGGCCAGAGAACTACAAAAATTGAAGGATATGATATTAAGTGTTCCAGGGGTAGTCAAACCTATCCCGGAAATTGCAGATGGAAGCCATAAGGTATCTCGTTTTGCACCACCAATTTGTGATGCTGAGATACCCAAAAGGTTCCATATCCCTACTATGAAGCTGTATGATGGTACAACGAATCCTGAGGAACACATAGCACAATACAGGGAGAGGATGGAGATCAATCCAATTCCAGAAAAGTTAAAGGAAGCATGCTTATGCAAAGGATTTGGATCCACTCTTACTGGATCAGCTCTTAAATGGCTGCTAAGTCTTCCCCCTTACTCTATTACCTCATTTGCTAATTTAGTTAATTTATTCAATAATCAATTCTCTTGTAGTAGAAAATTTGAAAGATTGACTAGTGATTTATATAGGGTAACTCAGGGTCATAATGAATCATTAAGGGATTATATATCCAAATTCAGTAAAGAATCCTTGGACATTCCCAACTTGGATATGGCCACAGCTGTTGAGGCCTTCAAAATGGGATTGCTTAGGGATTCACTGTTCTATGATGATCTTGTTATGACACCATGCAGGAACCTAGATGAAGTAAGAACTCGTGCACTCAGGTTCATCCGGCTAGAGGATAACAAAAGGATCCAGGAAAGACAAGTAGGGTCCTCAAAACAAGAAAAGCAAGGATCCTCTTTCAAAAGCAACAGATTCAAATCTTACAATAGGAATGACAACCAGAACGTGCATGCCGTTGACCAAGAAGAGGATGATGAGGATTATCCTCCGATTTCTGAATATTGTTTTTCCGTTGATAATCATGAACTAATTCTTGCAATGCAGAATCTAGGAGAAAAAGCCAGATGGCCCAGAAAAAACGACAAACCAGCCGGAACTAAAGACAAATCAAAGTGGTGTGCATACCACGAGGATTTCGGGCATTTAACTGAAGAGTGCATCGCTTTAAGAAAGGAAATTGGATATCTGCTAAGCAAGGGACATTTAAAAGAGTTGTTGGGAAGAAAAAAGCAAAAGACTCATGATCCTGAAAGGATCCCTGAAAAAGCTCCAGCCCCTCCGGCAAATGCACAAGTGATCAACTTTATTTCTGGAGGATCAGACATCTGTGGTACATCCTTCTCAGCAGCTAAAAGGCATGCAAAGGAAGCTAAAATGGATAACGGAGAAAGACCTATTCGAACATCAAGTGTCTCGGAAGGAAAAATCATAACCTTTGATGAGGATGATAGAATCAACATCCAGGATCCTCATCATGATAGTCTAGTCATCACTCTCTTTATCTCTAACCATTTTGTCCGCAGGATCCTTATTGACGAAGGAAGCTCAGTGAATATTATCCAACTTGATGTTCTGAAGAAGATGGGTATCCCTGAATCAGATATCACTCCAAGATCCTCCGTGCTTGTGGGATTTAGTGGCGAAACTAAGAAAACCCTGGGGGACATCAAACTCCCAATTTATGTGGAAGGATTACATAATTATCAAAAATTTTGTGTTATTGACTGTTTGTCTTGTTGTAATGTTATCCTTGGCAGACCCTGGATACATGATATGAAGGCAGTCCCATCCACCTACCATCAATGTGTGAAGCTCCCTAGCCCATGGGGAATAATCAAGATCGACAGTGATCAGCAGGAGGCTAAGGATTGTTACCCCTCGTCAATGAAACCAGCCTCGAAGCCAAGGGAGCAATAGCAATTACAGTATCCTCCAAGAAATGTCTTGGAGGCAAGAGAACAGGATGTGGACGAAATCCTTTTGGATCCTAATGATCCTGAATCAAAAATCTATATCGGATCAGGGATCCTTGGCAAGATGAAAGAAGACATAGTATCCTTCCTCAAAAGAGAAAGTCTACCTTTGCATGGAAACACGAGGATATGACAGGTATATCTAAGGATATTATCACTCATAAACTTGGCATTGACAGGTCAATCAAACCAATCCATCAAAAAAGGAGGAAGTTTGCACCGGAAAGAAATGCCATTATCCAGGAAGAAGTAGAAAGATTACTTCGAGCAGGTATGATTAAAGAGGTAAAGTATCCAAAATGGCTAGCCAATGTGGTCGTTGTTCAAAAGAAAAACGGAAAGTGGAGGGTATGTGTCGATTTCACTGATTTGAATAAGGCATGTCCCAAGGATCATTTCCCATTACCCCACATTGACTCCATGGTGGATGCAACGGCGGGGCATGAACTGTTAACCTTTATGGATGCATCATCTGGATTCCAACAAATTCAGATGGAGCCATCTGACCAAGAGGATACAGCTTTTATGACCCCAACCGGTTTATATTGTTATATTGCTATGCCTTTTGGATTAAGAAATGCAGGTGCAACATATCAAAGACTGGTAAACATGATGTTCAAAGATCAGATTGGACAAACTATGGAAGTATACATAGACGATATGGTCGTAAAATCCAAGAAAGCTGAGGATCACCTAAGGGACTTGGAGGAAGCATTTGATATCCTTGATAATTATAACATGAAGCATAATCCTTCAAAATGTCACTTTGGTGTTAAAGCAGGTAAATTTCTAGGATATATGGTAACCCAGAGGGGCATTGAAGCAAGCCCGGAACAAATCAAAGCTTTGGTGAATATCAAATCCCCTGCCAACGCTAAGGATGTGCAAAGGCTAACAGGCAGGATAGCAGCTCTAAACAGATTTATATCCAAATCCTCATAAAGATGTAAAGAATTCTATGATATCCTAAGAAAGAATAAAAAATTCGAGTGGACTGAAAAGCATGAGAATGCTTTACAAGCCCTAAAAGAATACATGTCCTCAGCACCAGCATTGATGAAACCAGAAAAAGGAGATGTGTTATCCTTATACCTTGCGGTATCCTCAAAAGCAGTAAGTGCAGTCCTTGTTAAGGATCATGAAGGTACACAAATGTCCTCAGGAAACCAGAGATGTCCGGAAGAATGGCTAAGTGGGCAGTAAAGCTTAGTGCCCATGATATAAGATATGAGCCTAGAACAACCATCAAATCCCAAGCATTAGCAGACTTTGTGGCTGATTTCAGTAGTGATTTACAAAAGGAAGCCGAATTGGAAGTCCAGCAGCTGGATGAAACCAAGGATCCTTGGATACTACATACTGACGGATCCTCAAATGTTAAAGGCACGGGGCTCGGTATACTACTTAAATCGCCACATGGGGACATAATACCCCATTCCATAGCTTGTGAGTTCCAAGCCACTAATAATGAGGCTGAATATGAAGCCTTAATCGCTGGCTTACAAATTGCTAAGCATATGGGGATCAGGTATCTTGAGGTATACGTGGATTCATTGTTAATCACTAATCACTTTAATGGATCCTATGCTGTGAAAGGTGAAAAACTAACCAAATATTTAGAGATAGTCAAAGAATTGGCACTCTCCTTTGTTTCTTTCAGTTTGACACAGGTACCAAGGGAGGAAAATACAGAAGCTGATGCATTGGCCAATCTAGGATCATCTTTGAAGATCCCAGAGGATATACGTATCCCCATCATCCATATCCTGGCTCCTGCTATTGAAAATCAGGTGGCCATGGAAATAGAAGAGGATAATGCAATGATCCCTAGTGAGGAGACTCAATCTTATTCAGGATCATGGATCTCACCAATAATGAGATACTTACAACGGGGGGGAGATTCCTATGGGAGAAAATCCTAGGGCTTTCAGGATTAAGGTATCTCAATTCACAATCTTAAATAATGTGCTATATAAGCGATCTCTTGCAGGACCATATTTAAGATGTATCGAGGATCCTGAAGTTTAAGAAGTGTTAAAAGACTTCCATGAAGGAGATTGTGGAAACCACACCGGGGGCAGGGCATTGTTCTCAAGGATCTTAAGGACAGGATACTACTGGCCAACTATGAAAAGGGATGCTGTGGAGTATGCTAAGAAGTGTGATCCTTGTCAAAGACACAGTAATATCCTTCATCAGCCGGCTGAATTTCTACATCCTATCCCATCCTCTTGGCCATTTATGAGATGGGGGATGGATATAGTTGGCAAGCTCCCTAAGGCACCAGGTGGAAAAGTATTCATGCTTGCTATGACTGACTACTTCTCCAAATGGATAGAGGCTGAAGCTTTTGCCCAAGTCAGAGAAAAGGAAGTTATATCCTTTATTAAAAGAAACATCATAACTAGATTTGGCATTCCTTCTGAAATTATATGTGATAATGGTTCCCAATTTATTGGGGGCAGGACTACTAACTTTTGTGACAGTTGGGGGATTAAGATGATAGCATCAACACCAGTCCACCCACAAGCCAATGGCCAAGCAGAATCATCCAACAAGATCATCATCAACAATCTGAATAAGAAACTTGGATCCAAGAAAGGGAAATGGGCAGAGGAATTGCCTTATGTGCTTTGGGCTGATAGGACAACTCCCAAGAATGCTACTGGTCAAACACCCTTCTCTTTGGTGTTTGGGGCAGAATCTGTGATCCAAACAGAGATGGTAGTTCCAACTGCTAGAACAAGTACCCGTGATCCTGAGGAAAATGATGCAAACCTGGCTCAAGACTTGGATACTATTGAAGAAATCAGGGATCTAGCTAGGATAAGGATGACGAGCTAACAACAAAGAATGGCTGGTGCTTACAACAAAAATGTCAGAATAAGGAAATTCCAAGTGGGGGATATGGTATTGAGAAAAGCATTCCAAAATACCATCAATCCTGCTGACGGAAAATTAGCACCAAAGTGGGAAGGCCCTTACTTGATTGAAGCTGAAGCAGGAAAGGGGGCATATAGATTGCTAACCATGGAAGGAAATTTGTTACCAAGAGCCTGGAATGCTGTTCACTTAAAGAAATATTTCATGTGAACAGGATCCTCCTGGCACATATGATCCTTACATTGAAAGCATCCTCGAAGGATCCCAGTGATGCCAATGATCCTTACTCTGGTAAAGTCCTAATCCTAAACTATTCCATTTTCTTATTTTTAACTAAGGATAAGGATCATGTATCCTTCATCCTTCTCTCACGAGATTTTGAGTTCTGATAAGTACAGGTATCCTTAGCACAATGTTGATAGTCTTCAAAAAGCATCACAGATCCTTGGGTTCAACCCCAGTTATCCTTGGGCTTGTCCCCAGTTTTCGCCTGTAGCGCACGATGATCCTGGTATAGTTCATGTCTTTGGGACCAGTACCCACTCCAGGGGCTGATAACCTCATCGTACTGGCTATACCTAGGATCCTACGTATAATGGTAGACGTACCATACATCCGTTCCTAAGGTTTCTAACGTTTTCACGTTAGCTAAGGTTTTGGCATTTCCATGTCACTAAGTTTGGATAGTCGCCAGTGAGGGCCATACTCCAGTTTACATACGATCCTTGGGCTTGTCCCCAGTTATCCTTCGGGCTTGTCCCCAGTTATCCTTTGGGCTTGTCCCCAGTTATCCTTTGGGCTTGTCCCTAGTTATCCTTTGGGCTTGTCCCCAGTTATCCTTTGGGCATGTCCCCAGTTACTAACTTATCTTTTATATTGGCTTAGTCCCAAGTTATGTTCTATTTTTCAGGTTTTCAAAATTAAACGATTAAGGATCCTTAATCCTTATTATCCATTAAAGTTTCATTTATGGTTATCCTGATTAGAGGTTAGGATCCTAACTTGGATCCTCAGGTATGATCCTTAATTATTTTCAATTTCATTCATTATTTGTTTGAATAACCCATAGACTTTGACAACTGAACCTATGATCCTTAAAATAAACTACTTTGAAAATTTTCGATTATAGGATATTTGATCCAGGATCATATCCTAAATTTCTTAAACATAATTTGCTTAACTATTCTTGCTCAAACAAATATGTATCAAAACAATTGGAAATTAAAGGGATAACAATACGAGATAAGCCAAAAAGATTAAGAGTTATTTTATTAACAAAGGTTTGAAACCCTTCAAAGTTGTCAAAATTGCCAACCCACATTTCTACCAGCAAAACGTGGCCCGTCCACATGGGTTGGCAAAGGGTGTCCATTGTTTGTGCGGTCATAGCATGCAGGTAAATAAAAGGCGGCAGGATCACAATGGCTTCATCCCCCAAACAGAGGATCCCTCCACCACTTGCAATCCTACCTATTGTCTGAAGGATCCTGGATCCTTAATCCTAATACTATTGTTCAAAGTTACAGACCATAATTGTTTAAAAATATCAACAACCACAAAAAAAATTGGGCTCCGGCTATGTCTAGAAGTTTCCTTCATCGCCCAATCCTGCAGCTCAAGCCTTCGCTGCACCATCACCACCAGCTCCACTTGCCTCTCCACCCTGATCCTTGCCAGCATCACCACCTTCAAGCATCGGGATCTCCTCAGCCTCCTCATCATCCTCCAACTCTGCCAGCCTCGCCTTCCAGCCCTCCACGTCCCATGTGCTCTTGTCGAAGGCAGGATCCTGAGCCTCCGCAGCCATCTGCAGCTGGATCTTATACATGGTTATCGCAGCAGAGACCTTGGCTTCCTGGGTGATATCATGCTTCTCATAATCAAAGTTGATCAGCATTTTTGCAGCTTCATCCTTGGTAGCCCGAAGCTCCTTCTCAAGATCAGCAATCTTAAGATCCTTCAGCACACCCATCTGTTGGAGGTCAGCAATTTGGCGATCTTGATCCTCGACGTGGCCAACATAAGTCTCTATTTCAGCAAATTTCTGCAAGGAAAACAAGGCATAACGTCAGAAACAAGTGATCCTCAAAACTGTCAGAATAACAAACAGGGGCAGTGATCCTTACCTCATTGAAGTAGTCCAAAAACTGTTGGCGGAGCAGGGGCAGGCCTTGTAAATCCTCAGAGGCCTTTCTCTTCTTTCCTTTACCCCTAATAGGTGCTTTAGGGGCTGAAGCAGTTGGGCTGGCAGCAGGAGTCTTCTTCCTTGCAGATTTGACATTAGCAAGATCATCAATACCGAACTTTGAAGCAGACTTAGAGGATTTTCCAGCACCTACACAACCAAAATAAGATAAGTATTCTAATTAAACTTGAAAATCCTACCTAGAATTACTTTCTAAATGAGGATACTTACTTGACATTGTGACAGAGGCAGAGGATACTTCTTGGGAATCCTGGGTAGCAACCTGGAAAGTTCTTGTCTCCGAATCAAGCTTCTTGAAGGCCAAAAGTCTCTCTTTTGTAGCAGGTGTCAACTTCAGACGAGAGATGGAGATAGCTGCACAATAAACAAGAAAATATCAGTGATCCTCATCCTAAGGAACAGGTCTTATGATGATCCTTCCAGGATCCTCTATCCTACCATGAGTAGCCCACTCTTTGGGTAGATCCTTCCCATCAGGGATGGTATCTCTCCTAACAAAAAAGAACCGTCGCTTCCAGTTCGTGTCATTCTTGGTAACTTTGAAGACAGGGTGGTCCTCCCCAGCTTTTCGCTTAAACAAATAACGATGGGATCCGAAAGTGGTAAGATCATACATCTCAGCCAGCTCCGCCATACCGAGGTCAATCCCCTCTTGTTCAATGATCCTCTCAAGGGTATATAACACCCTCCAGATCATGGGCATGGCTTGGATATAGCGGATGCCGGTGAGAGAGAAGAAGGATTGAGTGAACTGTGGGAAAGGATACGAATATCCTATCAAGAACGGAGTAACAGGAAAAGCTACCCAAGTATCAGAAATAAAATCACTCAAAGCAGTGGGAGTAAAAGACTTGAAGATGGTGTTCGCCGGAAAACAATGACGGATTCTGTCGACCTGAGGATCGGTAAAACAGCACCTCTCGGTGGGAGAATCTTTGATGATCCCTTGACCCTTCAAGGGGCTGCTCTTCTTAGGATCCTTATGCGGGGAGTTCCGGAGCAACATCTTTGCAGAATGATGGAAAGAGATAGAAAAACAGAGTAAGAGAAGGAAGAAAGAGGAAAAGAGATACCTGATTGATCTTCGGACGAGAATATAAAGGGAGTCTCTCTTGAATTTAAATGCAAATTGATCCTATCTCTAACTCCTATTTATAATGATGATTTGCAGGGCTGTCACTTCTGTGACGTAAGGTTTGAAACGGCTAGTCCGTCTCCAACGGCTAGTTATCCGTTAACTTGTCGCGGATAAGATCAAATAAAATACAACTCGTTTATTTACAATATTACTCCTTATATTTTGGGGGCAATTGTTAGGGCTGGATTTTTATGACTTGTTATCCTAACCAGTGATCCTTGATTCTTTGGCAGATAGTGATCCTCAGAAGAGTTCCAGGATCAGGATCACGGACCGTCCTAGGGATCCTCATACTAACAGTTGTTCTCCTTGGATTTAATGTTATCTTGCAGGAATTTCGAGTAGGATCCGCTCTTAGCAACATAAACAAGGAACTCGTCACGACAACTTTGGCATATGCATAATCAAAGATGGACGTTGTGGACGATATGGAAACTCAGCATAATTTAAGGGCGATAATTTAGGCTAGATTTACTTCTATTCCTAAAGGGGTAACGAACTAATAGTTAGGTTATTTACCTAAAATACGACCACTCACACTTGTATAAATAGCACTCTTCCACATTCGGAAGACACAACACATTTCTCACACGCTTTGACACACGATACTATAGTGATCCTTGTACTTAGCTCGTTACCATCCGAAGTTGTAAAAATATTGTTTGTTATATTGAAGCTTGGTGATCGGTAGTTGCCATCACCCGAGGTTTTTTATGCCGGAGATCATTCATTGATCAAGGGCTTTTTCCTCGTATAAATCCTTGTGTCACTTGCGTATTTTACATTTAAGTGATCCTTCACTTTGTTCATCATACCAAGCATCATTCCCCGTTTACATAAAGTTTGGTTGCATTATCTTTAAGTGATTTTTGACCAAAACAAATATTATTGGAGTGGGATACTTAAAAGGATAGATTATAACTCTGAAGAAGAAAAAATTGGTGAAAGCATTTGTAGATATTGTTCAGGGACTTTTAGTGACACTGAAACAAGATATCATATTAATGAAAAAGAATTACTAGCAGTTATTAGAAGCTGCCAAAAATTTTATTATTTCCTATTACCTAACAAATTTCTTTTAAGAACTGATAATACCTAGGTAAAAGCTTTTATAAAGAATAATTTGCCTTCTAAACCTGAGTATAAAAGACTCATAAGATGACAAACTCTTTTATCTGAATATAATTTTGATATTGAAATAATCAAATATGATAATAATGTTTTGGCAGATTTCTTAACTAGGGATGGAAGAATTAGGACAACAACTTGATAGCCGTCAAAAGATGATGGACGAACAGATACAAGCAATTAAAGAAATTGCAACTGATATGGGAGAACTCATAGATATAATCAAAACCATTCCTGAACACATTGCAGAGATAAAAAATCTTGTGAAAAGCCACTTCAGGATGATAAGTAACAAAGTTACCATGTATGAGTTCGATAGTATGAAGATGAAGCTTATGATAAAACATCAAATGATAGAAAAAGTAGATATGTCATTTATTAGAAAAAACAGATATTCCATCTACTTCTTCTGGAGATCATGTTATGGAAACTGCTCCAGACCCTGAAGAAGAGGTAAGAGAAAAATTTTCTTTTAAACCTCATTCAGATAAAACAACCACCTTTGAAAAAGTCCTCCAACAGATTCCTCTCCAACCACAGATTCCTCCCCAACAACAACCTTTTTTATTAGATCCTGTTTCTAGGCAAAGAAATAAAATGATAGAACTATATAGCCTTGCTCAAACTGAGTCAAGGTATGTTGATTTCACAAGGATATACCCTAGATTAAATTATCTGCAAGGTTCACCAGCAGATGAGATAAGATATTGGTACGATTTTGGTGCCATCAACATGATTTATCTTACCTCACCCGATTTTCCTGAAATATCAGATTTACCAAGATGGGTCATAACTTCAGGCAAAAATTGTTATCAAAACAACCCAACTATGACCCCTAGAGATACTGTAGCTCTAAAGTTTTTATCTGCAGGACCAGATTTTTTCAATGATTACTATTACCCTGCTTATCATTTTATACATCTTGAAAAATGTCAATCATTTTCCTACAAAATCGATTCCAAAAGAAAAGAATTTACAAACTTTAATGAAAATGATATTCACTACAGAAGGGCTATTGGGATAAGAGTAGTAATTCAGGGAATGGAATCTACTCTTAAAAAACCATTTAGAACTTATGGAGGAGAATATAAAAATTCTCCAGTTATGATTACTCCGGCCCGAAAATCACCAGATGCAGCGATAAAATTTTTAAATAGCAAGATAAATTTGTTAGAAATTGGTTCAGTCAGATCAAGTCCGGAGGCACAGTATAAAATTTGTCAATATAGGAAACACCCTCCTGGAACCTGCCCGTCATGTTCTCATAATAAAACCAATATGAGTACCAACTCATCAAGAGATAGCCTAAATTCTAATGAGTAGGCATTAAGCATGGATTAAAGGGTTTAAACAGGTGAGTTTAAACACCTAATTATGAAAAAAGATTCTCTTCTAGATTTCTAACCGATACGTACAAAACTTGGATATTTGGTCTTGGAAAAGGTGAAGATAAGATTGACATAAATAAAGTGGGTAGACATGACCATAAAGACAAAAGATGCAGGTCTTAAATGTCTAACTTCCCAAGGCAACTTTGAAATAAGAGATGGGACACTTCAAGGCAAGACATAAAGACACCTAGAGAAATGCAAGAGGAAACACGTATCTTACAACAAGAAGACTCATCATGAATAAAGGCCTATAAAAAAGGGAAAATAGATGGAGGAGAGGCATCGGTCTTCACTCAAGTCTTAAAATGTTTTCTTTCATGTAATAAAAGTCTTTTATATTTTCAAGAGTGTTTAGAGTGTTTTTATTTTTCCTTTTGTAAGATATTTCCCCGTTGTAAGATTTCCACCATGGAATAAAAGTCTTTGATTTCCTTATAAATTCTGAGAGTGTTCATCCTTATTTAGAGATATTTTTCTCTTAATAAGAAAAATCCTCCAACCTCAAACTGTCTCTTTTTCCCTTACACCGAAGGTAGGAAACGAAACAAGGTTGTGCTGAATATTGCTGAAGGAGCCAAAGAGGAGTTACCTAAGATAACTTAGGTTTGGTCTGAAAGAGCCTAGTAAAAAGACTCTTGGTATAACCCGGCAATATCTTGGTCAAAACGGGAAAGAGGTACGGAAGCATGTTGGACCCTTTTTCTTTTTAACTTTGAAATATCACTAAATTACTGTTACTCTTAGTTTTTGTAAGGAAATATTTTTCAAACAAAAGTAAATCTTAATAAAATTTTATGATCCTCTTTGATGATAATATAATTTTGGTCTCAAATTAAGGATAACCAAATACACTAAGTCTTTTAATTTTTCTAAGATAGAAATTAACTATACAATATGTGGGTAATAAAAATAACAACTATAGGTTCTTTTGATATGTTTTTAAACTATTTTGATAATTGCTGACATGAAGTAACGATTTTGAACCGACAAAATATTTCGGCTACTACCACCCTAAATGGTATCAGAGCCACCGATATTTCTTTTGCGGGGGCTCTACAGCTACGCCAACAATTATTAGAAACTGATTTCGATAACCTAGTTTACTTAAATAGTCTTCACTCAAGTCTTAAAATGTTTTCTTTCATGTAATAAAAGTCTTTTATATTTTCAAGAGTGTTTAGAGTGTTTTTATTTTTCCTTTTGTAAGATATTTCCCCGTTGTAAGATTTCCACCATGGAATAAAAGTCTTTGATTTCCTTATAAATTCTAAGAGTGTTCATCCTTATTTAAAGATATTTTTCTCTTAATAAGAAAAATCCTCCAACCTCAAACTGTCTCTTTTTCCCTTACAC
Source organism: Helianthus annuus (assembly GCF_002127325.2). Taxonomy (NCBI): domain Eukaryota; kingdom Viridiplantae; phylum Streptophyta; class Magnoliopsida; order Asterales; family Asteraceae; genus Helianthus; species Helianthus annuus. The sequence continues at coordinate 13,859,602 of NC_035446.2, read as the reverse complement.
CAGAGGTAGGAAACGAAACCAGGTTGTACTGAATATTGCTGAAGGAGCCAAAGAGGAGTTACCTAAGATAACTTAGGTTTGGTCTGAAAGAGCCTAGTAAAAAAGACTCTTGGTATAACCCGGCGATATCTTGGTCAAAACGGGAAAGAGGTACGAAAGCATGTTGGACCCTTTTTCTTTTTAATTTTGAAATATCACTAAATAACTGTTACTCTTAGTTTTTGTAAGGAAATATTTTTCAAACAAAAGTAAATCTTATGTTTAAGTAAACTAAGTTATCAAAATCAGTTTCTAATAATTGGTATCAAAGCAGATTGAATAAACTATTTTCAAACGATCAATTGCTCAAAGTTTTGTTTTATGCTTTTCTCGAAACTTAATATGACAAATTTTCATACATGGAACAATGCTTTCAATATTGGGTCTATGTTAAAGCCTCCGAGTTTGGTCAGAGAGGAGTACCCCCCCCCCCAAAGGAGAATCAGGATGATCAACTTCCTAAATGGACATGATCGAGCTCTGTTTCAATCCATTGAGAGAGGCCCACATACACCCACTGTTGAAATCCCAGTTATTCCAGCAGCTGAGCATACACTAGAAATACCTGTCTTTTTGGCTCCAAAACAAGAAATATATTGGAGCAAGGAAGACAAGGATAAGATGGGAGCCGATGAAAGGGCCAAATCACTTTTAATTATGGCACTTCCTAATGACATATTCTCTCAAGTAGATGCATGTGCATCTGCTAAAGAAATTTGAGATCAGCTGAAAAATCTTTGTGAACGAGGGGAGAGAATGAAAAGAAACAAACGTACAAATTGCGTCTTATTGTAATCTTTTGAATTATTAATGAATTATAATTAATTATTAAGAACGCCATGAATGCCAAGAAATTTACCTTTATAACATATATGGGATTATTTCAACTGGTTAAATCTACAAAAACGCCAAAAAATTGTAAAGTTTAAATTATTAAAGGTATATATTGAATTTGGTAACACCATGGATGCCAAAATGTTAGAATTATTAATTAATTTTAACGAATTTGGGAACGTCATAAACGCCAAAATATTTACTATGTAACACAAAACCGATTAATTCAACGAGTAAGATCTAAAAAAGACCAATAAAACGCCAGGTAATTATTGAGTCTAACTACACGCCAAAAAGAATCTTAGACGCAAAAAATGAAGCAGTATTGTGACACATTGTCACACCCCAACCGATGGCGGAAACATCGGGGCGCGACACTGAGCGAAAGAGATTGTCCAGAAGTTTCCATAACAATTATCATTACCAATCAATTTAAAGTAACATGTCCCATACCATGTCTTAAAAGGTAAACGAATTATTACAGACAAATCTAGGCAAATTGTTCTGTTTCGACAACTCAGGTTTCATTAGTACAGACAACTATTTGTTGGTAACTAAGACTCTTTCCTAGCCTTGATTTCCAAGCAAATAGACACCTTAAGCACCTGTCACATACGTTAAAATAAAGTCAATACACATAGTGTAAAGGCGATCATACAAGTTTGATATAGCATATATAGAATTCGAAATAGTTTACGCATAACTAGCACGTACACTGAGTAAAACGAAGCATGTTAGTTATCGACATGAACCTATCGATACCAATGACTGCGGGTTGACTGCCCAAGGCAGTTCGCAATACATGATCACCACAGTAATCCATGCAAGTAATTATCCTTAACAACCCCCGTGTGAACGGGTGCTGAGTCCAAACTATAGTACTATCGTTGCTAAGGTAGGTAGACAACATTCCATGTGTAAACATAACAAACAAGCATTCATTAAGTCACGTATAACATGCGGTAACAGTTAGCGTTAAAAGTATTACGTAGTGTATTTGATGTGATTTAGAATAAGTAATGTATGTAACACCCAAAAGTGCGAAAGCAAAAAGGGATCGAGTATACTCATAGCGGTTGATGGATTGAAGGGAGCGCTTGAGAGTAAGGTTAGCCTAAATAGAATGATAGTATAACGATAAGTGGCACGTAAAACGAAAGCAAGTGTTGGTGGGTCGAAGGGCAGTTCGATCGGATGGTAGTCCGATCGGACAGCCGGTCGCTCGGATGGCAATCCGTTCGGACAGCGGTCTGGTCGGACAGTAGTCCGGTCGAACGGTTGTTCGAGTGGATTGTTTCTTCCTTTGAGAAGAATGTTTTTGTGTATAATGGTTTGACTTTTGAAGTTTTTGTTGTAGCATCTGAAAACATTGAAGTATCTCTACCTTTCAGGTCGGTCGGACGGTCGTTCGATCGGCCGGCAACCCGATTGGTTGGACACTTTAGTGAGAGCAAGTTCACCGCAGGATGTCACTCGATCGGACAGTAGTTCGATCAGGTGACATTCCTAGTGCATTGAACATGTTGAAAATTGTTTAAGTGTGGAAGTCTAATGGTTACACGTTCGAGCGGTTAACCCAATCGGATGGTAGTTCGATCGAACAACGACTCGTTCAACGATTAGACTTCAGATGTTGGTGAATAATTTAAGTGTGGGACCCAAGGTGCAAGCCGTTCGGTTTGGCCAGTCAATTGGTTTGGCTGTTCGATTGGACAGCAGTCCGATCGGACGACACTCCGTCCTGGTCGACCTGTTCGTCTTACACTTGGTTGTTTTGATTGTTTGTCGTTTTATCGAGACGCTGTGACAACGTGTTAACCAACATAACCCTGTCTTGACCCAAGGGATCCGATCAAACAAGAATCACCCTAGTTCGACCAGTTAACCGGTTCAAGACAACCGTTCTTGGTTAACCCGAAATCGGTGGTATCGTGAGTAGAATCCAGATCTTGAACTAGCACAACACTAAGAATGAGTAGGATACTAGAACAAGGTCTGATTCTATCGATTTTGAGTGCATTGAGTGTAAAAGAGTTGAAAGAAAGTTAGAAACCATCTTCCAATCCTTTTTCACCATGAATGTGTTTAGATCTATGCAAGATCTTTGTTTATTTGTGTGGAAATCGGTTAGATCTAAGTTGTACTTGGTGGATTGAGGCCAAAACATGAAGTTCTTCAAGAACACATGATGACGTCATCCTAGAACACCTTGAATCTTGATGATTTCATGGTTAAAAGTTAAGATTCAAAAGATAGAAAGGTGTAGGAGTGCGTGTAGATCAAGAAAGTACAAGATTTAGAACGAGATCTTACCGGAATTGAGAGAAATCGAAGAAAATGTGAGGAGCACGAGCTGTTCGGTCAGAGAGTTTCCAAAAGTAGAAAGAATGAAAGTGCCAGGAGGTATTTATAGAGTTCCAAAAGAGGAAAGGGCTGGTCGATCGGCCAGGCAGCTCGATCGGACAACCTGTCCGATCGGACGGTAGTCCAATCGAACGGTTGGTCGCCTGATCGATCAGTCGCTTGAATTGAGCGTTTTGCGAGACGAGTTTTGTCGTTTCGATTTCGATTGTGAGCGTTGCGATGGGATAGGGTTTCCTTATTCAAATTACTTTTAATCCCAACCACTCATATCTCGCGCTATCTCTTCTCCACTAATTATCATACTATATCAACATACAATCATCCTTATTTCGTATTCGTTTAGCGTTTGCGATTCGATAGCGATTGAGTTCAATTGCGATTCGATTGATTACCACACATAACATAAATAAAAATGCACAAGTAACACATAAGGCACATACACATGTATAACAATCACCAAAAATGCGTAATTCGAGTTGCAAGCATGATGCTGATTAGATTAGTTCGATTAGCGTTTAGTTGACTTTATCGCATTGTTACTTCCTATTGTTCACAGCCGTAAAGCGATTTGTAGCGATAAATATACATCGATTACTGCGATTCTTAACAATTACTCCACATAATACAACTAACGTAAAACATAAAATAAACTAACTATGGTCAAAGAAGTCAAAACAGGAATTGAGCAAGGAGAGTCAGATTACAATTAGCAATCTTTTCTTCCTTTGACTTCAATCTTGACTTTGACTTTCGAAACACGGGGTGTTACACACACGCATTGGAAAAAAAAGATAAAAAGACAAAAAAGCCCCTCCACCCTGATTATATCACGCGCCACGTGTTCGACAGGGATCCGTTCTCACCGTTTTCACACTTTTAGGCGTTTTTTCCTGATCTCGTATATATATATAGAGAGAGAGAGAGAGGCCGCTTATCATACAATATGCCTAATCGTACATTACGTACGCTATAACCACAACCGTCCGATCATCTCAATTAAACCCAGTGCTTAAATAATAAATTAATCAAATTAAAATATATATATGAAACCGCCAAGGTTAAAATCGTCCATTACGAAATCAAAAACCCCTGATAATCAGCAAACAAAACCTCAAAATCATACCGTAAGATTCTTATTCAAAATCGTATTCGAAAATCCAACAAGTAATCAAAAATCGATCAATTCTTATTCACCAACTCCTTCTGCGAATAGAACTTCTGCTGAATTTGCAAGTTCAGAACTGAAACAAATAGATAGACCGTCTATCGAAGAAGATGTTACAGGATGAATATCATGCAAAGCATGCAAAAATACATATCAAACGTGCGAAAACATTTCAGACAAAAAGGAAAGGTTGTGTGTTTTGTAAAGTTTGCGAAATCATATAATATTATATGCGATTATAAAAAAAGGTAATATGTTTAAGATGTATTATAATGTGCGAATTCATGATTTTACATATGCGATTTCAAAAAAAAAAGTTAATAATCTTTGAGTTTTCTTATAGTTTGCGAATTCATGCTTTTACACATGCGATTTCAAAAAAAAGATAATTATTTTTGAGGTTTCTTAAAGTTTGCGAATTCGTTTTAGAATCAAATGTGATTTTGAATAAAATGCTACTAATTCTGTTGATTTTGTCCTAAAAAATGCAAAAAAAAAAATTACGAATTAATAACTAAAATAAACAAAAATTAACTATTTTATATAAAAAAACTTAATTTATTACCGATGTGACTGTAATTTGACATGTAATGATCAATTTTACAATAAATACTACTGAAATTACCACCCTACCTACGTAATAAATTTACTATTTAAATATAAAATACCCAAGTAACTACCTTCCATATTAAGACATAGAACACAAAAACACACACAACACACCCACAAAAAATGGCATCTGAAGATTCAGAAAAATAAAAAACATTGCAATAAAAGAGCTATTGTCAACTCGCACGTTGACAGAAATAAGCACCGATGTCACCTCTTCTCATTTGATTCTTGATGTGCAGGGGAAAAGTCTTGAAGAAATCAAGAAAAATCAAGAGATGTGGGAGAGACTACTTGAAGAACCACCATCAAGCTTCAGAGACGCAGCTTTGAATCACATAAAGGAGCAATCTCGAGCTGATGACTTAGCCTTCTCTTTCCTGAAAGATGCTCTAAACACTGTGAAGGAGAAGATGGAGTTCAGCTCTGCTGAACGTGACAAAATCTTTTCTTCAAGTAACTAAATTCTCTGTTTAATCGTTTTATGGTTGTGGCTGTGTTAGACAATAACAACTATTTTATATTTTGGGTACATGTTTTGAACACATCTCATGCATAATTATAATATAAAATCGCATGCATGATTTAGACATCTTTGTCACAAAAAAAAACAAGATAACTCAAAATCGCATGTACTAAAAAGTGAAATCGCATGTAATACTAATTATAAACTGATGCATATAAATCGCATGTTTATATACTAAAATCGCATGAAAAATGATATAAACAGATGAATATAAAAATCGCATGTGTTTCGTATAAAATCGCATTTACATTTAAAAAAAAATTAATCTTCCTCATCATCTTCTGAAACCTCCTCCCACTGATCTTCTTCTTCAGATCCATCATCACTACTGTAATCTTCAAACTCATCTTCCTCTTCATCGTCTTCGACCTCGTTGTCTTTGTCTCTGGCATCTTTTTCAATCTGGACGCCCTTCATCTTCTTCTTTTGTTGTTTGCCTTTCAGTATCTCGCAAGTCCGAATATCATGACCTTTTACATTGCATACACTACATGTCCTAGACCTTTTTCCTTTGCGGCTGATCATTTGATCCTTCTTGGATTTAATCCTTTTATGCGAGCCACGACCTTTGTTTCTTATACCAGCCGGCACACGGACAGTAGGAGGAGCATTAGTTACTGGTTGTTGATAACCAATCAACTTGGAAAATCGGTCAAATTTTGGATCTAGTTGCTTGGTTATACGACTCTGATCAACTCTCTTTTTAAGCTGCATCATTTGATCCCTCACTAAAACAAGTTGATCAAGGTCGGAAATCAAATTGCTAACCAAATACTCCCCTGTGTGGATGATTTCACGAGCAATCCGTTTAGCCTTGTGTTGCACATCCTTGTCACCCACCCTTAAATTGTACTTCACATTTAATTCATTCGGCACCACATCCTTTGTCCATCTCTTCATAACAAATTTGTTTGGTATTTCTTTAACACCAAACATCTTGAAAAGAAAATAGATGTGTTTACATAGCAGCCCATACTGCTCAAAACGCAAACAGCTACACTGTGCAGTTACATCATTTTCAAGATTCTTGAACCACACCTAAGAAAACCAAAAGAAAAAATATATATTAAAAACTAAATTCGCATGTATAAATTAACAATTTCGCATGTCTAAAAATCATTTAATTGTATAAAATTTAAAATCGCACACGTACATCAAAATCGCATATTGCAAAATCTTGTATTGAAAATGAAATTCATAAATAGGTTTTCAAAATCGCATGTTTGAAATATATATGCTATAATACCTCTAATAAACCATCTCCATGGGTAAAGTCTTTCATCAATATCCTGATCTGTGGAGCCTTGATTTTGGTGTCCATCGACAGACATTCGGAAATTGTTCCATGAATCTCTATTTCCTAATCAAAGAATATAGACCTGGTGTATATCTTAGCAGCATCTTTTTCCAAAGTAGTTTCGCTCCAATCAGCAGGCTCAGTATATCTTGATATATGATCATTCTTTTTGTGATTGAATCTTTGAACATTCATTGCACCATCAAAATGATTCATAAACTCTACAAGAGTGAGTTATGAATTTGACAACTGGAAAAAAAAATGATACTCGCTCTCTGATCTTGAAGTTGTTAGCATGAGACCAGACATGGGCTAATGCCGGTAAAAATCCGGAATCCACATGTTTCTCATCGAAAACATATCATCAATCCATTTGTTTTCAGTGAGACCGAACTCAATCATCACCAACTTCCACTGCCTCTCGAATTCTTCAGGCTCAATGGAATCAGTCCATACAATGTCGCACATCCTCCTTTTAAACTCATCGTTATTGCACAACTTGTGTCCAACCTATACCGATAAATGCTTTTTATGTCAGCCTATAACAAAATCTATATTATAAAAAAAAACGCTAGCGAAAGACAATATAGCATGCTATACCTTATCTGTGACTTTTTTCATTATGTACCACATGCACAATCGGTGTCTGCTGGTAGAAAAAACCTCCTCAATAGCTTGTTTCATAGCAGGGTCTTGGTGCGTATCTACAACCTTTGGCTGCCGCCCAAATGACTTTATGAATGAGTTCAGAAGCCATTTATAGGATTCAATGCTCTCCGATGACAACAACCCAGCTCCAAGGGTTACATTTCGACAGTGGTTGTCAATGCCAGTGAACGGAACAAACACCATCTTGTACCTGAACAAACACATGCGAAATACACATTGAAACATGCGAAATAGACAGATATCACATGCGAAAATATACAGTACAACATGCGATATATTCAACACCAACTCTTCAATGTCTACATTTGCGATATTGCAAGTTTATGAAAACATATAACATGCGAAAATAAATAAAAAACATATTTGTCTTGAAACACTTACCTGTTTGTCTTAAAAGTTGCATCGAACGATATCACATCCCCAAACTCCATAAAGTTCAGCTTGCATAACCCATCAGCCTAAAACAAACCAGTTAACCGTTTGTCATCATCAACAGAATATTCAAACGAATAATAAGCTAAATACTGTTTTTCTGTCGGTCATCCTATTAATCACCATGTCAGCGTCATATTCTCCTATATAACTGTTAATTCGATTCCTAAAATTTTTGCAATCATCAATTGTGGCGCCAACGTTCTCGAAACCGCCATAACGTTTCCTCATTATATGGAAAGCTTTGACAGGACCAAGGTTTAAAGTGCCTAGTTCCCATACCATCTCCTCTTGGACATCTGACAATTGTCTGTAAGCTGGCAGCATATGAATATCATGTGGACATACAAACTTATGATTATGGCCATCAACAAATCTCTTTATTGTATGTAATCTACCATCCACCGTGCAAATCACAAGATGAGCTTTGCATCCAGTTCTAATGGTCCCCCTGTTCCTTGATTTGTATGGCTTTTTTGACTTCGAATAACGATCTTCAATACACACTACCTTATGACCCTCTTCAGAACAAACAAAATACTTCGTTTTGGTTATACCACCACTGTGTACTTCACCACCCTTCCGAGTAGAAAAACCAACTAAGTTAGCATATGATTTGTAAAATGCATATGCTTGTTCAATAGAGGTAAATTGCATTCCAACAACTGATGTAGCTGATGCTTCAACCTCCGGAGTGTAAATCCTTTCATCTACATAAATCAAATAAAAAAAACATATGCGAATTATCATACTCCTTACATGCGATATATTAATAAATGCCTAATTTCATCCTACCACAAACAACACGTGCGATTTGTATGAGCCATAACATGCGAAATGATGATTCTGGTGAATATGTTTTACACATGCGATTTATTATATCAAAACATGCGAAAATCCGTAACAGAATAAACATCACATGAGAATTGAAAAACTCCTAACATGCGAACTTATACATGTTGCTTTTAAATCAAAATATACTCAACAATCAAACTTCAAAAACAGCTACAACATTGCTACGATTAAACAAAAACAACTATACAAACAATTTAAAGATCAGCATTAACAAAATTACCATGCGCCTCTTCGTTTACAGCACTTGTACTTGCATTTGGATTTGGATTTGGATTTGCAGGTTGCGGATTTAAAACATCCTCGATCGAAACTCTCTGATATGCAGATAATTGAGCATGATCACCGATCGGTCGAGTTTCTTCAAAATCAACATCTGTTCGTCCAGTGCTGCTCTGTGGATCCATCGAAAAAACAATTGAATGAAACTCTAACGTAGAAGAACGAAAACTGCAATTGAGAATTATGAAAAATTTGAAACTGATTCGAATGATAATTACCGGGATATTAGTGTAACGAACTTCTCGCTGATTGAATAAAGAGACGAACCCTCAGATGATTGAATTCATTGTCTGATTTACCCTTATCAAATAAAAACGAATCAGGACACGTGTACGGCCACTACTGTCACGTACGTAATGTAGGATTAGGAGATTCTATCCTACACTTTACCTATATATATATATATATATATATATATATATATATATATATATATATTTATATGGGTGTGAATTTCTGACACGACCTGAAAATCCAACACGAACCTAACACGAAATTCCCGGGTTTAGGTTTAGTCTAAACGGGTTCGGGTTAGTTTCAGGTTGAACCCGCGAACCCGTTTAGGTTAACTGGTCGGGTTCGGGTCAACCTGGTCGGGTTGGCGGGTTGACCCGTTTAACACATTTATACTATATTATATTTTTTTACAATATATTTTATGTCATAAATTAAATAGGGTGTGTATTTTATACCATGATTATAAGGCTTTGGGTATACTTTAACCTATCTTAACTCCATCTAACTGTCGCATCAACCTTTTTTCCTTATTTTACTTTGTCTCACTCTAAGGAAATGGTTTAATCCCATTAACTTCGTTTAACCCTATATTTTAGTGGTTTTTTGTCTAAAAAATAAAAAAATAATTAATTCAATCTCTTAACATTGGGTTAACATGTTAACACATAACCCATTTAATGCCTTTTAACACAAGGAGGGAGTGGTTTGCAATGTGAGTTAACTTGTCATGTCATTGTTAACACTCTAAATGTTAGAGTACACCTCATGGCCTAACTTAAAAAAAGAAATTAACATAGATTTTAAAATTTAAATATGATATTATTATATACATTTGTGTTTTTTAAGTAAATTTTAATTTTAATATATTAATTTCAGAAAAAAATAAAAAAAAAATCGGGTTGAACGGGTCGTGTTTGGGTTTTATGTATGATACGATTTTCGGGTTCGGGTCGGGTTCGAGTTTGTGTAAAATTTTTGGGTTCGGGTCGGGTTGGTTGAACCCGCCAACCCGCGAACACGACCCGTTTAGCACCCCTATATATATATAGTGTTGGGATCAAAAGAAAACGATTTGAAATGTGAAAACCGTGAGAACGATTTTTAGCCATAAGATCTTTGTAATTTGTGGCTAAGATGATGCGGTGACATTTTTGTAAATAATGAGAACCTTAGAACTACCATGAGGGGTAAAATTGGAAGATCCAAACAAGGGTGCACATGCTAATCACATGTCATTTTCCCCATCATATTTAAACACCAATAAGTTTTTTATACGTGGTTATTTTTTTGAAAAAAATTACACCATAAAACTCATCGTTTTTTTATCTTTCCAACGAGTATACTATTGATATATTTTTTCAAAAAAATATGAACTGGGTTTTTATGACGTTTTGAACTTTGTTTCTTTATGGCGTTTTCAACTAAGTTTTTAAGGCGTTTTTCTGAAGTGGATGTTTTTATGGCGTTTTTCTGAAGTGGGTGTTTTATGGCGTTTTCAACTAGTTTTTTATAGCGTTTTCAGAACTTATAGTTTTTATGGCGTTTTCAACTAGTTTTTTTATAGCGTTTTCAGAACTTATAGTTTTTATGGCGTTTTCAACTAGTTTTTTTATAGCGTTTTCAGAACTGAGTGTTTTTATGGCGTTTTCAACTGAGTTTTTCATGGGTTTTGTTTTCTGAACTATGTGTTTTATGGTGTTTTCAACTGGGTATTTTCATGGTGTTTTTCTGAACTGTGTGTTTTATGGCGTTTTTATTTGAACAACCAGTTCATGTCATTTTTTTTTATTTCAAAATTATAGCAATAGTATACTCGCTGGAAAGAGATAATAAAACACTCGATTTTATGGTGTAATTTTAAAAAACAAAATAATCACGTATAAAAAGTTACGGGAGTTTAAAAAGGATGGTGGAATATGCATGTGACTTGCATGTAGATGGTTTTTTGCATATGAGTAGCATGTGCATGGATCTTTTGACAATATTACCCTTTGTGTAAGTTAGCACCAACACCACATGTCAACACCAAAATCGTTCTCACCGTTTTCACACTTTTAGGCGTTTTCCCCAGATCTCACCCATATATATGTGTGATATATATATATATGTACGGGATCAGGAGAAAACGCCCTAAAGTGTGAGAACGGTGAGAACGCATCCTGATGGAACACGTGGCACGGATGTAATTAGGGTCTAAGGGGTTTTTTGTGTTTTCAATATTCCTTTTTTTCTCGAGTTCGTGCGTCACATGCTGCTTCAGTTTTGGCGTCTAAGATAATTTTGGAGTTAACTAGCTTCATTAATTACTTGGCGTTTTAATGTTTTTTGATCTGTCTCGTTGAATTAATTCCTTTTGTGTCACGTAGTTAATTTTTTGGGCGTTATGGCGTTTTCCAGGTCACTTTTTTGGCATTCCTGGCGTTTGTTAATAACTGATTACCATTGATTAATATTTTATAAAATTACAATAATACGAAATTAAAATAAACTAATAGTCTCCTGTGGATGGAATTACTTGTACCCATCGTTTTGTTCCTCACTTTCTTCAGATTCATCATCATCATGTTTTAGATTGGCGTATAACGCCATCATTTCATCTCTTGTTTGCCACAGCCTATACTTGAATATCATTGCAACCCTAAACTTTGCACTGTTCGAAGGTGCAAAATAACAGAATTGTTCAAGCAGATGTAGCCTCTCTGTCTTCAACATTTCCTACATCGGCAATGAATATTTCACCCCGTGTTGATAAATTACTTCAACCATTCATGCTTCTTCATGCACTACCCAACTTCTAACTGTTGGTAGAGGACTATCATCAATATCATCATCATCATCTGCCTGAAATTTTCTCTACAATCTTCTTATTACTGCTCGAGTTCTTTCACAATCGTTGGCCCTTGGAACCCAAGGGCCAGAATATCCCTCTGAACCCCGTCAGACATACCAAGTATGGCTTTGATTGTCCTTACCTTCACCAATCTCCTATCAAAGAACTTTAGGATGAATCGTCTCCCTGACCTTTCAAACCTCCATGCAATAACCTTAGCGATTTTTTTAAGTTTTGGCGTTTTGGACAATATGTGGCGATTTAGACAATGTTTGGCGTGTTTGAGTTGTGTTCTCTTGGTCTACTTTTATAATGACTTTTTTTCCCGCGCAGTGACAGGTAATTATGGCGTTTTGAAAAAGATAAATATGTTTCCGTCGTTTCAATTCCCCAAGTATTTGGCTTTCAATATAATAAATGTTAGTAATTATGTTTCCGTCGTTTCATTTTACTATTTTGCAATTACTGTGTTTTGTTTTCAGATTCATCTGTTTTATGGTGTAACACGTCTCATATTGACAGCTGTAATTATGGCGTTTTGTTTGCCAATGGCGTTTAGATAAAGATGACACTTTTTGTTTTATTCTCTTTGCACATTGTTTTAACCTTTTTTTTAGATTTATTATAATAGTACTTGTCCAAAGTAATTTTATTATAGTTTGGTAGTTTTGGGACGTTTTATGGCATGATGGCGTTTCACAAGCATTTGCCCGTTTGGCGTTTTATTATATTTTCATTACAGAATTTATGTATTGTTGTTCTTAGCTGAAAATTACATAACAAACAATAGAAAAAGAAAATAAAAAAAAACAAATATAAGCAATTTATGATCTAAATCTTCAGTCTCATCAGTCTCTTTCTTCTTTTGAAATTACAAGAACTATCACAAATATATGGTGATTTGGGTTTGGCGTGGTTTTTTTTCTTGTTCGTGTGTTGAAGTGGGTTTGTGGATGTTGGAGACATAGATTGACTCTGTATGGGAGGATGCTATCTGCCTGTCATCTTCATTATAATCATCGAGTACAAAGTAGCATTTACACTGGGATAGGTCTCTTCTCCTCATCCAAACCTTCTTCAAGAACAAAGAAGATAAAATGACATATGGGTGTCATCAGTCCCTCTTTCTTGCAATTTGTCCATCTCATGCAGCAAAATCTTACTCCCCTCACCTAACAAACCATTCAGCGAAACTTCATGCAGAACATTACTGAGTATCAAAGAAAAGTTGTTTGCCATCGTTGATTTCTCTCAACTTTTGGCGTTTTACAGTGAGTTGTATTTATGCACCATTGTGTTTTTGTTTTTTTTGGTGTGATAAACGGAAGGTGGTGAGACTTTTCTATTTATAGGATTTTTTTTGCCGCGTAGTTTAGGCCGTGATGTGCACAAAATGCAACATATAAATTACATCAATTGTGGCATAAAACTAACCCTTTTTTAGTACTAATGTTGGAAAAAGTGTGCTTTTGTCTTCCTTTTGTATTTTCAGGATTAAATGAGCTCAAATTAACAAAAGAAGCAAAAAGACAGCTAAATCTAACATAAATACAAGAAAAGGAACAAAAGTGGCATGCCTGACCTCCCGACAGCATCTTCCCGAGCAAAACAAAGAAGACAGAAGACTGAACACGCCCCGTGCTCAGCGAGCACGGGGCCGTGCCCAAGAGTCAGCAGAAAAAACAAACTCATAGAAACTTCTGTTGCCCACCACGGGGCCGTGCCCAGGGGACACGAGGGCGTGGTCAACTTCCTGCAGACGCATTTATTGGAATTGCGAATTGCAATTAATGAAGAGAGAGAGTCAGATGGACACGGGGCCGTGCCCGAGCTTCTGTTCAGCCTATAAATAGGAGTGTTTGGAGCTCTTGCAACTCATCCCTTGGCACACCACCTCTCCCACACTTCACCCACCACCACCATAACACCATCATCCACCACCATCATCCATTGTCCATCGTAGAGTGTGTGAGTCGTCTCGGGATCCAAGATTGATCGTAAGAGTTCTTGACAATCAAAGGCCATGTTTGCCTAAGTCTCTTACATCACTTGGTGAAGATGTAGGATCGTGTTTTGACCTGAACGAGTCTATCAGAGGAGTTTTGATCAGATACAGGTGCGGAAAACAAGTACCTGACGTAGAAACAGCTAGATATTCTCTTAAATCACTTTTCTGATTGATTTAACAGCGTTTACAATCAATTCTCACACCGGCAGCACCTCGGTATGGAAATCAAGAACGTTACAATGAGATCCGCTTATGAGGTATATATAGTACAGGTAGGTCCCCACATACGGACATGTCCGTATAAGCGGACCTGACAAATAAGCGGACCTACTATGTCCGTATAAGCGGACCTGACACATAAGCGGACCTACTATGTCCGTATAAGCGGACCTGACACATAAGCGGACCTCCTATGTCCGAATAAGCGGACCTACCAGTTTAAACCTATATGCCATCCTATTTTCTCGTAAAACGCGCCCTAATCTATACAATACAATGTATAACATGATCCAAGACGAAATCAACAGATGTAGTGCACTAACAGACTCCCCCTCAGATGTTGATGGAGTCGACTATCGAGTCACAATAATGCTGTGTCTTCACATCTTCAGTCTTGATCAGTCTCTGGGCTTTTCTTTCTCTTTATCTTCAGACTCCCCCTCTCGATTTACTGGTATTCCTTTGTTCTTCAGTAACATCTTCAGGATCGTTGTCTGGCTTTCCATCTAACAGCTTCTCATCTTATCCTGCAAAAACTCTACCTCAAAGTAAATTTCTTTCACATACATATTTCAAACATAAACTCATGAACTAACTCAGACTCACTTCTCAAAAACAAAATGATTTTCCAATCTGATGAACCACTTTAAGGTTAGATTATGAAAACATTTAATTCCAAACATACACTCCCCCTCAAATATTGCTCATCATGTTTAGCACTCGGAATTTTGAAAATCTGTTTTTCAATACCAGTTGTCAAAAATCTTTTTGAGTTTTCTGAAACTTTATGCTAAAACACACTGAAAATCTTTTTGGATTTTGAAATAAAGAAAATGTAATGCAGTAAAGAAAATATTTACAGACAATATTTTTGTGAGTTCGTGTAAGAGGATCATATCAGTTTATGAGACAAGTCACCAACACCGTTAAGCTTCATTTCATTTTAAGTTCAAAACAATTCACCTAGATTGTCAGTATGTTTGTCCACTTAAATTTTCACACAAAGTTCAATTGTTCCGAGATACATTATTAATGTTTTAAGAACTTAAACTTATCCGTGTGTCCCACTACTTGAATATACTCTCGTATCCAGATCCCAATATTCAGTCTTACAGGTGAGTATACCACAGATGATATCTATAAAGAGGTTAAATTGCGAGGGTCGTGAGAGCTCAGGTCGATACTTCCGTATACGCAGAGAGATGACGGCTTCGACTTTTCGGTGTGTCCCCTTTAGAGGATCTTTTGATTTCAACAGCAGCGACTATCAATTTTATTGTTTCATCAGCTTGCTGAGGGCGATGCTATGTTTCAAGCATTTGCGGAAAGCATTATCCGGGGACTAGGTCAGTACTTCCATACAGCAGAAGTCCCGGGATAATACCCCAGATATCACTGAGCATAAAGACCTAGTATCTCAGAATAAGGGACCTTTCAAACAAGATTTCAGGGGTTACCTATATATCCAAGATGTTGTTCCCCACAGAATAAGCAAGTTTGAATTTTTAGGTTTATATCTCGTCACAATCTACTAAATGTGTAAAAACCTACTGGCATATCCGCAATGAGATTGTTTATCACATTTTTAACTCTCCAATTCTTTAGCATGTTGTGACAGTCCACTGATGTACTATCATTTCCTCTTTTCACAACGAAACTCATTTTTGAATTTTTATCATGTTTTTGGCTTTTTCAAATTTTCTAATGTTTTTGGATTTTCAGAAATATCTACTCCCCCTAAAATGCAAACACATTAAAGAAATTTGAAAACTATCTAAGCTCTAGACCTACTTGAAGAAAATTCAAAACAAACTGTACAGAAACATGACAACCGATATCAAATCGCTTCAAATCGCCATTCACTAGGCATAAACAATCTGAACTCCCCCTTTCACAAACCATTTTCTCATTTAGATTTCAAAACACTTAAGTTTGTTTTAATCAAAATGATTTTTACGGAAAATGAATTTGTTAAGATAAAAACCACTTGTAGGTTTATCACTATGTTAAAATCGGGGATATGGTTCATCATCTTGTTCTTTGTGTTATCATGAGTTAGTAAATCAAATACAACTTAATGTCCCTGATTTACTATTTTGCAATTAAGCAACCTGTACCACTTGTAAAATAACCATACAATACCACTTGTATGTATTTTCAAAATGTCGATTCCTGCTTCGCACTTACCAACCTGGAAGCTCCGTCGTAGTCATTCAACCTGTAAAATTTTAACAATTTTCAAGCATTTACAAAAACAACCTTATTAAAACATGAAAGATGCCGATTCCTGATCCACGATTACAAACTTGGGATCTCCGGCATAGTCATTCACCCTGTAAAATTATTACAATTTTAAGAACTTTTCATCCAAACTTTTCAAACACTAGAATGATGTCGATTCCTGATCCACGATATAAACTTGGGATCTCCGGCATAGTCCTAAGACTTCTATGGGAAACAAACTTCCATCCAAGTCTTTTCAGACTTGATGGCTTTCAACTCTTGCGCAGTGGGGTTGTATGTTGCCTTTTTAGTTGCATAAAAATCTTTAACCCCCTTTGCTTTCCCGTTCAACATTTTCCCAAAAATTTTCTTAACACTTCCATTAAATGTTTTTTCGACATCAAAATCTTTTTTCTCATTGTAAAACTGATTTGAAATCTAAGTTTTACCAACTTTCTTTTTAATTTCCTCAAATTTCAGCGATGGAAAATCATCATCATTCACTGAAATTTTCTCCTCAACCTGTGGCTCTTCTGGCTTTGTGGAACCAGATTCATCGCCGACATTTTCATCATTCTTTTAAACAACCCACACCTGGTTGTCTTTTTCTTTCTTTTTGTAAAAATTCTTCTTCGAACACTCACCAACCTCATATTTTGAATTTTCAAAAATTTTAAGTCTATTGGTTGGTGGTTCAACATCAACAACTTTGTCTTTTAATTTCTAAGAAACTCCCTGTTTTGTTTTTGCATTTGTCGAACAGTTCCATGCAATGTGACCACTTCATTGCACTTGTAACAGGTTCGAGTCTCTTCTTGATAAAACACTTCAGTTCCATTCTTCTTTCTTTCAGCAAGAAACTCTTGATTTGACTGTCTCCAGAATGGTTTCTTCTGTTCATCTTCTGAGCTTCCCCCTGACACAAATTCTGTTTTTGTTTTAGAATTTTTATCATTTTTATAGTTTTCTGGTGGAACAAAACCTAATCCTTTCTTTTTGTAGCTACGATTTTGGTTAGGTTTCTTTTGAAAACCAGAACCAGAATTGTAACCTTTTTTCTTGTTTAGACGTTGTTGAACTCTTGAAGTGTACTTTTTAGGTTTTTCAGTAAGATTTAAATCTTTTATTTCAGAAATATTGATTTCTGTCATTTTGAAAACCTTTTTGATCATGTCAAAGCGAACACTTCTTATTGGAAACTCCTTATCAAAATATAATTTGTTAGAATCATTCAAAGTATATGCAACTTCAAATGTTTCGTCATTCAAATTAGATTTTGATAGCAAAAATTCTTTACTATAAACCCGTTTTCCCGATGATTTCTAACTCTTTTCGGACGAACTCGAACTCCTGACTGACTGACACGAACTTTCGGACTCGGACTTTGACTCTGACTCCTCATCCTTATCCAACACCTGATCGACCACTCGTTTTATCAGTTCGGACTCATGATCTGTGTCGGACGTTGTGAACGTGACGTCAATATTGTCTGGTAAAACATCGGTTATCTCGGATTCTAACTTAATATTGACCGCCTGTTTTAGTTCTTCCTCGTTAGGTTTTCTAGGTGAGTACCCTTCCCAAATCGGAGGCGGACACTTATTATAACAGACACCCTGTTTCTTACCAGTATCCTTCTTCTTCTTTGACATTGATTCTTCACCGTTAAACACTTCAACTCCTTCAATTGTTGGATAAATTCTATCAATTATGTAGTCACAGCCTTTGTAACTTTGCAGCAGTCTTCTGATTCTTTCATTTTCAGTTGCTTCATTTTCCAACTCTTTTTTCCACTTTGCACATTCTTCTATGTACAAATTGATCTCTTTCTGCTTTGTCATCATTGTAGCATTCATCATCTTCAAAGCTTTCTCTCGTTCAGAGTTAGTCTTCTCCAAACTATTCACATGCCTGTTCAATACATCATACGACTTTTTCAAATTCTTTACATCAAACAACAACTGTTCTTTCAGCTTTTCTAACTCACTAAACCTCTCATCTTTTTCTATACATTATTTACAAGACTCTAAACATGTAAGACAGGGTTTTGTGACTTCAACGATCTTCTCGACTTCAACTCTTTTTTCAATTTCCACAATCTTCTTAATCACTTTGACTTCTTTCATTTCCTTTGCAGCTTTCCTCTCTTTCAATTTCTTCAATTTTTCTGCAAAATAAAATTCAAAAGTGTCAAAAGATAAATGAGTTTTTCCCAAATTTATCTGTTCCATTTCTTCATCATCACTTGTTTCTGATGAACTGTTTTCAGAAGAAACAGATTCTTCATCTTCACTTTTCTCTTCATCTGATAACACTTCCATCCATTCTTTCAACATTTCTGGCTTTTCAATAATCTGAGTAATAAACGCATGAACATTTGAATCAGCTGGAATAAACTTGTCCCAGCTAAAACCTTCAGCCATTTTCTCATCATCTTGATCAACGATGCCATAATAAGCTTTCCTGTTTGCATCCTCGATCATTCTTCCATGTGCCGTTTGAGGTTCTTTTTGTTGATGCGGTTGATGAGTGATTTGCTGATAAATGGTTTTCCTATAATAATCATCTTTTCCAGAAGACTCCTTTGCTCCTCTCGGCTCCTGATTCTTGCACTCTCTTTTAAAGTAGCCTTTCTCCCTGCAACGAAAACAGACAACTTTAGATTTATCAAATCCAAGATTAGAAAGATTTGCATCCAAGAAATCAGTTCTCCCTGTAATCAATCTAAACTTTTCTACTCTCCTCAAAACGCTCGCTAAGGCCCATTTAATATCCATCAGTTCTAGCTCTTCTGCATCAATTTGGTCATAATCTTCCTTTGTGAGCATTGGATTGCCAATTCTTCCGGCAATCAACCCTTCATAAGACTCTAATGCAGTGACCATGCTTTACAACTTCTTCAGAATAATTTTGACCATTTTGAAGATGTAGAGCCACATTGCACTGAATCGAATGTCCATTTCCAGCAGATGCACTTTGAACACTTGGAGGATTCACCGTTGAAAAACCACTAGAGTTAACTGATCCTTGACTGCTTGGTGTAGGTTGATTTCCAGCACTAAATGCAGTTTGTATCTTTGGGCTTGCTTCAGCAGTTTGAACATTTCCTTTATAGTACAATTTAATATCTTGTTGATGAGTAGAACTGTTCATTCTAGCAATTTTCTGCTGCTCCAAATCCTGTGCCTCCAGCTTCTCGATAAACTGTGCAATAGATAGCCTGCTAAACTGTCCGGAATTCTTCAATATCATCAGATATGTGCCCCATTCCTTTTGCGGTAATGCATCAGCAAGCTTTTCAACCCATTCAGCCGGAGTTTTTGTAATCCTTAACTGTGACATGGTGCGAACAAGATGATAGTATCTCTCAATAAGAGTCTTCGTTTTTTCACCAGGCATGCACGTAAAAAGTTCAAACTCCTTTTTCAACAAAGCTGCTTTACTTTGTAACATTTCAGTACTTCCCTCAAACTTTTTTTTAAGAGCTTCCCAGATAGAATAAGCATTTTCATCATGTTGAAGTAACACAAATATATACTCTTTAACAGCTTGTTGTAACAAATTAATCATCATCTTTTCTGCTTTATAACTATCTCTTTCTTGCTCCGTGAATTCTGAAATGATTTTATCGACTCCCACTGAATTCTTTGGCCTCTCATATTCAGTTTCGATGCTCTCCCAAGATTTCAGATGATTCGCCTGAACCCAATTCTCGAACCGTTTCTTCCATCCGTGATAATCTTCAATTCCCATAAGTTTCGGGGGTTTTTGCATTGTTCCGGTTTCATTCTCCATTGTCATAGTCTTTGTAATGTCAGACGGATTAGCACGGGTTGTAGCAAACGCGTTGTAAAATTCCGTATCCATGTTTCACACTTGTATCACCTGACGTAACACAAACAAACAAAACACAATCAGTTTAAAACATTTATCAATGCAACTGAATCAAACTGATACTCTGTATGAACTGAATCACTCGAACTGATGAATATTCTGTGCTAACTGAGATTTAAATTGGCAAACTGTGAGAACAGATTCAATACGTTCGAATTGATAGACTTTCGGACAACGTGATAGACCTTTGAAAATTTTGAATTCCAAACCGTATGAACTGAAACTAACTTCCAAGCGAAATGATTTCTTTCAAAAGATTTCACGAGACCTGAACACACTGACGAACTGGAACAAGTTTGAGTTCGAACTGAATCAATTTCAAGCGACCTTGTGCGAATGCAACTGATATGACTTGAGTTTGGTGCAAACTGACCCAAAACTCACAACACAATCTGACTTACCTTCAAACTGTTTTGACCAACTTCAATGGGCTGAGATGGGCTGAAACTTGTATACCAGAGAAATCAATAGGCCTCATAACAACACATGCAACTATTATACCAAACAAGTTTCCAACAACAATTTTTAAATCCTTTAAAAATTTTGATTGGGCCGCAATCACTAACCTATTATCCACACCCCACTAAAATGACAACTAACAAAATATGATCGGATGAATTATGTTACTTCACACAAATATGATTGAGCCAACAACCTTTTTTAAACAACTTTGATTGGACCTATACAACCACTAAACCGTCAAGCATTAACATATTACAAATCAATTGGGCCGCAAAAATATGAGGTGGGATTGGGCCGATCACATATGTAGACACATGGGCTGGTAGCCGACAACTTTAATGATGATTACTCAATTCTTATTGGACCTTTTAAACCCACTAGAACAATTGGACCTTTTAAACCCACTAACTTGAAACAAGAAACATATAACAACAAGTGGACAACAACACAAGTGGAAAACTGATTGGACCTATCACAAGAAACTCTCACGTGATGTCTGTGAATCTTGTGTTTCTTCTTAGATTCACGTGATGCAGTTTATGCTGATTAGACTTATCAAAACAAGTGAGTCGGTGCTCACATAATCATCAAGATTCTTTTTTATTGAATTCCGATAACAATGATTGGGCCGCGTATTGTTCACTTATGATGAATTGATTAAAAGTGGCTGACAAATTTCATGTATATTTATACATCATTGGACCGCTAAACAATGAAATGGCCGACAACTTTTATGATCATTTTAATTCTGGTTGGGCCATTGATTCTTATAGTGGGTCGATGTCACATGATTGGGCCATATATATCACTAATCATAAATGTGATTGAACCTATAAACCCACTAAAAGCGACAAGTCTTGATTGAACCGTGATCATAAAAGTGAACCTAGTGTGTTCATAAAAGCGAACCTAGTTGTAAGTTTGACATAAAAGCGGACCATGATGTCATACGAGCGGACCTATCAAATTAAGTGTCACTGAAGCGGACCTAAGATGTTATACGAGCTGACCATATGTCAAATGAGCGGACCATGTGTCTAAAAGCGGATCTTTGAAGCGGATCTTTGAAGCGGATCTTCCCAAAAAGTGTCCTAAAAAACGAACCAGGTGTCTAATAAGCGAACCTTTGGAGCAGATCTACACCTTGTTCATAAAAGCGGACCTTAATCGGAAGTTAATTTGGACCAGTTATAGTGTGAATTTTAAGCTCAAACTTTCAGGGATTTGACAATGATCAGTAACACAGAATCTGTGAAATTTTGAGCGAATTCCGACCGTAAAATCTCGTTCTGATACCACTTGTAGGATCGTGTTTTGACCCGAACGAGTCTATCAGAGGAGTTTTTATCAGATACAGGTGCGGAAAACAAGTACCTGACGTAGAAACAACTAGATATTCTCTTAAATCACTTTTTTGATTGATTTAACAGCGTTTACAATCAATTCTCACACCGGCAGCACCTCGGTATGGAAATCAAGAAGGTTACAAATGAGATCCGCTTATGAGGTATATATAGTACAGGTAGGTCCCCACATACGGACATGTCCGTATAAGCGGACCTGACAAATAAGCGGACCTACTATGTCCGTATAAGCGGACCTGACACATAAGCGGACCTACTATGTCCGTATAAGCGGACCCGACACATAAGCGGACCTCCTATGTCCGAATAAGCGGACCTACAAGTTTAAACCTATATGCCATCCTATTTTCTCGTAAAACGCGCCCTAATCTATACAATACAATGTATAACATGATCCAAGACGAAATCAACAGATGTAGTGCACCAACAGAAGAAAAGTGTTTAGTGTAATACTTTTTATTTTTAATCTTTTGCACTTTTTAATTGGTTTTGTATTAATGACTTTAATTACTAGTTTCTTATGTTGAAGGTGATTCTTTCTTATCGTTTGTCCGTGGTGTCTTGGCATTATTTTACTGTCTATATAAAATAAAAGATTTTCACCATTCATATCTCCATGGTCTATATGGAGGTATGTTGGCTACCTGGTCGGAGGTTAAGGGAACGGTTTGGTAAGAGTCTTGCCATTGTTCAGTGTATAGATCCCGCAAAGGACCTGGATCAAATTTAGTAGGACCTCCTTCAATACCCAAAGGTATTGGATGACGGGGGTCCAAACTCTTTGATCCCCTCATAAGTTAAACTACTATTAAAACTTTAACCCAGCTACTTAGGACTGTATCCCTGCTGACTCAGACTACTTAGCTGAGGGTAACGTCGCCTTCAAAAGAGGGGCCTACCACATTATGCATTAATAACTTAATTAATTATCTTTCAATAATCCGACCCTTTAGGATTGTATCCTTGCTGACTCAAACTACTGGGTTGAGGGTAACGTCGCCTTCAAAAGAGGGGCCTACTACAATAACTAAGATAATCTCTTAAATAAGTGCAAAAGTGCAAAAATAATCAAAGGTTACACTACACACGAGTCGGATCCAAGTGATTCATCTTGTCTATCTGTTTTTTTATTTTATTTTATTTTTCAGCATTTTAGTTAGTTTTATTTTCGTAATTTAAAAACCTTTTTCTAACTTTTTGATTTGATTAGACGTTGAGGATAAACTGGTACTAAAAGCTCTTGTGTCCTTGGACGACCTCGGTATCTTACCAACACTATACTACGTCCACGATGGGTGCACTTGCCCATATGTGTGTTTAGTGTTAGTAAATACCGTGTTTTATAAATCTAAAACTTGGCTAAAAAGTGTAAAAATTGTTTAAAATATACACCTAATATATATAACACCTAACGCACATCAGGCGGGATATTATTTTATAACAATAATTGCAATTAACATTTATCCGGATGTAAGGCTCGGCGTTTATATATTATGGCGTTTTACAATTTATGGCGTTTTTATAGCCTAACAGCGTAAATAAAAACACAGAAAAAACTACACAGTGATAAAATTGGTGTTTTGTATTTACTTGGCGTTTTATATTTTAATGGAGTTTTATGTAAGAAAGGATGTTTTACCTTTTTTTACCCTTAATGAAGCGCGCCAACGTATTAAAATTTATATTATTTACGAAAACGCCACCACACCAATCTAGTCCATAGATTGTTTTGATCGAACGATCCATAACCGTTCTCACCATTCTCACACTTTCCCCCATTTTCACTAAATCCTGACCGTATATTTATAATACTGTAAGGTTCACTGGGTAACATTAAAAAAGTGGGAAACCAAGGAACACTCTTAACAATTTAACTTAACATGTTAAAAATCATTTTTTTTATTTTTTTTCCGACGCTTTTCTTTATATATACTTTTAAAAGCATTTTTAATAAAAAAATATAAAAACTAAAATATAAAAAAAACACAGTTAAAAAAAGGCTTAAATTTTTTTTTTTGCAAAAATGAATCTTTAATTGAAATAGTTTCTACCCATTTTTATAAGGAAAAGCGCTGAAAAGAAATTTAAAAAAAATGATTTTTAACATGTTAAGTTAATTTTATAAGATATATTTTTTAAACTGTTTTTTTTTTAAATTATTTTTTAGTTTTATATTTTTTTATTAAAAATGTTTCTACATGTATTTATAAGGAAAAGCGCCGAATTTTTTTTTTTAGAAAAAGTTAATTTTTAACATATTAAGTTGAAAATTTAAATGTGTTCCCCGGTTTCCCATTTTTTTAGTGTTCCCTAATGAACTCTCCCTATATATTAATTTAAAGGAATGGTCCACTAAAAAGTGGATTTCGCCTAAATAGTAAAGATTACGAGAATGACATGTGTTCCTTATATGTAGGATGGAAGAGTATTTTGTCCATTCCATTATTTTGTGCATTCTATTCACTCGTTCATCCCATGTCAAACTTCTTTTTAGTCATTTAATGTGATTTTGCAATTAGGTATACAAATATTTATGATTTGGTAGCTACCAAATAAGTACCTGTTATCCCGGAAATATCATCAACAAACTCAAGTCAATGAAATATCATCAACAAACATCATTTCTTGGGGTGATCGATATACAATTTACACTATTGTTATTATATTTTTTATGCAAATAATAACTCCAAGGTATATATCACCAGAGAAAACATAATTTATTAATATATAAGTATATAACCCATTGTGTTTTTATCAAATCTTTGAACACTTGCATCTTTAAGCTTTTACCTTATTACATATATAAACAAGATTTGATAAACAAAGTTCGGAAAAACTTTAACAAGGATCTATTTTGGTAGACTCAAAGAAATCCGACTCAAGTTTGTTTCGGCAGACTGGGCAAACTGCATTCTTCGAGAGCCATGTATCAGCGCATTGTAAATGAAACCCATGGTTACATCCCGGAACCACCCTCGCTAGTTGCTCTGCCTCAATGACATCCAAACAGATTGAACACTCAGTCGCCAACCCAAGTTCCTTCCCGGTGGTTCTTGGAAGTTTGTTGAGTTCCGTAGCGGAAAGCCCATTTCCATTATTTTCATGTAGGCGACATAAGGTGTACCAGAACAAGCAAATGTAGACGAGCAACACCCCAGTCATGATGATGGACGGTAAAAACAAGGCAACGAACAAAGAAGGCATCATTGTGACTAGGTTGTAACGAACAAAGATAAGGTTTCTGAATTGGTGATGAAACCTTAAGCCCACCTTTGGGTTGTAACTAGGGATATATATGAAGAACGACACTAATTTACATGTGAGGTGCCTTTGGTGAGCAATTTCACAAAACCAATTTTAAGAGAGAAGTGTAATAATGATATAAATATTTGTGTTTTGCGTTAAATGTGATGTCCCTATATAATAATTCCATTTACAAATATTCTTATATTTTATATGCAATTAAGGATATATTTATCACCTCATCATTTACATCTTTTTGTTTGAAAACATTTAAATTGATGACATAAATGCCATTTTGGGTTTATAATCATTATTGTGGACACGAAATCAGTCATGCATATGCGCAAAATGTATGTTTACACATTGGAAATATTAAGAATTTCATATACTCTTTTACAAACTTCATATATATATAGGACAATCATAAAGGAAACCCCCTTTAACTTCAAAAAACTTAATAAATTTAACGGATAGAGCATATGTTGCCACCTGAACATTTTTTAGAATTCAGACATATAATAGCTTTTATTAGGAGAGATAAAGTTATTATGTTACATCTCTTTTGTCGTTTATGCAGATGTAACATCACATGTTACTTTTTTTTTGTTTTTCAACAACAAATTTTGTAAGTTTTACGAAGTGTAACATTTTCGAACTTAGCATTTACGAGTTTTCAATGTGTAGTGCATTTAAAAAAACATGTTACATGTTTTTACAGAAAAAAATTAGTGTAACAGACAAGTCTGTTACATATCAATGTGTCAGATAGAAAAGTGAAAAAACAAAGAGTTGTTACATGTATTTTAATCTCAACATTGTGAAGCACTTGGTTTGGTGGTTGAAAGTCACTTTAATAATAAGAAGACACGTGTTCTAATTCCGGTGTCCTCGGTTTTGTTTTTCTTTTTGTTTCTCGTCTATTTATTAAATGCAAATGACATTAATTGCCTAATTTTGTCAAGTTACATTAAATGATTGGTGTTGATTCAAATGACATTAATTTATTTTCATATAATTAAATTATATATATATATATATATATATATATATATATTGTTTTTAAAAAATTTAAATTTAAGGACCCGTATTTTCTGTTCGCACAGGGCTTAAAAATTTTCGAAGATTTTTGAAGACGGCCCTGACCTTATTGCCAATTCTACCAACGTAGACGATATATACGGAAGGTAAGACGAGGAGATTTTAGTGTTAAAGGTGGAGGGAGTGGTCAATCACTGGTGAGTAGTGGTAGTCACTGGTGAGTGTCTAAGTTATTTTCTAGCCAATAATATCATGTCATGTCAAGTCACCACTCCACTTCCCATTTTGCAATCAATCACTAGCAATGGTCAAACACATAGAGAATGGTAAAGAGTTTAAAAAAATGTGCTTGGTTGAAAGGGGTTGGGGTCCACCATTCATCCTCTCTCTCCCACCTTTCTCTTCTAAATCGGTGAGTAGTCACCGCCCACACCACCTCTCTCCTCTTCCCCGACACCACTCAAGGATCTCGACTGGTTTAGATGGAGAGATTTCAACATTAGAGACTTTATTATGTAATTTCCGTTTCGTTTTTTTTTGTTTTGGGACCTCCAGCCTCTATCCGCCCCGCTTCGTCTTCTAATAAACGTGCCTGTCTGTTCTAAAAAATGAATACGTATATACATAATTAATATTAAGTAAAAAATCATAATGTTGTGTAACGTATTATACGTAATTCTTTTCTTGACGAATATAATAAAAATTAATAACAGTAGTAAAATTCTTAAAGAATATGATAAACATAATAATAGTAGTAAAGACGGTAACATAACAAACTTATACATCACCCTTGAATCAAAATTTTGGGATGTTAATACCATTAAGTAAAAAATCATAATCTTGTGTAGTATATTTATACGAATATAACAAAAAGAGAAAAATATCCGGATAGTCCCTGTGGTTTCGTCTTTTTTCATCTATAGTCCCCAACTTTCTAAAATTACCTGAATAGTCCCCAAGTTTTCAATTTTCGTTCCCGAATAGTCTCTGACATGGATGGGAGTTAATTTTTTTTGTTAAGTGGGTGTGAAATGACTATAATGCCCTTACTGGTTAAAAAAAGGGACGCGCTTTATTCTACCCGTACCCCACCCCACCCCCTCTCCCTCACTCCTTTCTCTCTTCCTCTTTCTCTTTCTTTTATATGTCTCCAACATTAGATCAACTTCATCCGAAACATCTCCACTTCACCACCACCACCACCACTTCATATGCCCTACCCTCCACCACCCTTCACCGCCATCTCCACATTTCACCACCACCACCACCATCCGAAACAACTCGCAAATCAACACGATAGGCATCTGGAACGATCTCAGATCGGTCGCCGGCCGGTTCATCAAGATCTGGAACGAAAACCAGTTGTCGAGTTGCGGAATCCGGTTTGCAGAGAGATGATAAGTTGTATTCTTACTGGTTTCGTCAAGATTGCTGTTGATTCTGTTTTTTATGATCCAAAACTTTAACAGAATCAAACCCACCGGAGACTCGAGTTCAGGTCGGATACAGGTCCGATACTGGTTTCGTCAAGATTGCTGTTGAGCTTTGACTGATATATGCTTCACGGATGAGCGAATCACAGGACCGGAGTTGAGGTACAGGTCCGATACAGGCCTGGTTTGTCCTGATTTTGCAGGTTTCTGTTTCGGTTTGGGCCGATTTTGCACCGATACAGGTTCGATTTGGCCCGATTTTAATGATTGGATCTTGAAAGTCTGTCTTTTTTATTGTTTTTCTGTAGTTTAATTGGTGAATTGGAATTGGGGTGAAAGTAGGTAATGTTTGGTGGTGTTATGTGTCGTGTTATGTGAAAATGATTTTGGTTGCCTCTGATCGGTGGTGGCGGTTATCTGGTTGTTGCAGGTTAAGGAGAGAATGGGGAAGAAGACATAGGCTGGGGGTGGGTAGGTGGGGCCCACATGTATTTTTTTATTATTTTAATGTTTTATTTGTTGTTTTTTAATAGTAAGGGCATTATAGTCATTTTACACCAACTTAACTGAGAAAAGTAACCTCCATCAACGCCAGGGACTATCCGGGAACGAAAATTGAAAACTTGGGGACTATTCAGGTAATTTTAGAAAGTTGGGAACTATAGGTTGAAGGGGTGAGGTCCCAAAAACCTCATATCAAGTACTTAGGACCATACAACAACCTCACCTCTTAGCCCTTTTTGACCTTAGGTGGCCGCGCAGCTGGTCCTACAGAAAGAACTTGAAAAAAAGATATTAGACAACACTTGCGCGCCAAAAGGGAATAAGCAAACCCTTGCGCCATTTCTCTGTAACAAAGGATGAAAGTCCTAGTAGTTACTTCCGCCTAAATGATACTCAGACTTGAATATTATTTGCTAAGCTGATGCCACACAGTAACAAGTCACACTGGAGTACAGCAATAGCCTTCTAGAAGACTCAATCGTGCACCACCAGACGGTTATAACCGTCTGGACACGTGTCGTCACCCCAAGCCATCTCGAAATCACGATGATGGCATGGAATTGGGAAGAAACCTCCACTTGCCCACTTTTCACATGGCAATTCCCCAACCTTTGATTAAGATCGCGATTCGTGTGCTTCCACAATCCGATCAAAAGAATTAACGGAAGAGAAGTAACCGCTTACGGGGTTAGCATCTTCCGTTAATATTTCATCAACAGGTTTTCCCGCCCAAGCTCCCGGCTATAAATATAAGAGTAATTCAGGTATAAAATTCAAGTTACACACTTCGTCAATACTTATTTTTCTTCATAAACACACACTTATTCTCACGCCGGAGTCGGGTCAAGGAGAGAACTTTTTTCTCCCCTTGACGAGGCTAACGGTGTTTTGTTTTAGAGTGTTCACCGGAGAGGAAGATCTGTCCAAACGAATTAGACGAGAGAGAACCCACCTTTTATGCAGATCCAAACCCTCTATATAATTTGATTCAGATCATTTATCTAGTATTTCTTTATAGGTGAAAAAAGGCGAAACCACAAAAACTATCCAGGCATTTTTCTCAAACAAAAATTAATAACAGTAGTAAAGACGGTTTCATAACAAACTAATACATCACCTTTGAATTAAAATTTTGGGATATTAATACCATTATGTCACTTCACTACTTAAAAAAGAAATTGTCCCAATTAAACTATTGCTAAGCATAGGCACCTCATATATAAATAATAGACCTTCATCATAGATATCCTTAGTTAAAATCCAAAGGTGCACTTAAAGGTTTCATCACAAATTAGAAACCTTATCTTGCACCGTAGTGCGTACGATACCACCACTACCCTTGTGAAGAAATGATGCCTTCTATGTTCCTGGCTCTGTTTCTACCATGCGCCGGCATGAGTGTGGTGTTCATCATCTACATGTGCTTGCTATGTTACGCCGCCCGTCACCTTCATGAAATTATTCCGGTGAAACCCACCTCCGGAAATGGGCTTTCCGCCGCGGAACTCGACAAACTTCCGAAAACAACCGGACACGAACTCGGGTTGGCGACCGAGTGTTCGATTTGTTTGGACGATATCGAGTCGGAGCAACCGGCCAGGGTGGTTCCGGGGTGTAACCATGGGTTTCATCTACAATGCGCTGATACATGGTTCGCGAAAAATCCAGTTTGTCCCGTTTGCCGAAACAAACTGGACCCGAATTTGTTTCAGTCTGCTGAGACTGAAACAAATCCGTGTTGAAAATTTTTGAAGAGTTTATTCTCCAAATCTATATATAATTAGTTTTAACTTCTTTTTCTAATTTTTTTTTCTTTATTAGATTTTGATAGAAGTCTTGAATGTACATATGATCTAAATATGAATGTCAGCAAGCTTTAAAATTCATCAGCAAGTTCATCCTCCTCTCTTTCTCTTTCTCTCTAGAATTAAAAAAAAATTATTCAGATGAAATTTGGTTAATTTTTTTGATTTTTTTTATTAGTTAGTTGTATTTTGATCATGGAATGTGAAGTGTGTGATTTTAAGGATGGTGTAACGTATGAATATCTACCGTTTAAATTCATTGTCCTCTGTTTCTCTCTCTAAAATGTTTATTTATTTATTATACATTTTTTGTTGATTTTGTTAAATGTATTTTGTTAAGTTCATGGAAAACATTACGTAAAAGCTTCAATTGTGATGATGGAAAGCGTGAGGCTTTTAAATTTTTGCAGTTTTAAAATCCTCTGTGTTTCCTTCACTTTTTCTTCTCTTTCAAAAACATTATTATTTTTTCTGTTTTCTATTTTTTATTATTTTTTCTGTTTTCTATTTTTTATTTCATTTTTTTTCATTGTTAAATGGTGTAATTTAGCGAAGAAAATGGCAAACTTGTTTGTTCATTAAATTATATTTATCTCCCAAAAAATGTTAAAATTCATAGTTTCTGACAGATTATATTACCTTTATACGTTAAATAAAAAATTAAATTTACATAGCAAACTGATAAAGCATATCATTTGATGTTTTTATTTTAAAAATTGTCATGTATTTTTTAGTCTTGAAGTCTAGTGTTATAAATATAATGTGCGTTTAAATTCGTATATGTACAGATTGATTTGGTGTTAGTTAAGAATAAAAATTATTAAATGAAATAGATAAAAAAACGCATCCCTTATTTGATATGGTTTTAGAGTAAAATAAAAAAGTGAATCTTTAATGTACTGAAATACATGTATCTTGTGGTTACATGTTAACTTCAATATACCAAACAAAGTAGAAATATGAGAGTCAAGATCCAATCTTTAACTTCAAAGAAAAAAAAAACGTTTTATTATTTTTAATTAGGTTAGAAACTCATTTATTACATTGGGTCTCAAAGAAAAAAAAATGTTTTATTATTTTTAATTAGGTTAGAAACTCGTTTATTACATTGGGTCTAGATTAATGGAATTAAAAATATTTATCAATACGTGGAAAAATAAAGGAAATAGTTGATAAAAATATTTAATAAATGAAATATTATGAAGTAAATATTAATAAAAATAATAAATAGTTGGGAAGCAATAAGTGTAAAGGAAGACTCGTATTTTTGGATAGAAAATAGATCGAATTTTAGCAATTTAGATTGGGATCAATGTTTTAAAAACCGGTAAATACCGGCCGGTTATACCGGTATTACCATTTCCAGATGTAAATCCGGTACGAAACACCCCGGTAAATAAGTGAAACGGCATAAGGTTTGTACCGGCGGTAAAATCCGGTATACCGGTTTGAAACGTTATACCGGTACCGGCCCAGGGTTATTTTAGTTTGGGTTGTTACTTATTTTAATTATATATATGTTACTTATCTTACGTAATTTTTATATATTATGATTATTTGTAACTAAAAGTTCTTATTTAATATTGTATGAAACGAAAATAGTTATCCTTTAGTTGATGAGGATGGCGATAATAGTGAATTTCATCTTTTATGCGATCGTGAACTTGATGTATTCAACTCTCAAATGGCTTAAACATATCGTACACTTTTATTTAAAAGAGCTTGTTGGAAAATTGAATGATTTTCGATTATTTTTTGGATGATTTTTATTATGGATTTACTTTTGAATCATCTTTTAATATGTAATCATGAATTTTTGGATTAACTTTTGAATTGATATTGTAATTTATGAAATTATAGAATTAGGTAGTTAACCCGGTTGAACCGCTCGGTACAACCTGGTTCAACCGGTTAAACCATTTTTTAGCCTAATCCGGTTTGATTTAAAAACCGGTATTTAAAACATTGATTGGGATAATTAGTCAAGTTTTGATGTAATCGACCGGTTGTAATTGTGTTAAGAATTTCATTAAATTACTCATTTATTTAGTATAGCTAAAGTTCACATAAAAAATAATAAATCGTTGGGAAACAACGTCTTCCATGTTATCCTATGGTGCCTACAATTCGTCCATGGTTAAATCATCCTCTAATTCTTTAATTCCAGCATTTGCTTCTATTAATAATACGGAAAATCGTTTTATGATTTAATAAACTAGTATTTTGGACCCGCGGGCGGGACGCTAAACCACATGCTACAGTGTGTTAACACGAAAACTTAGATCGAAACGTAAACACATACAAGAATAATAAGTCGACTTAGGATCCTCGCGTTGCGACGACCATTAGACGGGCAATATATAGATGTAAAAATGTTGAACCATACACCCGAGTTGCAGCTTGTTAACTCGTAAAATTTAGACTGAGACGTAAAACCAAAATTTTATGACAAGTTTTTAAAAGAGGAAAAATATAGGGCTAAAAGTAAACAAATAATAGTAAAAATTGTTAAACCACGCACACACGTTGCAAGGTGTTAACTCGAAAAAATTTGACCGATACATAAAACATAAAAAATAACTAAATCAACGTAGGACTCACAAGTTGCGGCTGGTCTGTTTAATTATAAAAAAATTTGTGACCATAAACTTTTTGTGACAAACATGTAAAGGTTCAAAAGTATAAGGGTTAAAATGTAAAAAAAATGAATGAAAAGCATAAGCTTTAAATATGGAAGGTTGAAAAGTTATAAGGTCATGTGTAGTCATAAAGCCCCTTTGGGAGCGTTATGCTACAAGTGGTGCGTCACGTCATACAGGGCTTTATGGGGCATTATATCACTAGAGCACGTAGTTATAAAGTCCCTATCCATCATTACCTAATTATTAATTTTCAATTTTTTTAATTAAATTTTAACTTTATAAAATTAAAAACCATTTCATTAAATTAAAAAAACATTGCATTAAAAAAACATTACAATAAAATAAAAAAAAACATTACAATAAAATAAAATAAAAAACTCAAAGGTTATATTTTTTTTCGATTCGCTCCTTTTGTACCAACGCCATCTTCAACGCTTTTCCGGTTAGGTGGTCGTGCGGTTTCGAGTAGAATTCAAAGTCATGAGCACATTGTCTATCCCGCATAATCTCGGTTACTTCCCGGTTCTCTTCCATACGTTTATGACTTTATTCCGTAGTTTGTGTATGTCTTGAAGGCGTTTGTTTATCTCCGAAAATGCATTAGTCATTCTAGATCCCATCGACGATGACTCGGGCCTTTTTGTTCTTGCACCACTTCTTCCAGCGGGTCGTGGTAGCTCTTCCGCCGACTCTTCCTCCGGAATATCATCGTTTACGGGCGGTGTTTCGAGCGTTGGAGGTTGGCGTTTCGGGTTCACCCGACTCGTTGGTTTTTTTATCTCTTTGACGACCTTTTATTTGCCGACCGACCGTTATTCGTAGGGACTTCGGCCCATTTGGGGCTATTCCGAAGAAGTTTCCAACACTTTAAATATGGGAAATTACCTTGACTAGCTTTATACTCGATTAAGGCCACTTGTGTAATGTCCTCATCCTTGTGGCCACTTTTCCATCTGGTTCTTGCCCGTTGGTAAATGGAATGAAAATTTGTACACTTCTTGTTTATATCGGTCCACTTGCCCGATATTGAATCCGCCGAACGGTATTCGTCTCCCTTACCCATGAGCCTGAAAAAAAGTTCTCGGATTCGGTTTCAAAAGATGACTTTACTTTGGTTGTTTGCTAAAAAAATAAACAAATAATGAAGACAAAAAAAAAAATAAAACAAAAAATTAATACAAAAATATTACTTATTTGGGGTCTTCCGACACGTCGATCCAAGATCGGCTTAAGACGTTGATGCGTGTGTAGTGTTATATGTTTTTATTGATAATTTAAACCCATTTTACACATTAGTCAAGTTTTAAATTTATAAAACACGATATTTTACTAACACTAAACACATATATGGGCAAGTGCACCCACCGTGAGCGTAGTATAACGTTGGTAAGATACCGAGGTCGTCCAAGGACACAAGAGCTTTTAATATCGGTTTATCCTCAACGTCTAATCAAATCAAAATTTTTAGAAAAAGCTTTTAAACATGAAAAATAAAACTAAAATGCTGAAAATAAAAATAAAATAAGATAAAAACAGATAGACAAGATGAATCACTTGGATCCGACTCGCCTTTAATGTAACCTTTGATGATTTCCGCACTTTTGCATTTTTTAAGAGATTATCTTAGTTATAGTAGCAGGCCCCTCTTTTGAAGGTGACGT
Source organism: Helianthus annuus (assembly GCF_002127325.2). Classification (NCBI taxonomy): domain Eukaryota; kingdom Viridiplantae; phylum Streptophyta; class Magnoliopsida; order Asterales; family Asteraceae; genus Helianthus; species Helianthus annuus. Next base: position 13,824,970 of record NC_035446.2, on the reverse strand, counting down.
TACCCTCAACCCAGTGGTTTGAGTCAGCAAGGATAAAATCCCAAAGAGTCGGAATATTGAAAGATAATTAATTAAGTTATTAATGCGTAAAGTGGTAGGCCCCTCTTTTGAAGGCGACGTTACCCTCGGCTAAGTGGTTTGAGTCAGCAGGGATACAATCCCAAGTAGCCGAGTTAATGTATTAATAGTAGTTTACATATGAGGGGATCAAGCCATTCGCACCCCCGCCATCCAATACCAGTGGGTATTGAAGGAGGTCCTAGTAAGCTTAACCCAGATCCTTGCAGGATCTATACACTGAACAAGGCAAGAACCTTACTAAACCATTCCCTTAACCCCCGACCAGGTAGCCAACATATCTCTATATAGACCGTAGATATATGAATGGTGAAAATCTTTTACTTTATATAGACAGTAAAGTAATGCCAAGACACCACGGACAAATGATAAAGAAGTTTCACCTTCAACATAAGAAACTAGTTATTAAAGTCATTAATACAAAACCAAATAAAAAGTGCGAAAAGATTAAAACTCAAAAGTATTACATTAAATGATTGTCTTCACCAAGTGATGTAAGAGACTTAGCCAATCATTGCCTTTGATTGACAAGAACTCTTACTATCAATCTTGGATCCCGAGACTACTAGACACACTCTAAGGTGGATAATGGATGATGGTGGTGGATGTGGGCGTTGTAGTGGTGGTGGACTCGTGGTGAAGTGGGAGAGAGGTGGTTTGCCAAGGGATGCCTTTGAAGTGAGGCAAGCACCCCTATTTATAGCCTGAACAGAAGCCCGGACACGGCCCCGTGGCCATCCTTGTTCTCTTTCTTCATTAATTACAATTGTCTGTATTAGGCTCCACACGCCCCTGTGTTCGCTGGGCACGACCCCATGTGTAGAAGCGTATCTGTATTATCAAGATTTGCAAGATTCTGTTAATCTTAGTGTTGACAACGCCCCGTGTTGAGCTAGGCACACCCCCGTGCTGGGAATAGAAGCTTTTACAACTTTGTCATTTTCTGCAGAAACCTGACCACACCCCCGTGTCCGCTGGGCACGGGGCCATGGTCATCCCTCTGTTTCTTGTTTTTGCTTAGGAAGATGCTGTCGAGTGGTCGGGCATGCCACGTTTATTCCTTTTCTTTGTATTTATGTTAGTTTTGTTGCATACTTGTTCCTTTTGTTCATTTAAGCTCATTTGGTCCTGAAAATACAAAAAGAAGACAAAAGCACACTTTTTCCAACATTCGTGCTAAAAGGGTTAGTTTTATGCCTCAATTGATGTAATTTATATGTTGCATATTACACACATCAAATACCCCCACACTTGAATCTTTGCTTGTCCTCAAGCAAAACTCTTTATTATGTGGCTTATACACCCAAATGGAATGGGTAGAAGAGAAGTTTTGGGCTTGTCTTGAGTGTCGGGAATCCAAGATCTTTATTGGGTTTTATTTTTATACTATTTATAATCCTATTCGTTATGATTTATTTAGAACGTCTCACAAGAGAAATTACTTATTTGGGCATAACATGCCTCTTTAAAATTCCATTTATATACAAGTTCACATACCTCACGGGAGATCACTCAACACTCAGCCGCATATGTATTTTTGTGAAACACTCGACACCGGCATGGAACTTACTTCTACCATATGCTTGCCAAGCAATCAATCCTCCTCCTTTTTAACTATAAACCTTTGTAAATATCAACAGGACTTGGGGAAGGGTTAGGCTTGGGTTTAAGGTAGGTGGTTTTGGGTTAGTGGTTAGTAAAAAGGGCTAAAATCGTATAAAGCATCGGTCTTCGTAAAACTTTTTGTTATTGTGACTTTTATTCAAACTAAGCATTTTCAAACAAAATTTCTTTGAGGAACTTTTTTGTTTATTGCTAGACTTCATTTTTTTATAAAGATCATCACGAGAAAACCGAGCTTTTTACTAAAATAAAGGGTTTAAAAGAAAAAAGTTTTGGTGGGTAAAGGGTGTTTGTTTTGTGGGTTTAGAAACGAAAAGGTTTAGGCTCAAAGGGGTTAACTAGGGGAATTTTGGGTATGTGAAAAAAAATGAAAAATAATGGTGTTGAAAGAAAAATGGGTTAGTCCTAATGCCTCCATCATTTACTTACTTGGGTTTAAGTTGGTAGGGACCGGGAATGTATTGTCGTGGCAAGTTCTAGAGTCGTAAGAAACCGAGCGGCTATTCACACAAGAAACGAAAAATGAGCATTTAGTTTAAAGATGTATGCTTGTATGCTCAATAAAGGCTCAAAACTCACTTTTTGTGGGAATGGGTTTATAATGTGATCTAGTATATATAATCAAATTTTAACTAGATTTCTCATGCCGTTTCATAATTTTCTTATGTTAGTTCTTTTTATCACGACACTATCGGTTGTAAATTTGTAAAAATATAACATTTTTAGAACCTGTTATTCCCAAATTAAACCAAGACAAGTAAAAAAAACGAAAAGTTATTGAAAAAAATTGGGGTGATTAGCGGTTCCAATAGAGTTTTGTGTAAGGCTTGTTATTAGGACTTGCAAAATTCAAGGTTTTAGCATCCCCCCACACTTAAATTATACATTGTCCTCAATGTGTCCCAAAAATAAGTTTTTAGTTTGATTTGATGTGTAAAAAGGTGTTAAAAACAAGGTTTTGGTGTTACTGGGCATCTGGCCACGACCTCGTGCTGGGTTAGCATAGCCCCGTGGTCAGAGTGCCAGTAACGAAAACTTACAGAAGGTGACCACGAGGGCGTGCCTGGTGGTCACGGCCCCGTGGCGAGCAGATTACAGACAAACAGCAGGTATAGGGCTATGGACACGGGGCGTGCTGGCTGGGCAAGGCCCCGTGGTGACAATCTGCAATCTTTGCAAACTGGTTTTGGCTTTCGGTTCTGGTTTCCGGGCTTATGTAGCACTAATACTTAGTGCTTCCAAGCATCCTAGGTACCTATTTATGCTTAAATACCATACCACACAAATAACAAACATCCTAACATACCACAAGTTATCATCCACATCACAAAAAAAATGCAGGAAAGTAAAAGTGTTAAAGGAAAATAAATTGTTCAACATTGGCACGCAGGCCAGATAATTGTTTGTGAGATAAGGGGTTAACCTGGTAAGTGCTTCAACCGTGTCACATCACATCCAACGCCTCCACCATTCGCCATGTACTCCCGGACGTTGCTGATATCATCTTGCCTGTCGGAGGTGTTACTCTCTATTGCTCCGACCCGGGTGTACGTGTTGCTGGCCATGTTGTAGGTGTTGCGGGTGCACAAAAGGTTTTCCTGCAAGAGATCATGTATGCTTTGAAAGTTAGGAAAACCACCCCCTTGAGAGGATGATTGGCCCGCATGGCCATGATACTGATATTGAGGAGGAGGACGGATTTGTGGGGCGTGAAGGACAAGAGCCTCCTATGGATTCCAAACATGTCACTGAACCGTTTGAAATCGAACCGTCCCATCCCCGAAAATGAAACCCCAAGTGCTGTTTTTCCAGAAACAAATCGTTTACCCCTTCAATTTCATCTTTTTCGGTTAAAAAACAAGGGTTTGAGGTTTTTGTTTGAAATCGGGCAAATCTACAAACAATTCAAGTTGATTTACTTCCTATAACATGCAACTATACTACTACTAACAGATCTAAGCAAAAATTTGAGGTTTGATTCGGTTCAAGTTGAAGACCCTAGATTTTTCCCCAAAATTTTGATGTTAAACTACATGCAAATGATTAATCTAACTAACTATGATGATAAAATCATACCTTGACGTTGTTGAACGGTGGAAGAACGTGAAAATCTGCAGAAAATCGCGGTGGAACCATAGAGTTTTCAGGGAAACGGGTCGTGTTGAAGTGAAGAAATGAAGGAAAAAGGGGTTTTATCCCCGTCAGTTGGCCGACCACGGCCCCGTGTCCAGCTGGGCACGGCTCCGTGGGCGGGTAAAAATTAATATTTTTTTATTTTATTTTTTTATAGTGCTCGTGTGAGTGACCTGTTTCCCGAAACTTGGTTGTAGAAATCTTACCGATTTAGAAGCTTTCCCGACGTTCGCTACTTACAAGATATAACGTTGATGCACAAACCTTCGTTTATTCGTCGGCCGCTTGTAGCGAGATCTCCTCCCCTTCATGTTAGTGCACGAATGTCTATCGCCTTCGTCAATCCGAGCCGTAGCAAGAAACCGAAGAAATCAAGTCTTTATAATTGTCATATCTAGTTAAAAGGCAAGGTGGCAAACTTGTAATTAATGAGAAATCTCATTAAAATGCCTTGACCTATAAATAGGAGATTATGTCATTAGTTAGATAGACTTTTTAGTGGAGATTGAAGGAGAAGACTTGGAAGACTTTCTAGAGAGAGAAAGTCTAGAGAGAGAAAGTGGTTGTAAACGTGAATCTTGTACCGAAATTGTCACATCTTTCAATAGATTTACGTTAGTAGTACGTTATTGTGTGTTCGGTCACGCACGTTCACGGATTCCGCACGTGAAACGTTCGTTACGCAATCGAACGGCATCAAAACCGGTCCTACAATTGGTATCAGAGCTAGGAGCTCGATTGCACGATCAAACACATCGTTTTCGTACCAGATTTCAGCGATTTCAGAGCCGAATCAGATCCGATTTCATCGATTTCTTCATCTTCTACTCATTTCTCACGGTTTTTACAGAAATTCGTCAAATTGAACGTGATTTCACGGTCCGATTCGTCTGAATTTTTGATATATTGTGCGAACAACATTGAATTACAACCCTACCAAGTTTCAGATCGAAACTCCAAGTCGTTTAGGAGTAATCGCGGTTTTTCGGTCCGAATTCGCGTCATAAGATCAGATAGGTTCGCTTATTTGGTACTACTGTGGTTCGCTTATACGGTAAAACTTCAGGTTCGCTCGTGTGGAATTGATTAGGTTCGCTCATAAGAAAAGGAATTTCAGGTTCGCTCTTAGTGCTTAATTGATCCGCTTATATGACATAAACAGATCCGCTCCAACCGCTTATTGGTCAGCATGGTTCGCTTTTCAGTCATCTTCTTCATAAAGTCTGCTCACGTTTGATTGTCGGCCATTTTAATTCTATACATGAGATGGTGACTGAAATTCTCGGTTAAATGATAAATTGAAGATGTTCAATCAAATGTGTTAAAAAAATAAGGAAGGCCCAATCTTTGTCGATCTTAGTGGAAATATCGACCAATTAGGTTGAAATAATTAGAAGTTGTTTGCTGTTTGCTATTACAATTTAGGGGCCCTATCAGCAGTGTTGTTTAGCTCCACTAATGTGAAAGGCCCAATCAGCTATGAAGGTGGGTGGTCAAATCATTCGATCCAAAGGTTTTTCACATGAAAGTAACAGCTGATAATATAATGTTGTCGGTTAATTGATAAGATGTTAAATGGCAGCCCATGATTTGATGAGATTTATGGCCTAATCAACACTTTCTTGTTCACCGCCCATTAACATGATGTCATAAGGTTGATTGATTGTCTGATCCATATTCACCTACCCATACGTTGTTGTTGTGCAATTGTGATTAGAGGCCCAATCACAAGTAAATAAATTGTTGGTTGGCAGGTTGATTGCCGGCCCTCTGCACCGACCCATATAAAAGTGGCTTAATCAGTGCTCAGTTGTGACAGTTTGTTGTCGATTGTTAGTATTTGATCTTATTACACAGCTCCACTAAATTTTTTTTGACCCAATTATTGTTTAATCACCCCATAGTTGTCTGTTAATTGTCAAGCCCAAGCACAAGCCCAAGTTGGTGATATCTGTGTGCTATTGAACCCAAGCCCAAGTTTCATCATAGTGATCTTGTTGGCTAAGTGGAGTGTATAGTCTATCTATGATAGTCATTGATTAAAGGCCCAGTTCATCCTAAGCTCATATCTCGTGAATTTTTTTTCCGGACCCATTCATTCAGCGATCTCACGTCATCAACATTGAAAAGAATCAATGAATCTTCGACAACGAGTCTTAGATTGATTTCACACATTCACTTTTACGCAATCAGTTTGTTTAAAATTGATAGTGTGTTTGATTGTTTGTTTGCAGGTGATTCGAGGTGATTCGTGAAGCACTGGATATTTGTCTGAAAGAATCCGCACTCGATTCACTGTCGCCTAATCTTTGATATTCAATCGAATAGTCGTTCGTTTGTCTGAATTTCATTATTGATTGAAAACTCGTCATTGAGAATCCTTTGATACCAAAACATGGATTCTGAAATTTATACTACACTGAACAAGTTTAAAAATTTTACAGGTATCAAGGGAGAATCAACTGATGAATTGATCAAAAGGTATATCGAGTTGTATTGGGAGATAATGAGATTGAAAATAACCAAGACTAATGAGGAATGGGTTGACAAGTTGGCAAATGCTTTACCGGGTGATAGGTGGAGAATGTATTTGTCAGATTTGAAGAAGATATATTTAGACGTGAATTTGAGCTTGTTTATCGAAAAGATTCAAGCTCAAGAACTTGAACTTCAAAAGAATAGTAATGCAGAAACTGATGAAGCAAAAGTCAAATCTAAGGAAATTGTTCAGGAAGAAGAGCAGATTAAAGAAATTTCAGCTATCAAGGTGGAGAAGAAAGCTGAAGCTGAAAAGATGATTGAGAAGTGCTTAAATTGTGAAAATCTGAAATCCGAAAATGCCAAACTCTTGAGGGATTTAGAGAGTTTGACATTAGAAAACGAAAATCTTAAAAAATCAGAAAATGTTTTGAAAAATCAAATAAAAAATTTAGAAATTGAAAAGGTAAAAACTGAAAAAGATTTTCAAAGTCAAATAAAAATTCTTGAAGATGGGAGAGATGTGTTTAGTAAAAATAACATCGAAAAGCAAAAAATGATAAATTCTCATCTTCAGAAGATTATTCAACTTGAAAAAGAAGGCGATCAAGCTCGAAAGAAAATCAATGAGCTTGAAAATAAATTGAAAGGTTTTGTGACTTCTTCAGCGTATGTGAATATTTCATGCCCAAAACCGATCAATTCAGATCCAATAAGTGACAATGTCACAAACTTTGACAATGTCAAAGTTGAAGATTGTGATGAGAAATCTGATGATGTAAATGAAAAGTTTGAAAAACAAAAATTGTTTTTAGAATTAAAAGAAAAATTCAAAAATACTGTTTTGCGATCTACTGAAATAGGTGAATGCTCAAAGCAAAAACCTGTTAAGAAGATTGTTGAACAAAAACAAATTGTTGAAAAGTCGAAAAATGTTCAAAATAAAAATAAAAGCTCATCAGATCAATCATCCAATCGCAATCAAAAAGTACAAAAATTGAAAACCGAAAACTCAAAAATTGTTGGTAATAAGTGGTGCAGGTTTGACCACAGTGCTCAAAAGTCAAATCCAACAATCAAGAAGAGGAAAGAGTATCACCAAGCCAAACAGTGCTTTGATCTGAGCGTTTGGTATGAAGATGGTGATTGGTACGATAACAGAGTGTGCTACAAATGTGGTTATCAAGGACACATTGCTGTTAACTGCCAGAGACAAAGATTTGAGACAAGAAGATGCTATAAGTGTCAAATCAATGGACACATTGCCAGGGATTGCCCAAGGAAATCAAGTGAAAGATTGAGGGTTAATTCTCAGAAATTGGCAAAGAAACCAGTCACTGTCAAGCCCAAGGAACTGAGAGTTTCAGACCAGAAAGTCAAAGAACAGAAGGTTCAAGAACCTAAAGTTCAAGAAAAGAAAGTGAAGCTTTCTCAAGGGCAGAAAGACAAATTGCAAAAGAAGAGGAAGAAGGCCAGAGAATATCTGGAGAAGATTTTGTCCTCGGGTACACCGAACAAATCGAATAAGAGTGTTGATGAATCGTTTCACTCGACAACAGAGTCAAGTAAACCGAATTCGTCAGATGCAAATCTGAGGACAAAAGAGGAGCTAAAGAAGAAGGTAAAATTTTGTGGCGATGAATCTGTTTCTTCGGAAACAAAGGAGCCACATGTCGGCGATGAATCTGACTCAATAAAGTCAGACAAGCCACTTTCAGGCAATGATTCTGCTTCGTCAAAATCAGAGGAGCCACAAGTTGAGCTCAAAAGTGAAAATTCAGTTCTGCCAATGGATGATATCAACTTTCCACCATTGCGAGCTGAAAATTATAAACAAAAAGTTGACGAAGTTGAAATTTCAAATCAATCTTTTTCTGAAAAAAAGATTTTGATGTTGAAAAAGCCTTTAACCCCAATGTTCTAAATATTTTTGAAAAAATGGTTGACGGAAAAGTCAAAGGGGTTAAAGAATTTTATGAATAAAAAAGGTATGTTCAAAACACCCAAGGACCGTCAGGCTTGGGTGAATCTCTTTAACTGAAAATTCTGACTTGCCGGAGTTCCCAGGTTGGTAAGCGTGGAACATGAATCGGCACATTTCTTGAGAAATTTCACTATGGTGATTTTTCGACCTACATGTGGTAAATCAGGGACATTAAGTTGTACTTGATTTTCTACAAGTGATTAAAGGAAAACAATGTGATGAAAGAACCCCGAATTTGTGAAATGACACACAAAACTAATTTTCCGGAAAAACCATTTTGATTAAAACAAACTTAAGTGTTTTGAAATCTAAATGGGAAAATAGTTTGTTGTCAGGGGGAGTTCTGATTGTTTATGCCAAATGAATGGCGAATTGTAGTGATTCGATATCAGTTTGTCATTTTATATGTACGGTTTTCAAATTTTCCTTGAAAATCAAAATTGAAACATATTTTGATTTTAGGGGGAGAAAAATTTTAAAAAAATTAGAAAATTTGAAAATACCAAAAACACTGAAAAAGCAAAAATGAGTTTTGTTGATAAAAGAGGAAATGATAGTACATCAGTGGACTATCACAGCACGCTAAAGAAATGTAATGTCAAATGTAATAAACGGTCTCACTGATGATGTGACGATAGGTTTTTGTACATTTAGTAGATTTATTCGGGATATAAACCTAAAACTTCAAACTTGTGAAATTCGTGGGGAACACTACTTGGATATATAGGTAACCCCTGGAATCTCGTTTGAAAGGTCTCGTATTCTGATATACTAGGTGTTTATACTCTATGATGTCTGGGGTATTATTCCGGGACTTCTGCTGAACGGTAGTTCTGACCTAGTCCTTGGCTAATACTTTCCGCAAAATGCTTGAAACATAGCATAAAGCCCTCAGCTGATTAGACAATAAAATTGATAATCATCTGTTGTAGCTGAAAAGATCCTCTAAAGGGGACACACTGCTAAGTCGAAGCTGATATCTCTCTGCTGAACGGGAGTTCTGACCTGAGATCCCTCAGTTCTCGCATTTAACCCCTAATTTATGTACAGATACCATTGTAGTATTCTTGCCTGTAAGACTGAATATTGGGATTCTGGATACGGGAGTATATTCAAGAGGTGGGACACATGAATCGAACTAAGTTCATAAAACACTTAAATAGTATCCTGAATAGATTGAAAGTTGTATGAAAATTTAAGAGGACAACTATATCGTCAATCAACGTGAATCATTTAGAACTTAAAATGTCTAAAAGCTTAATGGTGCGTGTGATGTGTCTCAAAAACTGATATGATCCTCTTACACAAACTCACAAAAATATGTTTGTACATATTTCATTTCTGCATTTAATTTCTGTCCTTGCATTTATGTAGTCGACAGACAACTGCACTAACACTTCATCCTCAATGAATCCTTGATAAAGCTTTAGCATTTGGCCATTGATTTTGAATGGAATTCCATTCCGAGATTTAATTTCAATTGCACCGTGTGGAAAAATATGGGTGATAGAAAAAGGACCCGTCCACCTAGACTTTAATTTACCTGGAAATAATTGAAGTCGTGAATTAAACAATTGAAGTTGTCTCCTATCCGAAATTCAATTGGTTTAATGTGTTTATCATGCAAATTTTTCATTCTATCCTTATAAATTTTGGAGTTAGAGTATGCGTGATTTCTTAATTCCTCCAATTCATTTAATTGACAAAATCGATTTTTACCGGCAATTTCTATGTCTAAGTTTATGTTTTCAATTGCCCAGTAGGCTTTGTGTGCTAATTCTACCGACAAATGAAAACTTTTTCCATAGACAAGCTTATATGGGGTGGTACCTATTGTTGTTTTATATGCAGTTCGAAAAGCCCATAAAGCGTCGTCTAATTTATCAGCCCATTCCTTTTTATTTAATCCTACGGTTTTTTCATGTATTCTTTTTAAACCTCGATTAGTCACTTCAGCTTGTCCGTTTGTTTAAGGGTGATATGCTGTTGAGATACGGTGATAGACCCCATACCTTGTTAAAAGTTTTTCAAGTTGATGGTTACAAAAATGGGTACCTCTATCACTTATTAATGCTATTGGAGTTCCAAAACGAGAAAATAATCGTTTCAGGAATCTTACCACAACTCTTCCATCATTTGTTGGAAGAGCTTCGGCTTCAGCCCATTTTGACAAGTAATCCACTGCCACAAGTATATATTTGTTTCCTTTTGACGGTGGGAAAGGTCCCATAAAGTCGAGTCCCCACACATCAAAAATTTCACAAACAAGAAAGCCATTTTGTGGCATTTCGTTTTTGGAAGAAATATTACCTGATCGTTGGCAAGCATCACATGTCTTGATAAGACTTTGGGGTCTTTGTAAATGGTTGGCCAATAAAATCCTGAATCAAATACCTTTCGTGCGGTACTAGCGGCACCATGATGTCCTCCGTATGGACCTTCATGATAATGGCGAAGAATTCTTCTTGCTTCACTACCATGTACGCATCGGCGGATAAGTTGGTCGGCACACATTTTGAAACGATAAGGATCTTCCCAAGTATAATGCTTTAAATCGGCAAATTCTTTGATGATGTGGTCATCCTTTTGCGACTATTCCGCTAGCTAAGTAGTTAGCATAGTCGGCATACCATGGCTCTTCTCGGTATTCCACCATTTCTAGGGACTCCGTTGGGAATTTTTCATTGATTAGCTCATCCCTAGTTGCCTCTAAAGCTGGATCTTCCAAGCGGGAAAGATGATATGCAACGGTGTTTTCTGCTCCTCTTTTGTCTTTTATTTTAATGTCGAATTCTTGGAGGAGTAGAATCCATCTGATTAAACGTGGTTTAGTATCCTGTTTCTTAAAGAGATATCGAATGGCTGCATTGTCTGTATAAACTATTGTTTTAGAAAGAACAAGATAAGAACGAAATTTATCAAAAGCAAATACTACATCTAGTAATTCTTTTTCCGTTGTTGTGTAATTTTCTTGTGCATCGTTAAGTGTTTTACTAGCGTAATATATTGGGTGAAAATTCTTATCTTTTATTTGTCCAAAGACGGCACCAACTGCAAAGTCACTTGCATCACACATGATTTCGAAAGGTAATTTCCAATCAGGCGCTATCATGATAGGTGCATTGACTAGCATTTCTTTTAGTGTGAGAAATGCTTGATTGCAATCCTTGTAAAAGATGAAAGGAGCATCTTTTTCAAGTAATTTTGTTAAAGGCCTTGAGATTTTTGAAAAGTCTTTGATAAATCGTCTATAAAATCGGCATGCCCTAGGAAACTTCTGATGGCTCTAACGGAGGATGGGGGTGGTAATCTAGAAATAGTGTCTATTTTAGCTCGATCAACCTCCATTCCTTCGCTTGAGATTTTGTGATCGAGTACTATTCCCTCCGTTACCATGAAATGACATTTTTCCCAATTAAGGGCGAGGTTAGTTTCCTCACATCGGGATAGCATTCGTTCAAGGTTATCAAGGCATTGGTCATATGAATCTCCAAAGATAGAAAAGTCGTCCATGAAGACTTCCATAGTCTTTTCTATCATATCATGAAAGATGGCCACCATGCAACGTTGAAAAGTTGTGGGGGCATTATATAGACCAAAAGGCATGCGTCGATAAGCAAAAGTTCCGTAGGGACATGTGAATGTTGTCTTTTCTTGGTCTTCGGGTGCTATTGGTATTTGAAAGTAACCTGAAAAACCATCTAAGAAACAATAAAATTTGTGACCGGATAATCTTTCTAACATTTGATCAATAAAAGGTAAAGGAAAGTGATCTTTCCTTGTTGCCACATTTAATCGACGATAATCTATACATACTCTCCATCCTGTGACGGTTATTGTTGGTATTAATTCATTTTTCTCATTAGTGACCACCGTCATACCTCTTTTCTTAGGAACTACTTGAACGAGACTTACCCAAGGACTATCGGAGATTGGGTAAATGAGTCCGACGTCAAGTAAGTTGATGACTTACTTTTTAACCACTTCTTGAACGTTTGGATTTACTCTACGTTGTGGTTGTATTACCGATTTATAGTCATCATTCATTAAAATTTTGTGCGTGCACATGGAAGGGCTTATTCCTTTAATATCTACAAGCTTCCAAGCGATCGCGTTTTTGTGTTTTTTTTAAAGTGTGATTAATTTTTATTTTTCTACACTAGTTAATTTTGACGAAATAATTACAGGTAACTTACCATCTTTTTCGAGAAAAGCATATTCCAAATCTTTTGGAAGTTCTTTGCGCTCAAGTGGTGGGTCTTTTGGAGACTCCTTATGTGGTTGCTCATTTTGATCAAGAACCAAAAAGGTTTGTTTAATGGCGACCTCTTCTTCAACAAAGTGGTCGATTTCTTCTCTTGTATCAGGTGGCTCATCTTCATCTTCATATAGGGGGTCATAATTGCCGAATGGATATTTCATTGAACGCTCAAGATCGACACTTCTTTTGAATGCCCCTAATTAGATGGGTTTGCCCTTCCGATTTTTCAAAGCCTCGTGGGCTTTTACAAAAGGTTGTCCCAACACTAGTGGAGCGTCATCAAGGATGACGAAGTCGGTTGGGATTACCATTTGATTTGCTTGGACTAACACATCTTCAACTACCCCCATTGATTTTATTGTTTTCCGATTAGATAGAAAAATGGGTATTTGAAGTGGAGAAAAATCACCAATACTTAATTTTTCGAAAATGTAGTTGGGCATTATACTAACACAAAGATCTTTATCAATTGTAGTATTAATAACAAAAGGAATTTTGAAAGAAACATAGAACCGGTGTAATGTTAATTTCAAATGGATCATCTTTTATTAGCGTAGTTTGATCATTTGTTAACTTAATGCTTACCCTTTCGTCAATTTTAGTGTTAGTGTTTAACTCTTTTAAAAACTTAGCATGAGTGGGTACTAAACAATGATTTTCGAAAGAAGGTGACAAGAGATTAATTTCTTGAAAATTAAACTCTTCTTGAATTTTAACGTTATCGGACTCACCTTTTTCGTTGTTTAACTCATGTGTCGGTTTTTCACTTACTTGTTCTTCCATTTTTACCTCTTCAACTATCACTTCTTTATTACATGTTAATTCTTCCCTTGCACGGGCTTCTTTTATATAACGCTCGATAGTTTTAAGGTGTTCTATTATATTTTCGGCTACGGGTGAGATAGTTGGTGGTTCGTCAAATTGGGTTGAATAAGTGTCCTCAAAGCTTGAATTCGGAAGTTCGATCCTTGGTTCCTCATAATACTCGTATGAGGAAGATGGTTCATACCATTGTTCCTCATTGTAAGTATATGATGGATAAGGGTCGTAACTTGGTTCTTCATAATATTCATATGAGATAGGTTGTTCACGCCATGGTTCCTCATAGTAAGTATATGAAGGTGAAGGCTCATATCTTGGTTCCTCAAAGTATGAGTATGAAGGCTCATACCTTGGTTCATCAAAATATGAGTATGAGGGAGAAGGTTCATACCTTGGTTCTTCATAGGATGTGTATGAAGTGGATGGCTCGTACCTGGGCTCCTAATAGTATGTGTACGAAGGGGATGGTTTAAAAAGGTCACAATATTGTACCGAATGAGGATTACCACAAATGGTACAATACTCTTCCCTATAATCATCCTCCTCGTAGTTGTATTAACCTCCTGAGTATTGATCCATAAGAATCACTTAGCAGACCACAACAGAGTCTCGGGACCAGAAAACAAAAATAAAAATGGAAACAGAGGCTGAGCACGACCACGTGTTCAGTGAGCACGGCCCCGTGGTCAGGTTCTGTATCTGGCGTTTTAAAAAATGTGACTGGTTTTGTGCAGCACGGGGGCGTGTTCAGCGAACACGACCCCGTGTTCAGACTCTGTATCTGGGAGTTTTGTAAAAATTATGCAGCACGGGGGCGTATTCAATGAGCACGACCTCGTGTTCAGACTCTGTGTCTGGGAGTTTTGTAAAAATTATGCAGCACGGGGGTGTGTTCAGTGAGCACGACCCCGTGTTCAGACTACTGTAATGCAAAAACTACCTAAAAATGTAAAAATGTGCACGCGGTTTATAAAAAAAGGTTTTGAAAAACGATTAGGCCGTCGATTTTAAGCTTTCTTAAAATCCTTGTGTCCCCGGCAACGGCGCCAAAAACTTGATGCGTGTTGATGCGTGTGTAGCGTTATATATTTTTAGTTATATTTCAAACCATCAGAATGCCGAACAGACTGCCGTCCGATCGGATTGCCATCCGATCGAACGACCATCCGATTGGTTGACATTTGGACAACACGTAAACATCTTCAAAATTTTCAAAGAACATCAGTTTCTAACGGATTGCTATCTGATCGAGTGACAATCCTGCTGTGAACTTGTTCTCACTATGTATCCTGCCAATCGGATCGCTATCTGATCGAACGACCGTTCGATCGACGACCTGAAGGGTGGAGAAACTTCTCTATTTTCAAAATGCTACAACGAAAACTTCAAAAGTCATCATACACAAACACATCCTTCCCAAACGAATGTCAATCCGACTGAATGGCCATCCGATCGGATGACCATCCGAACGAATTGACATCCGATCGAACGGCCAACCGATCGGATTGCCATCTGATCGGATTACCATCCGACACTTGGTCACTTTGCACCGTTTATCGCGCCGTTCTTCGCTTATGCTATCGTTAACTGTTCAGGCTAATATCTGAGCGCTCCCTTTAATCCAAGAGAGTGTTTATTTACTTAAACACAATCTGTGAGTATACTTGATCCCATTTTGCTTTACGCACTTTTGGGTGTTACATACGTTACTTATTCAAATCACAATCGACACACAACGTAAACACTATTTATACGCTGACCGTTATTGCATGTTTCGTGTTATTCGATGAATGCTTGTATGTTATGTTAACACAGTGATTGTTGCCTGACACCTTAGCAATGATAGTACTATAGTTTGGACTCAGCACCTGTCGTGGACAGGGGTTGTTAAGGGCTTTACTTCACGTGTCCCAGTGGGGATATGTGTTGCGCATTCTACAACTCGCAGTCACGTCTGTGCATATTTCTCTGTCGATAACCTACTAGCCTTCACTTTGTTACATGTTAGATGTTGGTTATGCGTAAACGGTTTTTGAACTCTATTATACTATTAAACTTGTATGCTCACCTTTACACTATGTGTATTGACCTTTATTTTAACGTATGTGACAGGTGCTTAGGATGCTTGCTTGCTAGTTGATGGAATCGAGTTAGGATGGAGTCTAGAAACAAACAAAAACAATTTATTTATTTTGAATCTGAGTTGTCGGAACATTTTGTTTGTCTTTGAGATATCTATGTCTGTAATAATTAGTTTACTTGATGGGTTATGGTATGGGACATAATATCAACTATCCTGTAATTTTGTTGTTATGGATTTCTCCTGGATAATCTGTTCACTCAGTGTCGCGCCCCGATGTTTCCGTCATCGGTTGGGGTGTGACAGATTGGTATCAGAGCCATAACTATAGGGAATTAGGCAAGACTCGACCTAGTCCGGGTCGATGTGTTAGAAACGACCTAGTCTATAGTCTAAGTACCAACAGACCGACTTGTGTTTTGTACGAGCATACTTGCTATTTCTCCCTCGCACTCGCTGAACACTATCACTGCACGCTTCTTTCGAAAATGAACGAGTGATTAGGTCTAGATTAGGTGTGAAAACCACAAACTCTCGACTGAATCGCTTGTTCGACCCGCATTTTTATTCATAAACAGGGGAATTTGCGTTGAATCAGGAGTGAAACCCGTACTTTAACGCAGATTTTCCCCTCTATCTCATCAAAACAGGAACAAAGTTGTTAAGTCAGGGGTGAAACCCGAACCTTGACGACTTGTTCCGTGCTCTATTTTAGTTTTACAAAACTCTCACTAAAGTCTCGACGGACTCCAACGAATTGAAGTCACACTGTAGCTGGAAGGATGCGTGCCGTTCGCCCAAAATCAAGGCGAGAGCACAGTTCGGAAGGCCAAAGTGTGTACTAAAAGTCTTTTGTGAATAGTCGGATCACTTTGGGTAGTCGACATCTATCAGCCGTGGACAATCTATTCTCGATTTTTATGTGTTTCGATTCTGAGCCCGCAACTGCTGACTCCGATATTTATCGTTTTTTATGTGGATTTTACGTGTTTTATGTGGTATTTACCTGTTTATGTGTTTCTATTTTTGGTGATTTATTCACTTTTGTCTTTCCGCTTTGATCGACATGTACTACCCACACTACACATCTATCTCAAAACGCTAACAAATCGCTTGATACTCGCTTATGCTATACTACTCGCTATGCTACTCGTTGTGTACTCGCTAATCGCAATCGCCATTCTCGAACTCATGGACCTTGAATAATAGGCGAATACGTGCAAAATGTGTAGGTGAATACGTGCAAAATATAGCTTGTCCTCGTGGTTTCTGTGACTTACGTGTTTCTTTGCTTTATATGCCTATGTGTTTCTGTGGTTATGTGCCTATGTGTTACGTGATTATATTCCTGAGCTTTAGTAGTATTAGGTGTGTGTGAGGTGAGATCCGATTATATAGTGTTTGAGTCCTATGGCGATGTCTGTTGCAGACAATGTCGTCATTTGGATCATTCCACTCCCGTTCTGCTCGCCGCAATCATGAAGACAAGCGTATCACTTCTTTGGTCGCCAAGCAGATTGCGAAAGTTGTCCCGTAGATCATTAGTGAGCTAAATGAAAATGACAGCAAGTCCTTTGAAGAGTCAAGGATAGATTCGCCAAAGTCTGCTTTTAGCTTCATGCAGTTCAAAGCCTGCGGCCCGAAAGAATTTACCGGCGAAGATGGACCTACGGCCATGTTCCAATGGTTTGATTCTGTTGAAGTCACCCTGTGCCAAAGCAACTGACCTGATAATCTCCGCACTATTAACGCCACCAGCGTCTTCCAGTCCAGGGCCTTGGACTAGTGGACTGCCGAGAGAAACAAGCGTGCAAATGATGCAGCTTGCGGGCTTACGTGGGACGAGTTGAAGGACTTGATAATGAAAGAGTTTTGCGCTCCCCACGTGCTCCAAAAGTTGGAGGACGAGTTCTGGCATATCAAACAGAAGGATGGCGACAACGCTGGTTTGACTGCTCGCTTCAAGCAGCTAAGCATAATCTGTCCAGGTCAAGACTCTACGCCCGAAATCACCATCAAGAAGTATATCCGTGCTCTTCCGGATTGCGTGGCTGATTTCGTTTAAGCTGCAAAGACAACAACAATTGAGGAAACCTTCTTACTCGCTGCAGAGATAAACGACAAGGGAATCAAGGCTGGTTACTGGGATAAAGCCTCCAAGAATCTGCTCCAAGTCACAGTTGCTCCAACCTCTGAAACCGCCGCCACTCCACAATCATCAAAGTCCTCTCGTCGCAAGAGGAAGAACAACAACAACAACAGTAGCAAGAATTGCGCTGTCACCGCTACCGCCCCGCTCCAATCAGTACCTGCTCAACCGCAGCCTCAACACCGCCAAGTAGCGGCACCGATTACTAATGCACCACCGGCTAAGCATGCATACACTGGTCCTCACCCGGCTTGCCCTACTTGTACTTATCACCATCCAGTGGGAATCGCTTGCAGATACTGCGTGCACTGCAACATGTATGGCCATTTCACCGCCAACTGCCGTACCGGTCCACGTCAAGCTCCAGCTCCAGCCCAAGGTCAAGCTCCTGCTCAACAAGCTCTACTTCCTGCTCCTCAAGGCCAACAAACGGCTCCTACACACCCGTGATCCATGCAAGAGCTTGCTTTACGTGTGGTGATCCCAACCACTTCGCAAACATGTGCCCCAATCGAGTGGTGAACCAAGAGCCACAACAGCAGCAACCCCAGAAACAACAGCAGCAGCCAGTAGCCCGTGGCCGTGCCTTCAACATCAACGCACGCTAGGCTCAAGCAGACAACAATGTGGTTAATGGTACGTTCCTTGTGAATGGTATATATGCTTTGTGTTTATTTGATACTGGAGCCGATAACTGTTTTGTATCTGTTGAATTTGAAAAGCTCCTTAATCATAAGCGCGCCCATCTCCCCTCGACATTCGATGTTAAGGTTGCCACTGGAAGAACCGTCGCTGTAAATTCTGTGCTTCGTGAGTGTACTCTCGAACTCAACAATCACGTTTTCCCTATCGACCTTATTTCGATACAGCTCGGTAGTTTTGACGTCATAGTAGGCATGGATTTTCTTCGCGAAAATCGTGCTGAAGTTATTTATTTCGATAAGATGATTCGCTTCTCGCTCACTAATGGTGATCAATTCTGTGTCTACGGTGAAGTTGCGTCAAAGAAACTCCAACTCATGTCGTGTGTCCAGGCTAGCAAGTATCTCCGCAAGGAATACCAAGCTTACTTGGTACACATTGTAGTAGCGGAGAAGGAAAAGAAAAGAACCACAGGCATGAACGATGTTCCTGTTGTTCGTGATTTTCCTCTTGTCTTTCCTGATGACTTACCTTTTTTTACCTCCAAGTCGTGATATCGACTTTCGTATTGATCTCATTCCAGGAGCAAATCCTTTTGCTAGAGCTCCTTATTGGCTCGCTCCATCTGAAATGCGCGAACTCTCGAGTCAACTCTAGGAATTACTTGACAAAGGCTTCATTCGCCCTAGCACCTCTCCTTGGGGCGCACCAGTCCTTTTCGTCAAAAAGAAGTATGGGTCGTTCAGGATGTGCATCGACTATAGGGAATTGAATAAGCTAACAATCAAGAATCGCTATCCCCTGCCCCGAATCGATGATTTGTTTGACCAGTTACAAGGTGCTACGTGTTTCTTGAAAATCGATCTACGCTCATGCTATCACCAGTTACGCATTCAAGAGGAGGATACACCGAAAACCACTTTTCGCACTCGATATGGCCACCATGTGTTCGTTGTTATACCCTTTGGTTTAACCAACACACCCGCGGTTTTCATGGATCTGATGAATCGCATGTGTAAACCTTTTCTCGACCGCTTCCTCATTGTGTTCAATGATGATATCCTGATATATTCCAAGTCGAAAGCTGAACACGCGTAACATCTACGTTTGGTTCCCGAACTACTCCAGGGGAATCGACTCTATGCCAAGTTCTCCAAGTGTGAATTTTGGCTGGAGGAGGTTCAATTCCTCGGTCACATTGTCAATAGTCAAGGTATTCACGTCCCCCGTGAAGATCGAAGCTGTTAAGAGTCGGGTTACACCTAAGAATTCGTTTGAAGTCCATTCTTTCCTCGGACTAGCGGGCTATTATCGCCGATTCATCGAAGGATTCTCAAAAATCGTTGTGCCGCTTACTTCTCTCACGCACATGTAACACCCCAAAAACGGGTTTTGAAATCAAACCACGTTAATAGTGAAAATGAGTAAAATACCGTTAGTGGTAAAAATTAACCCAGTAAAAAAAAGAAAGAAGATTAGGATTTAAATAAATAAACAAACTTGATATTAATTAAAAGGAGGATAAATACTTTGAGAAAAACAAAGTATGTAAAAGGCCCAAGTTAACGGGACTTAAAATAAAACGGGTTATAACTCTCGGGACCCACTAAGTAACTAGGAATATCAACCTAGTTAGCTAAGTGTTTCAAAATAATAAGAAAATTTGGTTAAAACATACTATATGCAACTTGGGTAAAGTATAAGGGCCAAAGGTGATAAACTTGAAACAAGTCTTAATAAAATAAAACATAAAACACCAAAACACACACCTTGAGTGTGTGTTCTGGTCGACAATTCTAGAGGAGCCAGGAGCTCTCATCTTCAAACCCTAACAAGCTAAAATTCAAGCAATTGGAAGGGCAAATCACACTCAAATTGAAATCCAAGCATGGATTAGTGATCACCTCAGTGAAATGATCATAAGGTATGTGAAATTTCGTTGAATGATTCCAATTGAAATTTTGAATCAATACTTGAAACTCGAAATTTATGATTCATGATAGTTGCTTGGATGAAACAGGAATGAGATAGTGATTAGGGATAAACCCTAGTCAATTACTTGTTGAAATTTTGCTTAATTCTTGTGAATTTACAATCACCATTGAAGGTGATAAGTGGGTTTTGTAAGAATATGTTAAACACTAGAATTTTGATTGTTGTTCTAGTGTAATTTGAGCTCTAGGAAGTGAATTCAGATTTTGTTAATGTGAAAATTGATATGAACATGCTTAATTGATGTTAAGCTTGGCTAAATAACTAGTTATGAAATTTGATTGTTGATTTTATAGAGTATGCCCACAAGAAACCATAGTGATGGCTAAAAATGAGTTACATCGGTAATTCGATCATATTATGACGAATGAAACATGTACGTTTAAGGGTTACCATATAAGGTAAATCATAATAACCAATAAGGGTAAAATTGTAATTTGGTCACTCGTTGACAATAACTGTTGGTTTTGAAAGATACTTTATTTCGAAAGCCTTGATAGGCCAAAAAGCGTTAAGAAGTGATTTATAATTAAAATGACCGCGCAATGTAAACTGGAGCGAGTCATCTAGGCGAGATGGCAATAAGCTTCATCTCGCCAATATAATCGGTCAATTAAAACAAACGGGTCAAAAGGGTGAAAATATCACCTTTGACAATATCGACTAATTGCTTGTCGAGTTGTATGATTTCAGGAATAAATGTCAAATGGATACTTACATCGCTATTACTTAGCGGGTACTAAGGCAAGGTATCGAAACGGGTCAATATATATATTGATCCGAGCCAGGTATGTCTAATATAGATTAAATACTCAATAGGAATTAGAGGCTCCTTGATAGTTAAATGCAGTTATAAAGACATTTGGTTTCTTTACTAAGCAAACCAAATGATTCATATGATGATCGTTGTGTTTTGAAAACATAATAACTTTTCGAATCAAATGCATAGTTTAAAACAGGGCTTTTGGGTCGAAAATGCTTTTAAAAGTCCCTTGTATCAATTAAAGGACTAAATGGACCAAAATGCCCTTGTAAGCTAAATCGAGCGAACGACCCATAAGGGTGGTTTGGAAAAGAGTAGTATGCATAATTAAACACTTAGAATGAGTATATAAAAGCGAAAGATGTGAATCCTTAGTCATTTGACTCTATAATAGTCTTTGCCGTAAAATAATGATTCGAGGGGTAAAACTCGGAGTTTAGGAATTTCCACACTTAATACAACACAAATATAGTTGTGAAGAAAGATTATTTGACAAGAAATGTGGTAGTATAATGCTTAATGTGAGTGAAAGAGATTCATGTTTAAAATAGGCTTAATTACCCTTAACGGGTCAAAATAAGCATACGAGCGAACACGGGTTTAAATTGTGTAATAACCCTGTGATTAGAACCTAAAATGGTAGATATCATTAATTTGAAGAAGTGTATGTGATATAATAATCAAACAATACGTTTGTTTGATAAAATGCATAAACGGGTTAAAATTCGGTAAAAAGGTAATGAGTCGAAGGCTTAGAAGTCTCAAAATTTATTATGACAGATGTTGGATTTTAACTCCATAAGATGGAGAATTAAATTACAGACGCGTAGGAAAAAGAATCGGGTAAAAGGATCAATAACGAAGAAGTTATGGCCGTTTCCGTAAAAACTAGACGTGCTGGGAATATGCACGTCCCAGATGCGAACCTGCTGGAAAATGGTCACCTTCGCGCCACGCGAAGGAGCATGTGGTTCCTCGCGTGGCATGACGGAGTCAGTTTTTAAAAAGTTGTTTTTTTCAATTATTTTGCCTCGCGAACTCGTTTAAACACGTTCTAAGCTACGTATGACTAATTCAATTCATGTTTTATGAATTGTAGGTATTATATACAATACCGGGCGACGATCAAGCTCAACGAAGAACCGAACACGATCAAGTTCAAGCTTCCGCATATTATTACGTTGTCGTTTTGAACAACGAATTCAATCACATTTTGTTGTATTGTTTTAATGCTAAGTAAAGTTTAAATAAACCCGTATTATGATTAGTATGTGTGATCATTAATACACATTTTTAGTTCTTAATTTATAAGAAATACGTTAAATATCGGTAAGGGTGTTACACCACAAAGACAAGCCTTTTGTTTGGGGAACTGAACAAGAGACTGCCTTTCGGACCCTCAAGCATATGCTCTGCAATGCTCCTGTTCTCGCTTTACCCAAAGGAAACGATGACCTTGTAGTTTATTGCGATGCCTCGAAACTTGGTCTTGGTTGTGTTCTCATGCAACGAGACAAGGTTATCGCTTACGCGTCTTGTCAGCTCAAGATCCACGAGAAGAACTATACCACCCAGGACCTCGAGCTAGGCGCAGTTGTTTTTGCGTTGAGAATTTGGCGACAATACCTTGATGGTACCAAGTGTACGATCTTCACAGATCTTAAGAGCCTACAACACATCCTTAGCCAAAAAGAACTGAATATGCGCCAACGCCGATGGGTAGAACTTCTCAACGATTACGACTGTGAGATCCGTTATCATCCTGGCAAAGCAAATGTCGTTGCCGACGCCCTCAGCAGACGAAGCTATTTGCATAGCGTTCGTAATGTTCACGCCCAACACCATCTCAAAACTCTTATCCGTGGCGCGCAACATGCTTGTTTACCGAACGCACTTTGAAGAAGGAAAGGATTGTTAATGATGGTGCCCAGCTAGTGAATAAGTCGAATGGGATATTCTATTATCTAGACCAAATTTGGATCCACAAGCGTACCAATTTACGACAAATTCTGATGGACGAAGCCCACAAGTCTCGATATTCTATTCATCTCGGTGCCGATAAGAAGTACCAGGACCTTCGCTACAAGTACTGGTTGTCACACCCCCAAAATCCACACACGGAGTATCACCGCTTGGGAGCGTGACATGACCAGGATCAAGCCACCAATCATACCGAACACAGCATTTAATAATAAAAGTAGATAATGTATATCATCACGACATGATTGATGTTCAAAACCAAACATTGTTTATGTAGCGGAAGCATGTAAGTAAACCCAACATAAATAATAATGTACAAAATGTCATAAGTGTTTAATCAAGCATTCACGATCCATGCTCCACAACGACCTGCTCCTCCCTGTGCAAGCTCCATGTATCTAACGACCTGCAAGGCATGTAACAGAGGATCAAAAACTAGTTGAGCGAGTTCACAGTTCATAGTTCAGTAATTGCAATAGTATAGTAAGCCTTGTGTTCGTTCGTTATGTCATGTATCGTATTAGTTCGTATCGCAGCCCTCTAGGCATGTATGCGAAGATTAGGGAAAGTTCTCAAGTATTCTAGACTAGGTATGTTTGTATCGCGGCCACCCGGCACCTGTGCGAAGTTTTAGCGTATAGTTCGCAGCCTTCCTAGGCATGTGTGCGAAGATTAGTCATATTATCGTAGCCAACCCTGGCATGTGTGCGAAGATCAGTCATATTATCGCAGCCAACCCTGGCATGTGTGCGAAGATCAGTCATATTATCGCAGCCAACCCTGGCATGTGTGCGAAGATCAGTCATATTATCGCAGCCAACCCTGGCGTGTGTGCGAAGATCAGTTCTATAAGCATCACTAGTCTAGCAGTATCTTAACCAATCACCTTCCTCACCCGAGGATCATATCACTACGTTCCATTATCAAAAGAAGTACAAATAAATAAATCAATCCCATTCCCACCCTGGGAACCCCATGCCTTGGCGGTGTGAACTCACCTTGGTTTGCTCGGTATGCAAGGTTATGCACTCACAAGTAATCATTCAAGTCCTATTGTATGCACGTATAATAAATCAGTTCAAGTTTGTAAAGTTTCACGTGCAATTTAATACCATAGAGCATGTTTGACAATCGATATCATGCATCATTTATCAGTTAATCACATTCGTACAGAATCCACGTTTCACATAAGGGCTTTCTCAATTCAATCTAACCATATCATCCGCACTTAACTGGATTAATGCACTCTGCATAGATCACATGCATGACAGAGTTAAATCAGAACCATATAATAGTTAATTCACGCAACGTGGTTATCATGCGGAGTTAATCGTATTTAACATACATAGCATATTTAACAGCGTTAGTGGCTTAGCAACGTAACCTTCATATCCTAACAGATTCAACATGTTATGACATATACTCATAGCTTCAATTTAAATCAACACACAAGTCGGACAGGGCCTTGCCCTTAAAACTCGGACAAGAAGTGAGGGGGGGGGGCTTCCCCTGTTCAAAAGTCGGACCAAAGGTCCCTGGCATGAAACTCGGACCCTTAAGGTGCCCTTAAAGGTCGGATATAAGGTGTTGGGGGGGGGGGGGTTAAAACTCGGACAATGGGGTGAAGACATAAAACTCGGACCTTGCTTGTTTAAAGTCGGACAAAAGTGGGGTAGCACCTTAAGAAACTCGGACATGGGGTTTTCTTTTCACAAGGTCGGACAAAGGGGTTTTCTCCCCTTAAAACTCGGACTACAATGCATGATCATCAAATAATTCGGACTATAGCATGCATGTAAAAATTCGGACCAACATCATTAATAAAGTTCGGACCTTTCACATTCAGTTAAAGGTCGGACATGCTTGTATTTAGAAAACTCGGATATCATACTCTCCAAAAAGTCGGATATCATGTTATATATATGAACCTCGGACACAATTACATGTTAAAAAAGTCGGACTAAATCCAATGATAAAACTCAGACTACGTAATGTTATTAAGCTCGGACATCGTTGTGTTATAATAAAACTCAGACAATCACAATCACAATTGTAACAGTTACATTCTCTTGTTCATACGATCTGGAACCCCAATTCGTACATTGCATAACAGGAATCAATTTAACAATTAACAACTTCATCGTATCAAGCATATCTTGTCATCAAACAAACGATTTCATGACTAATCATCATCATAACACAATCATCAGGATTCAATCAATAACTACAGAACTAGCATTGTGAAGAACTAGGGTTTACATGCATCAATCAATCAACAATTAATCACAATCAATGATTAAACAATTACCTTGATTTGATTCTAGATGGATTGGTAATCAAACTTGATGCAAAAGAACTTGTGACTCCAAGAATGATGAGAAGATGGTTGTAGAGAGGATTAGAGAATATGAGGGTACGTGTTTTGATTCTTGTGTGATGATTAGTGAATGATTAGGGAAGGAGATTAGGGTTAAGTATCACTAGGATTTCACTAATTGCTCTCTATATCCTTAAGTATACAAGTACACCACCTCACAACAATTTCACAGTTTCACCACCATGTTTATGTATTAGACAGGTCTTTCACAATTAACTCATAAACATGCATGAACACACAATACACTTCATTGTATCAAAACGTTACAGCTCCATAGCCAATTATTTGTGCAATTAAACAACTTGATAATAAATGAACGTGCAATAAATGCGAAATAGGAATCTTGGAAATTCGAGTTGTCACATTATCCCCAACTTGAAAGAAATTTCGTCCCGAAATTTAGCATGCGGTTACTGAGGAAGCTAGGTAAGTTGTATCGTTTACTGATTTTCCTGGGGTGTCACATCATCCCCCCGTTGATTCGGAATTTCGTCCCGAAATTCCGCAGTAGGAGCTTCAGCCTCAGTAGTAGTTGCATTGGTTTCGAATAACTGGGGGTACTTTTCTGTCATCTGGTCTTCGCGTTCCCAGGTATACTCTGGGCCACGTTTGGAGTTCCAACGAACTCGGACAAGAGGGATTCTCTTGTGTTTGAGGACCTTAACATCCCGGTCCGTGATTTCAACTGGCTCCTCGACGAACTGCAACCGCTCGTCGATAGTGAGTTCCTTAAAAGGAACTATGAGGGTCTCATCTGACAGGCACTTCTTCAGATTCGACACGTGAAATACATTGTGAACTGCACCGGGTTCAGCTGGTAGGTTTAGCTTGTAGGCCACTTTGCCTATTTTCTCAATGATCTCGAACGGTCCGACATACCGCGGATTTAGTTTGCCCCGTTTGCCAAAACGAACCACACCCTTCCAGGGTAAGACTTTTAGTAAAACCCGGTCCCCGACCTGAAATTCCAATGGTTTCCTACGCTTATCCGCGTATACTTTCTGACGGTCGCGTGCTGCCGCCACGCGTTGTAGTATTTGTGCAATTCGTTCAGTAGCGTCAACTACCATTTCTGGTCCTGCAATCTGACTATCCCCCACCTCTGCCCAACAGAGAGGTGACCGGCATTTGAGCCCGTACAATGCCTCGAATGGAGCGGCTTGTATGCTGGTGTGGTAACTGTTATTATACGAGAACTCCACTAAAGGGAGGTGTTTTTCCCAGCTGTTGCCGAAATCGATAACACACGCCCGAAGCATGTCTTCTAGAGTTTGGATCGTGCGTTCAGACTGCCCATCCGTCTGGGGGTGATAACCTGTGCTCATGTCTAATCGAGAGCCAAAAGCTTTGTGCATTGCTTGCCATAGTTCTGAAGTGAATCGTGCATCCCGATCCGAAATAATAGAGGTGGGCACCCGTGCCTCGAAACAACTTCTTTCAAGTAGATGTCTGCTAATGTAGAGAACTTATCCGTTTCTTTGATAGCCAAGAAATGTGCAGACTTTGTGAGTCGATCAACGATCACCCAAATGGTATCATTCCCGCGCTGGGATCTAGGTAGGCCAGTAACAAAATCCATGGAAATTTCTTCCCATTTCCACTGTGGTATCCTGGGTTGTTGCAGTAGGCTTGAAGGTTTCTGGTACTCTGTCTTGACTCTCGCACAAGTCAAACATTTGCCGACGTAAGTTGCAATGTGGGCCTTCATACTAGGCCACCAATAGGTTGTTCTGATGTCGTGGTACATTTTATCCGACCCTGGATGTACCGAGTAGCGAGACTTGTGTGCTTCATCCATTACAAGTTCTCGTAAACCGCCGTATAATGGTACCCAAATACGTCCTGTTACATAATAGGCGCCGTCTTCCCTTTGTTCTAATCGTTGCCTCGATCCGCGTAAGGCTTCAGCCTTGACGTTTTCTAGTTTCAATGCTTCTACCTGAGCATTTCGTATCTGTGCAGGAAGATCAGACTGAATAGTGAGCCGCAAAGCTCGTACACGCCTAGGTAAAGTGTCTTTTCGACTGAGAGTGTCTGCCACAACATTGGCTTTGCCTGGATGGTATTTGATGGCGCATTCATAATCATTAAGTAGCTCGACCCATCGTCGCTGACGCATGTTCAATTCCTTCTGCTTGAAGATATGCTCGAGACTCCTGTGATCGGTGTAAATTGTGCACTTGGTACCGTACAGGTAGTGTCGCCATATCTTGAGCGCGAAACAACAGCTCCCAGCTCTAAATCGTGCGTCGTGTAGTTCCGTTCATGAACCTTGAGTTGACGAGAAGCGTAGGCAATAACTTTATCCCGTTGCATCAATACACACCCAAGACCCTGTATCGACGCGTCACAATAAACCACAAAATCATCCGTGCCCTCTGGCAATGAGAGAATAGGTGCGCTGCAAAGCCTATCCTTTAGGTACTGGAAAGGGTTTCCTGGGGATCTCCCCAACGGTAGGTGACACCCTTCTGTGTCAGTAGTGTAAGTGGCTGCGCGATCTTCGAAAAAAAATCTTTAATGAATCGTCTGTAGTACCCCGCCAAACACAAGAATTGGCGTATTTCCGTTGGTGTACGCGGTGCAGGCCAGTTCCTGATCGAATCTACCTTGGACGGATCAACCTGAATCCCATCCCTGTTCACCACATGGCCTAAGAACTGGACTTCACGAAGCCAGAAGTCACATTTTGAAAATTTTGCGTACAGTTGCTCCTTTCGAAGAAGTTCCAAGATAAGTCGTAAGTGCTGCTCGTGTTCCTCCAGACTCTTAGAGTAGATCAGGATGTCGTCGATGAAAACAATGACGAACTTGTCTAAATAGGGTTTGCACACCCTTTTTATAAGATCCATGAAAACTGCAGGCGCGTTCGTAAGCCCAAATGGCATGACTAGGAACTCGTAATGGCCGTAGCGAGTTCTGAATGCTGTCTTGGAGACTTCCTCATCCCGGACTCTCAGCAGATGATACCCTGACCTTAGATCAATCTTGGAATAGTAACTCGACCCTTGCAACTGGTCGAATAATTCGTCAATACGAGGAAGAGGATAGCGGTTCTTCACTGTGACCTTGTTCAGTTCGCGGTAATCTATGCTCATTCTGTATGTACCGTCCTTCTTTTTCACGAATAGTACTGGAGCTCCCCAAGGCGAAGAGCTTGGACGAATGAAACCTTTATCTAAGAGCTCTTGTAGTTGTTTTGACAGTTCTTCCAGTTCAGTTGGAGCTAAACGATACGGTGCTCGAGCTATGGGTGCTGCTCCTGGAGCGAGCTTGATTTGAAATTCGACCTGACGATGAGGCGGCAGACCAGGTAAATCTTCAGGAAACTCCTGAGGAAAGTCGCGTACAACTGGATGGTCTTCCAACTTCTCTTCTTTCGTTGATGCGTCAGTAACGAGAGCCAAAATTGCAGTGTGACCCTTCCGCAAATATTTCTGAGCCTTCAAGGAAGAGGTGATGCCAGCCACAGCACCACTCTTGTCGCCTTGAACTTCGAGAGGTTCTTGGCCAGAACGAGGAATGCGAACAATCTTTTCTTTGCATAGGATTTCTGCTTGCTGTTGCTGCTGGCGATTCTGATTTGCAAGCCGTGGGCTCCTGAATCCTTAGCTTCATGGCCCATCTTGAGGCACCTCTGGCAACGTCTCTCGTTGCACTAACCACCGTGGTGTATGTTGCATTCGTTACACATTGGGTGAATTCCCCGATATCCACCCTGCCCATGACCACCAGAAGTTGGCTGACTCGGGCTCTGGTGATCACTATTCTTGCGCTGCTGCTGTGCTTGAGACTGAACGGTAGCGGAACCCTTGCTGGAATACCCATCCCATTTCCGCTTGTGTGTCACTAGGAGTAGCGGGAGTAGCAGAAGTGGTAGCGGTAGTAATAGCGCTGATACAACTAGGCAGCCTGTTCTGTTCCGCTGCCCGATCCGTGAGGCGATGAGCAAGACACTGAATGTCTTGGATATTGTCGAGGTTAGCCGATGTAGCATGGCTCTGAATCTCTGAGGCTAGACCCTTGAGGTACAATTCGATACGCTTGCTTAGAGGGTCCACCATGGTTGGACACAAGATGGTCAGTTCGTTCGACCGTTTCGTATAAGCATCAATTCCTGACCCCGTAGCTCCTCTTCCAACTTGTGGACGTCGTCACGCGTGCAGTATTCCCTTTTAATGCGTTCTTTGAATTCGTTCCAGGGAGTGGCGTTAGCAGCTGCCAACCCTAGTATCTGTACTTGCGCGTTCCACCAGGTTAGCGCGATTCCTTCCAAAATACCAGTGGCGTACTTGACCCTGCGAGCCTCAGGGCATTCACACATCTCAAATACTGACTCGAGCTTCCCAAACCAATGGAGTAGCCCCACTGCTCCTTCTGTGCCACTGAATGTGCTTGGATGACAGTCCATGAAGTTCTTGAATGTGCAGACAGGTTGCTGTGCGTTCTGACCCATTGCGCGAGAAAGATAGGTCAAGGTTAAGCGCGAGAGTTGGGTCACGAGAGTAGGATCTAACATCCTAGGATAGGTTTGGAATAGCAGGTTATACCTCCTGCTTGTGCGGCTGCAAGCGCCGCAGCAACTTGTTCGTTAATGAGAGCCGTCAACTGGGCTTGAGTCATGTCAACAAGTCCAGACATGATCGAGTAGTAAAAGTAGCATAAGTAAGAATGGTTCGCGAGTAGTGCGATGACAGAAGAGTGTAAGCACACAAGTGTTCTCAAACAATAACAAATAGTAAGCAATGTAATCTAAGCATACCACGAGTAAAGTTCTATATATTTCTAGCAAGTAGGCAATAAACATAAACCTTATTACCTAGGATGTTGAGTCTTGCACGTGGAGCGAAGCGTCGTTGTGGATCGTTGAGAGCACTGTTCTGGTTATAGTCTGGTTTTAATAAAAACGTTTTTCCCATACTAAAACCAAGTTCTCTATAACCAATGGCTCTGATACCAATCTGTCACACCCCCAAAATCCACACACGGAGTATCACCGCTTGGAAGCGTGACATGACCAGGATCAAGCCACCAATCATATCGAACACAACATTTAATAATAAAAGTAGATAATGTATATCATCACGACTTGATTGATGTTCAAAACCAAACATTGTTTATGTAGCGGAAGCATGTAAGTAAACCCAACATAAATAATAATGTACAAAATGTCATAAGTGTTTAATCAAGCATTCATGATCCATGCTCCACAACGACCTGCTCCTCCCTGTCCAAGCTCCATGTATCTAACGACCTGCAAGGCATGTAACAGAGGATCAACAACTAGTTGAGCGAGTTCACAGTTTATAGTTCAGTAATTGCAATAGTATAGTAAGCCTTGTGTTCGTTCGTTATGTCATGTATCGTATTAGTTCGTATCGCAGCCCTCTAGGCATGTATGCGAAGATTAGGGAAAGTTCTCAAGTATTCTAGACTAGGTATGTTTGTATCGCGGCCACCCGGCACCTGTGCGAAGTTTTAGTGTATAGTTCGCAGCCTTCCTAGGCATGTGTGCGAAGATTAGTCATATTATTGCAGCCAACCCTGGCATGTGTGCGAAGATCAGTCATATTATCGCAGCCAACCCTAGCATGTGTGCGAAGATCAGTCATATTATCGCAGCCAACCCTGGCATGTGTGCGAAGATCAGTCATATTATCGCAGCCAACCCTGGCGTGTGTGCGAAGATCAGTTCTATAAGCATCACTAGTCTAGCAGTATCTTAACCAATCACCTTCCTCACCCGAGGATCATATCACTACGTTCCATTATCAAAAGAAGTACAAATAAATAAATCAATCCCATTCCCACCCTGGGAACCCCATGACTTGGCTGTGTGAACTCACCTTGGTTTGCTCGGTATGCTAGGTTATGCACTCACAAGTAATCAGTCAAGTCCTATTGTATGCACGTATAATAAATCAGTTCAAGTTTGTAAAGTTTCACGTGCAATTTAATACCATAGAGCATGTTTGACAATCAATATCATGCATCATTTATCAGTTAATCACATTCGTACAGAATCCACGTTTCACATAAGGGCTTTCTCAATTCAATCTAACCATATCATCCGCACTTAACTGGATTAATGCACTTTGCATAGATCACATGCATGACAGAGTTAAATCAGAACCATATTATAGTTAATTCACGCAACGTGGTTATCATGCGGAGTTAATCGTATTTAACATACATAGCATATTTAACAGCGTTAGTGGCTTAGCAACGTAACCTTCATATCCTAACAGATTCAACATGTTATGACATATACTCATAGCTTCAATTTAAATCAACACACAAGTTGGACAGGGCCTTGCCCTTAAAACTCGGACAAGAAGTGAGGGGGGGGGGGCTTCCCCTGTTCAAAAGTCGGACCAAAGGTCCCTGGCATGAAACTCGGACCCTTAAGGTGCCCTTAAAGGTCGGATATAAGGTGTGGGGGGGGGGTTAAAACTCGGACAATGGGGTGAAGACATAAAACTCGGACCTTGCTTGTTTAAAGTCGGACAAAAGTGGGGTAGCACCTTAAGAAACTCGGACATGGGGTTTTCTTTTCACAAGGTCGGACAAAGGGGTTTTCTCCCCTTAAAACTCGGACTACAATGCATGATCATCAAATAATTCGGACTATAGCATGCATGTAAAAACTCGGACCAACATCATTAATAAAGTTCGGACCTTTCACATTCAGTTAAAGGTCGGACATGCTTGTATTTAGAAAACTCGGATATCATACTCTCCAAAAAGTCGGATATCATGTTATATATATGAACCTCGGACACAATTACATGTTAAAAAAGTCGGACTAAGTCCAATGATAAAACTCAGACTACGTAATGTTATTAAGCTCGGACATCGTTGTGTTATAATAAAACTCAGACAATCACAATCACAATTGTAACAGTTACATTCTCTTGTTCATACGATATGGAACCCTAATTCGTACATTGCATAACAGGAATCAATTTAACAATTAACAACTTCATCGTATCAAGCATATCTTGTCATCAAACAAACGATTTCATGACTAATCATCATCATAACACAATCATCAGGATTCAATCAATAACTACAGAACTAACATTGTGAAGAACTAGGGTTTACATGCATCAATCAATCAACAATTAATCACAATCAATGATTAAACAATTACCTTGATTTGATTCTAGATGGATTGGTAATCAAACTTGATGCAAAAGAACTTGTGACTCCAAGAATGATGAGAAGATGGTTGTAGAGAGGATTAGAGAATATGAGGGTATGTGTTTTGATTCTTGTGTGATGATTAGTGAATGATTAGGGAAGGAGAATAGGGTTAAGTATCACTAGGATTTCACTAATTGCTCTCTATATCCTTAAGTATTAACTTTTATACAAGTACACCATCTCACAACAATTTCACAGTTTCACCACCAAGTTTATGTATTAGACAGGTCTTACACAATTAACTCATAAACATGCATGAACACACAATACACTTCATTGTATCAAAACGTTACAGCTCCATAGCCAATTATTTGTGCAATTAAACAACTAGATAATAAATGAACGTGCAATAAATGCGAAATAGGAATCTTGGAAATTCGAGTTGTCACACTGGTGGCCGGGCATGAAGAAAGATATCACTCTCTATGTTTCGAAGTGCCTGACTTGCTCGAAAGTTGAGGCCGAGCATCAAAGACCCTCTGGCTTACTCGTCCAACCCGAGATCCCTATGTGGAAATGGGAGAGTATAGCTATGGACTTCATAATGAAACTTCCGCACACGCCATCAAGTCATGACAACATCTGGGTTGTCGTTGACCGTTTGACTAAATCCGCTCAGTTTCTGCCGATACGAGAAGACTATAAGGTAGAAAATTAGCCCGAATCTACACCGATGAGATCATTTGTCGACATGGGACGCATCGCGACATCATCTCTGACTGCGATGGTCGGTTTACCTCGCGTCTTTGGGAAACGTTTCAATCTGCTCTCGGTACTACTCTAAATCTAAGTACCGCTTTCCATCCCCAAACTGACGGTCAGACTGAAAGAACGATTCGTACCCTTGAAGACATGCTTCGCTCGTGTATCAAAGATTTCGGTGGTAATTGGGACACATACTTACCTTTAGTCGAATTCTCGTATAATAACAGTTATCATTCTAGCATCCCAATGGCACCATTTGAGGCATTATATGGAGGAAGATATCGATCGCCTATTGTATGGGACGAGATCGGAGATTCGCAAATAACCGGTCCTGAGCTATTGCAAGAAACGACTGACAAAATCCTCCAAATTCGAGACAATCTGCTGAAAGCTCGGAGTCGTCAGAAAAGTTACGCCGATAGACGCCGCAGGCCCCTTGAATTTTACGTTGGCGATCACGTACTCCTAAAGGTATCACCTTGGAAAGGTGTGATTAGATTCGGAAAGAAAGAAAAGCTCACGCCTCGATATGTTGGACCCTTTAAGATTCTAGAAAGGTTCGTCAAAGTGGCCTACAGACTCGAACTACCGGAGGAACTTAGCAACGTCCACCCGACTTTCCACGTTTCGAACCTCAGAAAGTGTCTGGCCGAGCAGTATTTACAAGTGCCACTTGAGGATCTGCAAGTGGACGAAACATTACACTTCATGGAGAAGCCTGTCGAGATCATGGACCGAGAAACCAAGAAGCTTAGGCGCTCACGCATTCCCATTGTGAAGGTTCGCTAGGAAGGCAAACACGGCGCAAAGTTCACCTGGGAACTCGAAAGCAACATGAAGGCGAAGTACCCGCAGTTGTTTGTTATAACTAAAGCATAATTTCGGGACGAAATTCCCTTAAGTAGGGGAGGCTGTAACACCCCATGTTACAAAAGTCAAAGTCAAAGTCAAAGTCAAAGGAAGAAAATATTGCTAATTGTGATCTGTCACTCCTTGCTTAACTACTGATTTGACTTTCTTGACCTGTAATCGAATCTTTTATTTCTTTTACTTTAGTTGTATTATATGGAGTATCTATTAATAATCGAGGTTTAATCGATGTTTGTCGCATGTTTTATCGCTTTATCGCCTTATCGCTAATCGCATTTCAATCGCATTCGCAACTCGAATTATGCGTTCTGGATATAGTTTTACGTGTGTGTGCTATTTATGTGTTACTTGTGCACGTTTAATTGTGTGATATTTTGTGTGGTGATTAATCGAAACGCAATCGCAACTCTATCGCAATCGAATTGCAAACGCTAAACGCAAATTATTTATGATGATTGTATCTTAGATATAGTATTGTGTGGTTATTATTAATCTATCGCATCGCTTAACCGAAACTCGTTCAAATGCATCACAACGCTCAAAACACGAAACGAAACGCGGAAACTCAACTCGCTGGATCACCGTGGTCGAATGGCCATCCAATCGAAGTGCCATCCGATCGGTGGCCTATCTGAAACTTGCCCCTCCTTTCCCTTTTTGGCAACCTATAAATACCCCCTGTCACATCATTTGTGATGTGACAGCTCCCTCATTCGACCAGCAGCGTTCCAGACCTCATTTCTCTCGTTTTCTCGCGATTGTTGTAAATTTTCAACCTAAATCTTGTACTTCTATGATCTACACGCACTTCTTCATCATTTTCACCTTTGAATCTTAACTTTTAACCGTGAATCAGCGGATTTGATGTGTTCTAGAGTGATGTCATCATGGAGTTCTTATGAACTCCAAGTTTGACCTTATTCCACCATGGATATCTCAGATCTAAAGAATTTCCACATGATTAAACAATGTTTTCGCATAGATCTAAACATTTTCATGGTTAAAAGGATTGAAAGATGGTTTTCTAACCTTCTTTCAACTCTTTTACACTCAATGCACTCCAAAACCAAAAGAATCGGAGTTCATTCAGGCCTTCTACTCTTCTCTAGTGATGTGTCGGTTTGAGATCTGATTTCTATCAACGAGACAACCGATTTCGGGAAAAACATGAACAACCGTCAAGGAATAGTCAACTGGTCGGACTAGGGTGATTCCTGTTCGATCGAACGACTTGGGACTTGGCGAGGTTCCGTTGTTTAGTACGTTGTCATACCGTCTGGAGCAAACCGCAAAACTTTTCAAAATAATCAAGTTCAAGCCGATCAGGTTCGTTGGGCCGGATTACCGTCCGATCGGACTGCCATCCGATCGGACTGCCATCCGATCAGATTACACTTGAGCTCCCATACTTAATCAACTTTTTAAATTTCAAACCAACTGAATGCCGTCGGATCGGATTGCCATCCTATCGAACGACCATCCGATTGGTTGACACTTTGACTTCAACACTTAAACATCTTCAAAATTTTCAAAGAACATCAGTTTCTAACGGATTGCTATCCGATCGAGTGACAATCCTGCAGTGAACTTGTTCTCACTAAGTGTCCTGCCAATCGGATCGCTATCCGATCGAACGACCATTCGATCGACAACCTGAAGGGTAAAGATACTTCTCTGTTTTTAAAATGCTACAACAAAAACTTCAAAAGCCATCATACACAAACACATCCTTCCCAAATGAATGTCAATCCGACCGAATGGCCATCCGATCGGATGACCATCCGAATGAATTGACATCCGATCGAATGGCCAACCGATCGGATTGCCATCCGATTGGATTACCATCCGACACTTAGTCACTTTGCACCGTTTATCACGCCGTTCTTCGCTTATGCTATCGTTAACCGCTCAGGCTAATATCTCAGTGCTCCCTTCAATCCAAGAGAGTGTTTATTTACTTAAACACAATCTGTGAGTATACTCGATTCCTTTTTATATGCTGACCGTTATTGCGTGTTACGTGTTATTCGATGAATGCTTGAATGTTATGTTAACACCAGTGATTGTTGCCTGACACCTTAGCATCGATAGTACTATAGTTTGGACTCAGCACCTGTCGTGGACAGGGGTTGTTAAGGGCTTTACTTCACGTGTCCTAGTGGGGATATGTGTTGCGCATTCTACAACTCGCAGTCACGTCTGTGCATATTTCTCTGTCGATAACCTACTAGCCTTCACTTTGTTACATGTTACATGCTGGTTATGCATAAACGATTTTTGAACTCTATTATACTATTAAACTTGTATGCTTACCTTTACACTATGTGTATTGTCCTTTATTTTAATGTATGTGACAGGTGCTTAGGATGCTTGCTTGCTATTTGATGGAATCGAGTTAGAATGGAGTCTAGAAACAAACAAAAACAATTTATTTATTTTGAATCTGAGTTGTTGGAACATGTTGTTTGTCTTTGAGAAATCCGTGTCTATAATAATCAGTTTACTTGATGGGTTATGGTATGGAACACAATATTAACTATCCAGTAATTTAGTTGTTATGGATTTCTCCTGGACAATCTGTTTCGCTCAGTGTCGCGCCCCGATGTTTCCGTCATCGGTTGGGGTGTGAAAATTGGGAACGGCCCCGTGTCCATTCTCTTTCTCTTTCTTCATTAATTGCAATTTGTCTGCATTAGCTCCACACGCCCCCTGTCCGCTGGGCATGGCCCCGTGTGCAGAAGCGTATCTGTACTATCAAGATTTGCAAGATTCTGCTAATCTTGGCGTTGACCACAGCCCGTTGGAGCTGGGCACAACCCCGTGCTGGGAATACAAGCTTCTATAACCTTGTCTTTTCTGCAGACACTTGGCCACGCCCCCGTGTCCGCTGGGCATGGGGCCATGGTCAGCCTTCTATCTCTTTTTTTTTTGCTTGGGAAGATGTTGTCGAGGGGTCGGGCATGCCACGTTTATTCCTTTTCTTGTATTTAGGTTAGATTTTGCTGCATATTTGTTCCTTTTATTCATTTATGCTCATTTAATCCTGAAAATATAAAAGAAAGACAAAAACACACTTTTCCAACATTAGTACTAAAAAAGGGTTAGTTTTATGCCTCAATTGATGTATTTTATATGTTGCATTTTACACACATCACGAGTTGATGCGGGCCCAAGTGTGGAGGAGCGGGCCATCTTGTATTTGGAGGCCCAAGATCGTGTAACAAAAGGGGCTTCACTAAAATGGCTCTAACTTGGGCTACGGGGGTCCGTTTTGCGCGAGCGACCAGGCGGTTTTGGTCATAGTCCGGGCCAAAAAACGCTTATTTCTATTAGTTATTTACGTTTTTATGTTTTTTTGAAGTGTTTTGGGCATTTTGTTTTTGGGCTTGTGTTTGGCCCGTTGTCTTTTTTAGGCCCATTTCGAATTTTTGTTTCTATTTATATGTTTCTCTAGTAATGTGAAGAATCAGACTTGAATTTTGAAACTACTCAATTTTTCACTTCAAATTCCGTGCCCTTTGGGTTTAATTTTGGGGTTGGGAAAAGATCTACACGGATATTCGCAGAATCAACGTGTTTGTTCTTCGTTATCGTATCACGAGCTACATCACGTGTGTAGTGTTATATGTTTTTATTGATAATTTAAGCCCATTTTACACATTAGTCAAGTTTTAAATTTATAAAACACGATATTTTACCAACACTAAACACACATACGGACAAGTGCACCCATCGTGAGTGTAGTATAGCGTTGTTAAGATACCGAGGTCGTGCAAGGACACAAGAGCTTTTAATACCGGTTTATCCTCAATATCTAATCAAATCAAAATTTTTAGAAAAGGTTTTAAACATGAAAAATAAAACTAAAATGCTGAAAATAAAATAAAATAAAATAAAATAAAATAAAATAAAAACAAATAGACAAGATGAATCACTTGGATCCGACTTGCCTTTAATGTAACCTTTGATGATTTCCGCACTTTTGCACTTTTTAAAAGATTATCTTAGTTATAGTAGTAGGCCCCACTTTTGAAGGTGACGTTACCCTCAACCCAGTGCTTTGAATCAGTAAGGATACAAACCCAAAGGGTTGGAATATTGAAAGATAATTAATTAAGTTATTAATGCGTAAAGTGGTAGGCCCCTCTTTTGAAGGCACTGTTACCCTGGGCTAAGTGGTTTGAGTCAGCAGGGATACAATCCTAAGTAGTCGTGTTAATGTATTAATAGTAGTTTACATATGAGGTGATCAAGCCATTTGCACCCACGCCATCCAATACCAGTGGGTATTGAAGGAGGTCCTAGTATGCTTGACCCAGGTCCTTGTAGGATCTATACACTGAACAAGGCAAGAACCTTGATGTGCTTGAAAAAGTTCAAATAAATAAACTAAAATAAACCTAAATTTAGACTCAAGTAATAATAATCTAGACTCTCTAACTTGACTGAACTACTCACCAGCAAGTGAACCGGTCGACTCTACCAAAGAAAAGCAAGTCCGGATGTCGAACCCATAAGGACTCTAATTAATCACGTTAAAGACTTTATTTAGACTTGACACTGACACGACTTAACTATTGTCGTGTTTTAAAGGGGGGGGGGGTTTGCTAAAATCCTAAATTGGTATTAAAATAAACTTAGACTATGAAACGAACCAGAACTAAGGTTTAATTCAAATGAGATTAACGACTACCTAGGCTTGAATCCAGTTTAACTAAGAATGGATTTCTAACGGTACTATTGTGGTATGGAACCGGGATCGTAAAGTACTGAACCCTAAGGTATTTCAAGCTAAGACTTCCCGACCCTTCTCAGGAAGAAACCTAGGAAACCCTACAAGGCTGTTGTGAACACCGATTGTTAGACTTCCTCTCAGTCCTCTAACATCTCTAAAAGTGCCCTAATACGACAATCTACCTCTCAGCGCGAAAGTCTAAGGCAATCCTAGATTCTAACTTGGTTTAATAGACACAAATGCGATTAGGGAACTAAGATCGACTTCTCTCAAAACCTATCTTAGCTATATATTGCACCGAGACCTACTAACTAACTCAAGCCTCTCAGCGACAAGTTAAGCAGAATACTTAATTCTAATTGAATTTTAATTACTGTTTCTAAGGCTATCGGCCGATTTACCCAAAGATCACCCGAACCCGCAAAGATACGAATAATCAACACAAATTCATTATGTGAAAGACATCCACCAAAATTTATGTGAAACAGCAAATAATCAACAATCAAAATTAAATACGCACGCGCACCAAATTAAAAGTTCTAGAATAATTTACTTTCAAAGATCAATCCATAACCAAACAATAGAAAACCATTAAAAATCCAAACTTTATTAAACTATCATCTAACCTAGGTAGTAACGAAGGTTTTAGCCTGAAAACATGATGTCTAAAATCAACAAAACAAGTTCAAAACAAGAATTCATCATAAAAGTATCGAAACAAGAAAATAATGAAAACCGGGAGATAAGACCCGAACAATCTTCTTTCCTATGCTCAGAGCTTCAACCGGATGATTCCCGCAAGCCAAAGTACTCCGAAAACCATAAAATCTTCTCTGAAAATCGCCTAGGGTTTCTTGAGTTCGTAACTTATCATTAATGAATGATTATCTTGAGTTTAAATACCAAACCCTAATACATAACGAATCAGGGCCGTCAGACATCCCCGTCGCGTCGCGCGACGGGTGAGAGCAATTGTGGTGGTGCAACGCCACCATTAAATTATTCCGAAATCATTGTTTATTTGGTGGTGGGGCGCGATTGTAAGAAGATATACCTGTGGCGCGACGCCACAACTCTTTTTTCACAGACTTGCACGTCCAATTCCCAGCTCTAACATCCCAAAACTCTCCAAAATTATTCTAACTCTTTTAAGCTTGTTCCAGGACTTAGTGTTTCAGCATTAAAGCTCGTTTTCACTCCATTTTCAGCAACATTATGTACCAAGACCTGGAAAACGCAATTTGATCAATAGCACGCATATTCTAACTAAAACGAAACTAAAAATAACGAGAAATAATACAAACTATACACGAATAAAGGATGTATTTTGCAATACATCAAATATAACCACACTTACTCTTTTTTCGTCCTCGAAAAAGAATTATGCAACGGAATCATTGATAAATAGTCACTTGGGTCAAAAATTATTTATATCTTATTAAAACCAAGGCTTGCGTTAGTCGCGATTGCGAATATACTTATCCCTTTAAACCCGAATCCAATCTCAAGCCCTTATCATGTGAATTTAATTTAAGTGCAGTCAGTCTACCTAGGGCCTCACACTAACCAAGAGGCAATCTGGCTGTAGAGTCGCTATCCCCAACTCGGATTACTTAGGCTTCGGTACTTTTTTTTCTTTTCAATGAGCGTAGACGTTGCTTTCCCTAACCAAGAGGCAATCTGGCTGTAGAGTCGCTATCCCCAACTCGGATTACTTAGGCTTCGGTACTTTTTTTTCTTTTCTTTGCAAGGTTGATTTCACACATCCTAGCGGTAATCCGGTTGTAAAGTCACTATTACCAACCCAGACTACATAGAAATGCGCTACTTTCATTCAGTTTCTAGCTCATCATTTTATTTTTTCCTATTTTTCGCATGATCACAAACTCTAACAGTTTTAACTTATAATGGTGTCCCTTATACTATTATCGGCATTTTTGTTTTCCCATATCTCCCAGGCGAAAACCCACTAGCAGACCGACAATTAAGGTGTATTAGCTCAAAGGGACTTAAAACCAAACCCGGGCCTACCCACAGATCCCTAACTAGACGCAAACTCGATTTATTTTAATCTCATATTATTATTATTTGAACCCAAGAAAAAATTCATCTTTTCTATCATTTTCCGTTTTTTAATATGCAAACTTCTCATATCAAAGGACATTTTTCTGATTTTTCAATTTTTTTTGGATTTTTTTTGGATTTTTTTCGAATTTTTTAATTTTTTTGTATTTTTTCAATTTAAGACTCGATTATTTACATGTATCCCATCCCCACACTTAAAGATTGCATTGTCCCTAATGCAAGAATGGAAATACGTGTCACACCCCCAAAATCCACATGCGGAGTACCACCGCTTGGAGGCGTGACTGACCAGGATCAAGCCATCAATCATATTGAACATAGTGTATAATAATTAAAGTGATTCGTCAAACCCAATTCAATATAATCGATGTTCAAACCAAACTTTGTTTAAGTAGCGGAAGCATGTAAGTAAACCCAACTTAAGTAATAAAGTATGAAATATCATAAGTGTTTAACGAAACATTCATAATATTTGCCCACAACGACCTGCTCCTCCTTGTGCAAGCTCCATAAGTACCTAAGGTCCTGCAAGGCATGCAGCAGAGAGTCAACAACTAGTTGAGCGAGTTCACAGTAAACAGTTCAGTAATAGTAATAGGAAAGTAAGCCTTTTGTTCGTTCGTTAAGTCATGTATCGTATTAGTTCGTATCGCGGCTCTCTAGGCATGTATGCGAAGATTAGGGAAAGTTCCCAAGTATTCTAGACTAGGTATATATGTATCGCGGCCACCCGGCATGTGTGCGACGTTTAGTGTATAGTTCGCGGCCTCCCTAGGCATGTGTGCGAAGATTAGTCATATTATCGCGGCCAACCCTGGCGTGTGTGCGAAGATCAGTTCATTTTAGTATCACTAGTCTAGTCGTATCTCATCATTAACCCTTCCTCACCCGAGGAACATATAATTAGGTTCCATGTGCTAGGTAAACACAAATAAATAATCCAACCCATTCCCACCCTGGGAACCCATGCCTTGGCTGTGTGAACTCACCTCGGTTTGCTCGGTATGATTATTCATGTATTCCAGTTAATCAATCAAACCCTATCGTGGTTACTAGAGTTAGTCAATTTCATGTACACGTAAAATATGTGTTCTTTGTATTTATCATACAGGTTACAGATAACAACACTTATGTAATTACACAGATCATAGCAAGCAGTTGAGTCTGACAATACAAGTTCATATCAAACTATATCACAAGTGGTTTAGTTCACAATTACTTTTAGCATTATGGCACATCATAACTTATTCACATAACAGAATGGCACTAGGGATTTTGGGTCACATATTCAACACACATTATCTATAAAATCCAACTTATGATTATGGTCCTTATAACCTCTCGGCCTAATATATTAAATCCAAACCCAAACCACTGTGTCACATAACCCGTGAACCTTTAACCCTCAAATAGCCTTAATATAATATACCCAGCTATATCGCAGGCCCAAGATTCCAGTTTATCGGCCCAAATATAATGTATAACCCCTTTCCGATCCGTTAACATCTATGCACATTTACCAACACCTATATTTGAGTCCATGCATACTAACGTTTCGGCCCACTTACTCAACCCTTATGGGCAGCCCACTAACACCCTAAAGTTCCGAAATCAAATCAAAGTAGTACAACCTACAAAAGAACAACACAGTTTCATTGATTCCTTTAATATCATCTTTGCTTTCTACAATATCACATGGACCACTCAAGTTTTAGTCTAATCTGATTGGACCGAAAGTTAGTGGGTCTTGTAGTTTTAAATCTTGATATTTGGATCCACTAACATTAAATTCAATGGCCGACAAAAACTGTTGTTATATTACATGTGATTTGACCGAGTATAATACAAGAACTCACATGGCGGCATGGATCAGACAACATAAATTAATTCACATGCAAATCCTTGAGTTCTTATTTAAATATCTACCCTACTAAATTTTAATTGGACCAACAATTGTGAGTAGTGGGCTGACAACCTAATCATTATGTTTTCTTGTGATACACATATGTGATATTAATACATAACACATAATGATATTGACAAATAACACATAATTTAATGCGACAAGCATACTCAGCATGAATAATAACATCACTAACCAAAATATAAAGCGCCTAATCCGAGAGATGGAAGTGCTTCGGGTGAGAGGGGGATGGCTGCCGATGATCGTACAGGGAGGAGACGTGAAGGATATTAGGGTTTTCGTGTGATATAGTATTTTCTAAACCATGATAACATGCACGTCCCCTACGTATATAGTAATCGGCCAGGGGTGGGCTTCTGTTGGGTTCTCTTGGGCCGAGGATCTTATCACCATAATTAGGGCCAAGTGTACATAATAATTGTGTGGGTATATTGTTAAACAAGATGTACGTTCATATAGCATAGGCATTTATTTAGTATTAAACATTAATAATCTCATAACCAATTAATCCTAGTGATCCAATGCAATTTAAACGGGTTTAATGAATTTACGCAACATATTCGTAGTGACGCCGTATAATGAAACATGAACAGCATTGATATAAGTCAAGTGCCACGAAGTTAAATAAGACTAACGTTGAAAGTTCAGGTTGTCACATTATCCCCAACTTGAAAGAAATTTCGTCCCGAAATTTAGTACGTGTTTACTAAGGAAGCTAGTTAAGTTGCGTTGATTCTTGGTTTCCTTGGGGTGTCACATCATTTCCCCGTTGGTTTGGAATTTCGTCCCGAAATTCCGCAGTACGATAGGAATGAGGTCGATAGAAAAGGTCTGATTAGCAAGAACAATATTGCAACGCTAAACTATGTGTGTGGCCTCTAGACTTTTACCGCTTGCTAGTTCTACTATGTGCTTGGTGTTCAAAAGTGTTGGGGTACGATTAAGCATTTGACTAACTTTTAAAGACACGAAACTAGTATCGGCACCCGAATAAAATAAAACAGTAACACAAAAGTCGTCAAGTAGGAACTCACCCTGACCGATCACGAGGACACGTCCCCTAGCACCATTGTCGTCGTTGTTACCCCCATTGTTGTTTCCATTGCCTTCATTGTTGTTGTTCTGATTCTGATTCAGCTGGGGGCAGTCTCTTTTGAAATGGTCTTCAGCACCACACTGAAAGCATCCCCTGTTGCCTCGCTGTTGCTGCTGCTGGTTTTGTGGAGCTGGTGGTTGCGGTTGTTGGTTCTGATTTGCTGGCCGTGAGCTTCTACAATCTTTGGCCTCATGACCCATCTTGAGACATCTTTGACAGCGGCCCTTGCGACACTGAGCACTGTGATGTCTGTTGCACCCGTTACACAGTGGGTGAATTCCCCGATATCCACCCTGCCCCTGACTGCCTGATGATTGCTGACTCGGACTCTGGTAGTCATTAGTCTTGCGCTGCTGTGCTTGAGACTGAACGGATACTGATCCCTTGTTGGAATCCCCATCCCATTTCCACTTGTTGTCACTGGGTGTAGTAGGAGTAGTAGCAGCAGTAGTGGTAGCACTGATGCGTTTTGGCAGCTTGTTCTGTTCCACTGCTTGATCGGTGAGTCGATGAGCAAGACGCTGGATGTCTTGGATGTTGTTGAGGTTAGCCGATGTCACATGGCTCTGGATCTCTGGCGCAAGTCCCTTGAGGTACAACTCAATGCGCTTAACTGGAGGGTCCACCATCGTTGGACACAAGATGGCCAGCTCGTTTGACCGTTTCGTATAAGCTTCGATTTCTGACCCCGTCATCTTTAGATGATACAGTTCCACCTCCAACTTGTGGATGTCATCACGCGTGCAGTATTCTCGTTTAATCAGTTCCTTGAAATCTTCCCAAGGTGTGCGTTAGCAGCTGCCAACCCTAGGATCTGTACTTGCGCGTTCCACCAAGTTAGCGCTATTCCTTCGAGAGTGCCAGTGGCGTACTTGACCCTGCGAGCCTCAGGGCATTCACACATTTCGAACACTGACTCGAGCTTTTCAAACCAATGGAGGAGTCCCACTGCCCCCTCAGTGCCACTGGATGTGCTTGGACGACAGTCCATGAAGTTCTTGAAA
Organism: Helianthus annuus; assembly: GCF_002127325.2. Classification (NCBI taxonomy): domain Eukaryota; kingdom Viridiplantae; phylum Streptophyta; class Magnoliopsida; order Asterales; family Asteraceae; genus Helianthus; species Helianthus annuus. The sequence goes on along the minus strand of NC_035446.2, from coordinate 13,779,983 downwards.
GTGCAGACGGGCTACTGAGCGTGTTGACCTCCTGCGTTTGCAGCTGCAAGTGCCGCAACAACTTGTTCATTGATGAGAGCCGTCAACTGGCCTTGAGTCATGTTAATGCGTCCAGCCATTGTTCTTGATAGTAAAAGTAGTGTAAGTGAGAATGGTTCGCGAGTAGTGCGATGACAGAAGGGTGTAAGCACACAAGTGTTCTCAAGCAATAACAAGTAGTGAGCAATGTAATCTAAGCATACTACGAGCAAAGTTCTATGCAATTCTAGCATGTAGGCAATAAACATAAACCTTATTACCTAGGATGTTGAGTCTTGCACGTGGAGCAAAGCGTCGTTGTGGATCGTTGAGAGCACTGTTCTGGTTATAGTCTGGTTTTAATAAAAACGTTTTTCCCATATTAAAACCAAGTTCTCTATAACCAATGGCTCTGATACCAATCTGTCACACCCCCAAAATCCACACGCGGAGTACCACCGCTTGGAGGCGTGACTGACCAGGATCAAGCCATCAATCATATTGAACATAGTGTATAATAATTAAAGTGATTCGTAAAACCCAATTCAATATAATCGATGTTCAAACCAAACTTTGTTTAAGTAGCGGAAGCATGTAAGTAAACTCAACTTAAGTAATAAAGTATGAAATATCATAAGTGTTTAACGAAACATTCATAATATTTGCCCACAACGACCTGCTCCTCCTTGTGCAAGCTCCATAAGTACCTAAGGTCCTGCAAGGCATGCAGCAGAGAGTCAACAACTAGTTGAGCGAGTTCACAGTAAACAGTTCAGTAATAGTAATAGGAAAGTAAGCCTTTTGTTCGTTCGTTAAGTCATGTATCGTATTAGTTCGTATCGCAGCTCTCTAGGCATGTATGCGAAGATTAGGGAAAGTTCCCAAGTATTCTAGACTAGGTATATATGTATCGCGGCCACCCGGCATGTGTGCGACGTTTAGTGTATAGTTCGCGGCCTCCCTAGGCATGTGTGCGAAGATTAGTCATATTATCGCGGCCAACCCTGGCGTGTGTGCGAAGATCAGTTCATTTTAGTATCACTAGTCTAGTCGTATCTCATCATTAACCCTTCCTCACCCGAGGAACATATAATTAGGTTCCATGTGCTAGGTAAACACAAATAAATAATCCAACCCATTCCCACCCTGGGAACCCATGCCTTGGCTGTGTGAACTCACCTCGGTTTGCTCGGTATGATTATTCACGTATTCCAGTTAATCAATCAAACCCTATCGTGGTTACTAGAGTTAGTCAATTTCATGTACACGTAAAATATGTGTTCTTTGTATTTATCATACAGGTTACAGATAACAACACTTATGTAATTACACAGATCATAGCAAGCAGTTGAGTCTGACAATACAAGTTCAAATCAAACTATATCACAAGTGGTTTAGTTCACAATTACTTTTAGCATTATGGCACATCATAACTTATTCACATAACAGAATGGCACTAGGGATTTTGGGTCACATATTCAACACACATTATCTATAAAATCCAACTTATGATTATGGTCCTTATAACCTCTCGGCCTAATATATTAAATCCAAACCCAAACCACTGTGTCACATAACCCGTGAACCTTTAACCCTCAAATAGCCTTAATATAATATACCCAGCTATATCGCAGGCCCAAGATTCCAGTTTATCGGCCCAAATATAATGTATAACCCCTTTCCGATCCGTTAACATCTATGCACATTTACCAACACCTATATTTGAGTCCATGCATACTAATGTTTCGGCCCACTTACTCAACCCTTATGGGCAGCCCACTAACACCCTAAAGTTCCGAAATCAATCAAAGTAGTACAACCTACAAAAGAACAACACAGTTTCATTGATTCCTTTAATATCATCTTTGCTTTCTACAATATCACATGGACCACTCAAGTTTTAGTCTAATCTGATTGGACCGAAAGTTAGTGGGTCTTGTAGTTTTAAATCTTGATATTTGGATCCACTAACATTAAATTCAATGGCCGACAAAAACTGTTGTTATATTACATGCGATTTGACCGAGTATAATACAAGAACTCACATGGCGGCATGGATCAGACAACATAAATTAATTCACATGCAAATCCTTGAGTTCTTATTTAAATATCTACCCTACTAAATTTTAATTGGACCAACAATTGTGAGTAGTGGGCTGACAACCTAATCATTATGTTTTCTTGTGATACACATATGTGATATTAATACATAACACATAATGATATTGACAAATAACACATAATTTAATGCGACAAGCATACTCAGCATGAATAATAACATCACTAACCAAAATATAAAGCGCCTAATCCGAGAGATGGAAGTGCTTCGGGTGAGAGGGGGATGGCTGCCGATGATCGTACAGGGAGGAGACGTGAAGGATATTAGGGTTTTCGTGTGATATAGTATTTTCTAAACCATGATAACATGCACGTCCCCTACGTATATAGTAATCGGCCAGGGGTGGGCTTCTGTTGGGTTCTCTTGGGCCGAGGATCTTATCACCATAATTAGGGCCAAGTGTACATAATAATTGTGTGGGTATATTGTTAAACAAGATGTACGTTCATATAGCATAGGCATTTATTTAGTATTAAACATTAATAATCTCATAACCAATTAATCCTAGTGATCCAATGCAATTTAAACGGGTTTAATGAATTTACGCAACATATTCGTAGTGACGCCGTATAATGAAACATGAACAGCATTGATATAAGTCAAGTGCCACGAAGTTAAATAAGACTAACGTTGAAAGTTCAGGTTGTCACATTATCCCCAACTTGAAAGAAATTTCGTCCCGAAATTTAGTACGTGTTTACTAAGGAAGCTAGTTAAGTTGCGTTGATTCTTGGTTTCCTTGGGGTGTCACATCATTTCCCCGTTGGTTTGGAATTTCGTCCCGAAATTCCGCAGTACGATAGGAATGAGGTCGATAGAAAAGGTCTGATTAGCAAGAACAATATTGCAACGCTAAACTATGTGTGTGGCCTCTAGACTTTTACCGCTTGCTAGTTCTACTATGTGCTTGGTGTTCAAAAGTGTTGGGGTACGATTAAGCATTTGACTAACTTTTAAAGACACGAAACTAGTATCGGCACCCGAATAAAATAAAACAGTAACACAAAAGTCGTCAAGTAGGAACTCACCCTGACCGATCACGAGGACACGTCCCCTAGCACCATTGTCGTCGTTGTTACCCCCATTGTTGTTTCCATTGCCTTCATTGTTGTTGTTCTGATTCTGATTCAGCTGGGGGCAGTCTCTTTTGAAATGGTCTTCAGCACCACACTGAAAGCATCCCCTGTTGCCTCGCTGTTGCTGCTGCTGCTGGTTTTGTGGAGCTGGTGGTTGCGGTTGTTGGTTCTGATTTGCTGGCCGTGAGCTTCTACAATCTTTGGCCTCATGACCCATCTTGAGACATCTTTGACAGCGGCCCTTGCGACACTGAGCACTGTGATGTCTGTTGCACCCTTTACACAGTGGGTGAATTCCCCGATATCCACCCTGCCCCTGACTGCCTGATGATTGCTGACTCGGACTCTGGTAGTCATTAGTCTTGCGCTGCTGTGCTTGAGACTGAACGGATACTGATCCCTTGCTGGAATCCCCATCCCATTTCCACTTGTTCTCACTGGGTGTAGTAGGAGTAGTAGCAGCAGTAGTGGTAGCACTGATGCGTTTTGGCAGCTTGTTCTGTTCCACTGCTTGATCGGTGAGTCGATGAGCAAGACGCTGGATGTCTTGGATGTTGTTGAGGTTAGCCGATGTCACATGGCTCTGGATCTCTGGCGCAAGTCCCTTGAGGTACAACTCAATGCGCTTAACTGGAGGGTCCACCATCGTTGGACACAAGATGGCCAGCTCGTTTGACCGTTTCGTATAAGCTTCGATTTCTGACCCCGTCATCTTTAGATGATACAGTTCCACCTCCAACTTGTGGATGTCATCACGCGTGCAGTATTCTCGTTTAATCAGTTCCTTGAAATCTTCCCAAGGTGTGGCGTTAGCAGCTGCCAACCCTAGGATCTGTACTTGCGCGTTCCACCAAGTTAGCGCTATTCCTTCGAGAGTGCCAGTGGCGTACTTGACCCTGCGAGCCTCAGGGCATTCACACATTTCGAACACTGACTCGAGCTTTTCAAACCAATGGAGGAGTCCCACTGCCCCCTCAGTGCCACTGGATGTGCTTGGATGACAGTCCATGAAGTTCTTGAAAGTGCAGACGGGCTGCTGAGCGTGTTGACCTCCTGCGTTTGCAGCTGCAAGTGCCGCAGCAACTTGTTCATTGATGAGAGCCGTCAACTGGGCTTGAGTCATGTTAATGCGTCCAGCTATTGTTCTTGATAGTAAAAGTAGTGTAAGTGAGAATGGTTCGCGAGTAGTGCGATGACAGAAGGGTGTAAGCACACAAGTGTTCTCAAGCAATAACAAGTAGTGAGCAATGTAATCTAAGCATACTACGAGCAAAGTTCTATGCAATTCTAGCATTTAGGCAATAAACATAAACCTTATTACCTAGGATGTTGAGTCTTGCACGTGGAGCAAAGCGTCGTTGTGGATCGTTGAGAGCACTGTTCTGGTTATAGTCTGGTTTTAATAAAAACATTTTTTCCCATATTAAAACCAAGTTCTCTATAACCAATGGCTCTGATACCAATCTGTCACACCCCCAAAATCCACACGCGGAGTACCACCGCTTGGAGGCGTGACTGACCAGGATCAAGCCATCAATCATATTGAACATAGTGTATAATAATTAAAGTGATTCGTAAAACCCAATTCAATATAATCGATGTTCAAACCAAACTTTGTTTAAGTAGCGGAAGCATGTAAGTAAACCCAACTTAAGTAATAAAGTATGAAATATCATAAGTGTTTAACGAAACATTCATAATATTTGCCCACAACGACCTGCTCCTCCTTGTGCAAGCTCCATAAGTACCTAAGGTCCTGCAAGGCATGCAGCAGAGAGTCAACAACTAGTTGAGCGAGTTCACAGTAAACAGTTCAGTAATAGTAATAGGAAAGTAAGCCTTTTGTTCGTTCGTTAAGTCATGTATCGTATTAGTTCGTATCGCGGCTCTCTAGGCATGTATGCGAAGATTAGGGAAAGTTCCCAAGTATTCTAGACTAGGTATATATGTATCGCGGCCACCCGGCATGTGTGAGACGTTTAGTGTATAGTTCGCGGCCTCCCTAGGCATGTGTGCGAAGATTAGTCATATTATCGCGGCCAACCCTGGCGTGTGTGCGAAGATCAGTTCATTTTAGTATCACTAGTCTAGTCGTATCTCATCATTAACCCTTCCTCACCCGAGGAACATATAATTAGGTTCCATGTGCTAGGTAAACACAAATAAATAATCCAACCCATTCCCACCCTGGGAACCCATGCCTTGGCTGTGTGAACTCACCTCGGTTTGCTCGGTATGATTATTCACGTATTCCAGTTAATCAATCAAACCCTATCGTGGTTACTAGAGTTAGTCAATTTCATGTACACGTAAAATATGTGTTCTTTGTATTTATCATACAGGTTACAGATAACAACACTTATGTAATTACACAGATCATAGCAAGCAGTTGAGTCTGACAATACAAGTTCATATCAAACTATATCACAAGTGGTTTAGTTCACAATTACTTTTAGCATTATGGCACATCATAACTTATTCACATAACAGAATGGCACTAGGGATTTTGGGTCACATATTCAACACACATTATCTATAAAATCCAACTTATGATTATGGTCCTTATAACCTCTCGGCCTAATATATTAAATCCAAACCCAAACCACTGTGTCACATAACCCGTGAACCTTTAACCCTCAAATAGCCTTAATATAATATACCCAGCTATATCGCAGGCCCAAGATTCCAGTTTATCGGCCCAAATATAATGTATAACCCCTTTCCGATCCGTTAACATCTATGCACATTTACCAACACCTATATTTGAGTCCATGCATACTAATGTTTCGGCCCACTTACTCAACCCTTATGGGCAGCCCACTAACACCCTGTAGGATCGTATGCTGACCCGAACGAGTCGTTCAGAGGTTAACTCTTGCAATTCAGATGCGGAATAATAAGAATAGCAAGTAGATATAGCTTGTTCTTCCTTCTAACTATCTTTTGTATTGATTAGAAACGATTTACAGCTCAAACATCACACCGGCCGAGCTTCGGCATGGAAAACAAGGTCCTCCCTAATGAGAATCGCTCAAGACCTATATATAGGGTTTTGGGGCCGCTCATGTGGTCAAATGACACATGAGCGATCCAGGCATGTCACAAAAGCGATCCACAAAGTGTCGAATGAGCGATCCAAGACACATGTGACCCTAAAAGCGATCCACACTCCTAAAATCTATACAAACTCCTGTTTTCTCGTATTTCGAGCCCTATGCTATACAATTCGATATAAGATCTGATCCTAGACACCTAGACGGAATCAACAGATGTAGTGCACCAACAGACTCCCCCTCAGATGTTGATAGAGTCGTCAACACACCTTGATATCAAAACTGTGTCTTCACATCGTCAAGCTTGATCAGTCTATGGGCTTCCTCTTCTTTCAATCTTCAGACTCCCCCTCTCGATTTACTGGCATTCTTTTGTTCTTCAGTAACATCTTTAGGATCTTTGTCTGGCATTCAAACACTCTAATTCTCTTGATCAGATCTCTTGATTCCTTAAGTTCATCAGCATCATCAGTTTGACATGATCTTCAGAATCAAAATCTGATCTTCATAGACTTTTAGAATCGAATATCCTAGCTCTATAAAAAATCTTTAGCATTAATTTCTGAGATCGAAACCTGGCTACCTGCACAATCTTAATCCAGAAATAACTTTTCTAACTTTATCACATATCAGATACCTCTGCACCAAAATATTACTCCCCTCAAAACAATCTATGATGAACCACTTGAAGAAGTTTAGATTTAACAAATACAGTTAGATTTACACAATCACTCCCCCTCAAATTCTGCTCATCATGTTTAGCACTCGGAATTTTCAAAATCAGTTTTCCAACGTCAGTTGTCGAAAATCTTTTTTCTTTTTCAAAATTTAAACTAAAACACACTAAAATCTTTTTGGATTTTCTGAGAGATAATACCTGACACCACTTGATAAACAAAAACATAAAGAAATAAAATATTTACAGACAATATTTTTGTGATTTTGTGCAAGAGGATCATATCAGTTTATGAGACCAATCACCAACACCATTAAGCTTGATTTCATTTTAAGTTTTAAACAATTTACCTAGATTGTCAGTATGTTTGTCCTCTTAAATTCTCAACACAAATTTCAATTGATTCGAGATACGATATTAATGTTTTAGAGACTTAAACTTAATTGTGTATCACTCCACTTGAATATACTCCTGTATCCAGATCCCAAATATTCAGTCTTACAGGTGAGTATACCACAGATGATATCTGTAAAGGGGTTAGATGCGAAACCGTGAGAGCTCAGGTCAGAACTTCCGTTCAGCAGAGAGATGACGGCTCGACTTTTGGTGGGTCCCCTTTAGAGGATCTTTTTGCATTTCAACAGCAGCGACTATCAATTTTATTGTTTCATCAGCATGCTGAGGGCGGCGCTTTTTCAAGCATTTGCAGAAAGTATTATCCGGGGACTAGGTCAGTACTTCCATACAGCAGAAGTCCCGGGATAATACCCCAGATATCACTGAGTATAAAGACCTAGTCTCTCAGAATACGGGACCTTTCAAACAAGATTTCGGGGGTTACCCATATATCCAAGAATAGTTACCCACGAATCAAGCAAGTTTGATTTAGGTTTATATCTCGTTTCAATTTACTAAATGTGCGAAAATCTACTGACACATCCGCAGTAAGATGGTTTAACACTTTTTAATCTTTACATCTCTTTAGCATGCCGTGATAGTCCACGATGTACTATCATTTCCTCTTATTCGCAACAAAACTCATTTTTGATTTTTATCATGTTTTTGGCTTTTTCAAATTTTCAAATGTTTTTGGATTTTCTGAAATTTCCCTACTCCCCCTAAAATGCAAACACATTTTAAAGAAAATTTGAAAAATTTCTAGGTATTTGACCTACTAGAAACATGAAATGTAAAAACAAACTGTACAGAAACTTGACAACTGACACTGAATCACATCAAATCGCCATCCACTAGGCATAAACAATCTGAACTCCCCCTATCACAAATCATTTTCTCATTTTAGATTTCAAAACACTTAAGTTTGTTTTAATCAAAATGATTTTTCCGGAAAATGAATTTGTGTTGATAACAACCACTTATAGATTTATCAATTCTAAAAACGGGGATGTGGTTCATCATCTTGTCTATATTCTGCTATGAATAGTAAATCAAGTACAAATTAATGTCCCTGATTTACCATTTGCATCTAAGAACCTTCTGTACTACTTGTAAATGTAATTAACTCAACGTATCCAAGTATTTCAAAATTTAACCACAATTACCACTTGTGGGATCAAAATTACCACTTGTAGATACCCAAAAACTACCCATTGTAGGAATATTACGTCTACATCACCATTATATCAATCAGAATGCCGATTCCTGCTTCGCACTTACCAACCTGGAAGCTCCGGCATAGTCCTTTCACCTGCAAAACATCCAAACATGAATCACAATCATTCAAACAAACATATCATAAACTAGAATGATGCCGATTCCTGATCCACGATATAAACTTGGGATCTCCGGCATAGTCCTTTGACTATTCTGGGAAGCAAACTTCCCTCCAAGTCTTCTCAGACTTGAGGACTTTCAACTCTTCAGCTGTAGGGTTGTATGTCGCCTTTTTAGTTGCGTAAAAATCTTTTACCCCTTTAGCTTTCCCATCCAACATTTTCCCAAATATCTTTTTAACATTCCCGTTGAATGTTTTCTCAACATCAAATTCTTTTTCATCATCATAAAATTGATTTGAAATTTCAATTTTTCCAATTTTCTTTTTATCCTTTTCAAACTTCAATGATGGAAGAACATCATCATTTTCTGAAATTTTCTCCATAACTTGTGGCTCTTCTGGCTTTGTGGAACCAGATTCATCGCCGACTTTTTCTTCTACCTTTTTAGCAACCCACACTTGGTTGTCATTTCCTTGTCTTTTGTAATATTTTGTCTTTTTCTTTGAACATTCTCCAACTTCTTTTTTCGAATTTTTAAAAATTTTGGATTTCTCAGATTTTTCTACAACTTTGTCTTTCATCTTCTGAGAATCTCCCTGTTTTGCTTTGATATCTTTCGAACAATCCGATGCAATGTGACCAGCTTCATTGCATTTCAAACAGGTTTGAGTATTTCTTGGATGAAATACTCCAGTTCCATTCTTTCTCTTCTCAGCAAGAAACTCTTTGTTAGTTTGTTTCCAAAATGATTTCTGCTGTTCATCTTCCGAGCTTCCACCTGTCACAAATTCAGTGTTTGAATTAGAATTTTTCTCATTTTTATGATTTTCTTGTGGAACAAAACCTAAACCTTTCTTTTTATAGCTACGATTTTGGTTAGGTTTCTTTGGAAAACCAGGACCAGAATTGTAACCTTTTTTCTTGTTTAGACGTTGTTGAACTCTGGAAGTATATTTTTTAGGTTTATCAAAATTTTTCAAAATTTTTAATTCAGGAATATTAACCTCAATTAGTTTAAAAGTTTTGTTGATTAATTCTGTTTTGATACTCATTATCGGAAACTCTTTGTTATAATATAATTTGTCAGAACCATTCAAAATATACACAACTTCGAATGTTTCATCATTCAAATCTGCCTTTGATAACAAAAATTCTTTACTATAAGACCGTTTAACCGATGAATTTTGACTGTTGACAGACGAATTTGGCTTTTTAGACTCAGATTTTGACTTTGTCTCCTCATCAGTATCCAACACTTGATCGACCACCTTTTTGATTATTTCAGACTCATGATCAGTATCGGATGAGGTAAACGTCACATCAATGTTTTCTGGTAAGACGTCAGTTGTATCGGTTTTAAGCTGTATATTGACTGCGTTTGCAAGTTGTTCCTCATTTGGTTTCCTAGGTGAATACCCATCCCAAATTGGAGGCGGACACTTGTTATAGCTAACAATTGTTTTCTTACCACAGTCTTTCTTTTCTTTTGGCTTCTCGTCTTGAAAAGCTTCCATACCTGCAACAGTTGGGTAAACACGATCAATAACATAATCAGAGGTAGAATAGCTCAACAATAACCTCCTAATCCTCTCATTTTCAATCTTTTCAGTTTCCAACTCTTGCTTCCATTTTGCATTTTCTTCAATGTAGAAATTTATAGCTTTTTGCTTCGACATTAAAGTTGCATTCATCATTGTCAACGCCTGCTCTCTTTCTGTGTTTGTCTTTTGGAGACCAGTTACTGTTTTGTTCAACTCGTCATACGATTCTTTCACATAATTGAGATTGAACAATAACTGCTCTTTCTTTTTCTCATACTCAGCTATGATGTTGTCTTTTGCTGCACAATCTTTGCAGGCTTCCATACACTTCTCACATGGCTTGACAACTTCAACAATCTTTTCCACTTCGATTATCTTAACAACTTCAATCACTTTCTCTATTTCAATCACCTTTTCTTCTTTCACAATCTCGGTAATCTTCTCAGCTGCACTCTCAGCATTTTGAACATTGCCTTCAGCTTCAGATTGTTGTTCTTTAGCAGCTCGTTTTTCCTTCAGTTTCTCCATTTGCTCTGCAAAATAGAAATGAAAACTTTCAGGAGACAGATGAGATTTTGCAATATTTATGTGTTTCTCTTCCTCATCATCACTGCTACAATGATCTGGTGATTGATCAAAATGTACAGATTTTTCAGAATCATCATCAGATACACTAGAATCAGATGGTGTTTTATCAAATACAACATCCTGTTCTTGAACAGTTTCATCTGAATTATCTGAAACATCCCCAGAATGTTATGAGAGTCTATCAGTACTATCTGAACTTTCATCAGATGACACAGATTTTTCATCTCCACTTGATACATTCTCTCCAATAGATCTCATCCAAGTAGCAAACAAATTTGGCTCTCGGACGATCTTTGCAATGAAAGCTTTAAAACCTCCCTTTTCATCCACGAACATATCCCAACTGAAACCTTCTGGTAGTTTCTCATCATCTTGATCGATAACACGTTCTGCTGTTGCTTCAGATGATATGTAATCACTCCAGCTGAAATCTACAACACAAGCTCTTTTGGAATCTTCAATCTTTCTCCCATGAGCTGTATGAGGTTCTTGGGATTGACCAACTTGTTGATAGATTGCTTTGCGGTAGTAATCATCTTTCCCGAATGGATTTTGTGCTCCGCTAGCTTCTCTTCCTTTGCACTCCCGCTTGAAATGGCCTTTTTCCCTGCATCGAGAACAAGTTACTTTAGATTTATCAAAACCTAAAGTTGAAACATGAGCATCTAAAAATCATTTCTCCCGGTAATGGTTTTGAATTTCTCAGCTCGACGAAGAACACTCGCAAGACACCATTTGATATCCATAAGTTCCATTTCCTCGGCGTCTATTTGGTCATAATCCTCTTTAGTGAGCATAGGATTTCCGATCCGACCAGCAACAAGACCTTCATAGGATAACAGAACTGAACCCAGAAGTGCCATGTGGTCTTTAGCAGTGTCTTCAGAGAAGCTTTGACCTTCTGGAAGATTGAGAGCTATGTTGCACTGAATTATGTATCCATTTCCGGTTTTTGTACTCTGAGACTGAAAGCTTGTGTTAGTCTCTTTCGGATTCACACTTGGAAATGATGAAAACCCGCTGCTACTCTTGTTCGAACCCTGATCAGCTTTCTCAGATGAATCACCAGCACTAAAAGCGGTTTGAATTTTCGGACTTCTTTCAGTTTCAGAAACTGGAATACTACCTTTATAGTACATTTTAACATCTTGTTGACCACTAGGATTATTCATCCTCGCGATCTTTTGCTGTTCAAGATCCTGACTCTCAATTTTCTCAATAAACTGACCAATTGTAAGTTTGTCATAAACACCCGTGTTTTTTAGTATCATCAAATGCGTTCCCCACTCTTTCTGAGGTAACGCATCAGCCAATTTATCAACCCATTCCTCACGACCTTTTTCAACTCCCAACATCGATAACGAACGCACTAAGTGGCAGTATCTCTCAATCAGCTTTTTAGTATCCTCTCCCGGCAAACTGCTAAACAAATCAAATTCTTTTTTAAGCAATGCCTTCTTGCTTTTGATCATACTTTCACTACCCTCGAATTTCACTTTAAGAGCATCCCAAATTGACTTCGCAGTTTTGTCGTGTTGTAGCAAAATGAATATATCTTCTTTAATCGCCTGCTGTAACAAACTGATCATCATTTTCTCTGCTCTGTACATTGCACGTTCTTGTTCTGAGAATTCAGATATCTGTTTAATGACTTGCAATTCTGTTCGAGGCAATGTGTACTTTTCCAATATGCATTCCCACGATCTGAGATGATTTGCCTGAACCCAGTTTTCAAAGCGATCTTTCCACCCATAGTATTCTTCAATACTCATCAGTCTCGGGGGTTTCTGAGTAGTTCCAGTCTCATTTTCCAGGTTCATAGCTTGAGCAATCGCGGCTGGAGTAGTCGATATAGCAAAGGCGTTGTAAAACTCAGAATTCATGATGATTTAACACGTTTTTCAAGGCAACTGACAGAAAAGCGGTCCAAAGAAATCCTTAAATGCGATCCAGACAATGTATTTGGAGCGATCCAAAACTCTTCACTCGAGTGGTCCAAAAATGGTTCTAAGAGCGGTTCAAGAAAAGTTAGTTCGAGCGGTTCTAAATTGTTTGTTCGAGCGATTCAGCAATTAACCAAATGAGCGATCCACTCAACGTTCTTTGGAGCGGTCCAGAACTATAATTTTGAGCGGTCCAAAGATTGTCTATAAGCGATTCACAATGATGTCATCTCGAGCGGTCCACATTTCGAACCTGTTTTGAATAATTTTTAAGCTGATTTTCGACCTGAAACTTCCAAGGGTTTATCTCGCTATGATAATGAACAATCTGTGAGCTTTTGAACGAAATTCAACCGTGAAATCTCCTGGAAATAAGAAAAGAAGGTGTAGAAGTGAGAAGAAACACTGAAATCCGGCTATAATCTGCAGAAAACCTCCTTCCGAGCTCTGATACCACTTGTAGGATCGTATGCTGACCCGAACGAGTCGTTCAGAGGTTAACTCTTGCAATTCAGATGCGGAATAATAAGAATAGCAAGTAGATATAGCTTGTTCTTCCTTCTAACTATCTTTTGTATTGATTAGAAACGATTTACAGCTCAAACATCACACCGGCAGAGCTTCGGCATGGAAAACAAGGTCCTCCCTAATGAGAAATGCTCAAGACCTATATATAGGGTTTTGGGGCCGCTCATGTGGTCAAATGACACATGAGCGATCCAGGCATGTCACAAAAGCGATCCACAAAGTGTCGAATGAGCGATCCAAGACACATGTGACCCTAAAAGCGATCCACACTCCTAAAATCTATACAAACTCCTGTTTTCTCGTATTTCGAGCCCTATGCTATACAATTCGATATAAGATCTGATCCTAGACACCTAGACGGAATCAACAGATGTAGTGCACCAACACACCCTAAAGTTCCGAAATCAAATCAAAGTAGTACAACCTACAAAAGAACAACACAGTTTCATTGATTCCTTTAATATCATCTTTGCTTTCTACAATATCACATGGACCACTCAAGTTTTAGTCTAATCTGATTGGACCGAAAGTTAGTGGGTCTTGTAGTTTTAAATCTTGATATTTGGATCCACTAACATTAAATTCAATGGCCGACAAAAACTGTTGTTATATTACATGCGATTTGACCGAGTATAATACAAGAACTCACATGGCGGCATGGATCAGACAACATAAATTAATTCACATGCAAATCCTTGAGTTCTTATTTAAATATCTACCCTACTAAATTTTAATTGGACCAACAATTGTGAGTAGTGGGCTGACAACCTAATCATTATGTTTTCTTGTGATACACATATGTGATATTAATACATAACACATAATGATATTGACAAATAACACATAATTTAATGCGACAAGCATACTCAGCATGAATAATAACATCACTAACCAAAATATAAAGCGCCTAATCCGAGAGATGGAAGTGCTTCGGGTGAGAGGGGGATGGCTGTCGATGATCGTACAGGGAGGAGACATGAAGGATATTAGGGTTTTCGTGTGATATAGTATTTTCTAAACCATGATAACATGCACGTCCCCTACGTATATAGTAATCGGCCAGGGGTGGGCTTCTGTTGGGTTCTCTTGGGCCGAGGATCTTATCACCATAATTAGGACCAAGTGTACATAATAATTGTGTGGGTATATTGTTAAACAAGATGTACGTTCATATAGCATAGGCATTTATTTAGTATTAAACATTAATAATCTCATAACCAATTAATCCTAGTGATCCAATGCAATTTAAACGGGTTTAATGAATTTACGCAACATATTCGTAGTGACGCCGTATAATGAAACATGAACAGCATTGATATAAGTCAAGTGCCACGAAGTTAAATAAGACTAACGTTGAAAGTTCAGGTTGTCACATTATCCCCAACTTGAAAGAAATTTCGTCCCGAAATTTGTACGTGTTTACTAAGGAAGCTAGTTAAGTTGCGTTGATTCTTGGTTTCCTTGGGGTGTCACAATACGACTCCAAACTACCTAAGAAAAACAACCATTAAACTACTAACGAATTAACTAAATAAATAACGAACCAAAATACGAAATAAATAAATAAATAAAACACAACAACAAAACGGGAAACGACTTAGCTGAATATGTGAGACTGTCAAAGTGCCAGTCATTTCCACATAAGCCCTCCAATTCGAAACGCGCTCAGCAAACAACTCCTAACCTCGGACACGCGAACGAAAGCGGCTAACACAATCAACCTATCAATCATCAACACAAACTACCAAAACATATCATATATGTCATCAAAATATTAGTAGTTTCAACACAACACAAACCAACCCAACCTCCCTAACCAACCTGTTCACAGTATATCAGTATACGTACATACCAACTAATGAGGATCAAAAACAGCATAAAAGAAAAATAATCAAACAAAAAATATAGTCGTCAGCTGCTGCTCCTGGATCCTCATGCTATCCCCACACTAGTTCTCGTCATGCTCGCTATTAGACTCGTGACTGCTCTCCTCTCTCTCACCTGAACCTGAACTGCCCTCTCCAAATACACGAATCTGGGGAATCGGATCAAACCTCTCAGCAGTACCAGCCGAGCTACCCTGCTGCCTTGGCTGGTAGAAGTCTGGGATCCCCATGATGTGCCTTCTCATGATATATCGGAAGGCATCCTCCTGCCTATCCTGACCCGTGAAAATAAGGTGCTCTAGCTTGTCGAACCTCTGCTCCACACACACAGAGAACGACTCCAAGGTAAGAGGTACATGTGGTGGCTGTCTGCGAGGGTACTGGTGTGCTGGCAACTCGTGTCGCTGTGGTGGCCGCTGTCTATGTGCAGGATCAATCTGAAGCATCACATCCTCCGCTGGATGTCCCTCTGGCGGCTGCACATGTGGACCCTGCCTGATCAGCTCCCAGCCGTAGGGCTCCATCCATGACACTATACCCGCCTGCTGCAACTCCTTCAAACCAAATGTCACCATCTTGGGCCCCTCGTGTAGAAATTCGGGAAGATATTTGGTAAACACCCCCAAATTTCTTGCAATCCGGGTAATATAGGGACCCATATCTAAACCAGCACGAGGACCTCCTCGATGACCTCTACTAAATGAATCTGCTAAGACTGCAGATTCATCTACCTGTTCTGTACCCTACACATCAGAATGAATAGCTCTATCCAATTCGCCTTGTTTTCCCTTGACTTCCGACCCACCAGTGTAGTAGATAAGATCTTTAACACATACCTATAAACCGGATTACGAACCGAAGTGATCAGGTTCGTAGTCGTGAACGGGTGATCAGAAATCATACTCTAGAACTCTCGCAGCTCAGTTGCACCAACACCATAATCCCTAGGTTGAGAATAAGCACCCCTCAAACTAGTAACAAACTCCAGCCTCTTTACTTCCTCTTCAGTATAAAACCCCGAAACTATGGCAAACCTCGCCATATTCATCTCATACACCTGCCTACCTAAACAGAACGAAACAGCTGTGTCCTGCTCGAACTTTCCCTCCTTGTGCATCCAAGTGCTATGAAACTCTAGCACCAGCTCCTCATACTGAGGTTGTATACACTCCAACGCATCAATCAACCTTTGACCCAAAAGATCCCTCACTTCCTGCCTTGAGCCGATTTCACTCAACCACAACCAATCTATCACCCTGTACTTAAGTAAATCAGTTTTCTTCAGTTTATCATACTTGTTCCATTCTGATGTACTCAGCTCAAGTTTCAGTATCGGGTGATCAGCTCTATGTGTTTTCCTATCCGGAATAAAATTATAAGAACTTTGATACTCGATCTTTCTCAATTTAGGATCATCGGCAGCTATCTGAATGATCGGAGTCTCTTGCGGAACCGGGTCCTATTGGGGTGGATCCTGTTGCGGTGTCGTCTGACCGGCACCTGACTTTCGCGCCCTACCTCTACGCGAACTGCTAGCCATGCCTGCAAAATAGATACAATCAAGACAAAACAGGCAGACATTTAGTATTAACAAACTATTTTTGGTATTTTTCATTTTTTTTTATTTTTTTTGAATTTTTTATATTTTTTTTGGATTTTTATAATTTTTTTCGAAAAAGAAAAAATAGCCGTATAGCATTTCAATCGCGGCTAATCCTGAAACAAACGGGTTACCTTTTACAATTGCTAAGTGATAGTTAAGCTTGCCCGAATGGAGATTGAGTACGGGCGAGCTTAAACCACTTGTACGTGCAAGTAAACCCAAAGACAACTAAATATGACTCGAACTATGCTAAAACTAACTAACACGACACGAAGACACTAAACTAACTCAATGTACACTACCCCCGTTCAGCACTTTTAATTGTCCGCAATTTAAAACAAGTGCCTAACAATGACATTGAAGTCCGATCTCACTTAAATGTAGTTACTTTTTAGTTATAAAATCAAATTTTAGCGATTGAAAAAGTCCGCCTAGTTAAAGGAGGTTTTTTCGTTTACAAAATTTTGGTTTAATACGCAAGATTCGAACTTTATGCGTCAATACCCCAAACCATTCAATCATCAAGCAAAGCACATTAAATATAACCAAACCGACACCACCCACGCCCAATACGTCGACACCAATCATGAACGCCTAATTAAAGACATAACTCAAAAATTGAGTACAAAATGTCATAACAAGGTAGCATCACAATTCAACAAAATAATGTTCAAATCGCCCAACCCATAACCGGCCGCACCCATGAACTACACTAACATAACTCGAGCCCAACCCACGGCTGATTTAACGTTGCTAAAACAAAGAACCAAACGACTCGACACAGCCCTGACTCCAACCAACCTACAGACTGGCTTGACACGAGCGGACAGAAAAAAACAACTAGAATGACCCAGCATAGAGCACATAAAATTGACTCGAAAACAAACCAACATAAACGACTCAAGTGACCCGACAAACACCACTAACTAATGACTCGATGAAGACCTACTCAACTCGACTAACTGACTCGACAAGACCCAACGAGGACCGACTCAAAACTGACCCAACAAGACTCATAGACCCTAACACTATCCTAACTGAACTCTAAGAGACCTAAAACATTAAGCAAGTAAGAGTAAAAGAAGAATAGATACCTGAGTTGCTGAAATTTGGAAGAAAATTTAACAATTTTCATGATATGAAGGTCCCGAATCGGAGTGATATGGTGGATGGATGGTAAAAATCTTTAGTGGATTGTGTTTTGTTTCGAATTCCGATCATGTGGGTGGTCGTGATATGGTGGATGTATGGTGGTTCGGCAATGGGGCGGTGGGAAAGGTTTGTTTGGTTGTTTGGGGAAAGCTGATAAGAAAATAGGGTTTTGTTCGGCTTTAAAGGCGTCGCGCGACGCCACAGCATAAGGGTCTAGCCCTGGCGTAGCGCCAGGACTCGGTTCAGGTAAAAAGGTTCAACTTCATGGCGGTTTAGAAGGAATATCTGACCCTAAGGGTCGCGCGACGCCACAGGCTGATTGTTTTATGGTGGCGCGACGCCACAACCCTTTTTTCACAGAAAGATGCGTGAAAATTTGAGGTTTTTGTCTTAGAAAATTTTCTAACTCTTAATAAACCTTCCCCAAACCGTCCCATATTTTTTCTAAGTGTTGGGACTTACCTGGAACGTCGTTTCCTTTACAAATTCAGCTCTTCAATGGCATGATTCCTGCAAAATTACCCAAACACACAAAACACAAACACGAAAAACTACGAGAAATACGAAAAATTAACGAAATTTACAAACGGTAGATACTCTACAAACGAAGCTTTTCCAACTCATTGTTCGGTGAAGGTGGGTGGGTCCTGTTGGTGCATATGTCTGTCGACTTCGTATTGTATCGAGTCTTGTATTGTATTAGATAGATCAGGGCACGTAGTACGAGAAAAATGTCAAATATGTGTTGAAGGGGTATTTCGCATGAAATGACAAACTGTCATTTCGTACAAAATCAACTGGTCATTTCGCACGAAATAGCCATTTCGTGTGAAACTGATTTCGTATAAGCCTTTTTGTACGAAATAGCCAGCCCTATATATACTAGATGTGCCAAGTCATTTGTAACTTTCCGGTTTCAGTGCCAAACTGCTGCTGAAGTGTCTACTCGCTGTAAAACGTTGTTATATCAATCAAAAGACAATTTAATGTGAATTGCAAGCTGAATCACCTCAATACGTTTGTTTCCGCCTCTCGTATTGAGCAAAAACTCTTCTGATCGGCTCGTCTGGTCGTGAAAACAATCCTACAAGTGGTATCAGAGCTCAGGAGGAAGAGTTCTTACCATTTCAGCTGCAAATTCTGATTTCTACACCTTCTTTTCAAAATTAAACAAGTTTTCATGGTTAAAATGGCTTGATTTTCTCACATTATATGCGAAACTGTCTTTTAACAAAGCCTTGAAAGAATTGGACCTAAAATCGGACTAAAACTTGATCAATTTGACAAAAAAATGGCCGAGATGATGACATCAGCAACATTTCGCACGAATTGAACATTTGGTTTCGCACGAAATCACTTAGTTTCATCTATTTCGCACGAAATAGTATGTTGATTTCGCACAAAATAGCTTGATTGATTCTCTTTTCGCACGAAAAGGCTTTTTCGTTTGAAACTTCTCATCAAAGTTTCATTTCGTACGAAACAACATTTTCATTTCGTATGAAATCAGTTATTTCGTACGAAATCACTCATTTCACACCAAGTTGGTATTCCGTTTAACTCATTTCGCACGAAATCATTTATTTCGTGTGAAAATTTTCATTTCGCGTGAACTTATTTCGTTTGAAGTTGTTTTTGCAGGTCATTTCGTTTGAACAATCTGGTTTTGTGACATTTTGATACCAAATCATTGAAGAAGAGTTTTACATCGCCTTTGCTACTCCGATTAGTATTACACAGAACACAATGTTAGAAAGTGAAACGGGTACTATGCAAAAACTGCCAAAGCTCATGAATATTGAGGAGTATAAAGGATGGGAGGAGCGATTCGAAAATTGGGTTCAAGCAAATTACTTGGATGCTTGGGAATGTGTTGAAACAAAATATGTTAGAACGGTGAATGACGATGATGAGGTTATTGCAATTAAAGATCTAAGTGTAGAAGAGAAAAAGAAATACAAAGATGAAAAGATGATGACTAGTTTATTGCATCAAGCTGTTAAGGAAGATATCTTCGTTTTACTGCAACACAATGGAACTGCATATTCAATTTGGAAAGCTTTGAAATCAAAGTTTGTTGGAAGTAAAGAAATGATCAAGAACAAAAAATCGCTTTTGAAAAAGGAATTCGATCTATTTCGTGGTCTAAGAACTGAAAGCACTAAGCAGATCATAGAAATATATTGCAATTTGTTAGTCAACATGAAGAGGGTGAGCATCACAAAGGATAATGAAGAATTGATTGAGAAGTTGGCTGATGCGTTGCCACATGAAACTTGGGGCACGTATCTTATGATGTTGAGAAATAAGAAAGATTTTGGGAATCTAACACTGGGAAAGTTCATAGAAAAACTTGAAGCTCAAGAGATGGAACAACGGAAGATCTCAAGAATGAAGGATTTTGATGGTGAACAAGATATTGGTCTTTATTACAAAGGAGGTATCAATGATAAGACTAACATGTCACCAAAGATTGAAACTGCATTCAATGCTAAAAGTTCTCCTGGAGGATCTTCTCAAGGATCTAGTAGTAAAATTGGATTTTCTTCATATCCATCGTTTGATCCAAATTTCTCAAAAACAAAGAGTGGTAAAGTTCTACAATGCGACATTGCACTGAAACTTGAGAATGATCAGAATTACTCAGAAGAAGTTGCAAAAAGTCATATGTATTTATTGGTGACTGTATTAGAGTCATATGGGAGTTTAGTTGCAGGAAGGATCGGGAATCCAATGTTGACAAAAGAGGATTACGATCAGATTGATGCTGAGGAAATGGAGTTGATGGATATAAAGTGGTGTATGGCGAGTGTGTTGAGAAGAGCTGAAAAGTTTAAACAAATTACGGGAAGAGATGATTTCCGTGATGCTAATGTTTCTACTTTAGGTTTTGATAAATCTAAAGTTCATTGTTTTCGTTGCAGTGAAAAAGGGTATTTCAAGAGGGAGTGCACAAACCGCGAAGCAAGTGGAGCTCAAAATCCGTTCAACAACAATGATTATTATCGGAAAGCAATTTATCATCAAGTTGCTCAACAATCACATCAACAACAAGAACCAAAAACTGCACATGCTAAGAAAGCGCTCGAAGAATCTTCAAAGAAAGCATATTTGATGAACAAATTGATAGATCAAAATGATGAAAAATTACCAGAAGGTTTTAGCTGGGAAAATTTTAGTTGGGATAATTATTGTCCAGATAAAGAGATTTTAAAAGCCAAAGCTTTTGTTGCTCGAGGTGCTGAAGATAGTGATAATGATGATGATTATTATGCAAACAGAATGAAAGAACACTTGAGAATGCTAGAAGAGAGTGACAGTGATGATGGAAAAGTTAGAAAGAAAAAGAAGAAAGTTAAAAAACAAGTTAGTAGTGATGATGAAGAAGTTCGTGTGATAAAGAAAAAAGTAAAAGAAGTTCCAGCTTTCAAAGTTGAAGCAGAAGCTGATGCACAAAAGATTCCTGTGAAATGTGAAAATTGTGAAGCAGTGAAGAAGCAAAACAGTACTTTGATTCACAACATGAACAGATTGAAAGAATCGTATGATGTTCTAAACAAAGCAATGAATCAGTACAATCAATCAAGTAGTGAACAAGCAACAGCCATGAAAACACTTCAAGGAGCTTTCATGACAAAGCAGAAAGTCGTCAACAATTACATTGAGAAGTATGCTGTGCTGGAACAAAAACTGGAAACCCAGAGGATAGAAACAGAAAGAGTAAATAGGTTGTTAAAAAGTTACTCATGTACTTCTTATGTTATTGACAGGATTTATCCAACCGTTGAAGGCATGAAAGCATTTGAAGAAGAAACATCTGAAGAGAAGAATTCCGAAACAAAAAAGGATACTGAAGTGAAAAATTCTGGTAAGAAACAAAATGTCAGTTACAACAAGTGTCCACCCCCGCTTGAAAATGGATATTCTCCATGAAATCCAAATTCAGAAAGAGTCAAAAAGGCAACAAATTTACAGTGGGAGTTTGAGTCTTCAGAAAATTTGCCAGACAACATTGATGTTACGTTCACATCATCCGACACTGATCATGAGTCCGAGTTAATAAAAAAAGTAGTCGATCAGGTGTTGGATAACGATGAAACCGAGGAGTCAAAGTCGGAGTCAAAATCAGAATCAAAGTCTGAATCCGACACGTCAAGTTCAAAAGTCAAACAGGGCAAAAGAGTTTATAATAAAGAATTTCTTTTATCAAAATCTATTTTGAATGATGAAACATACAAAGTAGCCTATACTTTGAATGATTCTGACAAATTATATTCTGATGAAGAATTTCCAATAAAAGGTGTCAAAACTGAAATGATCAAAAAGGTTTTCAAACTAACATAAATTAATATTTCTGAAATAAAAGATGTAAATCTTTCTGATAAACCTAAAAAATACACCTCAAGAGTTCAACAAAGAGAAAACAAGAAAAAGGGTTACATTTCTGGTTCAGGTTATCGAAAGAAACCAAATCATAACGGTAATTTCAAAAAGAAAGGTCTTGGATTTATTCCACCAGAAAATCTTAAAAATGAAATAACATATAAACCAAAAACTGTTTTTTTTTTCAGGAGCAAGCTCAGAAGAAGAGGAGAAAAGTTCATTTTGGAAGCAGACAAACAGAGAATTCCTTGCGAAGAAGCAAGAAGAAATGAAAAATGGAGATGTTCAGAAGAAAGAGACAAGAACTTGTTTTCAATGCAAATCAATTGGTCATATTGCCAAGAATTGTCCTAAGGCAATCCAATTAAAACAGGGAGTGTCTCTTAAAATGAAAGAAAAAATGATCGAAAATGAACCACCAACTAAACCGTTTATAGTTTTCAAAAACTCAAAGTTTGAAGTTGGTGAATGTTCAAAAAGGTTTTATAAAAGAAAAGCAAATCTTGACAATCAAAAGTGGGTTGTTAAGAGATCTGATGATAGTTCTAGCGATGATTCTGATTCATCAAAATCAGAGGAGCTATCTTCTGGCAATGAATCTGATTCCACAAAATCAGAAGAGCCACAAGTTGAATCAAAAGGTGAAAAATCAGTTCCTCTAATGAATGATGCAAATTTTCCACCATTGAGGGCTGAAAATTTTAAACAAAAAGTTGACAAAGTTGAGATTTCAAATCAATTCTTTTCTGAAAAGAAAGAATTTGATATTGAAAAGGCATTTAACCCCAAAGTGAAACATATTTTTGGAAAAATGATTGATGGGAAAGTCAAAGGGGTAAAGGAATATGTCACACCCCCAAAATCCACACGCGGAGTACCACCGCTTGGAGGCGTGACTGACCAGGATCAAGCCACCAATCATATCGAACATGTAATTAATACCAAGTATAATAAATGTAAACCCGTCATTCAATATGATAGGTGTTCAGATATAATCATAGTTTTAAAGTATAGCGGAAGCATAAATGCGAAAACCCAAATGTGTACATAAGTTCAATAAGTTTCAAAACATAATCCATGCTCCACAACGACCTGCTCCTCCCTGTGCAAGCTCCATAAGCATCTAACGACCTGCAAGGCATGTAACAGATGATCAACAACTAGTTGAGCGAGTTCACAGTTTACAGTTCAGTAATTGTATAGTGTGAGTAGTAGTATGTTCGTTCGTTATGTCGTGTATCGTATTAGTTTCCATCGCGAGTATTCTAGACTAGGTTTATCTGTATCGCGGCCTCCCAGGCAGGTGTGCGAAGATTAGAAAATTTCAGTTCGCGGCCTTCCAAAGGCAGGTGTGCGAAGTCAGTCATAATATCGCGGCCAACCCTTGGCAGGTGTGCGAAGATCAGTTCAATAAGTGTTACTAGTCTAGTCGTAGTTCTATCGTTAGGTTCTATCAACTGAGTATGTACAATAAAGTAATCCAATCCCATTCCCACCCTGGGAACCCCATGCCTTGGCTGTGTGAACTCACCTTGGGTTGCTCGGTATGCTAAGTTAGGTGCTCGCAAACAATCAATCAAGTCCTATAATATGCACGTGTATTAAATCAGTTCGAGCTCGTATGTCATTTATGTCACGGAGTGTGTGTTTAAGCAGTTATCACATTTCATATATATGTAGTTAGTCAAACTGTACAACTCAAGCTTGACAGTACTAGCAGGCAGTTAACATACTTCACCAAGTTAACACACTTAACAGGATTCGCACACTAGCTATTGTTACACGTCTAAAAGAGTTAATATGCTTAATGAATTAACAACTAATAAAGTTGATAACTAACAAGGTTAATGTTTAACAGTTTTAGTAGACTAACGGAGTTAACCCAGGTAAATGATTTAACCGAATAGCAAGTTAACAAAGTTACATAAATTGTCTAACACTAAAACATCTGAACAAGGAAAATCACCATTCGGCATCATGCAATTAAAATCACGAGAAATCTGTTCGGGTAACATGCGATCACACAGTCATCATGGTAGGTCCTAACTTAACACACCATACACAAAGACGTGGTTACCTATCGAAGCATCATTCAGTCTTACAATCACAACCCTTATTATCGTTCAACATACCCTTTCATTATTGAGTTTCAAATCACAGAGAACTAAAACAAATAAATATAGGTACAAACTGACCGAGCGATGAACAGGTGTTTGTTGTCGTCGCTGTTTCCGTCAATCTGCTGGAATCGAATGGCGTCGTCGCCGGTGCCATCACTTCAGTCGCCGTCACAGCCATCGGCGCCATCATCTTGTCGTCCTCCCACCGGAGTGCATCAACATCCGTACCTCGGCTCCGGTTTCCGTTTTGACGGCTCCTCCTTTGCTGCCATCGTTAGTCTGCTTCTCGGGTCACCGGAAAACGACGCTGGTCGCCGGTGTGTGGTTGTTCGAACAGGGGGGCGGCGTCATCTGCCGTTCGCAAGTCAGGTGGGAGGAAGTAGGGTTTTTGATGAACTGGTGTGTTTTGTATTATTTACGTACAATGCATCCAGAGGGAACATGGGTGGGCGGTTTGGGTTTTTAATGAACCGAGAAAGAGTGGGGTTTGGGCTGGGTGGTTTGGGCTTGGAACTATTGCCGTAAATGGCTATTTAAGATCACCTAGAAATTGAAGTTTATATGATTGTGATATAGTTGTTGTTCACAATTACGAAACAGTTATTCGTTTTCATTAATATATTATATTTATTTTCAACTAATAGAATGTATATAATAAAACCAACTAATAATAAACATATAATGATCATGCTCTGGTTCGGGACTCATAAGTTTCGGGTTATACGAATGGGTCTAGTCAACAAGCGAGACATGTACTTTGGTTCAGACGGTTCGGGTCGGTTCGACACATTAAGGATTTGGCTTCTAGCATTCGTTTGTATAAAATTAATTAGGTACGTATAAGTAATTCGTCACACAGTTCATGCATTTACGTAAATAAGATAAGTATACGAATTGATTTATAAAGGTGATACCACGAGATTATGGGTTGTCACATCATCCCCAAGTTAAAAGAAATTTCGTCCCGAAATTTAGCATGCGGTTACTGAGGAAGCTAGGTGAGTTGCATCGTTTACTGATTTTTCCTGGGGTGTCACATCATCCCCCCGTTGATTTGGAATTTCGTCCCGAAATTCTGTAGTAATAGCTTCAACCTCAGTAGTGGTTGCACGGTTTTCGAATAACTGGGGATACTTTTCTGTCATCTGGTCTTCGCGCTCCCAGGTGAACTCTGGGCCACGTCGGGAGTTCCAACGAACTCGAACAAGAGGGATTCTCTTGTGTTTGAGGACTTTAACATCCCGGTCCGTGATTTCAACTGGCTCCTCGACGAACTGCAACCGCTCGTCGATAGCGAGTTCCTTAAAAGGAATTATGAGGGTCTCATCTGACAGGCACCTCTTCAGATTCGACACGTGAAATACATTGTGAACTGCACCGAGTTCAGCTGGTAGGTTCAGTCTGTAGGCTACTGGGCCTATTCCTTCAGTGATTTCAAACGGTCCAACATACCGTGGATTGAGTTTGCCTCGTTTACCAAATCGAACCACACCCTTCCAGGGTGAGACTTTAAGTATGACCCGGTCCCCGACCTGAAATTCCAATGGCTTCTTACGCTTATCCGCGTAGGCTTTCTGACGGTCGCGTGCTGCCGCCATGCGTTGTCGTATCTGTGCAATCTTTTCTGTGGCGTCCACTACAATCTCTGGACCCGTAATCTGACTATCCCCCACCTCTGCCCAACAGAGAGGTGACCGGCATTTACGTCCGTACAATGCCTCGAATGGAGCGGCTTGTATGCTGGTGTGATAGCTGTTATTGTACGAAAACTCCACTAAAGGGAGGTGTTTTTCCCAGCTGTTGCCGAAATTGATAACACATGCCCGAAGCATGTCTTCTAGGGTTTGTATCGTTCGCTCAGACTGCCCATCCGTCTGAGGATGATATGCTGTGCTCATGTCTAATCGTGAGCCAAAAGATTTGCGCATCGCTTGCCATAGCTCTGACGTGAATCGTGCATCCCGATCCGAAATGATGGAGGTGGGCACCCCGTGCCTCGAAACAACTTCTTTAAGATAGATGTCTGCAAGAGTGGAGAACTTATCCGTTTCCTTTATCGCTAGGAAGTGTGCAGACTTGGTGAGTCGATCCATGATTACCCATATAGTATCATTCCCACGCTGGGATCTGGGTAGGCCTGTAACAAAATCCATGGAAATCTCTTCCCCTTTCCACTGTGGTATCCTGGGTTGTTGCAATAGACCCGCTGGTTTCTGATATTCAACCTTGACCCTCGCACATGTCAAGCACTTGCCGACATAGGTCGCGATGAGAGCTTTCATACTTGGCCACCAATATGTTGTTTTGATATCGTGGTACATTTTATCCGACCCTGGATGTACCGAGTAGCGAGACTTGTGTGCTTCGACCATCACAAGCTCTCGTAAACCGCCATAGAGTGGAACCCAAATACGCCCCATTACATAGTAGGCGCCGTCTTTCTTTTGTTCCATACGTTGCCTTGAGCCGCGTAAGGCTTCAGCTTTGACGTTTTCGGATTTCAATGCTTCTATCTGAGCAGCTCGTATCTGTGCAGGAAGACTAGACTGGATAGTATGCTGTAGCGCTCGCACGCGCTTAGGTAAGGTGTCCTTTCGACTGAGGGCGTTGGCCACAACATTGGCCTTGCCTGGATGATACTTGATGGCGCATTCGTAGTCGTTCAGAAGTTCAACCCATTTCCGTTGACGCATGTTCAAATCCTTTTGCTTAAGAATATGCTCGAGACTCCTGTGATCGGTGTAAATCGTGCACCTGGTACCGTACAGGTAGTGTCGCCATATCTTAAGCGCGAAAACAACAGCTCCCAGCTCTAAATCGTGCGTCGTGTAGTTCCGTTCATGAATCTTGAGTTGCCGTGAAGCGTAAGCAATAACCTTGTCGCGCTGCATTAACACACATGCAAGACCCTGGATGGATGCGTCACAATCAACCACGAAGTCATCTGTGCCCTCTGGCAATGAGAGGATAAGTGCACTGCAAAGTCTATCCTTTAAGTGCTGGAAAGCAGTTTCCTGCGTGTTGCCCCATCGGTAGGTGACACCCTTCTATGTTAGTAGTGTAAGCGGCTGAGCGACTTTCGAGAAATCCTTGATAAACGGTCTGTAGTAACCCGCCAAACCCAAGAATTGGCGTATTTCCGTTGGCGTACGTGGTGCCCAAGAAGTTCCAAGATAAGACGTAAATGCCGCTCGTGTTCCTCCTGACCCTTGGAGTATATCAAAATGTCGTCAATGAAGACAATGACGAACTTGTCAAGATAGGGTTTGCACACCCTGTTCATAAGATCCATGAAAACTGCAGGTGCGTTCGTAAGCCCGAATGGTATGACAAGAAACTCGTAATAGCCGCAGCGAGTTCTGAATGCTGTCTTGGAGACGTCCTCATCCTGGACCCTCAGCTGATGATAACCAGACCTTAGATCAACCTTGGAGTAGTAACTCGACCTTTGCAACTGATCGAATAAGTCGTCAATGCGTGGAAGAGGATAACGGTTCTTCACTTTGACTTTGTTCAGTTCACGGTAATCAATTTCACATCCTGAAGGTGCCATCCTTCTTTTTCACCGATAATTGGTGTCCAATAGTTTTTGTAGCTCCCCAAGGCGAAGAGATAGGTCGGATAAATCCCTTATCCAAGATTTCTTGTAGCTGCGTCGATAGTTCTTCCGATTCTGATGGAGCTAAGCGATACGGTGCTCGAGCTATGGGTGCTGCTCCTGGAGCGAGCTCGATCTGAAATTCGTCCTGACGATGAGGCGGTAAACCAGGTAAATCTTTAGGAAACACCTGAGGAAAGTCGCGTACACAGGATGGTCTTCCAACTTCTTTTCTTTCGCTGATGCGTCAGTAACGAGAGCCAAAATTGCGGTGTGGCCCTTCCGCAAACATTTCTGAGCCTTCAAGAAAGAGGTGATGCCAACCACAGCACCACTCTTGTCGCCTTGGACTTCGAGAGGTTCTTGACCAGAACGAGGAATGCGAACATTCTTTTCTTTTCATAGGATTTCTGCTTGCTGTTGCTGCTGGCGATTCCGATTTGCAGGCCGTGGGCTCCTCCATTCTTAGCTTCATGGCCCATCTTGAGACACCTCTGGCAACGTCCCTCGTTGCACTGCCTGATCCATGAGGCGATGAGCAAGACGCTGAATGCCTTGGATATTGTCGAGGTTAACCGATGTATCATGGCTCTGAATCTCTGAGGCTAGACCCTTGAGGTACAATTCGATACGCTTGCTTGGAGGGTCCACCATGGTTGGACACAAGTTGGCCAGTTCGTTCGACCGTTTCGTATAAGTTGCAATTTCCGACCCCGTCATTTTCAAATGGTAAAGCTCCACTTCCAACTTGTGGATGTCATCACGCGTGCAGTATTTCCTTTTAATGCGTTCTTTGAATTCGTTCCATGGGGTGGCGTTAGCAGCTGCCAACCCTAGTATCCGTACTTGCGCGTTCCACCAGGTTAGCGCGATTTCTTCCAAAATACCAGTGACGTACTTGACCCTGCGAGCCTCAGGGCATTCACACATCTCGATTACTGACTCGAACTTCTCAACCCAATGGAGTAGTCCCACTGCTCCTTCTGTGCCACAGAACGTGTTTGGACGACAGTCCATGAAGTTCTGGAATGTGCAGAGAGGTTGATGTGCGTTCTGACCCGTTGCGCGAGAAAGATAGGTCAAGATTAGGCGCGAGAGTTGGGTCACGAGAGTAGGATCTAACGTTCTAGGATAGGTTTGGAATAGCAGGTTATACCTCCTGCTGGTGCGGCTGCAAGCGCCGCAGCGACTTGTTCGTTAATGAGAGCCGTCAACTGGGCTTGAGTCATGTCAACACGTCCAGACATGATCGAACAGTAAAGGTAGCATAAGTATGAATGGTTCGCGAGTAGTGCGATGACAGAAAAGTGTAGGCACATAGGTGTTCTCAAGCAGTATAAAGTAGTGAGCAAAGTAATGTAAGCATACTACGAGCAAAGTTCTATGCAATTCTAGCATGTAGGCAATAAACATAAACCTTATTACCTAGGATGTTGAGTCTTGCACGTGGAGCGAAGCGTCGTTGTGGATCGTTGAGAGCACTGTTCTGGTTATAGTCTGGTTTTAATAAAACGTTTTCCCATATTAAAACCGAGTTCTCTATAACCAATGGCTCTGATACCAATCTGTCACACCCCCAAAATCCACACGCGGAGTACCACCGCTTGGAGGCGTGACTGACCAGGATCAAGCCACCAATCATATCGAACATGTAATTAATACCAAGTATAATAAATGTAAACCCGTCATTCAATATGATAGGTGTTCAGATATAATCATAGTTTTAAAGTATAGCGGAAGCATAAATGCGAAAACCCAAATGTGTACATAAGTTCAATAAGTTTCAAAACATAATCCATGCTCCACAACGACCTGCTCCTCCCTGTGCAAGCTCCATAAGCATCTAACGACCTGCAAGGCATGTAACAGATGATCAACAACTAGTTGAGCGAGTTCACAGTTTACAGTTCAGTAATTGTATAGTGTGAGTAGTAGTATGTTCGTTCGTTATGTCGTGTATTGTATTAGTTTCCATCGCGGCCTCCCAGGCAGGTATGCGAAGATATTAGGGGAATGTTCATCCCGAGTATTCTAGACTAGGTTTATCTGTATCGCGGCCTCCCAGGCAGGTGTGCGAAGATTAGAAAATTTCAGTTCGCGGCCTTCCAAAGGCAGGTGTGCGAAGTCAGTCATAATATCGCGGCCAACCCTTGGCAGGTGTGCGAAGATCAGTTCAATAAGTGTTACTAGTCTAGTCGTAGTTCTATCGTTAGGTTCTATCAACTGAGTATGTACAATAAAGTAATCCAATCCCATTCCCACCCTGGGAACCCCATGCCTTGGCTGTGTGAACTCACCTTGGGTTGCTCGGTATGCTAAGTTAGGTGCTCGCAAACAATCAATCAAGTCCTATAATATGCACGTGTATTAAATCAGTTCGAGCTCGTATGTCATTTATGTCACGGAGTGTGTGTTTAAGCAGTTATCACATTTCATATATATGTAGTTAGTCAAACTGTACAACTCAAGCTTGACAGTACTAGCAGGCAGTTAACATACTTCACCAAGTTAACACACTTAACAGGATTCGCACACTAGCTATTGTTACACGTCTAAAAGAGTTAATATGCTTAATGAATTAACAACTAATAAAGTTGATAACTAACAAGGTTAATGTTTAACAGTTTTAGTAGACTAACGGATTAACCCAGGTAAATGATTTAACCGAATAGCAAGTTAACAAAGTTACATAAATTGTCTAACACTAAAACATCTGAACAAGGAAAATCACCATTCGGCATCATGCAATTAAAATCACGAGAAATCTGTTCGGGTAACATGCGATCACACAGTCATCATGGTAGGTCCTAACTTAACACACCATACACAAAGACGTGGTTACCTATCGAAGCATCATTCAGTCTTACAATCACAACCCTTATTATCGTTCAACATACCCTTTCATTATTGAGTTTCAAATCACAGAGAACTAAAACAAATAAATATAGGTACAAACTGACCGAGCGATGAACAGGTGTTTGTTGTCGTCGCTGTTTCCGTCAATCTGCTGGAATCGAATGGCGTCGTCGCCGGTGCCATCACTTCAGTCGCCGTCACAGCCATCGGCGCCATCATCTTGTCGTCCTCCCACCGGAGTGCATCAACATCCGTACCTCGGCTCCGGTTTCCGTTTTGACGGCTCCTCCTTTGCTGCCATCGTTAGTCTGCTTCTCGGGTCACCGGAAAACGACGCTGGTCGCCGGTGTGTGGTTGTTCGAACAGGGGGGCGGCGTCATCTGCCGTTCGCAAGTCAGGTGGGAGGAAGTAGGGTTTTTGATGAACTGGTGTGTTTTGTATTATTTACGTACTATGCATCCAGAGGGAACATGGGTGGGCGGTTTGGGTTTTTAATGAACCGAGAAAGAGTGGGGTTTGGGCTGGGTGGTTTGGGCTTGGAACTATTGCCGTAAATGGCTATTTAAGATCACCTAGAAATTGAAGTTTATATGATTGTGATATAGTTGTTGTTCACAATTACGAAACAGTTATTCGTTTTCATTAATATATTATATTTATTTTCAACTAATAGAATGTATATAATAAAACCAACTAATAATAAACATATAATGATCATGCTCTGGTTCGGGACTCATAAGTTTCGGGTTATACGAATGGGTCTAGTCAACAAGCGAGACATGTACTTTGGTTCAGACGGTTCGGGTCGGTTCGACACATTAAGGATTTGGCTTCTAGCATTCGTTTGTATAAAATTAATTAGGTACGTATAAGTAATTCGTCACACAGTTCATGCATTTACGTAAATAAGATAAGTATACGAATTGATTTATAAAGGTGATACCACGAGATTATGGGTTGTCACAGAATATTATGAGAAGAAGATGAAAGGAAAGAAATCGAGTGTTGATAACTCGGAATCTCCCAAGGGCTGTCAGGCTTGGGAGAATCTCTTTAACTGAAAAACCTGACTTGTCGGAGCTCCCAAGTTGGTAATCGTGGAGCAGGAATCGGCACCTTTCTTGAGAAATTCACATCTGTGAAATTTCAATTTACAAGTGGTAGTGTTTCTTGATTTTGTCATATCTTATCTTACAAGTGGTATGTTTGGTTTGTGAACGTACAACTGGTAGAAAAGTGGGTTTTCACCTACAAGTGGTTAATCAAGAAATTGAACTTGATAAAATCCTCATACAAGTGGTTGATAAAACAAAATGATGAGTTTATCCCCTAACCTACATGTGATTTATGGAATCAACAAAACTTATTTTCCGGAAAAACCATTTTAATTAAAACAAACTTAAGTGTTTTGAAATCATAATGGGAAAATAGTTTGTTGTAAGGGGGAGTTCTGATTGTTTATGCCAAGTGGATGGCGAATTGAAGCAATTCACAACAGTTGTCATTTAATTTGTACAGTTTATTGTTTTCAAATTTTCCCAGAAAATCGAAAATGAAATATATTTTGATTATAGGGGGAGTAAAAATTTAAAAATTCGAAAATTTGAAAAATCAAAAAACATGATAAAATCTGAAAAAGCCAAAAACATTGAAAATTGAAAAAGAGTTTTAGTGTAAAAAGAGGAAATGATAGTACATCAGTGGACTGTCACAGCACGCTAAAGATTTGGAAAGTCAAATGTGATAAACGGTCTCACTGAGGATGTGCCAGTAGGTTTTTATACATTTAGTTGATTGTTTTCGAGATATAAACCTAAATACAAAAAGGTTACTTATCTCGTGGGGAACATCTCTCATATATATGGGTAACCCCCGAAATCTTGTTTGAAAGATTTTCTATTTCTGACATACTAGGTCTTTGTGCGTGGTGATATCTGGGGTATTATACCAGGACTTCTGATTTTGCGGGAGCAATAGCCTAGTCCTCGTATAATACTTTGCATAAGCTTTAAATCTTAAAGCCAGCCCTCAGTACAAAAAATGATGACACATTGAAAAATGCTAATCATGTGATGTTGAAGAAAAGATCCCCAAACGGGACATACCTAAAGTCGAGCCATCATCTCTCTGTATGAACGGAAGTTCTAACCTGAGCTCTCATGGTATCGCATTACCCGTTTACAGATATCATTAGTGTACATTCACCTGTAAGACTGAATATAGAGGTCTGGATACGGGAGTATATTCTGAGGTGGTACACACGAATAAGTTTAAGTCATTAAAACACTAATCTCGTATCTCGAAATAGTTGAACTTTGTGTGAAAATTTAAGTGGATCAGTATACTGACAATCTAAGTGAATTGTTTAGAACTTAAAATGTTTAAAGCTTAATGGTGTTAGTGATTTGTCTTATAAATTGATATGATCCTCTTACAGAAACTCACAAAAATATTGTATGTAAATATTTCTTTGCTGTTTTTCTTTATAAACAAAAATCCAAAAAGATTTTATTTCATTTTATTTTCGACAACTGATGTTGAAAAGCTGATTTTCAACATTCCAAGTGCTAAACATGATGAACAAAAGGTTTGGGAGAATTTGTTTGAAAAGAGAAATGTTATTTCTACAAGTAGTTCATCAGAGATTAACATTGTAAAATCATTTATTGATTGATTAATATCTACAAGTGGCATATAAATTTGTCAAATTTTAAATATGTGAAATTTATTGTGAGGTAGAGGTTGTGCGGTATGAGTAAGAGTCAGATTTTGATCTTGAATCTGTGATAGCCTGACTATGATCCCAAGCACAATTTAAGGGGGAGTCTGCTAGCAAAGGAGAGTCTGTAGATGTAAAGAGCCAGGTTCTGATCATGGATCTGTGGTTTGCACAAGCTGTTGATGCTGATGAACTTAAGGAATCAAGAGATCTGATCAAGAGAATTAGAAAGCTTGAGAGCCAGATTGCGATTCTGATTCTTTGAAGATCAACATCCAAGGGGAGGTTATCTGTTGGTGCTGATGTAAAGAGAAGAGAGAGATTGAGGATGCTTTACATTGTCAGATATTTCGGGAGAGATCGAGAAGACTGATAAAGACTGAAGTTTGAAGACTCGACACTGAAGACTTCGTCAACATCCAAGGGGGAGTCTGTTGGTGCATATGTCTATCGACTTTGTCATGTATCGAGTCTTGTATTGTATTAGATAGATCTGGGCACGTAGTATGAGAAAAATGTCAAATATGTGTTGAAGGGGTATTCCGCACGAAATGACAAACTGTCATTTCGTACGAAATCAACTGGTCATTTCGTACGAAATAGCCATTTCGTGTGAAACTAATCTCGTATGAGCCTTTTCGTACGAAATAGCCAGCCCTATATATACTAGATGTGCCAAGTCATTTGTAACTTTCCGGTTTCAGTGCCGAACTGCTGCCGAAGTGTCTACTCGCTGAAAAACGTTGTTATATCAATCAAAAGACAGTTTAAAGTGAATTGCAAGCTGAATCACCTCAATACGTTTGTTTCCGCCTCTCGTATTGAGCAAAAACTCTTCTGATCGACTTGTCTGGTCGTGAAAACGATCCTACAGGTCCTCTAGAGGAATTTCTTCCTCCTCGGTAGTATCAATGGGACCTCCCAAGTAGTGTTTCAATCGATGACCATTTACCTTCCACACACCTTTATCGACTTCGTCATACAACTCGACGGTACCGTATGGAAACACCTCCTTTACCACATACGGTCCAGTCCATATCGATTTCAACTTCCCCGCTATCAATTTCAATCTTGAATTGAATAAGAGCAGTTTATCACCTACCTTAAACTCCTTCAACCTTCGTAACCTCCTATCATGCAACACCTTAGTTTTTTCCTTGATACTCCAAGATCGTTCATAGGCGGCATCCCTTAGAGCCAATAATTCATGGATTTGGAAGAACCTCCTTCTTGCGGCTTCAGTAAGGTCGAGGTTAACAGTCTTCAATGCCCACAAAGCTCTATGTTCTAACTCTACCGGAAGATGGCACACTTTGCCATACACAATCATGAAGGGCGTGGTTCCTAACGGTGTTTTGTAGGCGGTGCGGAATGCCCATAATGCGTCGTCGAGCTTTTCCGACCAATCCTTTCTACTTTTTCCTACCGTTTTTCGAGGATTCTCTTCACCCCTCGGTTTGCATTCTCTACTTGGCCACTAGTTTGTGGGTGGTATGCGGTAGAAAGACGGTGAGTGACACCGTAGCGCGCAAGTGCCTTTTCCATGGCGGAGTTGCAAAAGTGCGTACCACGGTCACTTATGATAGCTTTAG
This sequence comes from Helianthus annuus, assembly GCF_002127325.2. Taxonomy (NCBI): domain Eukaryota; kingdom Viridiplantae; phylum Streptophyta; class Magnoliopsida; order Asterales; family Asteraceae; genus Helianthus; species Helianthus annuus. The sequence continues at coordinate 13,744,796 of NC_035446.2, read as the reverse complement.
GAACTCCGAAACGTGTGAATAACTACTTAAGAAATCTCACCACCACTCGGGCATCATTAGTGGGCAAAGCTTGAGCTTCCACCCACTTTGAGACATAATCAATGGCCACGAGGATGTACCTATTCCCACTCGATGAGGGGAAAGGTCCCATGAAATCAATGCCCCAAACGTCAAATACTTCAAGAACTTGGATGGGATTTTGGGGCATTTCATCCTTGGATGAGATGTTGCCGGTACGTTGGCAACGATCACATATCCTAACAAACTTTATGGCATCTCTCACTACCGTTGGCCAATAAAAACCACTATCAAAAACCTTTTGTGTCGTCACATTTGGCCCGTGATGGCCTCCCGTTAAATCCTCGTGCACATGTCTAAGGATGTCCATCCCATCCTCTTTTGAAATACGTCTCCTAAGCACTCGATCACCACGTATCCTAAAAAGGTACGGATCATCCCAAATGTACTTCCTAGCATCCCTAAGAAGCTTTTTCTTTTGTTGGTAGGACATACCCCTCACAATATCGCCGGTCACTAAATAATTTGCCAAATGGTCGGCGGAAACGTTTTCCGCTCCCTTTTTATCCTTAATTTCGATATCGAACTCGGAGAGCAAAAGAATCCATCTAATGAGGCATGGCTTTGCGTCTTTCTTTTGGAAAAGAAAACGCAAAGCGACGTGGTCAGTGAACACGGTGGTTTTGGAAAGCACGAGATATGAGCGAAACTTAGCAAACGCAAACACTACGGCCAAGAGCTCTTTTTCCGTGGTGGTATAGTTCTCTTGAGCATCGTTTAAAGTTTTGCTCGCGTAGTAGATTGGATGGAAATGTTTATCGACTCTTTGACCTAAAACCGCACCTACGGCATAATCACTTGCATCACACATGAGCTCGAAAGGCAAGCTCCAATCAGGCGAAACAAGGATCACTAATGAGTTTCTCCTTCAAAAAATCAAAAGCCTTGATGCACTCTTCGTCAAAGACGAAAGGTACATCTTTCTCTAGAAGTCGGGTCATGGGGCGCGTAATCTTAGAAAAATCCTTAATGAAACGCCTATAAAAGCCCGCATGACCTAGGAAGCTACGAACGGACTTAACACTAGTAGGTGGAGGCAATCTACTTATGGTATCTATCTTGACCCTATCCACCTCTATTCCCTCTCTAGACACCTTGTGACCTAAAACTATCCCCTCCGTCACCATAAAGTGACATTTCTCCCTATTCAACATAAGGTTTGTCTCTATACATCTCTTAAGCATCCTATCAAGATTGAGAAGACATTGATCAAAAGTGGTACCATAAACCGAGAAGTCATCCATGAAAACCTCCATAGAAGTCTCAAGCATGTCTTGGAATATAGCAACCATGCATCTTTGGAAAGTAGTCGGAGCGTTGCATAACCCGAAAGGTATGCGGCGATACGCATAAGTGTCGTAAGGGCATGTGAATGTCGTTTTATCTTGATCCTCCGCGGCGATTGGGATCTGAAAATAAGCCGAAAATCCATCGAGAAAACAATAGAATTGTTGACCCACTAGACGCTCCAACATTTGGTCAATGAATGGCAAGGGAAAATGGTCTTTACGGGTGGCGTCATTCAACTTTCAGTAGTCGATGCACACACGCCAACCGGTAACGGTACGAGAAAGGATTAATTCGTTCTTTTCATTCATGATCACCGTCATCCCACCTTTCTTTGGGACGACTTGGGTCGGGCTAACCCACGGTGAATCGGAAATGGGGTATATCACTCCGGCATCTAACAACTTGAGCACTTCCTTCTTAACAACCTCTTGCATGTTCGGATTTAGTTGCCGTTGAGGTTGTACCACCGGTTTATAATCATCTTCCATGAATATCCGGTGGGTACAATAGGCGGGGCTTATGCCCTTGATATCCGAAAGTCGCCATGCAATGGCTTCCCTATTCTCTCGCAACACCTCTAACAACCTACCCTTTTCCCCCTCCTCTAACTTAGACGAAATAATAACGGGAAAATCGGAACCCTCACCTAGGAACGCATACTCTAAGTGGGATGGGAGAACCTTAAGCTCTAATGGGGCGGGTTTCTCTAAGGGTGTACTCTCAAACTCACTTTTTCCTTCACTCAATTCTAGCACTTCGGGGACCCACTCGGTCTCTTCTACTTCCTCACTCTCACTCACTACCTCCTCTACCTTCTCAACTACCTCATCTAACTTACCCTCAACTAAATCGGCTCCACTAATATAGTCAAAGCAATGGTCAACACATGATAGGAAAGACTCTATGAAATAGACCGAATGACAAGGACTACTAAGATCATCGGAACCACTAAGGTGTTCCATGGAGCGTGCTATCTCGAAACTGACTCTCTCCTCACCGACTTGGAGTGTGATTTTACCGTTGAAAACATCGATGATAGCCTTGGCGGTACACAAGAATGGGCGTCCTAGAATGATAGGAACCTTCTCATCGGCTTCCATATCAAGAACGACAAAGTCTACGGGAAAGACGAATTTATCCACTTTGACTAGAAGGTTTTCGATTATGCCACATGGATACTTCGCTGATCTATCGGCTAGAGACAAAGACATACGTGTAGGGGATAACTCTCCTAGACCTGACCTCTCATACATGGAATATGGCATTAGGTTTATACTCGCTCCTAAATCAGCTAGGGCCCTACACTCGGTATCACTCCCAAACAAGCATGGAATGGTAAAAAGGCCCGGATCCGTCAATTTTTCCGGGACCTTGTTCAAGACTACGGCGGAGCACCCTCAACTAAGGAGAATGTTAGAAATCTCTCCTAACCTATCCTTACGTTTTAGAAGGTCTTTTAAAAATTTTGCGTATTTAGGCATCGATTGAAGGGCCTCTATGAAGGGAAGGTTAATTCTAAGTTGCTTAAAGATTTCTAAAAATTCCCCGTACTCTTTGGAATAAGTTTGGTTTTTAAGACGGGAAGGGAATGGAGCTCGGGAAAGATCAACAGTGGGTGATGGAACAACTTGTATGGGCCGTTTCTCTATACTCTTCTCACTTGAAGGCCCCCTGGTGTGTGCGGTACTTGCTGGGATTAACCTAGGTTGCACTTTACCGGGAGCTTCCATTTCAATCTCTTCATCTACGGGCTCCTCATCTTCTATCTCTACACTCTTGGGTCTCACTACCTCTCCTAAGGTCCTACCACTACGGGTCGAAATTGCCTTCAAAGTGCCAGATGGGTTGGGCTTTGTGTTTCCCGAAAATTGACCGGGAGGTCGTTCTTGCAACTAGCGTGCAATATCCCCAACTTGCCTTTGAAGGTCTAAGAAATTTGAATGGTTATTCTTTAGGAATGTAGCGTGTTCTTCTAAGGTACGTTGGGTGGCCTGGTCCTTTACCACTAGTTGGGTAAGAAGGTCCTTTATCCTAGATAAACTACCATTTGACCCCTCATTCCTAGGTTGAACCTCTTGGTTTGACCCCTCACCTCTGAACTGCCCCCTGAACCTGAACTAGCAAATTGACCTGTTTGACCCGAACCCCCACTAGAATAGAAACCTGGCCCCCTACTTTGATATTGACCTGATGGAAAACCAGGGGGTTACTTGAAGAGCGATAATTATTAGCATGCCAAGTAGAGTTACTATTGTTAAACGGGTTAGTTGGACCCCTATTTTGACCTGCTATGTACTCTACCTGTTCTAGGGTAAGTGTTGGGCAATCTACGGTGTCATGTCCACCTCTACAAACTTCGCACCTATCGACCTTCTTCTTAATTTCTAGCAACTCTTTGGAGATATAGTCAAGTTGAGATGCTACCTTTGAGTCTGAAACGACTTGCTTTACTCCTCGAGAAGATGAGGAAGTAGTTACAGGATTGGAATTCCTGCTGGTAGCAGTTTGATCTATATCAGCATGAGCGAAGCTCTCAAAGAGATCAATGCAGTCGGCCACAGTTTTCTTTCCCATAAGATGGCCTCCTGCAGATGTGTCGAATCGGGCCTTACACTCAGGGGTGAGACCATTGTAAAAATTTTCTACTAAAGCCCAATCCAAAAGCCCATGTTGGGAACACGCGAGAGTAAAGTTTGAAACCTCTCCCAAGCTAAGTGATATGGTTCGCCAGGTTCCATTCTGATTGAATGGATCTGATCTCGAAGGCGAGATGCCTTCGTAGGTGGGAAATACTTAGCCAGGAAGGCATCTCGAAGTCCAGCCCAAGTGGTATAAGTACCTGCTGGCTGCGAATCGAGCCATGTGGCTGCGCGGCCAGCAAGCGAAAAAGGGAAGACTTGGAGATAGCAGGCATCAAGATTAATACCTTCGATGCTGAAGGTGCTACACAGACGGGTGAGACGGTTGATATGTGCAGGCGCATCCTCATCATCACGACCGTGAAACTGACAGGAGTTGTTAATGGCGGTCATGATGTATGAAGGAATTTGCCAGGACTTGTCATTGGTAATTTCAGGGATGGTGATGGGTGAATTTGCGGTAAAACCCGCGGTGGAGCGTTGGTGGACAGTTTAGTTTTCGGCCATTTGGTGAACTGGTGGTGGACTAGGTGGATGGGAAGGTGGTGGGGTGTTGTGGGGTAACGACTTCGGGGTGAAGTCAAAGTTCGGTGGTTTAGATTGTAGTGTAGAGTCAGAAGGGGCTGAAGATGAAGTTGAAGATTATCTAACCTGAAAACTAGGTGTGGAGAAGGAAGACTTGTCGATCGGCGGCTTCATTGGTCCCTGAGAACGCGTGTGGGGCATGAACTGCAAAACCGAGAACAAACAAGTAAGACGACTCTAAGAATAAAAAGACACTAAAGTTACTTGCACTCCTACGACTCAAAAACACACAAGAAGCACGTATAGATATCAGTTGAAATCCAAACAAAGTAATTAACGCAATTACCAAGAATCCTCGGCAACGGCGCCAAAAACTTGATGTACTTGAAGAAGTTCTAATAAATACACTAAAATAAACCTAAATTTAGACTCAAGTAATAATAATCTAGACTATCTAACTTGACTGAACTACTCACCGGCAAGTGAACCGGTCGACTCTAGCAAAGAAAAGCAAGTCCGGATGTCGAACCCACAAGGACTCTAATTAATCACGTTAAAGACTTTATTTAGACTTGACACTGACACGACTTAACTATTGTTGTGTTTTAAAGGGGGGGGGGGGTTTGCTAAAATCCTAAAATTGGAATTAAAATAAAATTAGACTATGAAACGAATAAGAACTAAGGTTTAAGTCAAATGAGATTAACGACTACCTAGGCTTGAATCCAGTTTAACTAAGAATGGATTTCTAACGGTACTATTGTGGTATGGAACCGGGATCGTAAAGTACTGAACTAAGGTATTTCAAGCTAAGACTTCCCGACCCTTCTCAGGAAGAAACCTAGGAAACCCTACAAGGCTGTTGTGAACACCGATTGTTAGACTTCCTCTCAGTCCTCTAACATCTCTAAAAGTGCCCTAATACAACAATCTACCTCTCAGCGTGAAAGTCTAAGGCAATCCTAGATTCTAACTTGGTTTAATAGACACAGATACGATTAGGGAACTAAGATCGACTTCTCTGAAAACCTATCTTAGCTATATATTGCACCGACACCTACTAACTAACTCGAGCCTCTCAGCGACAAGTTAAGCATAATACTTAATTCTAATGGAATTTTAATTACTGTTTCTAAGGCTATTGGTTGATTTACCCAAAGATCACCCGAACCCGCAAACATACGAATAATCAACACAAATTCATTATGTGAAAGACATCCACCAAAATTTATGTGAAACAGCAAATAATCAACAATTAAAATTAAATACGTACGCACACCAAATTAAAAGTTCTAGAATAATTTACTTTCAAAGATCAATCCATAACCAAACAATAGAAAACCATTAAAAAACCAAACTTTATTAAACTATCATCTAACCTAGGTAGGTTCGAAGGTTTTAGCCTGAAAACATGATGTGTAAAATCAACAAAACAAGTTCAAAACAAGAATTCATCATAAAAGTATCGAAACAAGAAAATAATGAAAATTGGGAGATAAGACAAGAACAATCTTCTTTCCTATGCTCCAAGCGTCAACCGGATGAGTCCCGCAAGCCAAAGTACTCCGAAAATCGTAAAATCTTCTCTGAAAATCGCCTAGGGTTTCTTGAGTTCGTAACTTATCATTAATGAATGATTATCTTGAGTTCAAATATCAAACCCTAATACATAACGAATCAGGGTCGTCAGGCATCCCCGTCGCGTCGCGCGACTGGTGAAAGCAATTGTGGTGGCGCGACGCCACCATTAAATTATTCCGAAATCATTGTTTATTTGGTGGCGGGGCGCGATGGTAAGAACATATAGCTGTGCACAGACTTGCACGTCCAATTCCCAGCTCTAACATCCCAAAACTCTCCAAAATTATTCTAACTCTTTTAAGCTTGTTCCAGGACTTAGTGTTTCCGCATTAAAGCTCGTTTTCACTCCATTTTCAGCAACATTATGTACCAAGACCTGGAAAACCCAATTTGATCAATAGCACGCATATTCTAACTAAAACGAAACTAAAAATAACGAGAAATAATACAAACTAGACACGAATAAAGGATGTATTTTGCAACACATCATCCCACGGTTGCATTTTTTTTTTCTCTCGGGTTTCGGTTTTCTCTTTATGTGGGCGTTTTGTTTTTCCTTTTGCGTCTCCTCTACTTCCTCGACTTTCGATTATCCGGAACAATTCGGGCTCGCGTAGGGGTTAGCCGAATGCTTGTGCCGATCCAAATTCTTGAGACGACCCCATTCCGTCCATTTTTTTATTCGGGTTCCAATCGTATAGATTTGGTCCCATGAGAGTGGTTAGTTCAGTAGGTTCATGAACCCGGTTTGATGTTGATTAAAATCAACAAAACCGGATCCGAAAGGGGTGGGTCAAGTGGGAAGCGGAGAAAACGGGACGGCTAGGATTGCTACTTTGGTTCAGGTTCGCACTCGAACGCGGGGGAATAAACCGCGGTTGAAGGGATGCATTGTATAAAAATTCTAGATTTTTATAATAAAAAGGTAGAGATAATAGGGATTGAGAGTGTGTTGAGTGTGATGAATTTTAAAAAAATATGAGAGATGGGGAATATTTATAGATATTAAAAATGAATTAATTTTATTTTCTTTTTTGACTGTTGTCAACGGTCCATTTTTGAAACAGTTCTCACTGAAAGGCTCTGTTCCAAACACTCTGTTTTCCCTTTCTGAACTAACTGTTTTCGATCTCTCTTCCAATCTCCTCTCTGGTGAGCTTTCCGGCAACATTTCACATCTCCGCAGGTTAGAACAACTCAATCTGGGACAAAACCAGTTTTCCAGCAAGATAATTCCGGTGAGTGAGTTTGAAAGATGTTTGAACTAATGAAGACTCTAGGATTTTATTTGGGTTTTATAACCTCACAAGCATGAAATGACGGATTTACCCTCACATGCTATGCATGTGAGGCCATTTAATATGGATTAGTAACTGGGTTAGTGATAAAGGATGAAACTCGTAACAAAATTAATCTTAAAGGCTGGTTTTGGTAAGTTTTAAAGATTAAGGCTGAAACTAGCAAAATTGGTGAAACTTAAAGGATGTTTTGTGCAATTTACTATTATAGTAGGTTAAAAAATAATATAGTAAAAGTGTTTACTCTACATTTTGAAATATGAAATTTTAAACATAAAGTTGCAAAAAGTAAAGTTTTTGGGCAGATAAAATTTGATTTGGGCCGTTTGATAATTGGACTGAAAATTTAAAGAGCATTTTCGGGCCGAGAGTTATAACTTCCATATTTGGACTTTTGGTTCGAGTTTGGGTCAGATTATTTTAGGCGTGATCTTTGGACTTTGAGCTAAAAGTGTTTTGAACCGGGGTTTTTGATCTACAAAGTTTTCAAGTTTGATTGTCTGAGTTCAAAGAAAACACGGTTTAACAAGATATTCTTTGCGTAATTGAAGGTATTGATAATGGCGTTAGAGAAAAAAAAATATGGCAGAGGTTCTTGAAGGATGGAGAAGGGCCAGACTCATAGTTGAAGAAAAAAATGTTGGGAGATACGATAAAAAGTTGGGTTGTTATTTGGATGAATATATGAATCCTATGCCTAATGATATGAATTCTTCTTCTGCAAGTATATTCAAGACATTTGCTTCAAATTATGATAAACCTGAAAAAAAATATGTTGATGAGATAATTGATGCTCACCAAGAGAAATCTAAACAAGCTAAGTCAACTAAGTCGTCACCAAAGGTTGAGTCGATGAGTGATAATGTAGAAAGCGGAGAAGTATTAAAAACTGAGAGTGAAGATGTGAGAAAAGCTGAGAGTACTGATATTAAAACCGAGGTGCAGTGAAGGAAATGTATGGAAACATGTAGTGCCTGTACTGAGAAAGATGAAATCATAAAATCTAAATTGGCTGAGCTCACAAAAACAGAAGACTCTTTCAAAGAAAAATGTGCAGAACTTGTTTCAAAAGAAGAAGTTCGAGTTTTGAAACAAAAAGAAATTAATGAGTTGAAAAGAGTAATTGATCTTTTGAAAAGTGATTCAAAACAATTTAAAGAAGATTCTAAAACTGAATGTGTTAAAAAGACAAACAGATTCAAGAGCTCAAAGGACATAATAATTTGTTGAACTTTGATTATAAGACCATGAAAGAGGCATATGACACAATGAGCAGAAAAACTAATCAGTTCCTTGATCTTACTCGAGAAACAGAAGCAACAATTAGAATGTTAAAAGCAATTGTTCAAGATAAAAAATCGGTTATCAACAAATATATTGATAAAGTTGCTAATCTTTAACAAAATCTCGAGAAAGCTCGAATTGATACTGAGAGAGTCTTGGATCACATCCTTACGAAACCTACCGGGAAGGATGAGAATGGTGAAGATGTTTATGGTCATGGAGGAGGTGTAGGGTATCACCGTGTTCCACCCCCTCTGCGTAATGGTTTTGCAAGAAAGAAACCATCGGGGGTGGAGAAAGCATTAAAAATCAAGTTAAAATCAGAAACACCAAAAGAAGATGATGTTAAAACTGATGACAAACTACCAGAAACACTTATGATAAAACTGATAAAACTGATAAAACCGAAGATGTGGTTGAATCTGAGGTTGTAAAGAATGTGGTAGAAAATGTTTTTTTGAAAATGAAGATGATTCTGACAACGAATTCACAAAGGTTGAACGTCCAAAAGAATGTTTTGAAGATGAAGAGTGTTTTTCAACAATTATATTCCAAAGTCCAAAATAACTCGAGTGATGATCCTACTCTGGTCATGTATCAGATGCGTGGTTCTGACAAGTTGTTTTCGAATGAAGAATTTCCGAGTCAAAACGTTAACATGGACAAGATTGAAAAAGTTTATAAACTGGTTGAAGTGGATCTGTTAGAAGTGGGAAGTTTTTCAACCACAAAAAGTTTTTAAATTTTAAAAAGGACAAACCTTACTACAACAAGCCTATAAACTCTCATTTTCAAAATAAAAATCATAACAATGGGAGGTATGGGCAGGGAATGGTAAGCACAATAAAAAGGAAAAGTTTCAAAATCCGGTGTATGTGGAAAAGATGAACTTTGTGAAAAGCATAATTTCAGGAAGTGACAAAGAATCCAAAATTTTCCGTCAATCAAACGAGGAATTCTTTGTCCAACAAGAAAAACATAAACAGACTAAAGGTACAGGTGTTGTTCCAGAAAACCGGACATGTTTCAAATGTAACAAGGTTGGGCATATTGCATGCAAATGTCCCAAACAAACACCTAAGTGTCACACCCCGATTTCCACACGTTTCACCGGTGGGCTCGGTGAGGGATTACCGTGACGTAGTTGGCAACAATATAGTCAAACCACACAATATTTAAATGCACAGCGGAAGCATAAAGATAGATTATATTTCAACCATCGAATGTAATATCCAAGTATCACGAATAGTCGAAATAAATCCACAGGGGATCAAAATAAAAGGAAATATTGTTCAACAGATAATGGCATCCAAAGCTTGCGAGACTCTAACGATGCTAAGGAGTGGCCAGCCTATTTCGTTGTAGAACCTGCATTTAATCTTTTGGGGAAAATACGTCAGTTTACACTGGTAAATACATTCAACCGACACTTTTGAAAAAGGTTTAATAAAATTGATTTGAATGCACAAGGCACAAACTCTTTACAACTTGGGATAATTTATAAGTTAAATCTTGTAAAAGAATTACATGTTCACTATGCGTTCAGTCGCCCGGGTCGTGCCGGGTTTAAGGTTAATAGACAAGCCACATAGCATAAAGCCGTGGCGGGAAAACCAACGGTTATTCCTTTAATAATATAGACACATTGTCGGGTGTACGCCTACACCCGCGTGTCGAGGTCGTGGCCATTTCGTAAAACAATGCCAAGGATATCCGGGACATGGTCATTAAACTCCCAAAGGCGTAAAGCTAACAAAACCAATTTTTAAACGGGTCACATCGATAATACCCAACTACTAATGAGTTAGGGTCAATTGCCCGACCAAGTGGTATTTTATATACCATATCCCAAGCCCGTATAAGGGGAAATAAGTTAAAAGTATTTACCTGAGCAAGTAATAATCCTCAATCAAACAAATGCAAGTATCTTTTACTGGTCTCCTATTCTGGAACGAAGGTTTATAATAACCTATTAGAATCCTAACGGGTCTTTAATTTAGCCTTAGCTTAAACCGGTCAGTTTCGAAGGATAAATACGGTTTAATCGCGTGAAGGGCGAAAACCGGGAATGGAATGTGGTTTGGACAAAACAAGTTTGAAGACTTGTTTTATATGGGTATAATAACCACACTCTGGATTTTGAAGTAAAAACAATAAGGCTTGACCCGTTTCGGCTAGTTTATGTAAACTAGTTACATAAACCGAACCGTGCGCGAAAAAGGCGTCACAAGTAACCGCGATAGTCCTACACAGGTTCCCTAAGTTAATATGCTCTAAATAGGTTGTGGTATCAGTAGGATACCTTCCATTATGCCCATAACGAGTTTAATCCAAATATACGCCCCGTAGGGGTTTTTCGGTCGTTTTAAAGATTTATAAAAGAGGTTTCCGAGTTCTACAGGGAATCTGAGTTTTCCGAATAGTTTATAAAGTTTGAAATATTTTATTTATTATTTAAAATCAGTAGCAACTGGAATCGGGTCAAAATACCATGTTGAACTCAAGTTATGTCCGAAAAGGGTATATTCGGTATATCCCGAATCAATGCCATAAACGTAGGTTATGAGCAGGTTAAAAATAATTAAAAATCTTTAAAAATCCCAAAATATTATTTTACATCAGTGTGTAAAAGGTTTGGTGTCGAAATTTGGGCTTAGATAGGCTTTACGCTAAATGCGCCGTTTAATTACTAAAGTTTCCGTAATTGCGCTGTTTAGCATAACTCCTATTCTAGACCTCGGATTGACGTGAAATTTTAAGGACATGCTTAGAATTCAGTAACTAAGGTTATTGTCCTTTCACATGTCCAAAATTCTCGTTTTTAAGTAAAAAGGGCGTTATGGTCAACTTTTAAGCATTTAACGGAAATGTGCAAAAGACTCGGACAAACAACGAACCGGTCACAGAGGGTTATACCATCATGTAACCTGGTCCTAAGAGAGCCCTAAGGCATATCTAAAACATACCATAACGGGTCAGAACTGAAGTCAAAGCAAAAGTCAAAGTTTCGTGACTTTCGGTTCCGAACCGGGTCAAAACAGTAAATGGTTGAATCAAACAAGCTTAGATCAGTTATAATACTTATTATCATGTTATATGAGTGTCAAAACAGGTTACACGCCATCTACATTACTAATTATGCATAAAATCGCAATTTAGCATTCTGTTGACTTTTTCTAAGCAACTTTGACTCGACATTTGGACTAGTTAGAGTGGGAATCAGAGGGTGCCTTTTTAAGGGTTTAAAGCCCACATAATTACCAACATATAACTACCTTTTATTCGGTTAATCACTGGACCATTTGTGATTAACCGTTAAGTCAATCGTTAATTACGACGGATTGACTTTTAAGCTATATCTAAGCATAAACTTAACTAAGAAGGATGAAGCATGCTTACAAGAGTCCTATGCACGACCAGGGATGAGTAGTGAGAGTTCTTGAGCTCTAGAAGTGATCAAGAAAGCAGTTGAAGGTGTGAGGAACAATGTTGCATCACAGTGGCCCTTTTATAGCCAATTTAGAGCCATAAGATCATTACAACAAGGCCTACAAGTGTTTCTAGATGATCAACAACTGTCCCTGAGTGCTAGGGGACGTTTAGGGGGCGCCCATGCTCTCATTATTGCTCAAGAAGTCGGTTAAAACACCAAACAGTGCTTTTGTCCGACTTTTCTGCATCTGGGAGGCTGACGCGGCCCGCGTTAATGATCAGCTAACCTTTACGCGGGTCGCCTGAATCTCAATGTCAGAGCCCATATCTATACTGTCAGTGCGGCCCACGTAAGATCCTTTCTTTCTTTAACGCGGCCCGCCTGAGACCTGATTTTCAAGATTTTCAAATCTTTTTAATTATTGCACTGGCCTTTGGCGATTCGAAGGGGTAACTTTGCGTTTTGGGCCTCGTTAATTTACGTATAAGGGCCCCGCGACTTTTACCCAACTTATTAACCCTTGTTTAATTTATTATTACCCGAAAAGTCATAACTTTCAAAGTTTGACGCCTTTAACCCTTCGCATACGAATTTGATCATAACTTTCTCGTTTTAAAACGGAACGTTGCGAAATTTATATCGTACATTCTAGTGAGCGTAATTTACTGTTACAAAGTCTCGGGTTTATCAAAGGGTCACTCAGAGGTATAACTTAAACATGTTGACACATTTAACCCCTGTAATTTGTAATCTCTCACTTTCCTCCACATTTCGTTCCGTACGATCCATGATTTATTCGTTTGAAGGTACGAGCATCACTTAGGGTTACTGTACAGTATATTTATCCCTTGTTGACATTTTTAACCCTCAAATTTACATACTTTCAATGTTTGTCAACTTTAGTCCTTTATTTAGTATTTAACACCACGTGTAAACCTAAGACACGTGTTAATACATTATTAGACGCAAAATTTCGAGGTGTTACATCCTCACCCCCTTAAAAGAAATCTCGACCTCAAGATTTATTGAAATAAATGAGGGTACTTTTCTTTCATTGTGGACTCTACATCCCACGTATACTCGGGACCTCTACGGGCATCCCATTTTACCTTCACAATCGGTATATACTTCCTGCGAAGTTTCTTAACCTGTCGATCCTCGATCGACACAGGTTTTTCAACGAACTTTAAGCTCTCGTCGATGTGTAAATCTGTGTGCGGCATAACCAGTGATTCGTCAACGAAACACTTCTTCAAATTACAGATGTGGAACACATTGTGGATACCACTGAGCTCTTCCGGTAAGTTTAACTTATAAGCAACCGATCCGACCCGTTTGATTACCTCGAAGGGTCCAATGTATCTCGGGCTTAACTTGCCTTTCTTACCGAATCGCATCACCCCCTTCCAGGGTGATACCTTAAGTAATACCTTGTCGCCTACTTCGAAGTTGAAAGGTTTACGCTTCAAATCTGCGTAGCTTTTCTGCCTAACTCGGGCAGCTTTCAATCGATCGCGAATTTGGACAATCTTGTCCGTTGTTTCAAATATAATATCAGGTCCTGTCATCTGGACATCTCCAACTTCTGCCCAACAAACGGGCATTCTACACTTTCTACCATATAGGGCTTCAAAAGGTGCAGCCTTAATGCTCGTATGGTAGCTGTTGTTATAGGAGAACTCGACTAAGGGTAGGTGGTTATCCCAACTACCACCTAAGTCGATCGCACATGCACAAAGCATGTCTTCCAATGTCTGTATTGTACGCTCACTCTGTCCATCTGTCTGAGGGTGGTAAGCTGATGTGTGTAAAATGCAACATATAAATCACATCAATTAAGGCATAAAACTAACCCTTTTTAAGTACTAATGTTGGAAAAAGAGTGTTTTTGTCTTTCTTTTGTATTTTCCGGATGAAATGAGCTCAAAATCACAAAAGAAGCAAAAAGACAACTAATTCTAGCATAAATACAAGAAAAGGAATAAAAGTAGACTGCCCGGACCCTCAACGGCACCTCCCAAGGCAAAGAAGAGAAAACAGAAGACTGAACACGCCCCGTGTCCAGCGAACACGGGGCCGTGCCCAAGAAGCAGTAGAAAAGACAAACCAGTAGAAGCTTCCATTGCCCACCACGGGGCCGTGTCCAGCGGGCACGGGGGCGTGGTGAAAGTACAGCAGGCGCATTAATTGTAATTGCGAATTACAATTAATGAAGAGAGAGAATGTCAGACTGGCACGGGGGCGTGTCCAGCGGACACGGGGCCGTGCCCAGCCTAGGGGTGCTTGGTTTCATTCCATCTCATCCCTTGGCACACCACCTCTCTCACACTCCATCCACCACCCACCACCACCATAACACCATCATCCACCACCATCATCCATTGTCCATCGTAGAGTGTGTGAGTCGTCTCGGGATCCAAGATTGATCGTAAGAGTTCTTGACAATCAAGGCCATGTTTGCCTAAGTCTCTTACATCACTTGGTGAAGACAAGTGTTTAGTATAATACTTTTTATTTTTAATCTTTTGCACTTTTTATTTGGTTTTGTATTAATGACTTTAATAACTAGTTACTTATGTTGAAGGTGATCTTTCCTTATCGTTTGTCCGTGGTGTCTTGGCATTATTTTACTGTCTATATAAAATAAAAGATTTTCACCATTCATATCTCCACGGTCTATATGGAGGTATGTTGGCTACCTGGTCGGGGGTTAAGGGAACGGTTTGGTAAGGGTCTTGCCCTTGTTCAGCGTTTAGAGGTCCTGCTTGGGACCTGGGTCAAATTTAGTAGGATCTCCTTCAATGCCCATAGGTATTGGATGGCGGGGATCCAAACTCTTTGACCCCCTCATAAGTTAACTACTATTAATACTATAACCCGGCTATTTAGGACTGTATCCCTGCTGACTCAGACTACTTAGCCGAGGGTAACGTCACCGCCGAAAGCGGGGCCTACCACAATTTGCATTAATAACTTAATTCATTATCTTTCAATAATCCGACCCTTTAGGATTGTATCCTTGCTGACTCAAACTACTGGGTTGAGGGTAACGTCGCCTTCAAAAGAGGGGCCTACTACAATAACTAAGATAATCTCTTAAACAAGTGCAAAAGTGCGAAAATAATCAAAGGTTATACTAACACACGTGTCGGATCCAAGTGATTCATCTTGTCTATCTGTTTTTATTTTATTTTATTTTTCAGCATTTAGTTAGTTTTTATTTTTCTTAGTTTAAAACATTTTTCTCACTTTTTGATTTGATTAGACGTTGAGGATAAACCGGTATTAAAAGCTCTTGTGTCCTTGGACGACCTCGGTATCTTACCAACACTATACTACGTCCACGATGGGTGCACTTGCCCATATGTGTGTTTAGTGTTAGTAAATATCGTGTTTTATAAATTTAAAACTTGGCTAAAAGTGTAAAAAGGGGCTTAAATATACATCTAAAATATATTACACTACACACGCATCATAAGCCGTACTGAAGTTTAGCTGCGTGCCCAAAGATTGTTGGAAACTCTTCCAAAAGTGTGACGTGTATCTGGTATCTCTATCAGAGATGATAGACACAGGCACGCCATGAAGGGCTACAATCTTATCTACAAACAACTAGGCTAACATATCGGAGCTATGAGTCTCCTTTATGGGTAGGAAATGTGCTGACTTAGTCAGTCTATCAACTATTACCCATATTGTATCATTTCCCTTCTTTGTCTTTGGTAACTTGGTGATGAAATCCATTGTAACCATTTCCCACTTCCATTCGGGAAGTTCTGGCTGTTGTAGCAAGCCTGACGGCTTTTGATGTTCAGCTTTTACTTGCGCACAAGTGTTGATGCATGAAATGTCTGTTGACTACGTCTACATGAAGCCTTAGGTCAAGATTGGTCAAATTAGGAGCTAGAAAGTAAAATTCATGTATTTTATGATAAGTTTCACTTTTGTGTCATAGATAGAAGTAGTTTCGCTTATTAGTCATTAAAAGGTTTCGCTTATTTGGTACTTGAGAAGGTTTCGCTTATTCGTCATGTCATTCAAGCGAAACCTCATAGGCTATATATAGGACACACAAGCGAAACCTCATATAGTTGTTGATGTACGTTGGAGCAAAACTATGTGTATGCTTTAGGTGTGAAACTTTGTCAAATCAGTATCAGAAAGCAATAAAAGCAAAGGAATTGAATAGGAAAGCTGTTGTAACTTCATTTACATTGATTCCGCCTTCGTACATGAAGATGAACGTTCTCTACTGACTATTCAGGGTCGGAACACGGTCCAACAAGTGGTATCAGAGCTCAGGACGAGGAGTTCATACTACTACAGCTTGATTCTACCGATTTCTCTGATTTCTACACACTTTCTCTCATACTTTTTCAGTTTGAACTGGTTCCTACGTTTGAAATGGCCTGAATTTTTACTATAACGTGTGAAACACAGTAATAACAAATCCTAGATAGTTTCAAGTTAAAATTCGGACTAAAACATGGTGAAAACTGGTTAGAACTAGGTTCCGCTTTTACGGACATCGAAGGTTCCGCTTAAAAGACCTAGTTTCGCTCATAGGTTCCGCTTGAAATAACCAGTTAGTTCCGCTTATTTGGACGTTTCGCTTGTAGGTTTCGCTTGAAAGAACAAATCAGTTTCGCTTATAGGGTTTTGTTGGTTTCGCTTATAAGGACAACTTGATAGTTCCGCTTATAAGATCACTGATATTTCGCTTGTTTGTCAAACAAGTGGTTCCGCTTATACGAACATTTGTAGTTTCGCTCATTTGAACCATATTGTTTCGCTTATACAGACACTTGCTACTTTCGCTTATACAGACATTTCTAGTTTCGCTTATCAGTCATACCCTATTTCGCTTATTTGTCACATTTTTCAAAATCTCGAAAATTTTTCTAAGTATTGGTTGATTTTGCAGGTACATTCACGATGGATGATATTTTCTTAAACCCGTTCAGCGACATGTACGCGTTTGCTGGAAATTCTGGAAACGATGATACATCGTCAAGCAATGTGAACGAGAATCCGCCAAATGCAAAGAAGAAGCTTACGGAAGCTTGGGAATCGGAAAGTGCTTTTGGAACGTTCAATAAACCACCAAAGCTAATGGCTATCGAGGAGTACAGTCGGTGGTCTAAAAAGTTTGAAGATTGGTTGATGGCGTTTGCGTTTGCCAGCTGGAAAAGTCTGAAAAACGGGTATATACATGGAGACAAAAGTGGAGAAACTCTATCATCAGCTGAAGAGATTGAATCATTTGTAGCTGAACAAAAATGTGTGGCTTTGTTGTTCCAATCTGTCCGAGAAGACATTATTTCCTTGATTGATTATTCAAACGCAAAAGATCTGTGGAACAAACTTCGAGCAAAATGTTTAGGAAGTGAGGAAATTGTGAAAAACAAACGAAAACTTCTTAGAAAAGAATTTGATCTTTTTGGATGTCTAAAGAACGAGTCGGTTTGTAAATTGATAGAAAGATTTGGTCATCTAAAGCTGGAATTAGCACGACATGATATTACATATCCTGAAGATGAGCTTATCGACAAATTGTTCGATCCGTTGCCGGACGAGATGGATTGGAGATACTATGCGTTAATGTTGAAGAATACCATCAAGGCACCAGAAAAGTTGATGTTAGATTTGTTGATTGAAAAACTCGAGAGTCACGAGTTAGAGCTGAAGAAGACATTCAAAGTCAATCACTCATCTTATCCACAGAATTTGGATCTATACTATCCGAAAAGCATGATGTCGAAAGCAACTTCTCCCAAGACTGCATTTTCTGCTGAGAATGTTTCCTCAACAAGCAAAGAAAGTCAAAGCAGTCAAAGCAGTGGAAATCACAATGGTTATCACAGTGGATCTTCATCATCTGCAAGTCATTCTGATGCAAAGAAATATTTTCAATGCAACATTGCAATAGATTTGAAGAATGCTCAGAACTTTGATGAAGAGTCAGCTAAGCAGCAGATGGTCTTCTTGGCGTCGGTGTTGGAATCATATGAAGGGTTAGTAGCTGGGAAGATTGGCAACACAAACTTGACAAAAGAGGACTATGATCAAATAGATCCTGAAGAAATGGAGCTAATCGATATTCGTTGGGCTATGGCAAGTGCTGTTCGTCGAGCACAACGCTTCATGGAAATTACCAGCAGAAAGACAATCGGTGGTCCATCTACTAAGCTGGGGTTCGATAAGTCCAAGGTAACATGCTTCAAGTGTAAGCAGAAAGGTCACTTCAAACGAGAGTGCAGAAACGCTTATGCTGATGAGTCGGAGAATCCTTTCAAAGATGATTACTACAAGAAGGCGATTTATCACCAGAATAAATCTGAGCCGCCTAGATTGAAGCAGGCTGAAGATAACAGAGACAAATCTAGGGCTCTTGCGGTGATCTACGATGATGAGGGGTATGATTGGAGCAAAGAAGTGCTACCGGAGGAAGACGCGGTTGGTTATGCATTCATGGCGAAAAATGAACCTATTCCGTGGAAAGACGACCGTACTGAAGAGCAAAAGAATAGATACAGAAAAATGATTGCTGAAAATAGAATAATTAGAATTTCTGGTATCTACCTAGAAGCGAGGAGAGCGAGAAGATGGGATCCGGACAGGGAGTGTTATCTTGATGAGTATGGAAATATTGCGATCGATGACAAAACGCTTGATCTGGAAGCCATCATCAAAGAGTTAAAAGAAGAGGATGAGTATTGGCAAAACAAATGGTGGGGAACTCCAACCGAGAAAATGAAAGAAGAAGAGAAAGAGAAAAAGGAGAAAGAAGAGATCGAGAAAGCAAAGAAGATTGATACTGGCATTATCGATACAACGAAGGAGTTGACTGCAGAGAACCTGGGAAAAATGGCTGACAAAGTGCTGGCTGCTAAAGCACTTGAGGTAGACTCTAACTCCGTGTCTGAGTCAAAAGGCCAGGTCAGTCCAAACTCGTCAACAAATGTGTCAGGTAAAAAGATTGAAGGAAATGTTGATTGCAAAAATTGCAACAAAGAGTGCAAATTTTGTAACACTGTCACGTATCTCAACGGTGAGAAAATTAAAGATCTGACAGCAAAGGTCAGAAGCGTTGAGAATCAGATTCTTGGTCGTGACAAAACAGTTAAAGCTTCAACTGAACAGATAAGAGAATTAACTGGCCAAATTGAAAAAGATAAAATTGATCATGAAAAGGTTAAAAAAGAAAATGAAAAGTTAATTCTTGAAAACCGTCAAATTTCTCAAAAGTTTGAAAAACTCAAAAGCACAGTGAAAGATAGTGATGATCGAAATGGTATAACTTTTAAAGAAAACGAACATATAAAAGCAGTGCTGAGAATCAAAGAAGAATCAATCAATAAACAACTGGATGAAATTGCTAAATTGAAACTTAAAGTTCAGGAGGCTGAAATTGAAAACGAGCGAATCCAGTTGAAGCTTAACAGCTATAGCTCTGCAAGCTTTGTTTTGCAACATATTGTTCCCAAACCCATTGGGAAAAACAAAGCTGGTGAAGACGTGTATTCTGATGGAACCGGGGTGGGTTTTCACAAAGTTCCACCGCCAATTTTGCATAATTACACGAAAAAGGAATCTGGGTTGGTTGAACTTGAGGAAGAAAGTGAAGTTAAACTTCCGGAGAACATTGATGTCATGTTCATATCTTCCAATGACGATAGTGTCCAAAATGATATTGTAAAAGGTGTTGTTGAAAATGTGTTAAAAACAGAGAGTGACACTACTGAGGAAGATGGGTGTTTCTTGGACAAATACATTCCGAAACAAAAGTCCAAGAACAACTTAAGTGAAGAATCAAATCTTGTCATGTACAAGATGTTGGGTTCGGATAAGTTGTTTTCGGATTCAGAGTTTCCGATCGAGAATGTAAACATGAACAAATTAACAAATGTTTTCAAATTAGTTGAAGTTCAATTATCAGAAGTGAACAATCTGAGTCAAACGAAAAGTAAAATGAGGTTTGAGAAAGAAAAAAAGTTTACAACAAGAAATCTGTTAATCCACCACGTTTTTACAATAACAACAAAAACAACTGGTCGGGTGGTTATCAGTGGGGTAAGTCTTATCAGAAAAGAAATGTTCCAAACAAGAGGTTTGTCGAGAAGAAAAAGTTTGTGAACAGTTCAAGTTCACTTGCTGATGAAGAGAAAGAATTTTTTTCAAAATCAAACAAAGAGTTCTTTGAGAAAAGAGCCTCTCAGTCTCAGTCTGAAGGCACAAGTCGAGTGGCTGATACTCGAACTTGCTTTAGATGTAATCAAGTTGGTCACATTGCACGAAAGTGTACCAATGAGAAGCCTAAGACTGAAACTATGAAGACTCAACAGAAGAAAGTTGATGTGAACACCAATCGTTGTTGAGAAAAAGAGTATGAAATATGAACCCGTAACGAAGTCGATAACTAAAAATGATAAATTTTACAAAAGGGTTGCATTATCTCAACAAGTTTGGAAGCCAAAAATTGAGAAGAAAATTTCAACTTCTGAGGTGAAAAAGGCTGAAGAATCAATTACCGTTGATTATGATGCAAATTTCCCACCTCTCAAGGCTGAAAATTTCAAAATTCAAATTGCAAGAGTCAAGGTTACACCTAAGGCTGATGAGGCCTGGGTGGACTCCATGTTTGACTAAGCAGTTTGAATTGCCGGAGCTTCCTTGATCGCGAAGCATGAATCGGCATCTTTCTTGAAGTTGTTTAAGTTATAGTTTGTTATGTGCAGGATCTTCCAAAACTTGTATCCAGATGGATTATGGATAGTGGAGCCTCAAGGCATATGACAGGGAAGACTATGTTGCTATATGATGTCAGAAATATAAATGGTGGTTACGTGGGCTTTGCTGGTAATCAAGGAGGAAAGATTATAGGTGAAGGAACATTATCCAATGGGATCGTAACGTTTGAGAGAGTTAACTACATCGCTGAGCTGGAGAATAATCTGCTGAGTATCTCCCAGATCTGTGACAGGATGTATACTACTCACTTCACTGACAAAGAATGTTTGATCTTGAAACCAGGATTTGTGATACCTGAGGAATGGATCATCATGAGGGCACCAAGAGTCAATGATCTGTACGTGTTGGACATGAGTGTCGCTACTACAACCACGGGTCAGGCTCATTGTTTTGTGTCCAGAGCAACTGAAAAAGAATCAAGATTGTGGCACCGGAAGATGGGGCATATTCATCTTAGAAAAATGAATCATTTGGTGCGTAACGATTTGGTCACAGGAGTTCATGCCAAAGGTGTTCATCTGTAAGGGGAGTGCATTAGTTGTGTCAAAGGCAAACAGAAGAAAAAGTCACACCCTACAAAGCAAGTCAATTCAGTTTCAAGACCTTTGGAAAGACTTCACATGGATTTGTTTGGTCCTGTGAATGTCAAGAGTATTACAGGAGATTATTATTGTTTGGTCGTAACTGATGATTTCTCCAGATTTTCGTGGGTTTCATTTTTGAAAACGAAAGACGAAACGTTTGACAGTTTAATGGCATTGTTTAAAAGAATTGAGAATCTGTACCAGAGGCCTATTAGTAGAATTAGAAGTGATAATGGTACTGAATTCAAAAACAGTAAGATGGAAGAATTTTGTGATGAACGAGGTATATTGCATGAGTTTAGTGCTCCGTACACTCCACAGCAGAATGGAGTAGCAGAACGCAAAAACCGGACGCTAATCGAGACAGCTAGAACGATGCTTGCAGATTCAAAATTACCAATTAATTTCTGGGCTGAAGCTGTTTCCGCCGCATGCTATACGCTCAACAGGGTTCTTACTGTCAAGAAGTTCAACAAGACATGCTTTGAGCTAATCAATAATCGCAAACCGAATTTGGAGTATCTAGAACCGTTCGGGTCACCCTGTACGGTTATAGAGTCTCATGGAAAGTTTGGTTCGAAGTGCATTGAGGGAATATTTGTTGGTTATGCCAATCCATTGCGACGTGTCTTCGTTCCAAGTGAGAAGCGGATTATTGAAGTAGCAAATGTTGAATGTCAAGGTTACACTATGCCGCCACAGAATCCTGGTGATTCATGGCGTTATCATTATGACAAACTTTGGGATTCGTTTGACATGAGAGAAGAATCAGAGGAAGAAGAAGATTTCTTTGATGAGCTGGATATTTTGTGAGAGTATGAGTCGCAGCTCAGGTTCCCAGCGGAGTATTCTAGAAGACCTCGGGAAACATCAAATGACGATGAAGCAGGTCCTAGTAATGCTGGTGAACATGATGATGAAGTTGCTCCTGGTAATCAGTCGGTAGTGAATGATGATCAAGAAGCTGATAATATGCCAGTATTTGATCATGGTGATTCAGATTCTGAGGGGGAGCAAATCCAGATATCAAGTCAAACAAACCAAGTTGGTGAACAAGATGCAGATCAGAATGTTACAAATCTGGAGGGAAATGTAGATGTTCCAAGCGAAGTGATGCCGCGAACTCTTTCTTATCATCCAGAGGAGTTGATCATAGGAGAATTGCAAGCAGGCGTTCGCACGAGACGTCAAATTGACCAGGGCCTTACATGTTTTTATTCTACAGTAGCACCTTTACAAACTGAATTTTCATTAAGTTGTTTTATCTCGCAGATTGAACCGAGAACTTACAAAGAGGCGCTTACTGAAGACTCTTGGGTCATTGCAATGCAAGAGGAGTTGAGTCAGTTTGAAAAGTTGGGAGTGTGGAAGTTAGTGGATTTGCCGGATGGTCAAAGGAAAATAAATACAAAATGGGTATTCAAGTGTAAGAGAGACGACAGAGGAGTGGTTGTAAGGAACAAAGCTCGACTCGTTGTTCAGGGCTTTAGTCAACAGGAGGGGATTGATTTTACAGAAGTTTATGCTCCTGTGGCACGACTAGAGGCAATCAGAATTTTCCTAGCATTTGCGTCTTGGAAGAACTTCAAAGTATATCAGTTGGATGTAAAGTCAGCGTTTCTTTATGGGAAGGTCAAAGAGGAGGTTTATGTCGGTCAGCCGCCGGGCTTTACTGGCCCAATCCACAAAAACAAGGTCTACTTATTGGACAAAGCGCTGTATGGTTTACATCAGGCCCCGAGAGCCTGGTACGAGACTTTGTCTCAACACCTACTCGCTAACAAGTAAATACGTGGAAAAGTGGATGCCACTCTCTTCACTAAAGTCGTTAATGGTCATCTTCTGATAGTTCAGATTTATGTGGACGATATAATTTTTGGGTCAACAAATGAGAAATTGTGCAAAGATTTCGAACAGGTGATGAAGCAAAAATTCGAAATGTCATCAATGGGGGAGATGAAATTCTTTCTGGGTCTACAAGTTGAACAACTACCTAAGGGAATTTTCATTCACCAGACGAAGTACGTGCATGATATTCTAGAGAAATTTGGAATGTCAAGTTCTACTCCAGCTGCTACCCCACTTGCAACTAATCATGGGATTCAACCAGATCTCACCGGAGACAGTGCTGATGAAACGTTCTACCATTCCATGATAGGTTCTTTGATGTATTTAACTGCTTCACGTCCTGATATCATGTACCCAACGTGCCTCGTAGCAAGATTTCAGTCTAACCCGAGAGCATCGCATATGATTATTGTGAAAAGGATATTGCGTTACCTGAAAGGTACTCCGTCATTGGGGTTATGGTATCCTAGGAAAGGCGATTTTATGCTCGAAGGGTATTCCGATTCAGATTTCGGATGCTGCAAAGTCAATGCTAAATCAACAACTGCAGGATGCCAGTTCTTTGGACCTAGATTGGTTACCTGGCAGTGTAAGAAACAAACGTCTGTGGCGTTATCTACATGTGAAGCGGAGTACGTTTCTGCTAGCAGTTGCTGCTCTCAGATCCTGTGGATACAGCAACAGATGCGCGACTACGGTTTGCAGTTTCTTAACACATCTCTGTTTGTTGATAATGAGGCCGCAATAAATATAACAAAGAATCCAGTACATCACGCTAAAACTAAACACATAGAAATTCGTCATCACTTTATTCGCGATTGTTTCGAGAAAAAGTTGATACGAATTGCAAAAATCTACACTGACGAACAAAAAGTTGATTTGTATACCAAAGCTTTTGATAAAAATCGGTTTCTATATTTGTTAAAACTTAATGGTATGAAATTGCTTTCGGTGTCGGATGGGATTGTGAGCGTTGATGAGAGTACTGTTGCGGATGAAAACGAGAAACAATCTGCAATGGTTTGTCGATTTTTTACGTGTTTTGGTATTTAGGGGGAGTATAGATAGTTGTAAATAGATATATTTTCAGAAAATACAAAAACAGTAAAAAATGCAAAAATCCAAAAACATGATAAAATTGAAAAAGAGCTTGTGTATATAGGGAAAATGATAGTACGTCGGCTAGACAATTACAGTATGCTAAAGATTTGGAAAGACAAAATGAGTTAAACAGTCTCACTAATGATGTGTCTATAGGTTTTCGCACATTTAGTAGATTCATTCGGGATATAAACCTAAAATTTCAAACTTGCAAAATTCGTGGGGAACACTACTTGGATATATAGGTAACCCCTGAAATCTCGTTTGAAAGGTCTCGTATTCTGATATACTAGGTTTTTATACTCAATGATGTCTGGGGTATTACTCCGGGACTTCTGCTGAATGGAAGTTCTGACCTAGACCTTGGATAATACTTTCACCAAATGCTTGAAACACAGCATAAACCCTCAGCATGCAGATGAAACAATAAAATTGATAGTCGCTGCAGTTGTAGCTAAAAGATCCTCTGAAGGGGACATACTGAAAAGTCGAAGCTGATATCTCTCTGCGCATACGAAAGTATCGACCTGAGATCCCTCGGCCCTCGCATACCTAATTTATGTACAGATATCATTGTAGTATACTCACCTGTAAGACTGAATATTGGGATTCTAGATACGGGAGTATATTCAAGAGGTGGGACACATGAATTGAGCTAAGTTCATAAGTCATCTAAATCGTATCCTGAATAGATTGAAATCTGTGTGAGAATTTAAGATGGATCAGTATATCGACAATCGAGGTGAATTGTTTAAGTCTGAATATGAAATGAAGCTTAACGGTACTAGTAATTTGTCTGAAAAGCTGATATGGTTCCCTGACATGCTCGCCAAAAATAAGCTTGTAAATAGTTTACTTTCTGCAATTTAAGTTTTCTGTTATTTCATTTCTTAGTTTAGAACATTTTATAAAATCCAAAAAGATTTTATTTCTGCTTTATTTTTGACAAACCAAAGTGGAGAGTTGATTGTTGGATTCTAGAAGATTGAAGCAGATGCAGGAAAGTTCTGGACTGAAAAATGAGGAGAGTTTACTTTGTCAGAGATTGAGATGTTTTCAAAGTTAAAACAAGTTCATTAAATTGATGTTTGTTACATTGTTTTTATAAAAAGTGAAAATGTTTTTACAAAATTAGTTTGATTCGTTAAATGATCAACCAAGGTCATTAAATTGAACTTGGTAGATTAATTGAGTAATCAGGGTCATTAATTTGGACCTGAATATTTGAGTGGATTTCTAAAACTGATTAAATTTGTGTTAGTGATTTATTGTTGGAAAGATAGTTTGTAACGTTATTGGTTGAGTAACAGGTTTGGACTTCATCATTCCCACGGAAACCAATTGTCAAAGCTTGAACCAGATTAAGACCTCAAATTCCAGCATATTAAGAGGGGGAGTCTGTGAAAGGGGGAGTCTGGATCAACAGTCAAAGGGAAGATGGAAATTAGAGTCAGGTTGTGATCCTAAACCTGTGAAGATAAAGTGCTTATGACGAAAAGACAGAGAGTTAGAGAAAAGATCAAGACTGAAGACTCAAGAGCTGAAGACTACGTCAACATCCAAGGGGGAGTCTGTTGATGCATGAAATGTCTGTTGACTACGTCTACATGAAGCCTTAGGTCAAGATTGGTCAAATTAGGAGCTAGAAAGTAAAATTCATGTATTTTATGATAAGTTTCACTTTTGTGTCATAGATAGAAGTAGTTTCGCTTATTAGTCATTAAAAGGTTTCGCTTATTTGGTACTTGAGAAGGTTTCGCTTATTCGTCATGTCATTCAAGCGAAACCTCATAGGCTATATATAGGACACACAAGCGAAACCTCATAGAGTTGTTGATGTACGTTGGAGCGAAACTATATGTATGCTTTAGGTGTGAAACTTTGTCAAATCAGTATCAAAAAGCAATAAAAGCAAAGGAATTGAATAGGAAAGCTGTTGTAACTTCATTTACGTTGATTCTGCCTTCGTACATGAAGATAAACGTTCTCTACTGACTATTCAGGGTCGGAACACAGTCCAACAACAAGTCAAACATTTTGCTACATAGGTGGCTATAGACTTCTTCAAGCCTATCCACCAAAAGTTTGCCTTCAAGTCCTGATACATTTTATCAGCTCCAGGATGAACGGAATATCGGGAACTGTGGGCTTCCTGAAGGATAACGTCACGAAGACCTCCATAAACAGGAACCCATATCCTTCCATTTAATCTCAGAATTCCGTCTTTGCCATAGGATAACTGCTCTTCGGTTACTCCTAGCTTTTCGTTGGGATAGTTAGCTTCTGACACAGCTTCTTTCTGTGCAGCTAACAATCGTTCATTCAGACTGTTCTTGATTTCAATGCCCTTGGCATTGATTCTTATCGGTTTCACTCTCTCTTTTCTGCTTAAGGCATCTGCGACTACGTTGGCCTTGCCTGGATGGTATCTTATTTCGCAGTCATAATCGTTCAGAGTTTCCAACCAACGTCGCTGCCTCATATTCAAATCTTTCTGATTGAACAGATGCTGAAGACTTTTGTGATCAGAATAGACCACAAATTTAATGCCATACAAGTAGTGTCTCCATAGCTTTAGTGCAAATACAACGGCACCCAACTCCAAGTCATGGGTGGTGTAATTCTTTTCATGCACCTTTATGTCGTGAAGCATAGGCAATCACCTTGCCCTTCTGCATAAGCACACAACCCATCCCGGTGTGTGATGCGTCACAATACACTACAAATTCTTCCATTCCTTCCGGCAATGTCAACAAAGGAGCATTGCTTAGCTTCTGTTTAAGGATGTCGAAAGCTTATTGCTGCTTAGGGCCCCAACTAAACTTTATATTCTTTCTAATTAAAGAAGTCAGGGGTGCAGCAATCCAGGAGAAATTTTCGATGAAGCGTCTGTAGTATCCTGCCAGACCTAAGAAGCTGCGAATCTCCGTAGGCGTCTTCAGCTCCTGCCAATTCATGACGGCTTCAACCTTGGTGGGATCCACTTGGATACCACACTCACTGACTACGTGTCCAAGGAATTGAACTTCTCGTAGCCAAAATTCACACTTAGAGAATTTGGCGTAAAGCTTTTCTTGATGAAGCAATTTAAGAATACATCGGAGATGCTTCTCGTGGTCAGCTTGACTTTTAGAGTATATGAGGATGTCATCGATGAAGACAATGACAAATTTATCCAAATACGGCTTGCAGACGCGATTCATGAGAGCCATGAATGCGGCAGGTGCATTAGTGAGCCCAAAAGGCATCACTAGGAACTCGAAATGACCGTAGTGAGTCCTAAATGCAGTCTTGTGCACATCTTCGTCTTTGACCTTCAATTGATGGTAGCCTGACCTTAGGTCAATCTTGGAAAAGTAGCTCGTTCCTTGCAACTGATCGAACAAATCGTCGATCCTGGGCAAAGGATACCTATTCTTGATTGTAACTTTATTCAGCTCACGGTAATCGATGCATAGACGCATCGAACCATCTCTCTTCTTGACGAACAGGATTGGTTCTCCCCAAGGAGATGAACTTGGTCTAACAAAACCCTTTTCTAGCAGATCATCTAGCTGCGTCCTCAATTCTTTCATTTCCGTGGGTGCCAACCTATAAGGTGCTCTCGCACTAGGCGCGGCTCCTGGAATGATGTCGATACTGAACTCCACTTGCCTATCTGGTGGCAAACCAGGCAGCTCTTCCGGGAAAACTTCAGGATAGTCAGAGATGACTGGGATGTCTTCAATCTTGGGTTTCTCCTCACCGATAGTCACCTGTGCCATATAAATGACACATCCTTTCTTCAAACATCTGGATGCCTTTAGCATAGATACTTGTGCAGGCAATCTATGTCGAGTATCTCCCTCGATGGTAAGTGGTTCTCCAGACGGAGTCTTGATTACCACCTGTTTCTTGTTGCACACTATTTGGGGTTGGTTATGCGATAACCAATCCATACCCAACACTATGTCGAAACCAGCTAGTTTAAAGGGTAACAGGGATAAAGGAAATGAGTGATTCCTAATGGATATATGATGTGTGTAAAATGCAACATATAAATCACATCAATTAAGGCATAAAACTAACCCTTTTTAAGTACTAATGTTGGAAAAAGAGTGTTTTTGTCTTTCTTTTGTATTTTCAGGATGAAATGAGCTTAAAATCACAAAAGAAGCAAAAAAGACAACTAATTCTAGCATAAATACAAGAAAAGGAATAAAAGTAGACTGCCCGGACCCTCAACGGCACCTCCCAAGGCAAAGAAGAGAAAACAGAAGACTGAACACGCCCTGTGTCCAGCGAACACGGGGCCGTGCCCAAGAAGCAGCAGAAAAGACAAACCAGTAGAAGCTTCCATTGCCCACCACAGGGCCGTGTCCAGCGGGCACGGGGGCGTGGTGAAAGTACAGCAGGCGCATTAATTATAATTGCGAATTACAATTAATGAAGAAAGAGAATGTCAGACGGGCACGGGGGCGTGTCCAGCGGACACGGGGCCGTGCCCAGCCTTCTGTTCAGCCTATAAATAGGGGTGCTTGGTTTCATTCCATCTCATCCCTTGGCACACCACCTCTCTCACACTCCATCCACCACCCACCACTCCCATAACACCATCATCCACCACCATCATCCATTGTCCATCGTAGAGTGTGTGAGTCGTCTCGGGATCCAAGATTGATCGTAAGAGTTCTTGACAATCAAGGCCATGTTTGCCTAACTCTCTTACATCACTTGGTGAAGACAAGTGTTTAGTATAATACTTTTTATTTTTAATCTTTTGCACTTTTTATTTGGTTTTGTATTAATGACTTTAATAACTAGTTACTTATGTTGAAGGTGATCTTTCCTTATCGTTTGTCCGTGGTGTCTTGGCATTATTTTACTGTCTATATAAAATAAAAGATTTTCGCCATTCATATCTCCACGGTCTATATGGAGGTATGTTGGCTACCTGGTCGGGGGTTAAGGGAACGGTTTGGTAAGGGTCTTGCCCTTGTTCAGCGTTTAGAGGTCCTGCTTGGGACCTGGGTCAAATTTAGTAGGATCTCCTTCAATGCCCATAGGTATTGGATGGCGGGGATCCAAACTCTTTGACCTCCTCATAAGTTAACTACTATTAATACTATAACCCGGCTATTTAGGACTGTATCCCTGCTGACTCAGACTACTTAGCCGAGGGTAACGTCACCGTCGAAAGCGGGGCCTACCACAATTTGCATTAATAACTTAATTCATTATCTTTCAATAATCCGAGCCTTTAGGATTGTATCCTTGCTGACTCAAACTACTGGGTTGAGGGTAACGTCGCCTTCAAAAGAGGGGCCTACTACAATAACTAAGATAATCTCTTAAACAAGTGCAAAAGTGCGAAAATAATCAAAGGTTATACTAAAACACGAGTCGGATCCAAGTGATTCATCTTGTCTATCTGTTTTTATTTTATTTTATTTTTCAGCATTTAGTTAGTTTTTATTTTTCTTAGTTTAAAACATTTTTCTCACTTTTTGATTTGATTAGACGTTGAGGATAAACCGGTATTAAAAGCTCTTGTGTCCTTGGACGACCTCGGTATCTTACCAACACTATACTACGTCCACGATGGGTGCACTTGCCCATGTGTGTGTTTAGTGTTAGTAAATATCGTGTTTTATAAATTTAAAACTTGGCTAAAAGTGTAAAAAGGGGCTTAAATATACATCTAAAATATATTACACTACACACGCATCAAGTTTTTGGCGCCACTGCCGGGGACACAAGGATTTTAAGAAAGTTAGGAATCAACGGCCTAATCATATTTTTATTATTTTCTTTGATTTTTTAGGATTTTTCTTAAATTTTCAGCTTCTGCAGAGCTCAGCACGGGGCCGTGCCTGGTCGGACACGGGCCGTGCCCAGCATCGTTACTGGCAGTTTTTGTTTTCCAAGTTACAGAAGGCTGACCACGGGGCCGTGCCGGTGCAACACGGGGCCGTGTCCAACTTCCAGTAACTGGGATCTGGAAAATTATCACTGAAATTCCGACCACGGGCTGTGTTCGCTCAACACGGGGCCGTGGTGAACCTTCTGACCAACATTCTTTTCTGTTTTTATTGCGGGACTTGGAACCCGACGCCAACCTCACGTAGTGTATGAGCTCCAGTTCCAATAAAGACATAAAAGAACCACTAGAAGAACCCGAACGCTTTCTCAGAAAAAGGTTAAAAGCCAAAAACCAAGAGAAGGTTTCGGGTGATCCACCTCCAATGGCGGACCAACGTACCCTTATGGATTATCTACGACCCGTCGTAGGTAATCTAGGCGCCGCTATCAATGCTCCGAATGTCGAAGCCAATAACTTTGAACTTCGGCCGCATTTGATACAAATGCTCCAAAACTCCGCAACCTTCCACGGGCTTGCGGACGAGGATCCCCATCTACATATAACTAATTTCTTGGAAATATGTGATACCTTTCGGATCAATGGAGCATCAAACGACGCCATCCGCCTCCGTATGTTTCCCTTCTCACTAAAAGACCGAGCGAAAGCTTGGCTCAACGCCTTCCCAGTTGGATCGGTAAACACCTGGGATGAACTAGCCCAAAAATTTCTATATAAGTATTTCCCTCCTGCTAAAACTGCTAAGTTAATGGCTGAAATTAATACATATTCACAAGAGGACGGGGAATCCTTATATGAAACTTAGGAAAGGTTCAAGGAGCTATTACGCAAGTGTCCCCATCACGGCCTCGCAATATGGCAACAAGTATCCACTTTCTATAATGGATTGTTGCCACACACTAGGCAGACACTTGATTCTAGCTCCGGGGGACTTTTAGGTAATCGACGCCCACACGAAATATATAATCAAATTGAGGAAATTGCTCAAACCAATTTTCAATGGCATACCCCCCGGGGAAATAAGTCTATCGCCCCGGGCGCCCATAAGGTCGACGAAAGCACTTCTTTACAAGCCCAAATCGAGGCCCTTTCTTCAAAAATAAAAAAATTAGAAATGACAAAAACAGTCTCGGTTATGGCTTGTGAAGGATGTGGTGGGTCACATGAAAATTGGAGTTGCATGAAAGAAACGGACGATCAACAAGAAATGGTAAACTACATTGATAATAGACCTAGGCCGTCGGGTCCCCCAACGGGAACTTACAACCAAGGATGGCGAAACCACCCAAACCTTGGTTGGAGGGAACCCGGCAATAGTAGTAACCAACAAACCCAACGAACAAACTTTCAGCAACCAAGAAATGAGTCACAAAATTTCACTCAACAAGGTGGACGAGAAAGGCTCGAAGATACGATATCTCGCCTCGTCTCCGACACTAATAAGAAAAACTCGGAAAGATTTCTACAATTAGAATCAAATTTTAGAAATCAACAAGCTAGTATTCAAAACATAGAAAAACAATTAAATCAAATAGCTCAAAATTTTTCCGAGAGACCGCAAGGCGCATTACCTAGCAATACCGAAACAAACCCAAAAGCACAAGTTCACCTCATCACACTACGGAACCGCACCGTAGGGCCTACAGAAGTGCTGCCACCAACGGAGGAAACAGTACCCACACCTCTGCAGGAAAAGGACTCCCCTCCGTCACCAGAGCCTACCAAGGCTCCTCGAGTTCCATACCCCGGTAGGTTAATTCGTCAAAAGACCAATGAGCAATTCGCCAAGTTCGAAAGTCTATTAAAATAATTGCATGTCAACATTCCTTTTATCGAAGTCCTAACTCAAATGCCCAAGTACTCTAAATTCATGAGGGACTTCCTTACACATAAAAAGAAAATTGAAAACTTGCAATTAGTCAATTTAGGCGAAGAATGCTCTGCCCTCGTACTCAATAAACTTCCCCAAAAGAAAATCGATCCCGGAAGCTTCACGATTCCTTGCTCAATAGGGGAATCACCCGTTCGTAATGCCTTAGCTGACCTTGGGGCTAGCATTAACCTCATGCCCTCATCAATGTTCAAAAGACTCGGCTTAGGAACCACAAGCCCTACAAAAATGAGCATAAAATTAGCCGGTCGATCCGTCAAACTCCCACAAGGTGTCATCGAAAATGTCTTGGTAAAGGTAAGCAGATTCGTTTATCCAGCTGACTTTGTCATACTCGATATGGAGGAAGACACCGAGGTCCCCCTTATACTAGGGAGACCCTTCCTTGCCACCGCCCAAGCAGTGGTGGATATGAATGATGGGACACTCACCTTGAGGTACGGGGATGATGAAGTGAAGTTCGGGGTTGGGAAGAGAATAGAGGACGACGACCCGGTCAATTACATGAAGGTTATTGATTCAAGCTTGGATGCTGCTCTCCGACGGTGTAACATGGGACGCCAGACATCCCACTCAGAAAACATATAACCTCGCATTGGGTCTAGCCAAGGACCCTTATAAACGTGGCGCACCACGGAGGCATTCCGCGGAACTATCCTTAGTTTAGTTTAATCTTTTAGTTTTATTTTGCAGAATAAAACACACTCATGGTGGTAGTGGATGAAAAGGGGAACGAGAAAAATGGACCCATGCACGAAGAACAGAGCAACCCGACACAAATCTCCATCACAGAAGGCTCAACACGGGCCGTGCCCAACCAACACGACCCCGTGCTGAGCCACCTGCACAAAAACACCCAGTTCAGGTAACTGGACACGGGCCGTGTTCAGCGGACACGCCCCCGTGTCCAGGCTTCTGTTTTAATTCTTTAATTTTCGTTACTGGCACCTGACCACGGGGCCGTGCCCGGTCACCACGGGGCCGTGTCCAGGATGCCAGTAACATAAATCTTTGCTTTTTAACCTACTTTTACACATTCTAATCAACCAAAAACCTTATTTTTGGACACATTGAGGACAATGTGTAATTTAAGTGTGGGGGGATGCTAAAACCTTGAACTTTGCAAATCCTAAATACAAGCCTTACACAAAACTCTATTGGAACCGCTAAACACCCCAAATTTTTTTCAAAAACTTTTCATTTTTTTTATCATTTACTTGTCTTAGTTTAAGTTGGGAATAACAAGTTCTAAAAAGGTTATATTTTTACAAATTTACAACCGATAGCGTTGTGATAACAAAGAACCAACATAAGAAAATTACGAAACGGCATAACAAGTCTAGTAAAAATTCGATTATGTATACTTGATCACATTAAAAACCCATTCCCACAAAAGTGAGTTTTGAGCCTTTATTGAGCATAAAGATATACATATTTAGACTAAATGCTCATTTTTCGTTTCTTGTGTGAATAGCCGCTTGGTTCTTACAACTCTAGAACTTGCCACGACGATACATTCCCGGTCCTTACCAACTTAAAACCAAGTAAGTAAGTGATGGAGGCATTAGGACTAACCATATTTTTCTTTCTAAACCATTATTTTTCAATTTTTTTTTTACCACCTACCCAAAATCCCCCTAGATAGCCCCTTTGAGCCTAAACCTTTCATTTCATTACCCCAAAATCCTTTTTACCCACAAAAAAAAAAAAACCCTTTTCATTTTTCACCCTTTATTTTAGTAACAAGCTCGGTTTTTCGTAAACTCGCCTTTTTATGTGATGAAAAAAAAAATAAAAAAAAATAATTTTTGATGAAGTCAAAAACAAACAAAAGCTATATAAAAGCTTGTTTGGAGAAATACTTCAAAATAAAAAGTCACTAAAAACAAGGTATGTCACGAAAACCGACGCTTTTTACGATTTTCGCCCTTTTACTAACAACTAACCCAAACCACCCACCTTTAACCCAAGCCTAACCCTTCACCCAAAAAAAAGTCCTCTTGATATTTACAAAGGTAAAAAGTTAAAAAGGAGGAGGATTGATTGCTTGGCAAGCCTATGGAAGGCGTAAGCTCCAGGCCGCTCTCGAGTGATTCACTAAAAATTACACCTTCGGCCGAGTGTTGAGTGATCTCCCATGAGGTATGTGAACTTGTATATAAATGGAATTTTAATAAGGCATGCTATGCCCGAATAAGTAATTTATCTTATGAAACGTTCAAAATAAATCATAACGAATAGGATTGTAAATAAATAAAAATAAAACTTACAAAGACCTTGGATTCCCGACACTCTAGGACAAGCTAAAAACTTTCTCTTCTACCTATTCCATTTGGGAGTGTAAGCCACATTTAAAGAGTTTTGCTTGAGGACAAGCAAAAGTTCAAGTGTGGGGGTATTTGATGTGTGTAAAATGCAACATATAAATCACATCAATTAAGGCATAAAACTAACCCTTTTTAAGTACTAATGTTGGAAAAAGAGTGTTTTTGTCTTTCTTTTGTATTTTCAGGATGAAATGAGCTCAAAATCACAAAAGAAGAAAAAAGACAACTAATTCTAGCATAAATACAAGAAAAGGAATAAAAGTAGACTGCCCGGACCCTCAACGGCACCTCCCAAGGCAAAGAAGAGAAAACAGAAGACTGAACACGCCCCGTGTCCAGCGAACACGGGGCCGTGCCCAAGAAGCAGCAGAAAAGACAAACCAGTAGAAGCTTCCATTGCCCACCACGGGGCCGTGTCCAGCGGGCACGGGGGCGTGGTGAAAGTACAGCAGGCGCATTAATTGTAATTGCGAATTACAATTAATGAAGAGAGAGAATGTTAGACGGGCACGGGGGCGTGTCCAGCGGACACGGGGCCGTGCCCAGCCTTCTGTTCAGCCTATAAATAGGGGTGCTTGGTTTCATTCCATCTCATCCCTTGGCACACCACCTCTCTCACACTCCATCCACCACCCACCACCACCATAACACCATCATCCACCACCATCATCCATTGTCCATCGTAGAGTGTGTGAGTCGTCTCGGGATCCAAGATTGATCGTAAGAGTTCTTGACAATCAAGGCCATGTTTGCCTAAGTCTCTTACATCACTTGGTGAAGACAAGTGTTTAGTATAATACTTTTTATTTTTAATCTTTTGCACTTTTTATTTGGTTTTGTATTAATGACTTTAATAACTAGTTACTTATGTTGAAGGTGATCTTTCCTTATCGTTTGTCCGTGGTGTCTTGGCATTATTTTACTGTCTATATAAAATAAAAGATTTTCACCATTCATATCTCCACGGTCTATATGGAGGTATGTTGGCTACCTGGTCGGGGGTTAAGGGAACGGTTTGGTAAGGGTCTTGCCCTTGTTCAGCGTTTAGAGGTCCTGCTTGGGACCTGGGTCAAATTTAGTAGGATCTCCTTCAATGCCCATAGGTATTGGATGGCGGGGATCCAAACTCTTTGACCTCCTCATAAGTTAACTACTATTAATACTATAACCCGGCTATTTAGGACTGTATCCCTGCTGACTTAGACTACTTAGCCGAGGGTAACGTCACCGCCGAAAGCGGGGCCTACCACAATTTGCATTAATAACTTAATTCATTATCTTTCAACAATCCGACCCTTTAGGATTGTATCCTTGCTGACTCAAACTACTGGGTTGAGGGTAACGTCGCCTTCAAAAGAGGGGCCTACTACAATAACTAAGATAATCTCTTAAACAAGTGCAAAAGTGCGAAAATAATCAAAGGTTATACTAACACACGAGTCGGATCCAAGTGATTCATCTTGTCTATCTGTTTTTATTTTATTTTATTTTTCAGCATTTAGTTAGTTTTTATTTTTCTTAGTTTAAAACATTTTTCTCACTTTTTGATTTGATTAGACGTTGAGGATAAACCGGTATTAAAAGCTCTTGTGTCCTTGGACGACCTCGGTATCTTACCAACACTATACTACGTCCACGATGGGTGCACTTGCCCATATGTGTGTTTAGTGTTAGTAAATATCGTGTTTTATAAATTTAAAACTTGGCTAAAAGTGTAAAAAGGGGCTTAAATATACATCTAAAATATATTACACTACACACGCATCAATATAACACATCCATCTAAAACAGTTGAGACTTTTCCCATAGTCCCATCAGCTAGTTCTACTTCATATTTCACATTCAAGGTTTTAACAGGCAATTTTAACAGCTCACAAAACTTATCATCCACGAAGGATTTATCTGCTCCAGAATCAAATAACACTCTTGCGAATACATCATTGATAAGAAACGTACCGGTTATGACGTTGTCGTTCTGGATAGCTTCTTGAACATTCATCTGAAAGACCCTCGCATTGGTCTTTTTCCCTTCTTCAGCCTTCTTCACTATTTTCGGGCAGTTAGTCTTGATGTGCCCTTTTTCATTGCAACTATAACAAGTTGCATCTTTGAGTTTCTTGCACTCAAGAGTCCTATGTTCAGAGGACTTACAAATCCCACATGCCTTCGGCTGGGATTTCTGCTCATATCTGCACTTTCCGAAGTGGTGCTTCTTGCAAACGTTGCACTTGGGCCTATCGCCCGACTGTCGGTCATTCTTCTTGGTCTCTGATCCCTTCTTGTGGTTACGATTTCCCCGGTGCTTCTTGCTTAACCTACGTGAATCATCATCTTCACGTTTCCTCTTCTCGCCGTTAGCATTTCTCAGAGATCTCTGCCTCACTGCATCCAGTGTGAGAGACAGAGATATATCCGCCACGGATCTAAATGTAGCAGGCCTAGAAGCCTTTACGCTAGCTTTTATCTCTGGGGCCAAACCCCCAATGAAACGTGCGATCCGTTTGGGTTTCGGGGTCACAAGGTACGGAACCAACCTTGACAGGGTGTTGAAACTAGTGAGATATGTCTGGAAATCCAGGTTCTTCATGACCAATGATAAGAAATCAGATTCTATCTTCTCAACCTCGTGCTGAGGGCAGTAGTTTTCTTTGATGAGTGCAATAAATTCCTCCCATGAGGCTTGAACCAATGATCTCCACCATGCTAGGGCTTCACCCTTGAATGACTGGGATACAAACTTCACCACATCCCTCTCAGCACAACCACTAATGTCCACCACGGTGTCCATTTCGTCTAGCCAGGTCATTCAATCCACAGCGCCCTTTTCCCCAGTAAAATCTCGGGGTTTACAGGAAACGAAATACTTATATGTGCAACCCTTGGCGCGAGGTGCATCAGTGAACACTAATTTCTTAGGATGGACACTATTCTCGTTTGATGAGTGTCGATCGTCATCCTTCTTAGGCTTAGACTGGGTCGACGGTTGTTTGCTGTGATGTTCAGAATGGGTTCTTGGTTTAGAGTGTGGTGCAGACCGGGTCCTGCTTCGAGACTCGCTATATTCTTCGTACTGTCGATCTAAGGCCGTCTTCACAGCGTTGTCTACCAAAGCTTTTAATTCAGCGCCCGTAATATTAATTTTGGCGTTATCATTGTCATTCTAATTATTAACTCCAGTTGGGTCAGCCATTGCAAACTTGAATCTGTTACAGGAGATAATGACAAAGTTTTATTTAGGAGTTTATTATGGAACTGTCTTTTATGGCAATTCATTAACCATGGTAAACATAGACCATATTTGGTTAATTTGTTACTCACTTTTATTTAGGATTTGAATATAACCTATCCTAATTATAAACAATATTGTTAGTGGCACAAAAGCCTAGTCACAAGGACGTTTTATATATTATTAGCCAGGATTTCAGAGAATCAAGACGTGAAGGTTTGAACCAAAGTTCTTTTTCCTTTTCTGACAGGGAGTCATAGGCTACAACTGTCTTTTGTCTTATATGACAATAAGTATGGCCCGTAGGCACTACATCACTAATAGATGTCTGATAAGTGATCATCTTAATTGATGATTTAAACCCATGATTCATAAATCATTAATTTAGGTCTTGGAATCCTTTGAAAGATTCTTATAAGAATGACGCATGTGATTTTAACGAATCACATTTGCCAAGAATGTTAACATGTTTACAGAGGTTAACAGGAAACTGAATCTTTTAATTAGGTTTTACCATCTTGGCCAGGCCTTATAATGACACAAGGCTAGGTTTCACCATTAAGATTCTTTATTTAATAACTGATAGGTAGATTAATTTAAAAGGAATGATTTTTGATTTATTTATTTCATATAATAGTGCATATAAAGACAGAGATGAAATTTATAACTTAACATTCCAATACATATAAAAAGTTACACACTGCCCTAAACGGGACTTTCAATAGACAAATACCTACGCAGAGGTTTACAGAAAACAAGTCCACGCAGGGACCAAATACATGGATAGATGTCCACGCAGGGACTGAAAGGCAATTGTCCACGCAAGGACTAAACACAATAAATGTCCACGCATGGACTTGATTAAAATAGGAAATACAATAGAACATATAAAGACTAATGATCTCGGTTCTTCTTCCCCTTTAACAGGTTTGCTAGGCCTTTAAGGAATCCACGATTGTTCTTACGTTCTTGCTCAAAGTCTCGTTCTACCCTATTTAAACGGTGAAGGATTTCTTCCTGTTCTGGTGGGGAAAACGTGGCTGCTGCATTACGTGCTGAGCCGGAGTTCTAGCAGGAGCTGGATACCCATGAGCTGCGTATCCTAATCCCCAAGGATCCCCATAAGGTCCTTCGGGATAGAGGGCGTTGTAATTGGCCGCTACCACGTATGGGTCGGCATCCGCAAAATTATATTTGTAGCGCGTGTGAGCTAGCTGCTCAAACGGGTTGTACGCTGTGGAACCGGCGTACGCAGGTATTGGGTTATCATACCCAAATGGTGGCGGAGGTGGTGCAACTGGTGCAGAATTCACCTCTGCAGGGTGGCTCGAAGGTTCACCCATTTGTGGTTCTTCAGGCAACGGCGGAAAATGACTCGCACTCGAGTGGCGAGGGGTGCTAAAGTGAAATTCCCCTCCTCGGGTGGACATCCGCGCGCCTGATCTCCTACGCCTTGGCGGATCTGGAGGTGCTTGTTGAACTAGTGGCGGTGGAGGCGGTGGCATAACTGCCACGAAACGTGAATCCTCAGAAGGATCCTGTTGCTGATGTTGCTGCTGGTGAGGTGATGAATGGTGAGAGGGTGTAAAGTACCACTCGCACTGGTTAAACCTCGCCTGGTAACTGTCGGGACCCTGATAAGGTGTTCCATGAAAGGATGACCCATCAGAGATCTCGATAGGATGGTTGGGAGTACCTCTTGCGGGTTCGATGGGATCCGTGTCCTCGTCCATATCTACCGCATTATCTTCGGAGAAATGGTCTTCGGGTCCTAAAGGGTTATAACCTATTGGTTCTTGGACAGAATCAGCCGGGTTGAACTGGCTTTGGAAGAAAGGAGTAGGATCGCCATAGGAACGGTGCGAAACAGAACGCTGGAGAGGTATAAACGAAGGTTGAGGGTTACTGGGCCCGTTCTCCGAATTTGGTCCAAAAGAGTGACGGTATGAAGGTGTCGAACTGTGTGAGGTGGACCGTCTTGCAGGCTCAAAGAGGTTCCTCCTACGCCTCTGAGGTTCTTCAATCTTTGTGCTGGAAGGAGCTCGCATATGTGAAGGTCCGGCCTCATGATCATTATGAGTAGTGATCGGCCCTTTGCCTCTTCCTCCTCTTCTAATTGCTGGTGGCATATTTCCTGCTTAACAAATTTTTAAATCACAATAAACAATAAAAGACAAACTAGAATAACAATTCGAATTTGTCCTATGTTCATGTCTAGACTCGAGTATGTGCAATTGTGTCATTGAGATTAAACACAAAAGACTAGTGTTTAATTCACTCAACGTTGGCTCTGATACCAACCTGTCACACCCCGATTTCCACACGTTTCACCGGTGGGCCCGGTGGGGGATTACCGTAACGTAGTTGGCAACAATATAGTCAAACCACACAATATTTAAATGCACAGCGGAAGCATAAAGATAGATTATATTTCAACCATCGAATGTAATATCCAAGTATCACGAATAGTCGAAATAAATCCACAGGGGATCAAAATAAAAGGAAATATTGTTCAACAGATAATGGCATCCAAAGCTTGCGAGACTCCAACGATGCTAAGGAGTGGCCAGCCTATTTCGTTGTAGAACCTGCATTTAATCTTTTGGGGAAAATACGTCAGTTTACACTGGTAAATACATTCAACCGACACTTTTGAAAAAGGTTTAATAAAATTGATTTGAATGCACAAGGCACAAACTCTTTACAACTTGGGATAAAAATTACATGTTC
The DNA here is from genome assembly GCF_002127325.2 of Helianthus annuus. Classification (NCBI taxonomy): domain Eukaryota; kingdom Viridiplantae; phylum Streptophyta; class Magnoliopsida; order Asterales; family Asteraceae; genus Helianthus; species Helianthus annuus. Next base: position 13,704,350 of record NC_035446.2, on the reverse strand, counting down.
ACTATGCGTTCAGTCGCCCGGGTCGTGCCGGGTTTAAGGTTAATAGACACGCCACATAGCATAAAGCCGTGGCGGGAAAACCAATAGGTTATACCTTTAATAATATAGACACATTGTCGGGTGTACGCCTACACCCGCGTGTCGAGGTCGTGGCCATTTCGTAAAATGATGCCAAGGATATCCGGGACATAGTCATTAAACTCCCAAAGGCGTAAAGCCAACAAAACCAATTTTTAAACGGGTCACATCGATAATACCCAACTACTAATGAGTTAGGGTCAATTTCCCGACCAAGTGGTATTTTATATACCATATCCCAAGCCCGTATAAGGGGAAATAAGTTAAAAGTATTTACCTGAGCAAGTAATAATCCTCAATCAAACAAATGCAAGTATCTTTTACTGGTCTCCTATTCTGGAACGAAGGTTTATAATAACCTATTAGAATCCTAACGGGTCTTTAATTTAGCCTTAGCTTAGACCGGTCAGTTTCGAAGGATAAATATGGTTTAATCGCGTGAAGGGCGAAAATCGGGAATGGAATGTGGTTTGGACCCAACCAGTTTGAAGACTTGTTTTATATGGGTATAATAACCACACTCTGGATTTTGAAGTAAAAACAATAAGGCTTGACCCGTTTCGGCTAGTTTATGTAAACTAGTTACATAAACTGAACCGTGTGCGCAAAAGGCGTAACGGGTAACCGCGAGAGTCCTACACAGGTTCCCTAAGTTAATATGCTCTAAAGAGGTTGTGGTATCAGTAGGATACCTTCCATTATGCCCATAACGAGTTTAATCCCAATATACGCCCCGTAGGGGTTTTTCGGTCGTTTTAAAGATTTATAAAAGAGGTTTCCGAGTTCTACAGGGAATCTGAGTTTTCCGAACAGTTTATAAAGTTCAAAATATTTTATTTATTATTTAAAATCAGTAGCAACTGGAATCGGGTCAAAATACCATGTGGAACTCAAGTTATGTCCGAAAAGGGTATATTCGGTATTTACCGAATCAATGCCATAAACGTAGGTTATGAGCAGGTTAAAAATAATTAAAAATCTTTAAAAATCCCAAAATATTATTTTACATCAGTGTGTAAAAGGTTTGGTGTCGAAATTTGGGCTTAGATAGGCTTTACGCTAAATGCGCCGTTTAATTACTAAAGTTTCCGTAATTGCGCTATTTAGCATAACTCCTATTCTAGACCTCGGATTGACGTGAAATTTTAAGGACATGCTTAGAATTCAGTAACTAAGGTTATTGTCCTTTCACATGTATAAAATTCTCGTTTTTAAGTAAAAAGGGCGTTATGGTCAACTTTTAAGCATTTAACGGAAATGTGCAAAAGACTCGGACAAACAACGAAACCGGTCACAGAGGGTTATACCATCATGTAACCTGGTCCTAAGAGAGCCCTAAGGCATATCTAAAACATACCATAACGGGTCAGAACTGAAGTCAAAGCAAAAGTCAAAGTTTCGCGACTTTCGGTTCCGAACCGGGTCAAAACAGTAAATGGTTGAATCAAACAAGCTTAGATCAGTTATAATACTTATTATCATGTTATATGAGTGTCAAAACAGGTTACACGCCATCTAAATTACTGATTATCCATAAAATCGCAATTTAGCATTCTGTTGACTTTTTCTAAGCAACTTTGACTCGACATTTGGACAAGTTAGAGTGGGAATCAGAGGGTGCCCTTTTAAGGGTTTAAAGCCCACATATTTACCAATATATAACTACCTTTGATTCGGTTAATCACTGGACCATTTGTGATTAACCGTTAAGTCAATCGTTAATTACGACGGATTGACTTTTAAGCTATATCTAAGCATAAACTTAACTAAGAAGGATGGAGCATACTTACAAGAGTCCTATGCATGACCAGGGATGAGTAGTGAGAGTTCTTGAGCTCCAGAAGTGATCAAGAAAGCAGTTGAAGGTGTGAGGAACAATGTTGCATCACAATGGCCCTTTTATAGCCAATTTAGAGCGATAAGATCATTACAACAAGGCCTACAAGTGTTTCTAGATGATCAACAACTGTCCCTGAGTGCTAGGGGACGTTTAGGGGGCGCCCATGCTCTCATTATTGCTCAAGAAGTCGGTTAAAACACCAAACAGTGCTTCTGTCCGACTTTTCTGCATCTGGGAGGCTGACGCGGCCCTTGTTAATGATCAGGTAACCTTTACGCGGGTCGCCTGAATCTCAATGTCAGAGCCCATATCTATACTATCAGCGCGGCCCGCGTAAGATCCTTTCTTTCTTTAACGCGGCCCGCCTGAGACCTGATTTTCAAGATTTTCAAATCTTTTTAATTATTGCACTGGCCTTTGGTGATTCGAAGGGGTAACTTTGCGTTTTGGGCCTCGTTAATTTACGTATAAGGGCCCCGTGACATTTACCCAGCTTATTAACCCTTGGTTAATTTATTATTACCCGAAAAGTCATAACTTTCAAAGTTTGACGCCTTTAACCCTTCGCATACGAATTTGATCATAACTTTCTCGTTTTAAAACGGAACGTTGCGAAATTTATATCATACATTCTAGTGAGCGTAATTTACTGTTACAAAGTCTCGGGTTTGTCAAAGGGTCACTCAGAGGTATAACTTAAACATGTTGACACATTTAACCCCTGTAGTTTGTAATCTCTCACTTTCCTCCACATTTCGTTCCGTACGATCCATGATTTATTCGTTTGAAGGTACGAGCATCACTTAGGGTTACTGTACAGTATATTTATCCCTTGTTGACATTTTTAACCCTCGAATTTACATACTTTCAATGTTTGTCAACTTTAGTCCTTTATTTAGTATTTAACACCACGTGTAAACCTAAGACACGTGTCAATACATTATTGGACGCAAAATTTCAAGGTGTTACACTAAGTCTGTTAATGTTCAAAACAAACAGAAATCGACAGATACAAAACAAAAGGGTCCCATGTTTGCATCAAAACAAATTTGGAAACGAAAAGATGAATTTTCAAATGGAAACAGTCAAAATGATTCAAAGTTTTATGTAATATTTCAAAAGGTCAAATGTGGGTAATCAAAAAGAAAGTAACTTCTGATGTTGAAAAGAAGAAACTTGAATTAACTGAAAAAGTTGAAGTCAAGAAACAAGATGGAGTTTTTGAGAAAAGTGAAAAAAATTTCCAAGATTGAATGAAAGAAATTATGTTCAGTTACCCAAGTCTAAGCACGCTTGGGTTGCATTATTCAAATGATTAAGTTTGTGCATGTATAGATGTTCCGAAGGTCAATCCAAGTACAACATGGACAATGGAGCAATCTGGAACATGAAGAGAAATCCTGTGTTTGAAAACAGGAAGTGATTGGTTTGATTGATTAATTTAAATTTTTGAAAATTTGAGAAGTATATCGTCGAACCCTCACGACTGAACAAACAAAACATGAATTGAAAATGGTTTTTCAAAATGTAAAATATCAATGTTTTGTGATCACGAGGGATGAAAACTAAACATAGAATGTAAAGTAGAAGCGGGTGGCGAGATAAAGCTATCCACATTATTTACCAATATTCAATGGTGTGTTCGAAGATTATGCGCCGCAAAGCAAGTTTACAATGAACTAGACGAAATACCACCAAGGATACTACCTTAGAGATGGAATTTATCCCAAATGGTCCACCGATTGTAAATAGCTTGTCGTAATTAAAAACTGAGTAGATGAAATTAATAAAAAAAAATTTGACTTAAATCAACAAGAATGGATGTCGAAAGGGTGAGCAGTGTCCTCCAAGCTGGATGGCACATTATACAAGGACCAACAAGGCTTTGGAGCACAAAATGTATCTAATATAACGTATACATGCGTTATATTGCACAACTTGATCATAGAAGATGAGGACATGCTATACGCAAGTGGTGGGATGATAAGGATGAAAAAGTAGAACCATCGAACCATGGGTCAACTTACAAATGCAAAGTAGGTAATGGTGCGTGACAGTGAAACTCATCATATGCTTCGACACAAATGCAAAGTAGGTGATGGTGTGAGGTTGGGGTTTCTAATAGGTTTGGTGTTGGAGGAAGAATCGGGGTTTTGTAGAGAGGTTTGAAATATGATGTGACATGCTGAGGTAGAGGTTAGTAAATGCTTTTAAAAAATAGCATTCTAGATGAAACTTTAATAGAGTGGAATTATAGTCCCTTCGTGAAGTTTCAATAAGAACCTCTAAACTTTAAGTATATTTACCATTAATCCTTATATACTTTTCCTTTTAAAAAAAAATAAATTAGCCAAACTAGAACTTCCATCTGGCCTACTCATAACCTTCTTTTTTTTTTTTACTTACAAAATTTTGAATATACAATTGCGACGTACTTATATTTATCTACGTTTTTGTGTAAATATCGTTCAAAACGTAGTTGTGCATAATAATGTATAAATCGTCAAAGCACAAACATACAAGTGTCAAATCTGCTTCGAGGTTTCAGTTTTAAGGTGTTTTTTTTTTGTTTTCTTATTACTCCTTATTTGTGTATTTGTCATCGTGTCGTGCTTATTTCCATCGGCGTTTTATTATGCTTTTTTTAAATTATTGCCCCGACGTGTTTTTTATGTATATTTTAATACTTAAACAAAGCCGCAACAACTTCATACGATTCTCTTTACATACTTTACCAAGTCAATGGCACCGCCACAACGCGTGGCCACCACCACCTCGTTATATTAAAGTTGTCACCTTGATTATTTTGCTAATAATCAACTCTGACCGTATAAACTTTTGGCTTGATGGTAACTAATAAAAGCCTAAGCTTTTTTTCCAAGAATCTTTAGATGCAAATATTCAACAACAAAGAATGTACAATAAAAAAGTACCGTAGGTAAGTTTAAAATAGAAAAAAAAAATCTGATTTGACAACTTGCAAGGTACATATCGGCGAAAACGCTTTTACTAGATTCTTAAATAAATAATAAATAATTATCGAAGATATTTGGTAGAATTCAAGAGCCGTTAACACAAAGTTGGCCTTTTGATTTTAAGCAAATTGTAATCATCATTGTTGCCATGATGTCTATAAAATATGAAATTATCCATAATCAATTAAGTTGGCCTTGTTGCTAGAAGCACTAGGGTATATTAAACGGGTAGTGATTCAATACCAATCCCTCAAACGAACAATAATATCCCTTAAATCATGGTCCATACTTTTAAAATCAACAAAATTTGTGTACAATATTTAGATTGATTCTTGACGTGAACAAAGGTAATAAAAGTAAGTATGAAAGATTGAAACTGAAAATCTATTCTATATAGATACAACTAGGTTATCACCCGTGAATACTCACGGGTTGTTAATCTATCTTTGTTAACAAAAAACATATATACCAAACGCACATCAAATGTAATGAATGGGTTTAATTTAAAAGCAAAACCAATAGTAGTTGAAATCAGTGCATAAAAAGTGCTAATACCAGCGAATTGCACACTCTTGAAAAATCACATGTTTGTCCTTCTTATGTAGATGATTTAGGTTACATAAAAAAATGATATGAGAACAAAATTTTAATGACAATCGGATTTTAAAATACATCCACTTATCCAATATAGAGTACGGTAGGCGGTACTCCTCTCATCTACACATGAGATCAAAAAAAAGTTCTCGTATTCGGTTACAAAATACTTTTTTACATTGATTGTTTGCAAAAAAAAAAAACAAAATCAAATGTTAGTGCAAAATCTAAGAAAATAAAAACTGAAAAAAAAAAGAATTAATAAAAATATCTGTTACTTTATTATGTTAACAATTTACCTACACTCATTCATATCCCTTTCTCAAATACACCCTTTTATGTCAAAGCCCTAAGTTCATTCCCAAATCGATTTCAAAGTCGGAAATTCAACCAGAAATCCATTTCACAGTCGGAGAATTCAACCAGAAATCAATAACAGGGTATTATTCCAACTGAAATTCTCACATCATCTACATTTTTAAAACTTAATGTATTATAAAGTTGTAAACTTGAATCGCATAAGAGATTAGGTCGGTCCTAAGGTCGCTCTTCAATTTCGTTTGGTATACTTGATTCGTTTACTTTGTTTAACAGATTTTGTACTGATTTTTGATATTTTATTGTTTTTATAGCTTGAATTTAAGTTTCAGATTGTGTGGATTTTGTTTATAATGTGTTATGATAATAAGGGGATGAAGAAGACTTAATATAAACTTGTATGGTTTTATAGGATAAAAGCTCTGATGTGCGTTGTTAAACTTGTATTAGCGTCATTAGGTTTATTGATATTTCATTCGGTGTGTTTTAGGAGTAGTTTATTTAAAATGTTTAGTTTATTTTTGAGGTTAGTACCTGATCTTGCTGGTTAGTTATGACACACTGTTTATAGGAAAGTTATCCATATACAAACCGTTTCATCATGTATTCACAGGGTTAGTTATATATATGTCACAGATTATTATTTATACCCCTATGTTTTGCTGGTTACTTATGACACACACTTAATAGGAAAGTTATCCATATACAAACCGGTTAATCATGTATTTACAGGGTGTTGTTTATGAATAATGTAATATTTGTGTTAGTGTATAGGTTTTAGAACTCCAGATTCAATTTCAGATTTGTGAATATTGCATCAGAGTTACATATTGGCGATCTTAAATTCGGGGTTTTCTGTAGTGTGATAATAAACATCTAATATTTATCAAAATAATAATATGTAGTCAATGGCAAGTGGTTCAAATCAGCGAAAGAAACAAAAGAAAGAAAAGGAAGTGATGATGGTAACAGATTCGGACTCAGAAGAACCTTTAACTTCGGAATCAATTGACTGGGACGCACCAGAACCAAATATCATTTGGATGCCGTCCTCTTGTTCACGCTTTGTAAGTAATTACTTAGATTATTTGTAACTAACTTAAATATTGGTGTTCTATGGTGTCATTATTCTCTTTATCATTAGAGTCTAAATATACTTTTTGGGCCTTTTTAGCGGATATCGGTAAAGGTCGCAAAAGCCATGGGAATCGATCGCTGCCGTACAGTGACCATTCAAAATATGTGTGGTGTCGAAACCACTTTGAACGTCTCTGCTGAACCAAAAAGAGGAAAAAAGAAAAACAGGTTTACTGTATTGGGATGGGCAGCATGGGTTCGTGAAAACAACATCAAAATTGGTAAACTTTGCGTTTTAGAGTGGTATGAGGATATACCTACACTCTTTGTTAGGGATGTAATCAAAGAATAATGGGGTTAGTACCATAGATGAAAACCATTCAACCATTTTATATGGTAATTTTGGCTAACAAACGGTTTTCGGTATAAGTAGATAAGTAAGTAGCAATGGTTTTTTTGGAACATGTTTAAATATTTTGGTTTATCTTGGATGTTGGAATAGTACTTGACAACCTTTTTTGGTTTATGTTAAATGTTTAAATGTTGTGGTATATTTTACTTGTTTGAATATTTATTAAATTTGAATACTCATGTACAAAATATGACATCAGTTTACGATTATCAGTATTGTTACCTGTTGCAATACTACTTGACAACATGTTGGTTGCAAAAGTTGAAGGTACATGCAGATTATGAGATCTCCAAGAAGCGAAGTATAATTTTCGTTTTCTACGTCTATCTTTTGCCTCATTTTGCATGGTTTTCGGAATAGAAAACTCTAAAAGTTAATAACTATTGAATGAATGTTAGATGTATAAAGGTTAATTAAATAAATATAGATATCACCGCTTGTGATAATATCAGATGGAAGGTGATTATAATATGGTAAACAACAAACACAAATCATTGGATTTCAAACCAAACACATGTGATAATTAAAAAAAATAAAACATTGTTTATTCATAATCAATCAACCGATATAGTGTTCAAAAAAGTAATTTAACACCAATCAAGAAGTAGTACGTAGAAGAAATAACGTTAAAAAGACAAAGTAATATCGAAGTACATAAAAAGGATGATAATTCATCTTAGAGTATCTAGTGTTTTTAAAAGATGTTAGGTATGACGTCCGAAATCAACAAAACTCCATTGTTCCTTTCGTAACGAAGCACATACGCACGATCACTAACCAGACCAACTTGACGCATAAATCTCTCCCAGCCTCTGAAAGCATACCTTGTAGCTCCACGTGAACGCTCAGAACGAATTTCCAAAACAACATTAACACCATTCATAGTCTGAACGTTCATCGATTCAACATTATCTAACGGGACATTCTCAACAAAACGCTGTGGGAAACGCTACATCAAGTTTTAAAAAAATACATATCAGTGACAATAAATAAAGTTAAGCAGTAAAATCAACTTATGTTAGAGTACCACTGACTTACAAATCGATAAGTAAGGACCCACTCAATCTCATATACATCGTTGACGGGTAGAGGCGGGTTTCCGTCAACAGGCAGCTCTTCATCATCATATACTTGATTGTCAACATTAACATCATTGTGATAATTAATATCTTCAATCGGAATTTGATCCTCAGTCTGGCTGTGTTGATCACCGACTTCAATATCATTTTCTGCTTGATACTCTGGTTCAGGTATCGATTTTAGTTCAGGCAGTGGAATTCCAATTTCAGCAACTAAAGAACCATCACCGAGTAGACGGAAAACTATGACACTAAATGTGTAAGTTTCAACTCTATGAAACACAAGGAAATCCCACTTAACCAACGACAAATCAGTTGAAATCTGTGAGAAGTCAAGGATGTAGTAATGAATATCCCATAACTTTTTAATCCTTACAGTCCTTTCTTGATTAGGAGCATAACGAATCGTGACATTATTTTCGAGAATATCATCATTGAAATTATGTTCCATGAATTTTTTTGGCAACCACTGCAAACAATTATAAAATATCTCAAATAATTTTTTAACATAAACCTGATAAAATATATAATAAACATAACACAATGGTGTAATATTTTGAAAAACATACCAGATTTTTCGCTTCAGGAAACATCATTACATGGTAAAAACTATCCTTCACATTCAAATCACTGTCAATCTTGAAATGGTATATATGAAATGCGTTTGCAGAAAGGACCTCAAAAAAAATAAAATCTGTCTTTTCAATTCCAAGATCCGAAAAAACTTTTGACCATCCATCAGTGATAAAGCATCCGTTAGTCGTCGCTTTGATGTAAACATGCCAGAATTGAGAACCTGTACTCAACCTGACATGGCCAACAGGAAAGCCAAAGTTTCGAACGGCATCATTGTAAAAAGCAGGCAACGGCTGTAATATTTAAGAAAAATAAGTTGTCGGAAAAAAAACATTAATACAAATAAATTTAAATAAAAATTTTACCAGAGATGACGGTGAAGCATCATAAATAATCTTCACAAACGCTGGAGCCATGACTGTATAAACAATACAATAACAAAGCGAGCAAGTAAAAGCAACTTACATTATAAAAAACAATTTCAAACATGTTTACATTCATAATTTTTAGCTATTACAATTTCAATCTTTTCATGTAAACTTGAGTTCTATTAAGTGAATACAAAAACGGCTATTCAATCAAAAACATAGTCACAAAAACCACAAAAATTTGATACAGCTTAAAGACCAGATGAACATGCATACATATTCAACAATCGTACCTTTAAATAAACCTTCACAATACGATTGACTGCCAATTCGTGGTGAACAAAAATATATTGATTGATAAATCGATTAACGACCGAATCGATGTAAGAAAAGTTGAAGAACAGGTATGGATTTATACATCTAGGGTTTAAACATCTAGGGTTCATATTTTGGGTGCTGATTATCAAGAGATATGAAAAATTGGATATATGCTGGTATTAATAAAAAAATTAACAGATTTATAAAATCTGGTTACTAAATAGTAAATATCTATTTATGTATAATAGTTAATTAAAAAATGACTGAGAAAAATCTTAAAGTAATATAATATAATAAACAGATATATATAAAATTAAAATATCAATGTTTAAATATTAAAAGTAAAAAACCGAATGCAATTATCATATATCAACTAATCAACTGACAACTGCTTACCATCTTCAATCAAAAGTCACAACCATCAAGAAAGTTGCAAACGGCGGTGGAAGAAGAAAAATTGGTAAAGTTACTTTCCGACCTATTTTCCGATCATCTTTCCGGTAAGCTTCGCTTTGATTTACAAAGTAATTATCCAATCAGTTGAACACCAAATTTGAGTTTCAGTTATTTGACAGACTTTTTTCCGGCGAATATTTTAAAATTACACGTGAAATCAGTTCTTAGGTTTTGTCTGAAAATAAATGTTCTGTAGGTTATGTATACAAATAATATTAGATTGCATTGCATGTCTTTCAAAGTTTACAGTTTCGGTTAATTAGATTATTTGTCTGATATTATGTAGATCTTTATTTTAAAATGAAAAACTCCTTCATGAACATTCTTATTTTGATGTTTTAATAGGTTATAACAAAAAAAATAGGCTTAAAATTGTTTTCTCTTGAATTATAATGTCTTTGTATGCGGCTACTAAATTATTAAAACTGATATATGATATAGGTTTTTATAAAATTGATTGTTGTTAATGTTATGTGTATCTAATAAAGATTAGATTGTATTGTATGTATTTCAAATTATACAGTTTTGGTTAATAAAGTTATGTAGTTAATATATTTTGTGTCACTTTTTTTGAAGAAAAATATGTTTATTTGAGATAATATTGTTATTTGGATGATTGAATACTTTATAATGATAACTAAAAATAACAGTTATCTTCTTATAAATTGAAGAACAAAATATATGTTTTTTTTTAGTTGTAATCCAATACATTGATACGATAACAGTTAATTTGTTATTTTCATATGTATATTGTATATTGTATTATTCAAGTTCAATACTAAATGTTTGTAACAGTTATTCTTATGATACAGGTATATAAAAATGAGTTTATCATGTGTAGCTGTGTTAGATGATGATTCGTCGTTAAAAGTGGTATGCAACAAATGTTATAAATAAGTATATATAAATTTAGTTACATATGATTTTTTTGACATAAATTTATACACAGGTCATGCCAACTGAGTTTGTTAAAACTGTGTATGGTGTTTATTGGCAACGAAGAAAATTACTGATACATCATGAAAGTCAAAAAGCTTGGCCAGTTTCTTTGAGAAGTGTGAGCGGGGAATCGGTTATCACTGACGGATGGAGTGAAGTGGTAAGGGATCTTCAGTTGAGAAAGCAAACGTTATTGCGCTTTAGGATAATCGAAGATAAAAATATGCAAATGGATTGTTTCGTGGATAACATTTGTGGTCAGTCCTTCATAACAGTAAACCGTTACGGCGTTTTAAAGATAATAGTAAGTATACTAATATGTATGAATCACTCTTTTTATAGTTGAAAAAATAATGGTATACATATATACTTAACAATAAAATACTACTTAACTTTTCAGGTGATTCCTGAAGCGTATGTTACAAAAAATTACTCTTATACGCCAGTCAACGATTCATACAACATAACAGCAGCAGGTCAGATTTGGAAAGTTGAGACGCACAAGATCAATGATATCTATGTTTTTACAAAAGGTTGTCCAAAGTTATTTGATGATCTTACCATACAAGATGATGATATACTACTTTTGATGAAGACGGACATGAACACATTTGAGTTAACAGTTTATCGTCGAGGAGTTGAGGTTGTTTTGTCAAACAAAGAAGAAAGTGAAGATGATTCATTGTTGGAAATACCTAAAGACACATACTACAAAAACGTCCAGTTTGTAAGTATTTTGACCTAAACTATAACGGGTTACTAATAAATATGAATTATTTATGTATCTTATTATATAACAGACATTTTGTGATGATGATGACTGCATGGATGATACGCTTTCTGAGGTAATAAGTTTACGTTTATGTAAAATAAAATATATTACAATGAGATTTTGTAATATTATTAATTATGATTATGATACACAGAATGATGAAGGTAGTAACAAAGAGGATGTGAATACAAAAAGCATTGCTGGAAAACAAAAGTGGAAGGAAGAAAGTTCTACTTCAATGAGAGAAGAGATAAAGCAATCAACAAAAGATGATGTAATTATGTCAAACATAATAATAGATGATCAGTTTCATTAATATATGTAGACATATTTACTTAATACTCATTCCTTATTGTTATTTATAATTAGTGTTTCTCTTAACAGGTTAAGAAGAAACGAAAACAGGTTGACGAATATGGTAATGCGGACGACATTAATGAGCTGATATGTGGGACAGAAATTGAAATGACAAAAGTCTCAACAGTTGGACAGAGAACTCGAAACCGGTTGGTAAGTATATGATATGATCACAACATTGATTTTTCAGTATTTATTATAAATTATGATGTTAGTGGGAATATAATGTATTTGTTATAAAATAAGGTAAACGAAAAGAGAAAGAGAAATGATAAGACTTTGAAGAAACCGGATGATGAACGAAAAGATGTTGGAAGACTGACCATTGTTGAGGGAACTGGTAAATGTGATTTCACAACAAAGGGAGGAAACCGCATGGTATGTTATCTTTAACAAAGTCAATAGCAAACGGAAATAATGTAACATGCACCAGTTCATTTACTTTTGACTTATGTTAATTATGCAGAGAATGCCTGTAGATGTTGTAAGATTTGCCGGGTTCAAAAATAAGGTGCATGAGTTACAAGTAATAAACTTGAATGGAGAAACAATCACTATGAATCTTAGGCGACAGAAGAATGGAGATGATGTAAGGTTTGCAATCGAAGGTTGGCCGAAGTTCATGAAGGAGAATGGACTTCGTTTGGGTGACAAATTGCATTTCACATTCGAAAGTGCAGGAAATGTGATGGTCTTAACACATGTGGAAAGTGTTAATGCAGACTAACAAATACTTTAATGATGAAGGTGTTAATGTCGGACAAATCATGACTCTTTTATGCTACTTATTTTATGTTAACTTTGTTTTGAACACGTAAACAGTGGTTATGATGTTTTATTTTGTTACTTGGTGTTTTAAGTTTAAATAGAACTACTTTTTTATAATCCGCATTTCTATCTTATTTTAGTATGTAAGTAACATTGGTATTTTCTTAAAACGTTTGGTCATTATGATTGTTTAAGTAGATACATTTACATAATAAGTTGCTGATGTTTATATGTAATACTCTATTTGAAAATATATGTTGAAATATATATTTACATTTTAACTTGTAATTACTTATACCTTACGCTTGTTATTGCAATCGTTTGTAAAATTGCTGGATATAAAGTTGTATTACAATTACAAACCAAAGATTAAAAGAATGTGTTAAGTACATAAACAGATATTAAACACTTTTAATATACATAAGCGAAAATAGGAAAATTTAAATAATTATAAATTAGCAGTGGGTGTCTAAAAAAATGGTAAAATTTGTATACTCTATAGAATTAAAAAATAGATAGTTTGAATATATTTTTGTATTGTTAACTACATAAACAGATATTATAATTTTATATATATAGAAAGTTTCTATTATTTTAAACTTATATATTAGTAAAATAGTATATCACCAAATATATGTGATTTATTAAGTTAATTTACTTTATATTAAATAATCATAAATGGAAAATTGATAATACATGGTAACATACAATGCTAAAGTAATCGTAAATTCAGTTTAAAAAAGATAAATGTGAAATGCAAAATAACTGAATTTAATAATACATAAATTATGTCATTTATAATATCTATAAAGAAATTCATCATTACACTACATTTACCTACAAAACTACTGCATCATATCCTTCTTTTATCTTCACATTGCTCAAGATCCTTCTTTTATCTTCACATTGATCAAGAATAACCCAAAAGGAGTTTCAAGAAATTAGTAAAGGTAAATTTCCAATTTCATCTCCTTCATCTTATAAACAAACTGTTATGTTGTTAATCTCTACAAGAAATTGCCTTATTTCTTCAAAATAACACATATGATGTTTTTAATAGCGATTAATGAGTAAGTACATAAGTAATCGGAGTGTCTTTATTTGTTAAGAAAAATCTATATTAGTTTGTGATGTCGATTTAAAATTTTTATATGTATTGGATTTTATATGGAAGTTTACTTTTTTGGTTATATAATGATATATTGTTTAAATTTTCTGTTGGAAATTTTTTAAAAAAATGGATTTTATTGGTTTATAGTTTGATTTGGATAATTAAATGTATTTGGTTGTTGCATAACTAAATTACGATTTAGATTATTTTGTCTTCATCGGATTATGACATTAGATTTTAATAAATTTATGTATTTTTTTATCATGAATTACAATAGGTATATTTCTGCATATTAAAAAATGAGTCATTGTTTATTTGTAATTTTGGATAATAAAAGATGTAAGAACAAAGACGTTTAAGATAATTTTGTTTATTTCTATGTAATTTTGTTTTTTTATCATGAATTACAACTGAAACTAAAGTAAGTGTAATACAATATACATGAATCATCAAAACACATTTACGTACTTAACGTATGCATGTCACTGATTAAAAGTAATAAATGTATGCTGCATTATTTGTTATACTCTGATATTGTATTTTAAACGGATTAAAGTTTTATATCTCTCATAGAATGGCTGGAGTTGAAAACGATGTTATCGTCGTATCGGATTCTGAAGATTCTTCGGACGACTCGGAGGATTTTGATGATGATGATATTGGTCCGCTGACATTTATTGTGCCATACACGAAACGATTTGTAAGTTCAAACAACACAACTATGTTAATTACCATCAAATATGTTTACATATATTGGTTAACTTTTCTATTTTTTTAAAGACCATCAAAATGGAAATTATTATTATGTCTTGTAAATTATAGCGGATACCAGTGGAAGTAGCAAGGATAACAGGAATTGACGAAACCTTGAAAGTTAGAATAGCAAACAGGCAAAATGTGGAGACGAAACATGATGTTAGGGCAGAAACAAATAAAAACAGTATAAAATATGTGGTGAAAGGCTGGGCGAAATGGCTAAAAGATAACAACATACAAGAAGGTGATCATTGCAAGTTCCAGTACTTTGAAGATATTTGTGTTTTCTTCTTTGCCGGCGTTATCGGCTAAAGGTGATGTTTGAAATTATGAAACAGGGTATAAACATAATATATAGTAATTTTGGGAAACGTTTTTATAATTAATGTAAGTTATGTAGTGTTATAAGTGGTTTTCTAGTAGGTTAATATGTTTAATAGTTAAGATAATCATGTACTTTGGACTTTTATTATGTAGGAATGTCTATAAATATCTACATGTTGTAGTTTTTGTTTATATGTTATATTTAATACATAGTAATAACATCTTCTATTGATATAACAATGAAATACCATACAAAAAATTAAAACAAATTACATAGTCTTTAAATAAGTAACATGAGGACATGGAATTGAAAACACCCAACATACAATAAAACCATACAAAAAAACAGAACATCTTGCCATATTACACGTCTTAATACAAATTTTAAACTACAATTTCCCAAATATTTCTTTGTAAACAACGTTTGCAGTTTTATTTGTTGGCCTCCCATTTTTGTCGAATATTAAAACCTTAACGCCATCCTTAGTCTTAACCCTGGACAACGCAACATAAAGCTGACCATGTGAGAACACGGGGTCTCTGAGGTATATACCAACTCTAGATAGAGATTGTCCTTGACTTTTGTTAATAGTCATCGCAAAACATACGGTTATTGGAAATTGCCTTTTTTGAAATTTGAACGGTATTTTCTTGTCAGATGGTATCATGCTGATTCTTGGGATGAAAGTTCTTGATCCAACATTACTTCCTGATAATATCTCTGCTTCAATAACACGTTTACCAAGACGTGTGATTTGAAGACGCGTACCATTACACAAACCGTTTTGCTGATCAATATTCCTCAAAAGCATAACCGGAACACCCAATTTTAATACCAATCTATGATTTGGTAACCCTGATACTTTTACACTATTTAACACATCTGGATTATACAAATCTTGATGTAACGGATCGTTGATTTGCTCAGTCGGACATAAACTATCAGAGCTAAGATACTCTACTTCTTCACCGGGAAACAAATCAAGCAAACGGTCATTTATATCATGAACAACTTCATTCTTAGGAGCGAGTATAGCTCTCTCAGAAAAGTAGTCACGCTCTTTATAACGATGAAGAACTGAAGGATATACAAAGTCAATCAAACCTTGAATTGGATCATTCTCATCAGTTATTAAGAGATGAGCAGGTATTTCAATCGTTCCATCACCGTCGATAGAATCACCAACATTACCTTCGCCGATGTCAAGAAGCCATTTACCAAATTCGTTTATCTCCATAACGTTTGAGCTACTTGATCCAACCGACAAACGCATGTTGATTGTCAATTTCAACACCTTGCAAGTGGACCAGATGTGGGATGAACATAATGAGGCGTTTACGATATCTTGCCTGCTTCCATTTTGTACAACTGGTAGGATTTGTCTAAAGTCACCACCAAATACAATAGTTTTCCCACCAAATGGAAGTTCTGAATTTTGTGAATCAAAAACACTCAAAACATCCTTCAATGTACGATCAAGAGCCTCGAAAGCATGTTTGTGTATCATCGGTGCCTCGTCCCAAATAATCAACTTTGCTTCATATAAAAGATTCGCGATTTCAGTATTAGGCTTTATATGGCATACCGAATCTTCATTGAGATTAATTGGAATATGAAATCGCGAGTGAGCGGTACGACCGCGTGATAACAACAAAGATGCAATACCACTTGAAGCAACATTAATAACAATCTGTCCATTGCATCTAATAGAAGCACCTAAAGTTTTCCACAGAAAAGTCTTGCCCGTACCACCATAACCGTACACAAAAAACACACCACCCTTACCAATCCGAACAGCATCCATAATTTCATTATACACGGCTCTTTGATCGCCGTTTAGACAGCTGTGAAGATTATTGAACTCAGCCGTAACTTCATCAATGTCAAAAGAAAGCTCCTCATTTATCAAACGGTTGCTCTCCGACATCAGATAGTCATCATCAGGATAAGGCATTGGTGAAAACCTGTGCAAGCTGGATCCATTACGAAGAAGGAATTTTTCGATTTTCGACAACGTAATATTCTTTAAACGTTCCTCAGAAACAACGAAATCTACAATGACAAGAAAAATTACTAAATATATAGAAATACTTGAAAATTTAACATCACAAAATATAACAAAAGGATAAGAAAGATACCGCTCATGCCAGAATCCTTCCGCATATTGTATAAAATGTCCTCGGACAATAGCTCCCACGTTTTCTCCCAAACAACTTCAGGTCTAGATAGCGTATTAGACAATAGAAGTGTTGCAAACAAAGAACGAAGATAATGACCGTTTCCTGTGAAACTGGATTCTTTAATACACTCGATATATTCATTGTCATCATCTAACAGGCCACGTGCATAACACGCATCCCGAAATGTAGGATAAACAACACCATCATATGTTCTTATTTCTTCAAATGATCGTGGGCCTTTAACCTTAGTAAGAAGAATTCGTAGGTAATAAGCCTCACCAAGAGATGGAGACGCAGAATAAATTCTTCCAATAACAACATAATTTTGGCGTTGCTGCCAGCAACGATCTTTTAACTTCCACACATATTTTGTGGGAAACTCAACATAAGTAAGTTGTCTTGCTTCAGGCTTAGAATTGTTCATCTTCATCCATTCCAAGAAAATAGAGGAATTTACTTGAGGTTTGTTTAGGACATCCTCAATATCATCGTCACAACTAAAAACAACATTTTGTTGTCCTGGAAGATGAAATGGTAACCTCATAACAGATGGATACCGATAATGAACATCATTGCCAAATATTCTCCAGCTGGCTTCACATGCGGAAACATATCTAGCTTCGTAGTACTCTTTAATTTCATCTTTTGGAATTTCCTCATCGGGGCCTCTGTCTGAATCAAAAACAGCAACAGTGGCTCGATCAGGTCCTTTATTAATGTATTTAAACAAATACTTTATTGAGCCAGCCTGATTGCACCATTCCACGTTAATATGTGCCTGATATCTTTTGAGTAGGTTTTTGTTGTACGGAACTACACTCCTATTGTCTAAAGTAACGCCCTTCTTGACAACTGTGTGACCAGAATCTCTTCTCCTATAAACTGGAAAACCATCAGAATCAATGGAAGTGGAATCCAAAAACCTCTTCGGAAAATTCTTTGAACAACGGTTGCCAACCATGCATGGACATTTCATGTTCGCATATCCACAAGGACCATGAATCATAAAGTCACTCACAAGAGAATACAATTCAGGATCCTCATTCTTATCAGGAATTTCAGCTGATATAAAGGGATCGATGTGTTCAACCGTAGGAAGCTTATGATCAGCTTTCATAAATAAGCAAATATGCGCATGTGGCAAACCACGTTTTTGAAACTCAACGGTATAAACAACTACAAAACAAAAAAAATTTTAAAGATAAGTATAAAACTAAAATATAATGTATGGAAAGACCAAATAATTGTATAAATTGAAAGTAGCTGATGTATTGACATACCTGCATTAATATTGCCAAAATTTTTTTTTTGCTTCATATCTTTTATCAATTCATCAAGTTTCATCTTAAACAATCGACAAAGTATGTCAGGTCTGTCTTCAGGCTTAATTGAAGAGTCACCTAGAAATCTTACAATCTCAGGCCATTTCGGATTACATGTGATTGTGATAAAGAAATCAGGATAACCATACTTCCGACATAACGCCATAGCATCTAAGTAATTTTGCATCATGTATCGAGAACCACCCGTAAAAGATGAAGGTAATATAACAGGTTGTCCCGTATGACTCAAATCACTCTGACCAACGTCTTGAACATTTTTAAGACTGTTTAGCGAATCAGATCGAAGTTTGATTTGCTGAAAACGTATGTAGTTTAGCCTCTCACTCTCAATCATTGTGTAGGCATCGACTAAAAACTGCTGAAACAACCTTCTTGCATTAAGAATTAGAGAAAACTTGTTATGCCTATCCTGAATTCTATAAGCAAAGAACTCCCTCATAGTACAAGTTGGTCTTGTCTTCTTTGAATTAGGACCAAATTCTCTATGAGGAATGTTAATCCTATATCCATCGTCTCCATACGGAAAAAGAATTGGATACTGTAGAGCAAGATAAGAAGGATGTAACTCGCTAATACGCTTTAGTTCTCCAGAACGCATTTCAACAATAATATCACGGCTTTCAATCTGGAGATCAGGTTCATCAACTATCAAAGCAGCAACTTCAGAACACGTAGGTAAATTGTAAGTCCTACCGTCTCTATCCCTCTGTGAGATTATACGAAGTTTAAGAGTAACATTAGGATTGTCATGGAGATGGTCTCGTACCATCCTGTAAGTTTTAACCAACATATTCGTAGAATCTAACATGTTCGTAATATACTTTATAAACTTCACATCAAGTTCCTTTGCCCTAATCGAAGCTTTGCTTGAAGAATCACTGTAAGAAAATAAACAGTATTAAATAATAGTTTCAAACTATGAAATGGAAAACATATAAGTATAATTTGTAAGTTAACATTAACATAATGATAAGTAAAAAAAGGAAACAAATACCTAAATAACAACTCCCTATTAGTAAGCTCATTCTCAGTATCATAGATATAAAGCTGTGAAAATTTTGGCTGGGCTCCATGCTTAGGAAGAAGACTACCCATACTATGTGCATTCTGGCCACTGATTCTATAAACAAATGGAGCATTACCTTTGTTTATTTTAGTATCAACTTTTCCTCCCATCGAAGTAAAGGAAAACATAGAATTGTAACGTCTTATGTTCTTTAAGAAATATTTGCTTTCCTGATCTAAACCGCGAAACAGCATCTGATAAGATGGATCAGAATCTTTATATTCAGGCAAATCAACTTTACCATATCCACAACATAAGCTATATGTTTGCTTTTGAAGTGTAATGCGACCCTTTCCACCTTCGGTTGGCCATAAGTTTGCAAAGCATAAACCACACGTAAGAGTTTGGTCACCATGGTCAACGTAATCTGAAGATTTAACATAAAATAAATAATACAGTACGAAAAAAAATAATATGAAACAACAATGAATAACATTAATCAGTTACCTTTAGAAACGCCTTTTGTGGCGTCTAACACAACCTCGTTAACGTGATTTTCATCATCAGAGTCAAGAGCAGCCATTGGTATGGGTTGTATTTCAATTGGTTTATGAATAAGTCTACGCTTTCCAGAAGACATCTTTTTTATCGAGCTTAATTCAGATGACAAAAATGTTGTGTTACGTTTATTGGATATTCTAGGATGAAGAGAAAAGCAATCATTCAATGGTAACGTTGATGAGCTTGCAATATTGTCTGAAAAAACAAAATAATTTTTTCGTAAAGTTTTTAAATTAAATAATTAAAAATGTATGTAATAATATAAATATGAAATTTACCAGAGGATATACGATTCAAAGAAGACATAGCATTAGAAAACTGCGGTTCAATTTGAACTTGAGAACGTATGTTTGTAACACACGAAGTTGGTGTTATGTTTTCTTTGTTTGACCTCGTAATTCGTCGTGTTGAGGTAGAAGAGTCATGAATAACATTTGTCTTTCTATTATGATTTGAAAAAGCTCCAGATGAATATGCTACATTAGGGAATTAATTACAAATAAGTATTTTGCATATAATTTGTTCAAACATTATATGTAGTAAAAACAATTAAAAATATGAAACTTCAGCAAGTAATGATTATTTGATTTTGTATTACAAACCTGGCATTGTGTTTGATAGGTTTGCAAGTGGTGTACGGATGGGTGTTGAAAACTGATCGTGTAGTACATTTCCTTTCTTCTTGAAAGTTGATTGTGTAATAACGGATGATCTTACATTAAAGGACGAATTTAAATGATTACCTAATAAAATATAAACAGTAATTATAAAAAATGTAATATAATCGAAGTGAAGTTGAGGAACAAAATTAGTAATGATTAATATACATAACATTACGAAACATAAATGTAAACTTACTTGTCCCAAAAGCAGTTGAAGATTCGGTAGGAAAGGTGATGTTTGAAATATTGGGAGTAAAATTCTCTTTGTTATTTAACCGGATTGGTGTTGATGATGACAATGTTGAAGTACCACCTCTAGAAATTAATTTCTTTGTAACATTTGATCTCTTACGATCAAGGTATAATTTTCTTAACTTGCGCCTGTGTTTAGCCTCTAAAGCTAAAAGTAATAAAAAAAATTAAGAATTTAAATATATGACATATGTAAAATCAAACATTAACAATAATAAAAAAATATAAGTTATATAAATATTACCTCTGACAACATATTCCGGAAAAGCAGCTGCATTTGATCTCTTATTATCAATATATAGCTTTCTTAACGAACGCCTACATTTAGCTTGCTCAGCTATAATGAGAAAAACAATACACCAAAATAAAAAAAAATAAACGAAATGAATAATTTAGAACATATACACTTTTGAAAAAAATAAATTGAAGAATATTATAACTTTTGACCATAAACAGGAACAAAAAACTTACATTTATTTTCAAGGTCAATATGTGGACGTTCTGAATAATACAACTTAAGTTGTTCAAACCTATTATGCATTTTTAAAACAATAGAAAGAACTACACAAAAAAACAAAAATACCTTTAGAATGAAAACCAAACGAAAGAATTAAAAGATTTATAACAAACTACATACAAAAATTACTGGAAATGTAAATAATAATGAAAAAAGTTATTCAAAAGCATAAGGAAGCTAAGAATGCAAACTCAGAAAACCATGATGATGTTTCACAAGTATGAAAAGTATATGAATTTATAGACCTAAGCTAAAAGTTATTTATGGAATTCAAATTATACATTACCAAAATGAATTTTAACAAAATTAATGATCATAAATATAAAAGAAATCTATATTTATAAGTTTCGATATTTTAAGAAACTGCGTCATTTTATAAAAATAGATTTGCTAAAGTTAGAAACTTTAAAAAGAAGATGTTTATAAACGTAACTGAATAATATAAATTGACATGATTAGCATATTTCTTAAAATTATTTTTGGAGTTGTAAGTGAATTGTTAATACTAAAATTATTAGTAAATAGTAAATCGATATATATCTATAGATCTATAGATAGATGAGAACTAATACCGTAAAAGTTTTACATTTTACCAATATTTACATTATGGCATATTATTAGATTACAAATGTAAAATCAGTAATCAAAGTAGTATCATAAAATAATCATACAGCATAACATCATACAATAAACAATAAAACCAAACATAACTCTCAACCAAAAATATTGTAGGATAACTTAAAAGGTAACAATATATAGGAAAAAGTTAAATTGTCTTGAAACATGAACAAATGTTACGAATAAACCAACATTCAAATATTGAAATACCAAAAAAATAGTTCTTATTATTCAAATCAACCTCTCCTATATCTCCTTTAAGCTTCCTTCTCAACACACATGCGAGGCTTACTTGCTGAGGACACCAATCCAACTTCATTCAAATAAACATCATCAAGGTTACGCTTCATGTCAGAGGATGATTGTTTCAAGTCAACCGCATAATCCTTTGAAATAGGTGTGGTGTTATCCCCAGTGTAAGAATCGGCATCCTTACAAAAAATAAACAAATTATAATTAAGGCAAGTATTAAAGTTATATATATCTTAATTTTTTAATATATACCTTCAAACCTTCAGCACCAGAAGTTTGGAACTCAGACTGACTCATACCAAAAGTTTCATAAGCATCAATCTGTAAAAACATGAAAAGCAAACAACAAAAACTTCAACTTAGATTAAAAGGTTATCGAAAGTGGTAATATATATATATATATTACAAAAAATCACTTACTTGATCTATTTTAAATTTTTTGTTGAGCTTATCCAAGATGTCATCATCAGTTGTAACAACTGATATTCCATAATTCTCGACACCATTTGCAATATTAAAGTCAGTTACTTTAATCACAAAAGCACACTTTTGATTAAGCAACTCTTCAAATTCAACGGGATATTCTCTTGGGAAATCATTAGTTTGCAATAACTATATTAAAAAAAATATAATGTGTCATTACAATAAATATAAAAACATGTGATTTTAATAAATGTAAAGTATAACTAAACATAACCTCGTCCTGAATTTGAATAAGCTCCTTTGCAGTTTTCCGAACAAACTTCATCGCCTCATGGTCAAATAATGTAAGCGTCACAGTTCCAGTTGAATCTTGAACGCGAACCGGTATTTTGAACCTTATAAACGATTTTTAAATAATGAACAAATACATGATAATAGATCATATAGACGAACTACGTCGTTGTTGTGGAACGAAAAATAACATAAAGTATTACTAACAAACGGTATACCTGGACATCGGGAAAACCTCTTTTCCATTACAATCCTTGTTAGAACATTGATACAACTGCGTATCTCTAACATCACTTGTTCCATCATCTTTATCATAGGTTTCAAACTTTTTCTCAACTTTTGACTTGCAATAGTTACAACCATCATAATACCACATCTTATCAGAAACGATTGCCACAATAGTTCCAACAACAACAACTTTCTTTGGCTGTTTATTATTACAAAGGTAGTCAAAAAATGCAGGTTCAATTTTTTTTTAAAATATAAAATATAAAAGAATAAATGTTTAGGAAAACCTCTAAGATTGATGGAAGGTAAGCAAGTGGTGAAAAAACATCATTCTTTAAAAATTCATCTTCGACAGAACACATCATATATGACCCAGCATGGCTACTTGACTCACTTGAAGCAGAAAGTTTAGCAAGAAACCTATAATATATTTTGAATAAATAAAAATGTTCAATAAAAAAATATTAATACATAAAACATACGAAAAAATTGATAAAATTTTTAAAATATTGTTAAAATAAGAAAATTTACTTTTGCTTGAACAATAGCATGTCATCAAAGTTGTCGTTAATGAAAACTCTTGAACCATCAAAGTTATTGGATAATCCCCATTTGCCTATTGTTAGATAAAGATAATATAAGAAATACAAAAAAAAGGTAACAATTCTATTTAAATGAATTGTTAATAAATATGCAATATGAATTAAATACCTTTGTATGATTTAACTGCACCGAAATGGACAACAACGACAACATGTGCTTCACGCTTTTCACTAATCATGTAAGAATACATGTCCTTAGCGTGATCGTCCCAAAGAGTTAAATCAATCTGAACATCTCTACAATATAATATAAGAAGATACTAAGTTTAAAAACATTTTGAATATTTAAATGCATAAAATGGAAAATAAACAAATAAAAGTCATAGTTGTTTCGTATATTACTCAAGATCTTGAAGCTTAAGATTAAGACGTTTCCCTTTGCTACCATCCTTCTTGTTAGTATCCTCAATGTTATAACAAACACCAACATAGCCAATGAAATCTACAAAAAAATCAAATAATGAGATAACATCATATACAAAAAAAAATCTATATATAAAGTAAACAAATATTATCGTATATAAAGATTGGAAATATAAAAAAAACAACATACCTACTGTCGTACCCTCTTTTATTTTCATTGAAAGAACATCATTAAACTCAACAAAATTGAAAACGTATTGCGGACCGTCCCATACATTGCACTTTTCGACAAAGGTATGATAATAAAAAGTTAGCTTCTGGTTGTTAGGAACAATCTTGAAAGATGCTGTGTTAGCAGCAAGAGATGGCCGTTTAATGATAAGGCATTCATCAACATTAAGATGCCTCTCAAATTTTGAAAATAGCTTGTGCATGCAAGAAGCTTGAATTTTGCTACCCTATGTATACATAAAGAATAACATGAAAAGGATATGTTAAAAGTCTAACAACATCAAATAAAAATAAAAAACAAACAAAAATTTCATTAGCTTACCTTTTCATCCATCAGTATCATATCTATCCGATATGTCTCCCTTTCATTATCCCTCATTTTCTTCCTCCACAAACTAACAATTTTAACCTTGATAGTGTAGTTTGTGGTAAGAACATCAATATCGTTTAGCAATGTGATCCGATCAACGTTTTCCATGATATGTAATAACCAATCGACTGTTGGACAAGTACTACTTGTTTGCTTACCGTTCGTTAACAAAATGATCAATTTATATAAAATTCATAAACTCCTAATTTTAAGAAATATATTTTCATTATTTCTACTAAAAATAATAGTCTTTATATCATGGCATAAGTAAGGAAACGATATAATTTATAATTACATACTAACAATTAACATAAATTCAAATTTGTAAAATTGGAAACTGTATATATTAAGAATATTAATCCGGGTTTACATTAAGAATTTAAATGTTATTTAAAATTATTTAAGTAATTTAAGTAAAATCTTATATTGGAAACCTATTAATAAAATTGACAACCTTTAATAAAATATTTAAAATATTTTTGTGTATCTTTATATGAATAATAAGTTTCCAAAATTATAATATACAAACTGTAAACTAAGATTAAACTATTCGAAAATAAAGACTAAATTTTGAATTTGTTATATACTAAGATCGAGTTGACTTTCTATAATTATAATGTTTATAATAATTGTTAGTTTTGAAAAATGTTATATAAAAAAATTAGAATGAAAGTTGGGAAACATAAGATTCAAGCTGACCAAATGATAATCAGAGTGTAATCTATGTATTATATATGTAGTACTAAAGATTCATAATACTATGTTATAATAATAAGAACTATATACTATATGTAGATGTAGATTAATTTTAAAGATTAAAGCAAGAATGGGATACAAAATTAATTAAAATCATGTTAAATGATTAATTAATTAAAATAAAATTGTTTTACATATAATTTTTGAATAAATTTGTAACATCATTAGCAATATACAACGATTTATAACATTTAAGTAATTAGTATTTAACACAGATATTAAACTTTCAAGACATGCCAAATGAGTGGTTAAACAAAAAGAAACAGTACGGAATAAATGTAATTAATTGAAATTAGAAGCAAGTAAAGGTTTTTTAATTTGTAACATATAGAAGCATCAGACAAGTCTTTATAAAATTTAAAAAATTACTGTTTAACATAAAAACCATAACGACTGTCAAAACCAAAAAATACAATATATAGAGTTAAAATCTAACATATGAAAGGCAAAAAAATTTCCATCACTGTGATTTAACTAATTAGTACGGCTATCGTAAGGTTCAACTCGTTCAACACTCAACACCTGCTCATTCTCATCAAAAGAATAGTGAACCGTGTCAAGGACGTTAATTCTAGCAGCTTTCATGAACTTCTTCCAACCGGTCAGCGCGTATCGCCAACCTCCTCCTGTTTTTTTCCCGTCTTGTACCATTGGTAAATTGCTTAGGTGGATCGAGATGCATAAGCCTAACAGTGATATCTTTTAAACCTTCATGAAGTCTAGCCATCCGTGAAACAGGATCCGGAATCCTCTGTATATATGTAAAAATAAAAATAATAATAAATATGAAAGAAAAATAACAATGTATATTAAGTAACAAAAAAATGCAAATCATGTTTAGAAATGTGGAAAAATTGATATTAAAACTTACAAAAAAACGTTCACCAGCCATACGTCTAAAACGACGAACAGAACCATGTATTTGTACTTCACCTTCATTTTCAGCATCGATAGGTGCAACTTCAGGCTGCAAATTAAGGCATATAATTTGTATAACATTAACATATAAAAGCTTATGAAGTAACGAAATTAAACTTACCACTTCGATGTCTATATCAGAAAAATCGACTTCAAGTCCGTTTTCTCCAAAAACTTTTAAAAGGAAAAAATTGCCAAAACCTTTTGTAATTAACAAAATACAATCAACCTTCAGATGTAACATACTGACCATTACGTCAAAACCAACGGTAAATCCAACTTTACCGTCAGATGTTTCAATGGCAACCTTAAAAATTTTGTTACCCAACATTACAGTAGATATTACATCATTTGATGAATATTGATCAACTTTTGGCAGGATGCTTTCAGGAATGACCTGTGGGAATAAGAAACAAAGAAAAAAAATCTATTCAGAATATAAGTATTTGATCATACATACAATAAGAAAAAATAAATAATAAATCTTACATAAAAATGCGATGATGGAGGTAGCAAATACGTCCAAAAAGAGCCACGACTAACGCCATCAACGTAAGATGTTAATTTAAAAGTAGTAGACGAAATGGGATTAAATACTACCAAACAACCTTTCGTTAGACTCAAATGTTCTACAACATTGGACCAACCATGGAAGAGGAATAACTTTCCTTTAGCACCGCTTAAAGAAACATTAAACTCTCGGCCATCTTCAGTGTGTATCATAACATTGGTAGGACCTTTATAAACACCCCATAGTTTGCAAACAGCATCATCTGGAATGCACTAACAAAACAAAAAAAAAAAAAACAATTACAATATCATTAAATTTATATATAACACAATTATAATAAACTGTATTTAATATGAAGAAAACAAAAATTATGTAATAAATTGTCACTTACCAAAATAACTGTATCTGCTACATTCATTAACCTTAAGAACCATGGTAGACTGAAAATGATTTAAAAAATAAGATGTTAATGGTAGTGTAAATAAGAAAAAAATAAAAACAACAGAGATTGAACGTAGATGATATGTTACATAAAGTAACAAAAACGAACAATAAAATACCTTGATGAACCTTCAGACATAGCAATAATCTACAAACAACAAAAAAAAAATTTAACAACATATTATACTAACATTAAAAACGTTAAAAACATCAAAATATATATCTTGTATTACATAATCTATAACAAAATTAGGCAACCGATGATATAAATAAAATGATATCACATTAAAAATTAACAAATTAACATCACATTTCACATAAAACAAAACATAAGATTAAAAAAGTGACATATAAGAATAGAATTGGAGTCGGGGTTTACTATAAACATCATATTCCGCAAGAGATTACATAAACATAGTAGATAAACAACTTACATGTTTACAAAATAAACATAGTAAATAAACATAAACATAGTTTACAAACATTAAATACAATCAAGAGCACATGAATAATGATTAATGAATGAATTAAACATAAAGAACTTACATGTTTGTAGAGCGATATGTAAACCTCAGATATGGATTGAATAAAAAGTAGATGTAGATGGACAATGTGAGGAATGTAAAACAATCTATATATATAGATCCGTTGAAGAAATAAATTGTAATATGGAAACCGATGGTATTCTTGGAAGAAGATTGGAGGGAAGTTGAAGAGTTGACTGGAACCATAACTGCAAAGGACATAAAATCTTTAAAAAAAAAAACGTAAACATAAATATAGAAACAATTACTACTTAGACAACCAAAATTTATTCCTTTAGTTTCCAAAATTAAGGTTAAGAACATTACTCTGTTTTAAAAAAAATTTAAATTTAACTAATATTATAAATTTATGTCTATAATTATTTTTTAAAATTTATAACATATTAGTTATAATTAATATTAAAAATTTGCTTGCATAACATAAAAACATAATAAAAATATAGATGGTAAATTTATAAAAGTTAAAAAACAAAATTAAAAGATTTAATTAACCTTCTTGCTTGCAGAAAGATGGGATTCCGATTGTTATGCCAGAGTTCGGGGATGACATGAATACAAAAATCAAATAAAAATCGTTAAATGCGATAAATATATTTGGATGTACAAAAATGAGAATAGTATAAATCAATATGTAGGTAATGAATAACCAGCATACCTTCAAGATTTATGGTCAGAGATACAGAAATCAGACCAAAACAAATGTGATTTATGGTGGGATCTACAAAAATCAGACCAAAAAAAAAACAGATAATGGTGGGATAAAGGATTATAAGTCATACCTTAAAGATGTACGGTTGGATCTACAAAAATCAATAACAAAACAAATGTTAAAATCAAAGTCTGTTCTTGATACAAAACATATAATATCAAAAATTTAGGTTCAAATCAGTGTATTTACCGTTGATGTTGACCTAATTTTTGTAAAATGGGTGAGAAGATAACCGAATGAAGAAGAAAAGAAGGAGATTATGGTGGGATCTACAAAAAATCAGACCAAAGTAAATCAGATTATGGTGGGATAAAGGAATAAACAACATACCTTAAAGATCTACGGTTGGATCTACAAAAATCAAAACAAAACAAATGTTAAAATCAAACCCTGTTCTTGATACAAAACTTATAATAACATAAATTTAGGTTCAAATCAGTGTATTTACCTTTGATGTTGACCTAATTTTTGGTAAAATGAGAGAGAAGATAACCGAATCAAGAAGAAAAGAAGGAGATTACATAGTAAAATGAGATTTCAATTAGGTTATAAATGATCCGAATATAATAGCTGGTTGTTTTCGGAGCACACATAACCCGACCCAAGAAAATTCGGATGCCGCGTACATTGTCTTTGGATTTGCGAATTTACAAAGGAATGGGATTTCCCTCCTAAATCACATTGCCACATCATCCTAGATGGCCAAAGACAAATGCCACATTACCCAAATCCATCTCATTTATATATATATATAGATAACAAGAGGGATCATCAGTATCACATTGATCACCTTTTTTTTTGCTTTTAATAAATTTTTGTACCCATGGCTTTATTGCCTAGTGGTATCTTAGGGGTAAGATAAGACTTTGGACCAATAGGTCCTGGGTTCGATTCTCACAAGGGGGTTTTTCCAATATTTATTGGGTTTCCTCCTGAATTGGTGTATAGGTGGTTCCGCTGGTGGCACGATGATGCTCCAGTGGTCCGTCAGTGATCCAAATTTGCCGTTCAAAAAAAAAGTTTTTGTCTTTTTACTATTTACCCTTCAACATTTAATATTCGCACTTACAATCTTTCAACTTTATTAAAACTTTATAATCATTTTTTACGTGTTTATGTATATTTCGGCATAAATTCAAGTTAATTACGTTTCTTTGAAAATGGGTAGGCTAAGATACAATATTTTTTACGTTTTTAGTTGATCTTCGTTTTGACATAAATTTTGTTTTACAACAAGTAGCGTCAAATATAATAGACTTTCATTAGACTTTATAAATTCGAATTACTTTACGTTTTGGCAAAACGCAACGGGCGGTATCATTTTTAGCTTAAAAACATAATTTTTTTTTCTTATTTTTATGTACGTGTCGGTATAAGTTCAGTTTTTTTAAGTTTTTAGTTGATTTACGTTTTGGCATAAATTTTGTTTTACAACAAGTTGGGTCAAATATAATATGTTTTCATTAGACATTATAAATTCGACTTACTATACGTTTTAGCGCCACCGCAATGTGCAGTACCATTTTTTATATAAGAAAAAAAAATTTTGTAGGTGTCGACATAAGTTCAGTTTGGTGTTCAATGTAAATTTATTTCGCAAATAAGTGGGACCAAATATAATAAGTTTATGTGCTTATTTTTATGTACATCTTCGGTTTATTTAAGTTTTGAAGTAACTTTTGTCCTGAAACGATTCAGATCTTTACTGTACAAATTCAAATTGCTTTACATTTACACTCGCCGCAACGCACGAGTAAATTTACTAGTTGTCTACATATCAAATGTTGATATTCAATAAGGGTTGCTCTATAGTGTATTGAAGTAAACAAGAGCTTTTAGATATCTAAATCGAGTAAATTACAAAAAAAAAAAAAAAAAAAAAAAAACCTCATTTATGTTTACACTATATTACAAAACTCATTTATGTGTAATTATGTTTTCAAAATCTTACACGTTATGTCTTTTGCCTCTAACTCAATTAGTTTTTGTAGGATCGTATGCTGACCCGAACGAGTCGTTCAGAGGTTATCTCTTGCGTTTCAGATGCGGAATAATAAGAAATACAAGTAGAAGTAGCTTGTTCTCCTTTCTAACTGCTTGTTTTATTGATATCAAATGTTTTACAGCTCGATCGTCACACCGGCAGAGCTTCGGCGTGGAATTTCACATACACCTTATGTGGATCGCCCTAAAGACCCCTATATATAGTGGTTTGGGTCCGCTCATATGTCACATGTTCATATGAGCGATCCAGACACGTCCACATGAGCGATCCATACATGACAAATAAGCGATCCAACATCCCTATGTCCCTATAAGCGATCCTAGCATATAACACCTATACAAACTCCTGTTTTCTCGTATTTCGTGCCCTATGCTATACAATACGACTTAAGACCTGATCCTAGTCACCTAGACGGAATCAACAGATGTAGTGCACTAACAGACTCCCCCTCAGATGTTGATGGAGTCGCCAACACACCTTGACTGTAAAACTGTGTCTTCACATCTGCAGCCTAGATCAGTCTCTGGGCTTTTCTCTTCTTTCAATCTTTAGACTCCCCCTCTCGATTTACTAGCATTCTTTTGTTCTTCAGTAACATCTTCAGGATCGTTGTCTGATCTTCACAGGCTATCAAAATCGAATAACCTGGCTCTAAAAACACTTTAATTCTCTTGATCAGATCTCTTGATTCCTTAAATTCATTAGCATCAACAATAAACGTGATCTTCAGGATCAAAATCTGTCTCTACTCATTCTTTCAGGATCGATCAACCTGGCTCTAACAGATCTTCAGGACTCAAAACTTGGCTACCTGTACAATCTCAACCCCGAAATAAATTTCTTTCACAAATATTTCAAACAATTTTGTACCATCACATGACTCTCATATGCATTAATCAATCATATAATTGTGTACCAACACAAACTCTCTCTCAACTATCTATGATGAACCACTTAAAGAAGGTTAGATTTAACGAAAACAGTTTGATTTACACAAATACTCCCCCTCAAATTCAGCTCATCATGTTTAGCACTCGGAATTTTGAAAATCAGTTTTCCAACGTCAGTTGTCGAAAATCTTTTTGACTTTTTCAAAAATTATGCTAAAACACACACAAAATCTTTTTGGATTTTCTGAGAGATATTACCTGACACTCCTAGAAAAAAAAACATACAGAAATGTAATATTTACAATCAATATTTTTGTGAGTTCGTGCAAGAGGATCATATCAGTTTATGAGACAAATCACCAACACCGTTAAGCTTAATTTCATTTTAAGCTTTAAACAATTTACCTAGATTGTCAGTATGTTTGTCCTCTTAAATTCTCAACACAAATTTCAATCGATTAGAGATACGATATTAATGTTTTAGAGACTTAAACTTAATTGTGTATCACTCCACTTGAATATACTCCCGTATCCAGATCCCAAATATTCAGTCTTACAGGTGAGTATACCACATCTGATATCTGTAAAGGGGTTAGGTGCGAAACCGTGAGAGCTCAGGTCAGAACTTCCGTTCAGCAGAGAGATGACGACTCGACTTTTGGTGGGTCCCCTTTAGAGGATCTTTTGCATTTCAACAGCAACGACTATCAATTTTATTGTTTCATCAGCATGCTGAGGGCGAAGCTTATGTTTCAAAGCTTTAGCAGAAAGTATTATCCGGGGACTAGGTCAGTACTTCCATACAGCAGAAGTCCCGGGATAATACCCCAGATATCACTGAGTATAAAGACCTAGTATCTCAGAATATGGGACCTTTCAAACAAGATTTCGGGGGTTACCCATATATTCAAGAATAGTTACCCACAAATTAAGCAAGTTTGAATTAGGTTTATATCTCGTTTCAATTTACTAAATGTGCGAAAATCTACTGACACATCCGCAGTAAGATTGTTTAACACTTTTTAAACTTTTCAATTCTTTAGCGTGCCGTGATAGTCCACTGATGTACTATCATTTCCTCTTTTTTGCAACAAAACTCATTTTAGAATTTTATCATGTTTTTGACTTAATCAAATTTTCAAATGTTTTTGGATTTTCTGATTCCCTACTCCCCCTAAAATGCAAACACATTTTAAAAAAATTGAAAACTTCTAGACTCTTAACCCACTAGAAACATATAAAGCAAAACAAACTATACAGAAACTTGACAACTGACACTGAATCACATCAAATCGCCATTCACTAGGCATAAACAATCTGAACTCCCCTTATCACAAATCATTTTCTCATTTAGATTTCAAAACACTTAAGTTTGTTTTAATCAAAATGATTTTTCCGGAAAATGAATTTGTGTTGATAACAACCACTTGTAGGTCTATCTTTTAAAAACGGGGATGTGGTTCATCATCTTGTCTATCTTTTGCCATGAATAGTAAATCAAGTACAATTTACTGTCCCTGATTTATCATTTTCATTTAAGAACCTTCTGTACCACTTGTAAATGTAACCTCTTCAGAGTATACAAACATCTCAAAATTTAACCACAAATACCACTTGCAAGATCAAGGTTACCACTTGTAGGAATGTTACGTCTACATCACCATTTTACCAGTCAGGATGCCGATTCCTGCTTCGCAATTACCAATCTGGAAGCTCCGGCGTGGTCCTTTCACCTGCAAAATCCAAAACACTATTCAAAATTTTTCAAACAAACTTATCAAATACTAGAAAGATGCCGATTCCTGATCCACGATATAAACTTGGGATCTCCGGCATAGTCCTTTGACTATTATAGAAAGCAGACTTCCATCTAAGTCTTCTCAGACTTGATGGCTTTCAGTTCTTGAGCTGTAGGGTTGTATGTTGCCTTTTTAGTAGCATAAAAATCTTTAACCCCTTTAGCTCTCCCACTCAACATCTTCCCAAATATCTTCTTAACATTCCCGTTGAATGTTTTCTCGACATCAAATTCATTCTTTTCTTTGTAAAACTGATTCGAAATCTCAGTTTTTCCTACTTTCTTCTTTACTTCCTCAAACTTCAATGATGGAAACTCCTCATCATTCACTGAAATCTTCTTTTCAACCTGTGGCTCCTCTGGCTTTGTGGAACCAGATTCATCGCCGACATTCACTTCACCTTTCTTCGCAACCCACACCTGGTTGTCCTTTCCTTTCTTCTCATACCTATTTTTTGAACACTCACCAACCTCGAATTTTGAATTCTCAAACATTTTAGATCTATTGGTTGGTGTGTCAACATCAACCACTTTCTCTTTCAACTTCTGAGAAACTTCCTGTTTTGATTGAACACTTTTTGAGCAATTCCATGCAATGTGACCAGCTTCATTGCATCTATAACAGGTTCTAGTCTCTCTTAGATAACATATATCAGCTCCATTCTTCTTTCTCTCAGCAAGAAACTCTTTATTAGACTGTCTCCAGAACGGTTTCTGCTGTTCCTCCTCAGCACTTCCACCTGATACAAATTCAGATTTTGTTTTAGAATTTTTCATATTTTTATCATTTTCTGGTGGAATAAAACCAAGACCTTTCTTTTTATAGCTACGATTCTGATTAGGTTTCTTTGGAAAACCAGGACCAGAGTTGTAACCTTTTTTCTTGTTTAAACGTTGCTGAACTCTAGAAGTATATTTTTTAGATTTTTCAAAACTTTTCAAAACTTTTAATTCTGGAATATTCACCTCGATAAGTTTGAAAGTTTTGTTTATTAGTTCCGTTTTAATACTCATTATTGGGAACTCCTTATTGTAATATAATTTGTCCGAACCATTCAAAGTATACACAACTTCGAATGTTTCATCATTCAAATCTGCCTTTGACAATAAAAATTCTTTACTATAAGACCGTTTTTCTAATGAATTTTGACTGTTGACTGATGACTTTGACTTTCTAGACCCAGATTTCAACTCAGACTCCTCATCAGTATCCAACACCTGATCGACCACCTTTTTGATTAGAACAGACTCATGATCAGTATCAGACGAGGTATACGTGATATCTATGTTATCTGGTAAACCGTCAGTTGTGTCGGTTTTAAGCTTTATATTGACTGCTTTTTCCAATTGCTCCTCATTTGGTCTCCTAGGTGAATAACCATCCCAAATCGGAGGTGGACATTTGTTGTAACTAATAGTTGAGTTCTTACCACAGTCTTTATTGTCTTTTAGCTTCTCATCTTTGAAAGCTTCCATACCTGCAACAGTTGGGTAAATACGGTCAATGAGATAATCAGAACTAGAATAACTTTGCAATAAGCGTCTAATTCTCTCATTCTCTATTTTTTCCGTCTCTAACTCTTGCTTCCACTTAGCACTCTCTTCGATGTAGAAGTTTATTGCTTTTTGTTTTGTCATTAAAACTGCATTCAACATCGTCAGTGCCTGTTCTCTCTCTGAGTTTGTCTTTTGAAGACCAGTTACTGTTTTATTTAAAACATCGTAAGATTCTTTCACATAGTTGAGGTTGAACAGTAACTGCTCCTTCTTCTTCTCATACTCAGCTATGATGTCGTCTTTAGCTGCACAATCCTTGCAAGCTTCCAAGCACTTCTCACACGGCTTGACGACTTCAACAATCTTCTCAACTTCGATTGTTTTAACAACTTCAAACACTTTTTCAACTTCAATCACCTTTTCTTCTTCTTTCACAACCTCAGTAATCTTCTCAGCAACATTCTCAGCGTTTTGACTATCACCTTCAGATTCAGCTAGTTGTTCTTTAGCAGCTCGTTTCTCCTTCAGTTTCTCCATTCTTTCTGCAAAATAGAAATGAAAACTTTCAGGAGATAGATGAGTTTTTGCAATATTTATATGTTTTTCTTCCTCATCATCACTGCTACTGTGATATGGTGATTGATCAAATTTTACAGACTTATCAGAATCACCATCAGATACATCAGAATCAGTCGGTGTTTTATCAAAAACAACTACTTTATCTGGAACATTTTCATTTTGTTCATTTTCATCAAAACTCTGTGAATCTTCATCTGATCCCTGTAAAACTTCATCTGAACTTTCAGAAACATCCCCAGAATGTTCTGAAAGTTTATCAGTACTGTCTGAACTTTCAGATGACACAGACTTTTCATCTTCACTAGACACATTCACACCGATCGATTTCATCCAAGTAGCAAACAAATCTGGCTCACGGACGATTTTGGCAATGAAAGCTTTAAACTCTCCCTTCTCATCCACAAACATATCCCAACTGAAACCTTCTGGTAGTTTCTCATCATCTTGATCGATAATGCGTGCTGCTGTGGCTTCAGATGATATGTAATCACTCCAGCTGAAATCTACCAAACATGCTCTCTTGGGATCTTCAATCTTTCTCCCATGAGCTGTCTGAGGTTCTTGGGATTGGCCGACTTGCTGATAGATACCTTTACGGTAGTAGTCATCTTTCCCGAATGGATTTTGTGCTCCGCTAGCTTCTCTTCCTTTGCACTCCCGCTTGAAATGGCCTTTCTCCCTGCATCGAAAACAAGTAACTTTAGATTTATCAAAACCTAAAGTAGAAACATGTGCATCAAGAAAGTCATTTCTCCCGGTAATGGTTTTGAATTTCTCAGCTCGTCGAAGAACACTAGCAAGACACCATTTAATATCCATGAGTTCCATTTCTTCGACGTCTATTTGATCATAATCCTCTTTGGTAAGCATAGGATTTCCGATCCGACCAGCAACAAGACCTTCATAGGATAACAGAACTGAACCCAGAAGTGCCATGTGGTCTTTAGCAGTGTCTTCAGAGAAGCTTTGACCTTCTGGAAGGTTGAGAGCTATGTTGCACTGAATTATGTATCCATTTCCGGTTTTTGTACTCTGAGACTGAAAACTAGTGTTAGTCTCTTTCGGATTCACACTCGGAAACGATGAAAACCCACTGCTACTCTTGTTCGAACCCTTATCAGCTTTTTCAGATGAATCACCAGCACTGAATGCAGTTTGTATCTTCGGACTTCTTTCAGATTCAGTAACTGGAACACTACCCCTGTAATACATCTTCACATCCTGTTGACCACTTGGACTATTCATCCTCGCGATCTTTTGCTGCTCAAGATCCTGACTTTCTATTTTCTCAATGAACTGTGAAATAGTCAGCCCGTCATACACACCAGTATTCTTTAAAATCATCAAATACGTTCCCCACTCTTTCTGAGGTAACGCGCAGCCAATTTATCCACCCATTCCTCACGACCTTTTTCAACTCCCAACATCGATAACGATCGCACCAAATGACAGTATCTCTCGATTAGCTTTTTAGTATCCTCTCCCGGCAAACTACTAAACAGATCGAATTCTTTCTTTAACAGTGCTTTCTTGCTCTTGATCATGTTTTCACTTCCCTCGAATTTAACTTTAAGAGCATCCCATATTGACTTAGCAGTTTTGTCATGCTGTAACAAGATGAATATATCTTCCTTTATCGCCTGCTGTAACAAACTGATCATCATTTTCTTGGCTCTATACATTGCTCTTTCTTTATCAGTAAATTCAGATATCTCTTTAACAACTTGCAAATCTGTTCGAGGCAATGTGTACTTTTTCAAAATGCACTCCCACGATCTGAGATGATTTGCCTGAACCCAGTTTTCAAACCGATCCTTCCACCCATAATACTCCTCAATGCTCAACAATCTAGGGGGCTTTTGAGTCGTTCCCGTCTCGTTTTCTAAATTCATTACTTGAGCAATTGCGGCTGGAATAGTTGATGTTGCAAATGCGTTGTAAAACTCGGAATCCATACTGTCTTAACACGTTATTCAATAAAGATGACAGAACAGCGAACCAGAAATGTCCTTTGGAGCGGTCCAAACTTAAAGATCGTTCGAGCGGACCAAAGTTGTTCGTTCGAGCGGACCAAAGTTGTTCGAATGAGCGATCCAGAGAAATAAATGTCTTAAGAGTGGTCCAAGATGATCCAAATGAGCGGTCCAAGAAATGTACACTCGAGCGGTCCAGAAACTGTCTTACGAGCGGTCCAACTGCAAATTTGGAGCGAACCAGAACAAAAATTGTACGAATAAGCGGTCCAAAACGTGATCTAAGAGCGATTCACGATGACGTCACTTCGAGCGGTCCACATTACGAATATGATTTGACCCATAAAAACTTCGAATTTTGGCTTCAAACTTTCCAGGGTTTATTTCGATACTATTACGTACAATCTGTGAAAAATTGAGCGAATTCCGACCGTGAAATCTTCCCGAATCAGAAAAAGAAGGTGTAGAAGTGAGAAGAAACACTGAAAAACAGCTACAATCTGCAGAAAACCTCCTCCCAAGCTCTGATACCACTTGTAGGATCGTATGCTGACCCGAACGAGTCGTTCAGAGGTTATCTCTTGCGTTTCAGATGCGGAATAATAAGAAATACAAGTAGAAGTAGCTTGTTCTCCTTTCTAACTGCTTGTTTTATTGATATCAAACATTTTTACAGCTCGATCGTCACACCGGCAGAGCTTCGGCGTGGAATTTCACATACACCTTATATGGATCGCCCTAAAGACCCCTATATATAGTGGTTTGGGTCCGCTCATATGTCACATGTTCATATGAGCGATCCAGACACGTCCACATGAGCGATCCGTACATGACAAATAAGCGATCCAACATCCCTATGTCCCTATAAGCGATCCTAGCATATAACACCTATACAAACTCCTGTTTTCTCGTATTTCGTGCCCTATGCTATACAATACGACTTAAGACCTGATCCTAGTCACCTAGACGGAATCAACAGATGTAGTGCACTAACAGTTTTCATGATTAAATCCAACCAAGGGAAACCCACATGAGAGTAGTTTGGTCATTTTATTCTAAATACTAATCAATAATCATAAAAAAATAATAAATAAAACAATTATGTTTAAAAGAGGTTTTATATATATATATATATATATATATATATATATAGGATTAGGTTCAAACGTGAACATTTTTCCCAGCGTGAACTGCGTGAACTGATCTGGGCCCTTTATTTTGTAGATGATAGATCTTAGATTAATGGCACAATTGTAATTAAAGGTAATATAAATTTAATTTAAATTTTAATCTAAAGGGTAAAATAGGGAACTTTCATATTAAAGATATTGAAACTAATTAATACATTTGTCATTTATAATCCCCTAAAAGTCTCCTACCCAAAAACTCCCAGCCGACCCCTGTTCTCTCCCTCGTTCTCTTCTCCGGCACCGCAACCGGAGCAACGCCGGCCACCTTCATCACCCCGATATCCGGCCGCAGCCCCACACACCCAAACCACGACAAATTGATCCATTTTTTTTGTCTCTCCATCTCGATGATGAAACAGAGTGCCGCCGATCTGATGTTTATCACCGGCGATGTGATGTTTATCGCCGGCCGATCCTCTAATGAAAATAATCCATATTGATGAAGAACAACTGCCGGATGACTGAATCGCCGTTTCATTGCCGGATCTCGATGAAGAACAAACTGCTGGATGACGAAATCAGGATCCGAATCGAACAAACAGGTGAAGTTCGCTGGATCCGAATCAAACAAACAGGTGAAGTTCTTAATTTAAGAATTTGATTTAGGGTTTTTCAGGCGATGAAACCGCCATTAATGTACTGTTTAAGTGTTATTGGTAATATCTTCCTAAATCTTTGACTATATATTCAGATGTTTTTCAGTAAACCTGGCTCACCGGACCTGGTTATGGGGTCCGATTCCGGCACCGGTAGTTCGACGGAGGACAGTAAGGGTCCGGTAATAGGAGGAACAGCGGAAGTTGAAAAGGTTAATGAAATTATGATGGATGGTAATACCGAGTATTGCAACGGTAATTTTTTGGGAGAGGATAATGTGAAAGCGGCGGAGGATCTTTATGAGGTACACAGTTTAGAAAATATGATTTTTGTGCGTTAGTGTAATCGTTGGTTTCTGTTGTTTAATTTGTGTATTTTGATGCTCTGTAGCGACTTAAATGATTTTATGAGGTTTATAATATAGACAATAGAAAGAGGTTTGTTTTTTGCTCTAGTTTTAAGGCGATGTACACATGTGTATTCTGATTTTGCTCTGGTTTTAAGGCGATGTACACATGTGTATTCTGATTTTGCTATGTTTTTAAGGTGCTGTACACATGTGTATTCTGATTTTGATCTGTTTTTAATGCGATGTACACATGTGTATAACGTCTGTTTTTGTGATATCTCATATTTTTTTTTGTGTATTAAATGTGTAAAGTTGTTGATGCACCCTTGTGAATTATGCAAAGTACTAATTGCTGAGTTTTTTGTGTTATTATAGGAGACATCGTAAACGAGAAAAGTGGAGATGGAAGGTCGATAAGGATGATTCACGTATGAGATTGATAAGGATGATTCACGTATGTTTGTTTGCTTGGTCGATAAGGATGATTCAGCATACAACGCGGCGAATAGTTGTAAAAGACTATGTCTTTTTTATTTTTCCGATTATGTTGCGTTTATTGTTTTCACGAAACTGGAACTTGTAATTGTATGTTTTTTTTTGGTTTGGCAAACATTATGGAAATTGTTATTTGCTTAATATAAAATAGGTTTACAAGTTTTGTTTGTTTATATGTATGTATTATGTAGTTAATTACACATATGTACCATGCTGAACACATGTGTACTGTTCAATTCATATCAAAGTACACATGTGTATACCGTTGAAATATGAAGGTTACGTGAATCTTAAAAATCATAATCCGAATTCTGGTGGCGAAATCTAAAAAATAAAAATGAAATAAAAGATAATGTGGATAATGATTTTAAAATAGGAAAGATGTAACTTCATTCAGTTATTAAAATAATGATTTAAATAAATTTTTTTATATAATTACAATCATACCCTTAACAACTAAAAAGGAAATCAATGGTCCAGATCAGTTCACGCATGGGATTAGGTTCACGCTGGAACCCTACCCTATATATATATATATATATATATATATAGGGTAGGGTTCCAGCGTGAACAACCTCCCAAGAGTGAACTGCGTGAACAGATCTGGACCCTTGATTTCCTTTTTAGTTGTTAATGGTAGGATTGTAATTATATAAAAATTAGATTTAAATCATTATTTGAATAATTGAATTAAGTTACATCTTTCCTATTTTAAATTTATTATCCACATTATGTTTTATTTATTAATAAGATAATTATCAAAGCAAACAACAAATTACCAGATTTCAAATTTAATTTTTATTTCAAATTTCATCACCAGAATTCAAATTTTGATTTTTAAGATACACGTAACCTTCATATTTCAATGGTATACACATGCGTACTTGGATATAAATAGAACAGTACACATGTGTACTCAGCATCGTTCATATGTGTAATTAGCTACATAATATATACATAGAAACAATACCTGTAAAACTAATTTATATTTAACAAATTACAAGTTCCATAATGTTTTCCAAACCAAACAAAAAAATATATAATTACAAGTTCCAGTTTCGTAAAAACAATAAACCCAACATAATCGAAAAAACAAAAAAAAAACATGATCTTTTACAACTATTCGCCACGTTGTATGATGAATCATCCTTATCGACCAAGCAAACAAACATATGTGAATCATCCTTATCGACCTCATACGTGAATCATCCTTATCGACCTCCCATCTCCATTTTTCTCGTTAACGACATCTCCTATATTAGCACAAAAAAACTCAGCAACTAATACTTTGCATAATTCAAGTGTACATCAACAACCTTACACATTCAATACACAAAAAATTCTGAGATAACACAAAACTGACGTTATACACATGTGTACATCGCGTTAAAATCAGAATACACATGTGTACATCGTGTTAAAACACAGAGCAAAATCAGAATACACATGTGTACATCTCATCAACTTCAATCTAAATATATCTACAACATAGAAGAACTTGCGACCCCTTGTGTTTCGTCCATAAACCAAAACCACTCCTCTATCTCCTCAGTTTGAGATAATAACTATATTTTAAATTCTTTTAAACACACGTTGTATGTCATCTCCTTTATTATAAAAACAAAACAATTGAACATACTGTTTTGTGTATATATTCTTCTTCTTCCAAACTTTCAGTTGTTATCAATTTTAAACATATTAGTTGATCATTTTCCTTAAAAAACAAAGGATCAGTACTCATTAATCATCTTCATCTAATTAACTCAACAACTAGTCCTTCTTCTTCATTAGAAAAAGAAGATACTAACATACAGTTTGTATAAAACTCCAAGCTTCAATTGGTTTGAACATGCTTGTGTATCGAATGATTAACAAAAATCAAACAAAAGCAAGAGAAAATTATACCGAAACAGTTGGGACGACTCGAGACGTTCCGGCGAACTCGGTTGCTCTGGTGTAACTCCGGCGACGAGTGGTTCCTCTGACTTGTTTCCGATGAAGTGCTCGGCGACGATTGGTTCCTCCGACGATTGGTTCCTCCGTGTGTTAGGTCAAAAAATCT
This sequence comes from Helianthus annuus, assembly GCF_002127325.2. Lineage (NCBI taxonomy): Eukaryota > Viridiplantae > Streptophyta > Magnoliopsida > Asterales > Asteraceae > Helianthus > Helianthus annuus. The sequence continues at coordinate 13,662,017 of NC_035446.2, read as the reverse complement.
GATGCGCGATGGGCTCCAATGTGTTAGGTCAAAAAATCTGATGCGCGATACGAGCGCATCACGTATGCGATGTGCTTCTAATATTAAAAAAACTTAAAAAAAAGAATTATACATACATAAACTAAAAAACATATATAAACTAGAAAACACACTTAATAAGAAGACAAGAATTGCCGTTCAAAAAAAATAAGAATATAAGAATTATGTTTTGAATATGTTCTTGCGAAATTTAAAAAATTAAAAATTAGGAGTCTATTTTTACGAATATACAATATCAACAATTAAACAAAACTGTTGATTTATATATATATATATATATATATATATATATATATATATATATATATATATATATATATATATATATATATATATATATATATATAATCTGCACGTGATAATCTGACAATCTTTAAATGATTCCAAATGATCAAACCATATACTATTCTCTTATTGGACCACCTTCATTTTCAATATCAGACAATTGATAGAATCAAGAATTTCACATGACAATCTATGACACAAAGAGAAAGTTATTGGACCTTAAATTGTAAATCGGCATTAGGATTTTCCGGCCACGTCAGCAAAAAGTGTGCAATTCCGGTGACTTGCTGGCTTCGATGGTCTCCTCTGCTTTTCGTTGATGTCGGCGACGTTGCTATGTGAGAGAGAAAGATTTGTGTGGGATTTTGAAACCTAAATGTGGAGATAAACGAGATTTATGCAATCAAGTTAAAATGTAAATTATACATATACCCTTATTCACTTAATTAAATAGTAACAAATAATCAAATAATTACCATGTTGCCATTCACTAAAAATCTAAAGATCATAAAAATCAATGGCCCAGATCAGTTCACTCTTGGGATTTTGTTCACGTTTGAACCTAATCCTATATATATATATATATATATATATATATATATATATATATAACACATAAACCTGTTTTCTTCAACTCTCTCTCTCTCTAATTAACCCCACCGGCCACCACCACATGCGCCCACCACCACCACCCACTTGTCACCCCCTTCTGTTAGTGCATGCATCTGTCGACTTCGTCTTGTATCGAGTCTTAGACTAGGATTGTTAGATCAGGGCACGTTGTATGAGAAAACGTCAAAGTTTAGGATGTTTAGAAGCTAATTTCGCTCCTAATGATGATTTCGCTCCTAATGATGATTTCGCTCTTAATAGTGATTTCGGGCAAAATCAGCATGTTGTTGATTTCGCTCCAAATGGTTCTTGGACGTTTCGAGCGAAATCAGTGTACTATATAAAGGTCACCAGGAGCGAAAACATGCATGAGTCCCTTGTATTCCATACCGAAGTGCTACCGGTGTGACATTTGCGTGTAAACTGTTAAAATCAATACAAAAGTGTGTTAAAGGTGAATTGCTAGCTGTTTCTACATCAGTTACTTGTTTTCCGCACCTGTAACTGATTAAAACTCCTCTGATAGACTCGTTCGGGTCAGCAACCGATCCTACACCTTCCTGCCACCACAAGCCACCCCTTTTTAACACCACCAACCACCTTGATAACTCTGAAAATCTGACAACAATTAGACACTCCACCACCAAATACACAAACCACTTCACAACTCTAACCTCCATCCACTCTCTGGCAACCACCACTGCAACCGACAGCCGTCGTGCAGATAGATGAAAGCCTGAGGTTTGTTGAGAATCCAATATCGATCAAGGATCGACAGGTTAAAAAGCTCCGAAGGTAGCATGTGCCGATTGTAAAAGTGATATGGGATGCCCGTAGAGGCCCTGAATATACGTGGGAGGTTGAGTCCACTATGCGACAAAAGTACCCTCACTTATTTCAGTAAATCTCAAGGTCGAGATTTCTTTTAACGGGGTGAGGATGTAACACCTCGTAAAATTGTGTCTAATGATGTGAAGACACGTGTCCTAAACCCTAATAATGTAAAAAGTTGACTATGAAGGACTAAAGTTGACAAACAGTGAAAAGATGTATGCAGAGGGACTAAAAGTGTCAACATGCTTAAATATGCCTCTGAATGATCTTATATGTGACACCCCAAGATAACCGGGAAAACCATGCAACTTGACTAGCTTCCTCAGTGAGTGCCATCAAATTTCGGGACGAAATTTCTTTCAACTTGGGGATGATGTGACAACTCGAAATCTAGAACCTTTCGTCGTGTCTTGATGTAGCCTACTTGTACGTTATGTGACTAGTTGACTGACTAAACTTAATGATAAACGTGAACTTTTATGTGCTTGGTATGTATGCATTTGTATATATATATATATGTACGTGTTTTATGTGAACCGAGAACCCAACCCGAGAACAAAGAACCCGACTCGAGACCATGAGGTCTCGAGTGAATAGTGACCGAATGGGCCTTTGGGCCGAGAACCCTTGGCCGGTTGGGCCATTTGGGCCGTAACCCCCACTCGAAACCCATGAAGGGTACACCACTTGAACTAGCCTATAAATACACCACCTTAGTTAGTTTTACCATTTGTTGAAACATTACAACACACACACTCTCCTATTCTCTCTCACTAAAAACTCTAGAACACAAACACACCTCCAAGACTCTCGGATCCAATCGGTTGGCACAAGAAACTCTCGGATTTGGACTTTGGATCGGCACACACACACACCTCACCAACCGGTTAGTGTCCTTAATGATTATTGTTAAATGCTTAGTGTTAATATGTTCATGTTATGTTTGTATGATGAGATTATGTGATAATATGGTAGTTAACTTAGTTATGCATGATGTTTGAAAAGAAATCGGTTCATGAATGTTCTTGTTATGTGTTGAAATTTGCATAAATGCTTGATGTTAAAAATGGGTTCATTGTATGTTAAAAAGGTGAATAATGATATTGGTTACACTTGGGTTTGGATCCGAAAAGTGGGTGTTTAAACTAAACAAATCGGCTAATGAACATGTTTGTCATATAGGATGCATGCTAGTAAATCGTATCTTGATAGTTGTTCATAGTTTTGGTTGAATAAGTGTTAAAAATGCTATGAACTTGATGAATATATGTTTGAACATTTGAAGAACACTTTGAATGATAGTTGAAGATTGAAAACCCTTGTGATTCTGATCCATCTTTGACTAATAGCCTGATTAGGAAAAATGTTAGTGGAATTCTATTGGTTATTTCCGGATTTGGGCCTGATTATATTGTACAATTTGGCTGACTACATCTGCATCAACACGTGAACATGAAAACGACTGCTACCGACTCGCAATCACCCGGTTGCGACTCGCAAACACAGCGTGACAACTCGAGACCACGCGGTTGCGACTCGCAACCATAACAGGACAAGCCGAGACCACCGGTTACGAGTCCAGTTGCGACTCGAGACCTCATCATGATGAACCGAAACCATGGTTGCGACACCGGTTGCGACTCGCAACCACCTGAGATTAGCACACACAGCATGACTCGAGACCATGCTTGCGAGTCCGGTTGCGACTCGAGACCACACTTTTGGGCCTAGGTTAGTGGGCCGGACTTAGGAACTTCTGTGCTTCTATACGTGTTGTTTGGGCCTGTTATCACGAGCCCAACTGTTTGGGCCTCACACTTAGACTTTGGATTATGTCTGACTGTTAACTGTGAACTGTGTATGTTAAACGTGTTTGCCATACGTGTTGAACATTTGTGCACTACTTGGTTCGAATCTGATTATACGTGATATCCGTGTTAGGACGTTATTGACTACTTGCGACTTGATTGACTTTCTGTGATTAACTGCCGAGCAAACCAAGGTGAGTTCACACCCTCTACAAAGCATGGGATTCCCTGGGTTGGGAACGGGGTTAAGGAACGTGGATTCCTCGTCCTCCTTGGGTAGGACGTCAGTGGTTCAGGAATGTGATTCCTCGTCCGGATGGACGGATAAACGTACTAGACTAAAACTCTATCACGAAGTCCCTCCTTTTTGTATCGACTAATCGACGGGCCAATGGCGAGCGGGTCATTAGTTAGATAGCGCTATTTAGGTCTGACAAGCCTCACACCGTGCCGCAGAGGACGGGCGTGAACTAATGGATCTGGGGCACGTCAATGATGATAGACATTGATGTTTTTCAGGGCACATAAACATGACTACAGTCAGCAGTCGATATGGTAACGAGTCTAGTGTACGCATGGGGTAGCCCCCCACGGCCGAAATGCCTGATAACTAACATGGGGTAGCCCCCACGGCTGGTATGCCGGAGTAATTGGGAACGAACATGTCACGTTTTTAAACTATGGGGTAACCCCCACGGCAGGATGCCAGTTAAAGGAAACTGTTTTCGGAATAACTAAAACAAACGCCCACCCGTGAACTCACTCAACTAGTTGTTGACTCGTTACTACATGCTTTGCAGGACCATAGGTACTCAGTGGGAGCTTGCATGGAGGAGGATCGTTGTGGGACAGGGATTGCTACAAGACTATGTTAAGCTTGAAACTTTTGGAACTTATGTTATAACTTTAAACTTATGCTTCCGCTTGCAACTTAAACTTATTTGTTTTGGAACACCAATCGTATTGGTTAAACTTTTATAATTACTTATACGCTTGTTCAGTATGATTGGTGGCTGGATCCTGGTCAGTCACGCCTCCAAGCGGTAGTACTCCGCAGGTGGGATTTTGGGGGTGTGACAGATTGGTATCAGAGCCATTGGTTATAGTGAACTTGGTTTTAATAAAGGAGAAACGTTTTTGTTAAAACCAGACTATAACCGGTTTAGTGCTCAACGGTCCACAACGACACTTCGCTCCTCATGCAAGGCTCGACGTTCTAGGTAATATGGTGTATGTATATTGCCTACTTGCTAGTTACATAGTACATTGCTCATGGTATGCTTGATTAGTATAGCTACTGTTGTTTGAACACGTGTGTGCTTACTCTATCCTACTATCGTACTTTCGCGAACCTCTCTCACACGTATTACTCTTATTATGAAGAACCATGTCTGGACGCGTTAACATGACACAAGCCCAGTTGACGGCTTTGATCAACGAGCGAGTTGCCGCAGCGCTTGCAGCTGCACACGCGGGAGGTATATCCTGCAGTCCGAAATTGTTCTAGGATCATTTGGATCCTACTCTCGTGAACCAACCTTTGTGTTAAACTCTGTCTTTTCTTTCACCTACCTTAGGTCAGTATGCTCAGGCACCGGTGTGCACTTTTAAGACCTTTATGGACTGTCGACCCACAACTTTTAGCGGCACTGAAGGGGCAGTAGGTCTCCTACACTGGTTTGAGAAACTGGAATCTGTGTTCGAAATGTGTGAATGCCCTGAAGCGCGCAGGGTGAAGTATGCTACTGGTACTCTCGAGGGTTTGGCCCTCACGTGGTGGAATGCCCAAGTGCAAATGTTAGGGTTGGTTGCTGCCAACGCCACCCCATGGGAAACTTTCAAGGAAGTGATCAGGGAGGAATACTGCAGTCGTGACGACATTCACAAACTGGAAGATGAGTTCTACAATCTCAAAATGTCGGGGTCAGAGATTGAAGCATACACTAAGAGATCGCATGAGCTTGCCTTGTTATGTCCTACTATGGTGGACCCTCCGTATAAGCGAATTGAACTCTATCTCAAGGGCTTGGTGCCAGAGATCCAAAGTCATGTGACTTCAGCGAACTTGACTACTATCCAACAGGTCGTACAGTTGGCTCACCGTCTCACTGATCAGGCGGTGGAGCAGAACAAGTTACCGAAGCGAATAGGTGCTGCAACTACTTCTGGTACTTCTAGTGGGGATAAACGGAAATGGGATGGAACTTCAAGCAGGGGTTCAACTTCTATGCAATCTCAGTCTCAGCAGAGAAAGACGGACGATCACAAGAGCCCCAGTCAGCAGTCATCTGGTGGTCAAAGTCATGGTGGGTACAAAGGAAATCACCCCAAATGCAATCGTTGCAACCTACACCACAGTGGGCCATGCACCAGACCGATGAAGAGTCAAAACCGGAGTCTAAGTCTGAAAGTTCGAGTTCGTCAGAAAAGAGTCCGAGTTCGCCGGTTAAGAGGGTCTACAATAAAGAATTCCTGTTATCACAATCTAATTTGAATGACGAATCAATCAAAGTAGCATATACATTGATTGATTCAGACAAATTATATTCTGATGAGGAATTCCCAATAAGAAGTGTCAAAACTGAAATGATCAAACAGGTTTTCAAATTAACAGAAATTAATATTTCTGAAATAAAAGATTTAAATCTTACTGACAAACCTAAAAAGTACACTTCAAGAGTTCAACAGAGATTGAACAAGAAAAAGGGTTATGATTATGGTTCAGGTTATCGAAAGAATCAAAACCATAATGGTAATCTCAAAAAGAAAGGTCTTGGATTCAATTATTCAGAAAATCATAAAAATCAGAAAACTTATAAACCAAAAACAAACTTTGTTTCAGGTGGGAGTTCTGAAGATGAGCAGAAGAAACCGTTCTGGAAGCAGTCGAATCAAGAGTTTCTTGCTGAAGTGAGGAAGAATGTGAGAAAATCTGCTCAGAGAGTTGACAGAAGAACCTGTTTCAAATGCCAAGAAGTTGGACACATAGCATGGAATTGCCCCAAGACCAACTACCAAAAACAGGGAGTTTCTTCTAACTCTGTTTTGAGAAAAACTTGTGTTGATAAGAAAGAACAACCTGTGAAAAATGTTAAAAAGTTTGAAAATTCTACTTCTGAGGAAGGAGAAAGTTCAAAACGTTTTTACAAAAGAAAAGGTGATATGAACAAGCAAAAGTGGGTTGTTAAATCAGAGGGTAATTCTGACAATGAATCTGATTCCATAAAATCAGAGGAGTCATGTGTTGAGAAAAAGATTGATAATTCCGTTCCAGTGGTGAACGATGAGAATTTTCCGAAATTGTCAAAGGAAAATTTGATGAAGAAAGTTGGAAAGGTAGAGATTTCAAATCAATTCTTCGCCGATAAAGGAGAATTTGATGTTGATAAGGCTTTCAACGGGAAAGTCAAACATATTTTTGGGAAGATGGTTGATAAGAAGGTAAAAGGTGCTAAAGAGTTTTATAAATCAAAATGTTGGTGGGACAGATGTGTTCCAAAGTCACCCAAGGCTGGTGAGGCTTGGGTGGATATTATGTTTGATTAAAACACCGGACATGCCGGAGATCCCAAGTTGGTAATCGTGGATCAGGAATCGGCATCTTTCTAGTGTTTGAAAAGTTTGTTTGAAAGATTTTGAAAATTGTTAAAATTTTACAGGTGAGAGGACTACGCCGGAGCTTCCAGGTTGGTAAGTGCGAAGCAGGAATCGGCATCCTGATTGGTAAAATGGTGATGTAGACGTAACATTCCTACATGTGGTATCAGAGCTCAGGAGGAAGAGTTCTTGCTGTTTAGCTCGATTTTCGCTCGAAATTCTCACTTCTACACCTTCTTTTTCTGATTCGGAAAGATTTCACGGTCGGAATTTGATCAAAATCTCAGGGATTGTGAGAAATAGTACCGTGACAAACCCTGGAAAGTTTCAGATTAAAATTCGAAGTTTTTAGGGGTCAAAATGATGTTTGAAAGTGGACCGTGTTTTTGACTTGTTCTGGAACCGCTCGAAAATTTGGTCTGGAACCGCTCGAAAATTTGGTCTGGAACCGCTCGAAAATTTGGTCTGGAACCGCTCGAAATTTTGGTCTGGAACCGCTCGAACGAACATTGCTTGAACCGCTTTTTCGATCAATTGACTTGAACCGCTCATCCGGACGAATTGAGAACCGCTCATTCGGTCGGATTACTCTTGAACCGCTCATCCGGACGAATTGAGAACCGCTCATTCGGTCGGATTACTCTTGAACCGCTCATCCGGACGAATTGAGAACCGCTCATTCGGTCGGATTACTCTTGAACCGCTCATTCGGACGAATTGAGAACCACTCATCCGGACGGAACTTGAACCGCTCATACGGACGAATCTTGGACCGCTTATTTGGTTGGATTGATCTTGGACCGCTCCAAGAGTTACTCTTGAATCGCTCGAAGCGACATTTCTTGGATCGCTCTTGTGATCAGTCTACACGGATCGCCTATTCGGATATTGTTTGGGTCGCTCGTATTGACATTGTCCGGATCGCTCGAACAGATAGTTCTTGAATCGCTCATCTGGACTGATTGTGAACCGCTTATTCAGATAGATATTCTGGACCGCTTATTTGACAAATTTGTTGGACCACTTATTTGTTTGTTGTCTGGTTCGCTCGAAAGGTTTGTGGTTTTGCCAGGTCCTTGAAAAGGTCATTCAGTCCGCACAGAAAAATCATCAGTATTTCCCGAAGTATTATCTGGTTTTTGAAACATGGAAGGGAACTTTTACAATGCTCTTGCTACACCGGATGATACAGTTTCAGCTGCGTTATTGAAGAAATTATTTGATACGTTTGTGGCTTTTGAAGATGAAACAACAACGCAGACAATTGATCGATATTGTCATCTGGTATTGAAAATGGATAAACTGAACATTAAGAAAGAGGATGATGAGTGGGTCGATAAGCTAGCTGAGGCTTTACCCCAACAAAAGTGGGGAACTTATCTGTTGATTGTAAAACAAATGAGGAAGTCTCAAGTTATGAATCTGGCACAGTTTATTCAGATAATTGAAAAGCATGAGTTGGATATTCAGGAAAAAGCAAAGGTTGAAGAATCTTTGAAGAATGAAACTTCAAATTCTGCATCAGTATGTTTTATATGTGACAGCTTAAAGACCGAAAATGACAAACTCGTGAAAGATGCGGAAAGTTTGACTTTGGAAGTCAAAGAGCTGAAAAATAGGAAGCAAGCTGGTGATAATCAGATTCTAGTTTTGCAGGAAAATTGCAAAAACCTGAAAGCTGAAAATGACAAACTGTTGGTTGGTTTGAACAGTTTGACATTTGAAAACAAGAAATTGAAAGAAAAGGAAAAGATTTTTGAAGATAAAATTAAAAATTTTGAAATTGAAAAAACAAAAAGGGAAAAAGAATTTCAAAATCAACTGAAAATTCTTGAAGATGGGAGAAATGTTTTTAGCCAAAACAATATTGAGAAACAAAAACTGATCAATTCACATCTTCAGAAAATTATAAGCTTGGAAAAAGAATGTGAAGGTGCTAAAAAGAAAATCAAAGAGCTTGAAAAAGAGTTTGAAAACAAACAGAAATCGTCAGAAGATGAGGATTTCTGGATCAAGCTTGAAAACAAAAACCTGAAAGCCAGTGAATCAAAATTTCAAGAACAGATAAAAATTTTGGAAAATGAAAAGACTGTTCTTGAAAATTTGAAAAATGATAATGAGAAAACAATCAAGTCTCATTTTGGGAGAATATCTCAGCTTGAAAGTGAAGCTGAGAATTCGAGGAACAAAATTGATGAACTTGAAAAGAAATTGATCGGTTTTGTGACTTTATCTGACAAGTTGAATATTCCTTGTCCGAAACCAATCAATTCTGTTCCAATAAGTGACAATGTCACAAACTTTGACTCTGTAAAAGTTGAAGATTGTGATGTAAAATCTGATGATGAACATGTTAAAATTGAAAAACAAAAATTGTTTTTAAATTTAAAAGAAAAATTTCAGAAAACTGTTCTACAATCAACTGAAAAAGGTGAATGTTCTAAACAGAAACCTTTGAAGAAGAAAGTGGAACAGAAACAAAAAGATAATAAAAGTTCATCGGGTCGATCGTCCAATCAAAAGAAAAAAATAGAAAAAGTAAAAAATGAAAATTCTAAAATTGTTGATAATAAGTGGTGCAGGTCGGACCACAGTGCGTCAAAGCCAAATCCAGCAAATTGGAGGAGAGAATATCACCAGGCCAAACAATGTTACGACTTAAATGTTTGGTACAACGATGGTGATAGGTACGATAACAGGGTATGTTACAGCTGCGGCTATCAGGGGCATATTGCTGTTAACTGCCAGTATTGGAGTTATGAGACCAGAAGGTGCTTTAATTGCAATATCAAAGGTCACATTGCCAGAGATTGCCCAAGGAGATCGAATGAAAGATTGAGGGCTAAGTCTCAGAAATTGGCAAAGATTCCAGTCAAAGTCAAGCCCCAGGAACAGAAGGGTCTGAAACCTAAAGTTCAAGAACAGTCAACTCAAGAAAAGAAAGTAAAGCTTTCACAGGGGCAGAAAGACAGACTGAGGAAAAAGAGAAAAAAGGCAAGAGAGTATCTTGAGAAGATTTTGTCCTCGGGTTCATCCGTTGGAAAGAATAAAAGTTCTGATGAATCTACTACCTCCGCTGTAAAGACAAGCAAAAAGAATTCATCAGATACAAATTTGGGGACAAAAGAGGAGAAGAAAAAGGAGAAGGTCGGCGATGAATCTGACAAATCAAAGTCGGACAAGCCACCTTCAGGCAATGATTCTGGTATGGTAAAACCAGAGGAGCCATTGGTTGAGGTAAAAGTTGAGAATTCTAGTTTAGCAATGGATGATGCAAATTTTCCACCATTGTTGAGCAAGAATTCAAAATCACCCAAGGTCAGTCAGGCTTGGGTGAAATTGTTTAAATAGAAAAACCTGACTTGCCGGAGATCCCAAGATGGTATCGTGGATCAGGAATCGGCACATTTCTTGAGAAATTTCACGTTGGTGATTTTTCGATTTACATGTGGTAAATCAGGGACATTAATTTGTACTTGATTTTCTACTGATGGTTTATGATCAAACTGGAAATGATAAATCTTTATATGTTCGAAGAAAACAAGATGATGAGATAACCCCAAATCTACAAATGGTTGGAACACAAACTAATTTTTCCGGAAAAACCATTTTGATTGAAACAAACTTAAGTGTTTTGAAATCATTATGGGAAAATAGTTTGTTGTGAGGGGGAGTTCTGATTGTTTTTGCACGAGAATGGTGAATTGAGGTAATTCACATAATGTTGTCAAGTTTCTTGTATAGTTTGTTTTCAATTTTTTTTCTTCAGAAAATCAAAATTGAAACATATTTTGATTTTAGGGGGAGTATTAAAATTTTGAAAAATTTAAAAAAATTGAAAAATGAAAATGAGTTTTGTTGCAAAAAGAGGAGATGATAGTACGTCGGTGGACTATCACAGCATGCTAGAGATTTGTAAAGACAAAATTGTTTTTAAACAAGTCTTACTAATGATGTGTCAGTAGGCTTCACACAGTTAGTAAATTGTATTCGAGATATAAACATAAAATCAAAACTTACTTATTTTGTGGGAAACACTACTTGGATATATAGGTAACCCCTGAAATCTCGTCTGAAAGGTTTCTTATTCTGGAATACTAGGTTCTTGTACTCTAATGATGTCTGGGGTATTATTCCGGGACTTCTGCTGAACGGTAGTTCTGACCTAGTCCCTGGCTAATACTTTCTTCATATGCTTGAAACATAGCATAAAGCCCTCAGCTGATTAGACAATAAAATTGATGATCAGTTGTTGTAGCTGAAAAGATCCTCTAAAGGGGACCCACTGCTAAGTCGAAGCTGATATCTCTCTGCTGAACGGAAGTTCTGACCTGAGATCCCTCAGTTCTCGCATTTTTCCCCTAATTTATATACAGATATCATTTGTAGTTATACTTACCTGTAGATCAGAATATTGGGATCTGGATACGGGAGTATATTCAAGAGGTGGGACACTCAAATAAGTCTAAGTTCTAAAACATTAAATACGTATCTTGAATCAATTGAAAATTTGTGTAGAGGTTTAAGTGGACAACAATACTGACAATCAGAAGTAAATTTGTTTTTAATATTTGCTGATTAATCAAGATCAACGGTGTTGGTGATATGTCTCAAAAAACCGATATGATCCTCTTGCACAATCTCTCAAAAATAGTGTTCATTTCTGTTTTTCTATAAATTCAAAAATCCAAAAATATTGTTTGTTTGTTAGATATTTGAAAACTTCAAAAAGATTTTCGACAACAGAGTGTGAAGAACTGATATTTGACATTTCGAGTGCTAAACATGTTGAACTTGTGGTTTGGGAGAGAGTGTTAAATTGTGAAGATTTGAAATGCAAATTTGGTTCATTAACTTGATGAATAAGTTGAATGGTAACCTACAGTTTGATCTTCATAATTTTTCTTATATGATTTGCTGATTCATTAAGTTGAATTGCAAATTGTATTAGTTTGTAATAGTATGGTTGAGTTTTGCAGGTTTCTGATCCTGTCGCTATGGATAGCCAGGAGACTTATCAGAACCAGAGAAGAGCTTAAACAGAGAAAGCCAGGATTTGATTTCAATGGTGATAACGATTTCCAGACAGAGATCCCAGCATGATGATAGGGGGAGTCTGACGAAAGTTAGAACCAGAGAAAGATCCAGGCATATGATTCCAGGAAGGAATTCCTGAAGAAGATTTGATTCCAGGCTGAGTTCCTGAAGAAGACCGAACAAGAGTGAAGAGCTGGAAATGATCAAAGACTCTCACTGAAGATTCCGTCAACATTCAAGGGGGAGTCTGTTGGTGCAGTTGTCTGTCGACTACATCTTAGTTCGAGTCTTAGGACAGGGTTGATCGTATTGTATATGTGTTTAGAGTATTAGGACTGCTTATAGGGTAAATGAGTCGGACCGCTTTTGTGACATTTAAGTGGACCGCCCATATGTCAACTGGTAGGTTCGCTCATATGGACATGTCCATATGAGTGGTTCCTGACTCCTATATATAGGTGTCATATGGGTGGTTCCAGTAAGTAGAGAAGTGAAGTGTGTGTTTTCTAAGGTGTAAAGACGAAGTCCTGTCCGAATTGTCTCCATGTGCTTGTAAACTGTTATAGAATCAATAAAGGAGACGTTAAAGTGTGAAATCAAGCTTTACGAAGACTAATTCAATGAATTCCGCCTCTGAACTAGTCTAAGTGCTCTTCTGATCGACTCATCGGGTCAGCAAACGATCCTACAATTGTCATCGGTGCAACATGCCTGGTCATGTTGCAAAGGATTGCAGGAGCGCATATCCCGCCAATCAGAATCGTCAGCAACCTCAGCAGAACCAGCGACAGCAGCAGGGTAACAACAAAGGGTGCTTTCAGTGTGGAGCTGAAGACCATTTCAAGAAAGATTGTCCCCAACTGAACCAGAACAACAACAATCAGGGGAATGGTAACAATGGGAACAACAACAATGGTGCTAGGGGGCGTGTGTTCGTGATTGGGCAAGGTGAAGCAAGGAATGATCCCAACGTGGTGACGGGTAAGTTCCTTCTCGACGACTTTTATGTTACAGTCTTATTTGATTCGGGTGCCGATACTAGCTATGTGTCACTAGAAGTTAGTAAGATGCTTAAGCGTATACCTACACCCCTGAGCGACAAGCACACCGTAGAGCTAGCTAATGGTAAGAGTTTGGAAGCCTCGCACGTAGTCAAGGGTTGCCAGCTTATTCTCGCTAACCAGACTTTCTCTATTGATCTTATTCCTATTGTCTTGGGTAGTTTCGACGTTGTCATTGGGATGGATTGGTTATCCCAACACCGAGCAGAGATTCTTTGCAACGAGAAAATAGTTCGTATTCCTGGTTTAGGTAGTGAACCTCTCATGATTCGTGGCGACAAGAGAAGTGCTGTTGAGAACATCATCTCTCTTCTTAAGGCTCAGAAATGCTTACGAAAGGGCCACACTGCGATTTTGGCTCTAGTTACTGATACCACAGAAAAGGAGAAGAAGTTAGAAGATTTTCCGGTTGTACGCGACTATCCTGAGGTATTCCCTGAGGAATTACCTGGTCTTCCGCCCCATCGCCAAGTCGAGTTTCAGATTGATCTAGCTCCTGGAGCTGCGCCTGTAGCCCGTGCACCTTATCGTTTAGCTCCATCAGAGTTGGAAGAACTCTCCACGCAACTACAAGAACTCTTGGATAAGGGTTTTATTCGTCCTAGCTCATCGCCTTGGGGAGCTCCAGTACTGTTTGTGAAAAAGAAGGACGGTACCTTCAGAATGTGTATTGACTATCGCGAGCTTAACAAAGTGACTGTGAAGAATCGTTATCCTCTACCGCGTATTGACGACTTGTTCGACCAGTTGCAGGGGTCGAGCTACTACTCAAAGATCGATCTGAGATCGGGATATCACCAGTTGAGAGTTCGAGAAGAGTATGTCTCTAAGACGGCCTTTAGGACTCGATATGGGCACTATGAGTTTCTGGTCATGCCGTTTGGGCTGACGAACGCACCGGCAGTTTTTATGGATTTGATGAACCGAGTGTGCAAGCCGTACCTGGACAAGTTTGTTATAGTCTTCATCGACGACATCCTGATCTATTCTAAGAGCAAAGAAGAGCACGAACAGCATCTACGACTTATTCTGGAACTCCTTCGGAAGGAACAGCTTTACGCAAAGTTCTCGAAATGCGACTTCTGGCTTCGTGAGGTCCATTTCCTAGGGCATGTGGTGAATAAGGATGGGATACACGTTGATCCATCCAAAGTGGAATCTATTAAGAACTGGCCTGCGCCCCGCACACCAAAGGAAATTCGCCAATTTTTGGGATTGGCAGGTTACTACAGGAGATTCATTAAGGATTTTTCTAAGATTGCGCAGCCTCTGACCTTGTTAACACAGAAAGGCGTTGTTTATCATTGGGGAAATGCACAAGAGTTAGCTTTTCAGCATCTAAAGGATAGACTTTGTAGTGCACCTATTCTTTCACTACCAGAGGGCACAGATGATTTCGTGGTTTACTGTGATGCATCAATTCAAGGACTTGGTTGTGTGTTGATGCAACGAGATAAAGTCATAGCCTACGCCTCACGACAACTCAAAGTTCACGAGAAGAACTACACTACGCATGATTTGGAGCTGGGAGCTGTTGTTTTCGCACTTAAACTATGGCGGCATTACCTATACGGAACCAAGTGCGCCATCTACACCAACCACAGAAGTTTAGAACACATATTCAAGCAGAAGGAACTGAATATGCGACATCGACGATGGGTCGAGCTGCTGAATGATTACGAGTGCTCTATCAGGTATCACCCGGGCAAGGCCAATGTTGTGGCAGACGCCCTCAGTCGGAAGGACACTACGCCTAAGCGCGTAAGAGCTCTACAACTCACGATCCATTCTAGTCTACCTTCGCAAATACGAGCTGCTCAGATAGAAGCACTGAAACCAGAGAACATTAGAGCCGAAGCCCTACGCGGGTCAAGGCAACGCTTAGAACAGAAGGAAGACGGTGCTTATTATGTAACAGGACGCATTTGGGTCCCGCACTATGGCGACTTACGAGAACTTGTGATGGATGAAGCGCACAAATCTCGCTACTCGGTACACCCTGGTTCGGACAAGATGTACCACGATATTAAAACCACGTATTGGTGGCCTAGCATGAAGGCCCACATAGCAACTTATGTCAGCAAGTGTTTGACTTGTGCGCGAGTCAAGACGGAATATCAGAAACCCTCAGGCCTACTTCAGCAACCAGAGATACCACAATGGAAATGGGAGCAAATTTCCATGGATTTCGTTACTGGCCTACCTAGATCACAGCGCGGAAACGATACTATCTGGGTGATCGTGGATCGACTTACAAAATCCGCACACTTTTTGGCAATCAAGGAAACGGATAAGTTCTCCACTTTAGCAGAAATATACCTCAAGGAAGTCGTTTCGAGGCACGGGGTGCCCACCTCTATTATCTCTGATCGAGATGCACGTTTTACTTCGGAACTGTGGCAGGCAATGCACAAGTCTTTTGGCTCACGTCTTGATATGAGCACAGCGTATCACCCACAGACGGACGGGCAGTCCGAACGCACTATTCAGACCTTAGAAGACATGCTTCGCGCTTGTGTAATCGACTTTGGCAACAGCTGGGAAAGGCATCTGCCACTCGTGGAATTCTCGTATAATAACAGCTACCACACCAGCATTAAAGCTGCTCCGTTTGAGGCATTGTACGGACGTAAATGCCGGTCACCCCTCTGTTGGGCAGAGGTGGGGGATAGTCAGATCACTGGTCCAGAACATGTGGTAGACACTACTGAGCGGATTGCTCAAATACGACAACGCATGGCGGCCGCTCGTGACCGTCAGAAGGCATACGCCGATAAGGGCAGGAAACCACTTGAGCTCCAGGTTGGGGAGCGGGTATTACTCAAAGTTTCACCCTGGAAGGGTGTTGTTCGTTTTGGTAAACGAGGCAAACTCAACCCACGATACGTTGGACCTTTTGAAGTCCTTGAGAAAATAGGCAAGGTGGCCTACAGACTGAAATTACCAGCAGAACTCGGTGCAGTTCACAACGTTTTCCATGTGTCAAATCTGAAGAAGTGTCTGTCAGATGAGACGCACGTAGTTCCTCTGAAGGAACTCACGATCGACGAACAGTTGAAATTCGTCGAAGAACCTGTCGAAATCACGGACCGGGATGTTAAGGTCCTCAAGAGCACTAGAATACCTCTTGTTCGAGTTCGTTGGAACTCACGTCGCGGCCCAGAGTTCACCTGGGAGCGCGAAGATCGGATGAAACAAAAGTATCCCCAACTGTTTGAGAACAGTACAAACGCTACTGAGGCTGAAGCTACGGAATTTCGGGACGAAATTCCAGATCAACGGGGGGTGGATGTGACACCCCAGGATAACCGGGAAAACCATGCAACTTGACTAGCTTCCTCAGTGAGTGCCATCAAATTTCGGGACGAAATTTCTTTCAACTTGGGGATGATGTGACAACTCGAAATCTAGAACCTTTCGTCGTGTCTTGATGTAGCCTACTTGTACGTTATGTGACTAGTTGACTGACTAAACTTAATGATAAACGTGAACTTTTATGTGCTTGGTATGTATGCATTTGTATATATATATATATGTACGTGTTTTATGTGAACCGAGAACCCAACCCGAGAACAAAGAACCCGACTCGAGACCATGAGGTCTCGAGTGAATAGTGACCGAATGGGCCTTTGGGCCGAGAACCCTTGGCCGGTTGGGCCATTTGGGCCGTAACCCCCACTCGAAACCCATGAAGGGTACACCACTTGAACTAGCCTATAAATACACCACCTTAGTTAGTTTTACCATTTGTTGAAACATTACAACACACACACTCTCCTATTCTCTCTCACTAAAAACTCTAGAACACAAACACACCTCCAAGACTCTCGGATCCAATCGGTTGGCACAAGAAACTCTCGGATTTGGACTTTGGATCGGCACACACACACACC